>NC_136059.1:937833760-938433760 GCF_964261635.1 Lissotriton helveticus
GCACCAAGCTAAGCACCTTATTTGCTTCTCCTAGGCTGCTATTCTGTAGAATTTTATGAAGAATGTTGTTGCCTCAGTCTGAGGCGAGAGAATTGCACTTTTTTGTATGGTAAAAGATAGATGTAAAGTTTAAGTATTTTGTAAATATTGGAAATGCAGTGAGGATAAACGTCAGTGTTGAAAGCTAGGTTTGCAAGCTTAATGCGTTCATTTATAGCAGCCCTTATGGGGGAAGCCCCTGAACCCAAAGCAGCGCTGCACATAGTAAGGAAGGTACTTGTGACCAAAGAAAAATGGCACAGTATGAACGCTATTTATGTTTCATCAGTTTTGAAGGTATTTCTAGTACTATTCATAGCAAGCATTTATAATGACTAAAATATATTCTGAATGCCAGCATCATCTATGCAGCAGAAATGACATGGCTGTATAAAAATATATAAATTGCCACATACGTACCTCACTTCCTCTCACAAAAGAAACCCCATTTCTTTGCTCTTCTGGTGTGGTGGAATGTGGAAAAAGTCAGACCCAAAGCACTTAAGACTGAATTTGTTCTTGTTCTGGGATAATGGTCAACAGGATGCCTGAGTTTCTCAGAAGCACTTAATCCCAGCATTTTAAGCTAGGAAATATTGCACATGTCCAGCAAATTCAAGGTTGTTAAAAACTGAGGAATTAGGCTTGCAAAGTTGATACATGGTAACAGTGTTGGCACTTGTTTTTATAAAGGGGTCTGTATACAGGGTAGTATGGATCGAATAGTAAACTATTGTAGTTTTTTGTTGCCGAACACTACATTTTATTGCATTGCTTCTTTAGGAGTGTCCGCAAATATTACTTCAGTAAAGTGTGTATAACCTCACCAATTACTTTGCTCAAAGATAACACACCAAATCATTTTGTGTTGACACCTTTTAATGTACCTAATACTTGCGCTATTCATAATATTCTGGCTTATTTACATAAACGCCAGGTTTCCAGAATTTTCATAGGATGTTTCACAGCACACGTTTTTTTCTCCGAGTCAGTCAGTTTTTCACCTGCATAGGGCTTGGGCCCAAACCAAGTATACAAATAAGCAGTCCACCTGAAATGCATGCTTATAAGTTTGTCATGACATTTACTACTTTCAAACGGTAGCGTTTGAAAACATACAATGCAAACGCAATCTCAAATATATTTCTACCTAAATAGCGATTGGCTCCTAATCCAACTAGCAAGCATTTGCCTTCACATATACCAGGACGAGAGTTATAAAAGTGAATGAACCAATCCCTACTATATATGGGAAATGAGTTTGGCTGGATTTGTAAATTAATTACTGGTCGGAATTTTGGTAAAGGATCTGTTTGTCTACGCTTGAGATTTTGGCACTCTATATTTTGTAGCTGTTATTGCAAAATTTCTTTGCAAGTCCATTTTCTCATGGAACCCTCTGAGTCTGATGTCACTTGTCAGATTTATGAACAAATCACATCTAGGGAACATTGCTTAAACTATTTGGCTGTAAAGTAGTTATTTATCAGGCCAGTTTGTCTCAAGTTGCCTGGATAGGCTTCGGTGTTTGCGTTTTTTTTATTTTTATTATGATGATGAAAAGCAAGTGGAGAAGCAGGCATGTCCCGGTGCTTGGATTAATAAGAATAACCATTTTAACAGACCTTATTTTAAATGTAAATTGCCACCTGTGCCTTATGTACCAGAGACATATAGGTGCATTACAGTTGTTCGGTTTTAATCCGAAATGAAACACTTACAAATTATTGATTTTGCCACATCCATTCAGGTGTACAAACATTTGACTTTTTAGGATTTAAAAAGGGATGTTCATTATACTGGAATACACGTTGGAGTTTCATCTAGCCTGTGTTGGTAATATGATAATTTTGAAGCACTTAACTCGTGAGTGATTATATTTGGAAACATTAGTGACACTTCTGGAGGCTTTATTCCTAGAAATATATTTTACACTGAATAGTTAACTCCTGGTTGTTTTTAATCAAAAAAAGTTCAAATGTTTTAAATGTCATCGATTGGCAAAGCTACTATGGAAATTTCAACGTTCTTCTCAGTTGCCTTTATATTTTCATAGAGCAGTTTGTTTATCCGTTTTCTCATGTTGGACGATATATATTATAATTGTAAAAGATGGGTACTTACTCCCCGAACCCCTTTTTATATACTATATAAGTATAGTCAAAGTGAACTATGTATGAATTGTCTTGTCAAAAAAAATTCTAATGTAAAAAAAAATCGAGGTGATTTTTATAAGACTGCTTTTTGTTTTAAAAATGTGGTTGTGTTACACAAGTAAAGTTTTATCCTACAAATGGCTAAATTGTAGTTTGGCATTTTTTCTAATGCAATACAACAGTCGTTTACCATTCTATTCCCAGTTAATTTGAAAATTCATAAACGGCCCTAGCAATTGACACCTTTATTTCCTTTTTATATCCCAGTCATTGTCCTACATTTATTGCCATTATCCTATGGCAGTACCCCCCTATCCACCCTTCAGCACGAATGGAGATCTTATTGGTTGACTGATTTAACATTCGTTTTACGATTATGACAGCAACTGGTTGAAATGTTTTCTTCAAAATGTTCAGGGTTTAAAATTTAAAGCCAGCCATAAATGCAATAAGTGAATGTCGTTATTGGGACCACAGGACATATTTTGCAGTGTCTTTGGATCCGACCACAATACTGTAGCTTGCAAGTTATGTTCTCTGATGGCACAAAGCCATAAGGGAGCGCGTAGCCAAGGTGTATGTTCCCAATTCGTGAATGGGCATAACTAAGTATACTTTTGCCTTCTGTGAAGGAATGCTTTTCAAAAAGGACTTCGCACAAAAAAATGGCATTATAGGAAGGAAAAGTCCCCTTCCTCTAAACTGTCCCATTCCCAAACAGTTTAGTGGCTGTGCTGTTCTTAGTCCAAAATTTCAACAATCTTCTGCAGATTCTGAATAGGCTCAAGAATGTTCGAGCTCGGTCTTCCAAAACCCATTCAGTTGAGGGGTTCCATCAGACCGTGTTGGACATCTTTAGAATGGCTCCAGTACTCGGTGGTCCACTACAGAGTGGTGGAATCGCTCTTTTGGTTCTTTCGTGTCTGATTTCTCTTGACTGTGCTACTCCACTTGCTGCAGTCTTGGTGTCTACACATAAGCCATGTAACGCAGCAACGCACCCGCCCCCCTGTCCATCCTCGATGTCTCCCTGAAGCCAGTCGCTGTGCAGCATTTGGAGTCATTACCTGCGCTGCCCTCCCAAGTCAGCTAAAATTATCCAGGTGTTGCAAGAGATCAGAACTTGCATTGAAGAACGGTGTCTTCTAGGTCCCAGAAATTTGCTTGAATGGAACAGTTAGTAGACTTCAACATAGCCATGGCTGATGAGGACTATGGGTATACACAAGATGATTTAGAAGTCAACAATCTGCGTCAAATGCACTCTGATGCAGTGGCCTACATGCCTCTCCAGGTAGGACTGACTAACTTGGGCCCGAGATAGGAAATCTCCTTCTTTATCACAGAGGTGCTCGGGGTCTCTGGCTTTGACAGTACCTCCTGGGGTGCCTGTAGTCCAACATTTAGAGAGACGCTTTGTTCCCATTTAATGAGGGCCTACTGGAGCATGTCATGTTTTTCAGCCCAGCAGTCGCCAGTGAAAGTTCCAGTTGCCATAGTTTAACTAGCAGTTGACCCAAAATGATTGTCCTCGCACCTATTTCCTGAAAGCTTAGCAGCGCAGACTCCTCTTTTAAACTGAATTCCAGTGCATTCTTTGCGACTTCGCCAGACAAAGAATCTAAAAAATTAGGTGCCATGGACTAGACGTTGGCTTCAGATGGTTTCACACACCTTACAGCAAACTACTGGGCAGCCATGTCCATGGGTGTTGGGATTTCCTAAACAGGCAGCTATAAGCCTACCGGAACACATGCAAAAACCCTTTTCTGAATTGATAAGTGATGGCTTGGATGCCTCAAAACAGATTCCGAAGTACAGCTAGGGCTCTGTGGATACCATCAATCAATCAGTGTTTGTGAAGCGCCCTACTCACCGGTGAGTCTCAAGGCGCTGGGGGCCGACTGGTGTGAACAGCTCAGCTGGGGTTATTTGAAGAGCCTGTCTGAATTGGTTCAGTATCTGGCTTTATCAGAGGTGAATGGGGAGTTGGTTCCAGGTCTTGGCTGTGAGGTAGGAGAAGGATCTTCAACCTGCTCTGGTCCTGTAAAAACGTGGGACGTGGCGAGTTTGGCTGAGGGGAAGTTTCTCTTGGCGTGGAAGGAGATTCGGTTGTTGAGGTATTGGGGTTCGGTGCTGTGTAGGGCTTTGTTGGCGAGTGTGAGCAGCTTGAAGGTTATTCTTCTTTCAACGGGGAGCCAGTAGAGGTTGCGGAGGTGTTTGGTGATGTGGTTTTGTCATGGGATATCCAGGATAAGGCTGGCTGCAGCGTTCTAGACGGACTGGAGTTTGCGCAGGAGTTTTTTTGGTTGATTCCGGTGTAAAGGACGTTGCCGTTGAGATTCACTGTGGGATCCCTGCCATTCTTGCTGACAACCGCACCTCATTTCTTCATAAAAGTGGTAGTTGTGGTCGTTTCACTGAGATGGTTAGACTATTCATAGTTCTTCATTTTGGCGACTTGCTGGTAAAGGCAGTCGGTGGTGCTGGTAGAGGAACATGTTTGTACAATTACTCTTCTCCATGACTTTAGCTTTACCATCAGCGTCCAAAGGTCTTTCCCCACTCTAGCGCTGAGGTTCATCATCATAGGTGCAATCCTAGACCAGACCTGCATGAAGATCTTTCCTCCTCGTGGCTATTCAGGAAATGATTCGGAAATTTCTGACTTGAGTGCATCTCCCTGTCCTACATGTCTTAGGACTGCTCTGCATCCTTCTGACTGCGCACTCCAGTCGAGTTGTCAGTTCAGCCCTCTGTAGATGCAGGTTACAGTGGTCACGGATGCCGCCTCACTGGGTGGGGGGGTGCTCATTAGGGAGACGTGATAGCGCAGGGCATTTGGTCCACGTCGGAGCTGTGCCTGTACATAAATGGAGTAGAGCTGCTAGTGGTCTGTATTGTCCCGAAGGGATTTCCCCCTTCAGTATCAGGAGGTCTCACCTTTCAGATCTTTTTGAGCACAATACCACCATTCATTATAGCAAAAGGCAGGATGGCTTGGGATCATAGGTTGTTGGGAGGGGATTTGTCTGTGGCAATGGGTGCAGGTAAAGGGAATATTACCCGTATAGGCACATCTGTCCGATGGTCTCAACATGCAAGCAAATGCTTCGCCAACTTTCACTGGAAGAGAACACCCCAAAATGATGGGGTTGATCATAACGAGACTGGAGTGTCAATCTGTGGACCCCTTTGCCATGGCTCAGAGAAGGTAGTGTCCTTGGCTTTGTGCCATACACTCCCCTGGGACAGATCCTTCAGCTTAAGCTGGTCTCTGGGCCTCTATGGGTTCGCAACAATTTTTCTGCTCTCAAAAGTCCTATGGAAGGTGTGGGATGATCGAGTGTTAGACGGGGACCCTGAGGGTCGGCCGGATACTGAGGGAGAGGTCCCCGGGTGGGACCGTCTCCTGCGATCGTACAGACAAGTTACCTCCCTCCCCACAAACAGGCACCACACCAAGTCGAGTTCAATGCTTTATATAAGGTTCTTAAGGCAAGGATATCAGCGATACAGGATATCTCGGACCCGGGGGTCCTCTCACTTCTAGTCTCTGTAGGGAAGAAGGGGGTAGCGGGACAGTCTTGGTACCGGATCGGTACAGGTAGTGGTAAGAAGCGAGCTCACAATCCTCGAGCTGGAGTGTCTGTGGATCGGGCCGCGGCGGCGCCAGCAGGCCAAGATGATAGTCTCCCTAGGTAGGGGGCCGCGGCAGCGCCAGCAGGCCAAGTCGATGGTTTCACGAGGCAGAGGGCCGCGGCAGCGCCAGCAGGCCAAGACGATGGTTTCACGAGGCAGAGGGCCGCGGCAGCGCCAGCAGGCCAAGACGATGGTTTCACGAGGCAGAGGGCCGCGGCAGCGCCAGCAGGCCAAGACGATGGTTTCACGAGGCAGAGGGCCGCGGCAGCGCCAGCAGGCCAAGACGATGGTTTCACGAGGCAGAGGGCCGCGGCAGCGCCAGCAGGCCAAGACGATGGTTTCACGAGGCAGAGGGCCGCGGCAGCGCCAGCAGGCCAGTCACAGAGGAGTTCTTCTCGGGTCTCTCGACTCCAGGATACAACTGGTTTCCTGGTCTGGTCCTGCCCCAGTTATAGGTCTGGTCCCCTTTGATGTCCGGACCCTCGCGCCTGGGGGGGCCGGGAGGTCCGGGATGAGGGAGTCCAGACACCCCGCAGGGGGGTGGAGCCAGCGCCCAGGCGGCCGGGGGTGATCGACACCTGGCGGAGGAGAGCCGTTGATGATTCCTTTCTCCCATTGACTCGCCAAGTGGTCACTCTGCCTCCCGGGGGGAGGTTGGTGCCTCGATGTCGGGCCCGGCCGGGCCCAGGGTGAGGGTCGAGTTGAGGCCACGCGGCCTCGTGCTGTAGTGGCCCAAGATGGCGGCTGGGCCGAGGCCGTGGTGTGGATGGTGACCCGGGCCAGCTGGGTTCGGAGCTGGTGTCTTGTGGGGGAGGAATTGCCGTGTACTTCGGGTGGTCGTCGGGGACTCTGGCTGGGGATGCAGGGGGAGCCAGGGTCCAGGTCCCATTGCGGGGAGGGGGCAGCCCGACCATGCGGCCTGTCCAACATGCGTCCCCCCCAGCTGAAGGCGGGGAGAGTCAGCCATCTTCCTGGGGACTCTCCTCGCTGAGGCGGAAAAAGCGTGACAGGCCGTCGGCGTTGGCGTGGTCCTGGCCTGGACGATGTTCCACCGTGAAGTCCATCCCCTGCAGGGAGATGGACCAGCGCAGCAGCTTCGGGTTCTCCCCCCGCATTTGCATCAGCCATTGCAGGGGTCGGTGGTCTGTTTGCACCCGGAAGTGGGTGCCGAAGAGGTATGGCCGGAGCTTCTTGAGTGCCCAGACTACGGCGAAGGCCTCCCTCTCAATGGTGCTCCAGCGCTGTTCTCGGGGCAATAGGCGTCTGCTGATGAAGACCACTGGCTGGTCGATCCCTTCGGCGTTGAGTTGGGAGAGGACGGCCCCCACACCATGATCGGAGGCGTCCGTCTGCACAATGAATTCCCGGCTGTAGTCGGGAGCCTGGAGCACGGGGGCCGTGCACATGGCGGTCTTTAGCTTTTCGAAGGCCGATTGGCAGTCCGGGGTCCAGTTGACGGTTTTGGGGCTCTTTTTGGAGGTGAGCTCCGTGAGGGGCCCCACGATGCTGCCATAGTCCTTCATGAACCGCCGGTAGTATCCGGTGAGCCCCAGGAAGGCCCGGACCTCTGTTTGGGTCGTAGGGGGTCGCCAGGCCTGGATGGCAGCAATCTTGAGTTGGAGAGGGGCCACCAGCCCGCTTCCCACTTGGTGTCCTAGGTAGGTCACGGACCCTTGGCCCACCTGGCACTTGCTGGCTTTGATGGTGAGCCCGGCTTGCTGGAGGGCGTGTAGAACCTCCCGCAGGTGGCGGAGGTGGTCGGTCCACTGGTGGCTGCACACAGCAATGTCGTCCAGGTAGGCGGCGCTGAAGCCTTCCAGGCCCGCCAGTACCTGGTTTACCAGCCGTTGGAACGTTGCCGGGGCGTTTTTCATGCCGAAGGGCATGACTTTAAAGTGGTAGTGCCCGTCTGGGGTAGAGAAGGCGGATCGTTCTTGGGCCCTAGGGGTGAGGCCGATCTGCCAGTAGCCCGCTGTTAGGTCGAAGATGCTCAGGTAGCGGGCGCCCCCCATCCGGTCAATTAGCTCGTCTGCCCGGGGGATGGGATGAGCGTCGGTCCGGGTAACTGCATTCAGCCCCCGATAGTCCACGCAGAACCGGAGCTCAGGGGCAACGCCCGGGGCAGCTGCCTTGGGAACTAGGACGACTGGGCTTGCCCAGGGACTGTCTGAGGGTTCGATCACTCCTAGGGTCAGCATTTTGGACACCTCGGTCTGGATGCAGGCTCGTACCCGGTCTGGTACGCGGTACGCTCGGTGTCGAATAGGAGGGCTGTCCCCGGTGTCCACATCGTGGAGGCACCAGGGGGTGACTCCGGGGGTGAGGGAGAACAGGGAGGCGAACTGCCTCAGGAGCGTTTGGCAGTCTTGGTGTTGCTCCGGGGACAGGGCCTCGGAGAGCTGGACCCCTTCCACTGAGCCATCCTGCTCGAGGGCCCTCAGTAAGTCCGGAAGAGGTTCAGAGTCTTCTTCTGTCCCATTATCGGTAGCCATCAGGAGGCTGAGTTCGGATCGCACAAAATGGGGTTTGAGCCTGTTGGCATGGAGGACCCGTAGGGGGTTCCGGGCAGTCTCCATGTCGATTAAATAGGTGACGGGCCCCTTGCGTTCGATTACCTTGAAGGGCCCGGACCATCTGTCTTGGAGTGCACAGGGCTCAACCGGGGACATCACCCAGACCTGTTGTCCAGGTTCGAACTCAATGGAGGACGTGTGCTGATCGTACCACCTCTTCATGTCCTCCTGACTGGCCTCGAGGTTGGCTTTGGCGGCGTCTCGGAACCGCCGGGTCTGGTTGCGGAGAGCCAGGAGATACCTGTAGATGTCCGGGGGAGTTTTCTGGGGAGGCTGCTCCCAACCCTCCTTGACTAGGCTGAGGGGGCCCCGGACGGGGTGCCCGTACAGGAGTTCAAAGGGGCTGAAGCCGAGGGACTTCTGCGGGACCTCCCGATAGGCAAACAGGAGGCAGGGAAGTAGCACGTCCCACTGGCGTCGAAGGGGTTCTTCTAGACCCATAATCATCCCCTTGAGGGTGCGGTTGAATCTCTCGACCAGTCCGTTTCCTTGCGGGTGATAGGGGGTCGTGAATTTGTAGGTGACCCCGCATTGCTGCCAGAGGGACTTCATATATCTGGAGATAAAGTTCGTGCCCCTGTCACTGACGACCTCCCGGGGGAACCCCACCCGGGAGAAGATCCCCATCAGGGCCCGGCCCACCACGGGGGCCGTCACGGTCCGAAGAGGGATGGCCTCGGGATAGCGGGTGGCGTGGTCTACAAGGACCAGGATGAACCGGTGTCCTTGGGCTGTTCGAGGGTCGAGGGGCCCCACAATGTCTATTCCCACTCGTTCAAACGGGGTGGTGACGACAGGAAAGGGTTGTAACGGTGCTTTGATTTTTCGGCCACTTTTTCCGCTGGCCTGGCAGGTGGGGCAGGCCTTGCAGTGGTTGGTGACATCCTTCCGCATGTGGGGCCAGAAAAAATGGGTCACCAGGCGGTCGTAGGTTTTATCCTGCCCCAGGTGTCCGGCAAGGGGGACATCGTGGGCTAAGTTCAGGAGGAAGTCTCGGAAGCGAAGGGGCACCACCAGCACCCGACTGGCCCCTAGTTCTGCAACTTTCTGCTCGCTGTAGAGCAGGTCTTGGTCCCAGTAGATCCAGTGGGCCCCCGAGGTATCCCCGGTGCTCTGGGCCAGGGCTTGCTGCCGGAGTCCTACGAGAGAGGGACAGGTTTTCTGTTCGGCCCGGAATTGTTCCTGCGTGGGGCCTCCCTCCTGCCGCCATTGTGCCAGGTCAGGGACGTCCCGAAGCTGGTCGGATCCTTCTTCGGTTTGGGTCAATGGACTGGCTTCTGGGGCGGCCTCCTCGGGGATGAGCGCGGGAGGAGGTTCTGGCCACTCGGGCTCTTCTGGGCTGGGGACCGCGCGGGCGGTCATGGACCTGGTCGTGACGCAGACCCATTCGGGGAGGCCGAGCATCCCCAGGTGCTCCCTCCGTTCGACAGCTGCCCAGGGAGAGCTTTCAAGGTCGTTTCCTAGGAGGCAGTCCACGGGGGCATCATCGCGGACAGTTACTTTTAACATCCCTGTTACTCCTCCCCACTCGAAGGGGACGCAGGCCATGTGGCATAGGCTTTCGGAATTGTCGGCTGATCGGACAGGGCAAAGAATGTTCGGCAAGATTTGGTCTGGAGTGACGAGGTGGCGTCGGACCGCCGTTACACTGGCCCCGGTGTCGCGGAGGGCTTCCGCCCGGCGGCCATTAATGTTGACCCATTGACCGTACTTCTGGGTGTTGGCGGGAAGGGGGGTGTTGGACAGGCCACATGAAGGGCCGCTCTCCCCCGGCCCAACCAGGCCCGAACCAGCCACGCAAGTACCACACACCACCATTGCACGTCCACCGTCCCCGCAGGGACCCCTACACTCGAACCTGTTGACCCCGTAGGCCGACCCACTACCGGCCTGCGCGCCCATCCTGGGCGCCATCTTGGACACTCCACCACGAGGCCGCCTGGCCCCCGATCGACCTCAACCCTGGGCCTGGCCAGGCCTCAGACATTCCGGCACCAACATCCACCCAGGAGGTGAGCGGGCTACTTGGTCAGTCAATGGGAGCAGGAGGTGTCGATGGCTCTCACCCGCCAAGTGCCGCTCGCCCATCGCCTCCCCGGACGCTGGCTCCACCCCCCTGCTGGGTGTCTGAACCCCCTCATCCCGGACCTCCCGACCTCCAAGTGCGAGGGTCCGGACATCAAAGCACACCAGCCCTATAACTGGGGCAGCTCCAGAGCAGGACGGGAGTTGTATCTTGGAGTCGAGAGACGCAAAGAAGAACTCATCCTTGACGGACTACTGGCGCTGCCGTAGCTCTGTCTTGTGCACCCTCGTCTTGCCTGCTGGCGCTGCCGCGGCTTTGGGAACCACCCTATCCTTCATCATCGTCGGGACCTGCTGGCGTAGCCGCGGACCGTTTGTAACCACCACCTTCATCGGGACCTGCTGGCTCTGCCGCGGACCGTCGTCTGCCTTATCCATCTCGGGACCTGCTGGCTCCGCCGCGGCCCGTTCATCTACACCACCGAGCTCGAGGATTGAGAGCTATTTTCCATCGTTTTGGTAACAAGACTGTCCCGCTACCCTTTTCCCAAACAGAGACCAGAATAGAGGGGACCCCTGAGTCCAGACCTCCTTGTACCATTCTACCGTACTTGAAGAATTGTCTATAAAGTATCGTTGAACTTTATCATTGTGTGGTGTCCGTCTGTGGGGGGGAAGTTACTTGTCTGTACGATTCACTGGAGACGGCTCTCCCCGGAAACCTCTCCCCGTATCCTCGGCCGACCCTCCCGGTCCGTCTAACATTGGTGGCCAGCGACGGGATCCGAATCACCGCATAAACCGTACAGAGAGTAGCTCACCCCACGGCGAATCACGATGTCAACTAAAGAAAGCGGATCAACGGAGAAATTCCAGATGGAGAAATTGGGCGAGTACAGCCATCGTGAACTTAAACAGTTCTGTATCGAATTAGGTATCGCTACCACCGGACTAAATACCAAAGATGACTTTAAGCAGGCCCTGGAATCTTGGGCAGAAACCGGGGCTGCCGGAACCCCCGATCAAGACATCACAGCACAAACCCCCATGGCCCCTGAAGAGCGAAGAACGGGTCTCTCGCCAGGCGAGATCCAGGAACGAGAAAGAACCCGACTACACGAGCTGGAAATGGCCCGGCTCAAAATGGACGTTGAACTAAAGTTGGCCGAACAGAAAATCAACTTAGAGCACCTACGTCTCCGAGAAGAAAGAGAGGAGAAACAGAGACAAAGGGAGCTCGAGGAAAAGAAACTGGCATATGAACATGAACGGAAATTAGCTGAAATCGACCTACGCAAACAGAATAAAGAAACAGGGGTGCCCGAGCAACCCCACACTCCAGGGGCAACAGAGAAGAAGGTACACATCCCCAAGGATGTCGTTCGAGAATACTTCCGAGAGGACGACATCCAGCAATGGTTTAAGGCCTATGAAATCGCTATGACTGCACACCGGATCGATAGAAGCGATTGGGGGGCCGGTCTGTGGGGGAGATTCCTCAATGAGGGCCGCGACGCCCTGCTGCAACTCCCGGACCAGCAGATGACCTCCTATGACCATATGAAAGCGGCACTCCTCACCCGCTATGGCCTCACACCCGAGATGTACCGTCAGAGGTTCCGAGACTGCACCCGCATCCCAGGTACAACTTGGGTGGACTATGTCAATTACTTTAGCCGAGCCTTCGAGGGCTGGATCAAAGGAAGCAAGGTCACAACCTACGAACAACTGTTCAATCTTATGGTATGGGAGCATCTGTCGAACAATTGCTTCATTGAACTTCGCCAGCACCTCCTCGACAGCAAGTTAACGGATCCCCGGCAGCTCGCAGCCGAAGCTGACCGGTGGGAGATCACCAGAGTGAGTCGAAATGGGTCCTCCGAACAGAACCGGAACAACAATGGTCAGCACCGTCCCCGAGGAGGTGGAGGCCAAGGACGCGGAAGAAGCAACGCTCCGGTCACCCCCACTATCAGCCCCACCCCCCCGTCCAACCGGGGCAGCACCCCAGCGCGACCGGGACCTCGAGCCAATGTTACCTGCCATCGATGTCAACGAGTCGGACACTATGCAAACGACCCAAACTGCCCCCAGTACCAGAGCCCAAGACCCCGCCAAGTAGCCGCTGCTGCTCTGGGGGAGGAACGGATCTCAGAGGAACAAGAAGAATATGAACAGGAACACCAAGAATGGGAGCCAGCCGCCATGGCTCTCGCCTGCCTAGGGGGGAGAGACATGGTCCCGCGGGTCCCCCTACCCGCTAATACCCAGAAGTACAGCCAATGGGTGGGCATCAATGGACGCCGGGCGGAAGCCCTTCGTGACACTGGGGCCAGTGTAACAGCCGTCCGCTGTCACCTGGTGACCCCCGAACAATACTTACCAAACATTCTCTGCCCTGTACGTTCAGCCGATAACTCAGAAAATCTGTGTCGGATGGCCTGCGCCCCCTTCGAATGGGGAGGGGTCTCCGGCATGTTGAAGGTGACGGTCCGAGATGATGCCCCCGTAGACTGCCTCCTGGGTAATGACCTGGAAAGCTCTCCATGGGCAGCAGTCGAACGAAAAGAGCACCTGGGGATGCTGGGCGTCCCGGACTGGGCGTGCGTCACCACCCGGTCCATGACCGCCCGTGCCAACACCCGCCCAGAGGAACTCGAATGGCCGGCGCCACCGCCTCCGGTCGCCCCCGCCGAAACCACCGACCGTGACGTCCCCCCCGAACCAGCTCAACCTCCAGACCTCGCTAACCTCGACCAGTGGCCTCAAGAGGGGGGGCCCACGCAAGAACAATTTCGCCAAGAACAAAGGACCTGTCCGTCCCTCGAGGGACTCCGCCAGCAAGCGCTAGCCCAAAGCGCAGGGGATACCTCCGGAACTCACTGGGTCTACTGGGACAATGATCTGCTGTACAGTGAGCAAAGGATCGCGGAGCTGGGGGCCAGCCGAGTCCTAGTGGTACCCCTCCGTTTTAGAGACTTTCTGCTAAACCTGGCCCACGATGTCCCCCTGGCAGGACACTTGGGTCAAGACAAAACCTATAGCCGCCTGGTGACCCACTTCTTCTGGCCCAAAATGAGGGACAATGTACACCAGCATTGCCGATCTTGCCCCACGTGCCAAGCCAGTGGGAAGAGCGGCCGCAAACTGAAAGCCCCCCTGCAACCTTTTCCCGTGGTCACCACCCCGTTCGAGAGGGTCGGAATCGATATCGTAGGGCCCCTGGACCCGCGCACAAAACAAGGCCATCGATTCATCCTGGTGCTAGTGGACCACGCCACCCGCTACCCGGAGGCTGTTCCCCTGCGGACTGTGACAGCCCCGGTAGTCGGCCGGGCTCTGATGGGGATCTTCTCCCGGGTGGGCTTCCCCCGGGAGGTCGTCAGTGACAGAGGCACGAACTTTATTTCGAAATACATGAAATCTCTCTGGCAACAGTGCGGGGTTACCTACCGGTTCACGACCCCCTATCACCCTCAAGGAAACGGACTCGTTGAGCGGTTCAACCGCACGCTCAAAGGGATGATCGGGGGGTTGGAAGAGCCCCTCCGTCGCCAGTGGGATGTACTGTTGCCGTGCCTTCTCTTCGCATATCGAGAGGTTCCCCAGAAGTCCCTGGGCTTCAGCCCATTTGAACTGCTGTATGGACACCCCGTGCGCGGGCCGCTCAGCCTAGTTAAGGAAGGCTGGGAGATGCCCCCTCTAAAGAACCCACCAGATGTGTTCCGCTACCTCCTAACACTCCGCAACCAGACCCGGCGATTCCGAGAACTAGCAAAAGCCAACCTAGAGGCCAGTCAGGAGGACATGAAAAGGTGGTATGACCGGAATGCCTCCTCCATCGAGTTTGAACCTGGGCAACAGGTATGGGTGATGTCCCCCACCGAACCCTGCGCCCTACAAGACAAGTGGACAGGGCCCTTCAAGGTGGTCGAGCGCAAGGGTCCGGCTACCTATCTCATCGACTTGGAATCTTCCCGGAACCCCCTCCGGGTCCTCCACGCTAACAGACTGAAACCGCACTTTGTACGGACAGAACTCAGCCTCCTGATGGCCACAGACAATGGGGCTGAAGAGGACTCCGAGCCCCTCCCGGACCTCCTACGAACGCGGGAGAAAGACGGTTCCGTAGATGGGGTCCGACTCTCAGAGGCCCTCACCCGAGAGCAACACCAGGAGTGCCAAGTTCTCCTATCACAATTCGCCAGCCTGTTCTCCCTCACCCCAGGGGTCACTTCCTGGTGTACGCACGATGTGGACACGGGGGACAGCCCCCCTATCCGCCACCGGGCCTACCGCGTGCCAGATCGGGTACGGGCCTGCATCCAGGAGGAAGTAGCCAAAATGCTCACGCTCGGGGTCATCGAGCCCTCAGACAGCCCCTGGGCCAGCCCTGTAGTACTGGTCCCCAAAGCAGCTGCCCCCGGCACCACACCAGAACTCCGGTTCTGCGTCGACTACCGGGGCTTGAATGCGGTCACCAGGACAGACGCACATCCCATCCCCCGGGCAGATGAACTAATCGACCGCATGGGAGCTGCCCGCTACCTCAGTATCTTCGACCTGACGGCGGGCTACTGGCAAATCGGCCTCACACCCCGGGCACAAGAACGTTCTGCCTTTTCCACGCCCGATGGCCATTACCATTTCACAGTCATGCCCTTCGGCATGAAGAATGCCCCAGCAACATTCCAACGGCTCGTCAATCAGGTCCTGGCGGGGCTCGAAGGATTCAGCGCCGCCTACTTAGACGACATCGCTGTATACAGCAACCAGTGGTCCGAGCACCTCCACCACCTCCGAGCAGTACTGCACGCCCTTCAGCAAGCTGGCCTCACGATCAAGGCCAGCAAATGTCAAATTGGGCAAGGGTCTGTAACCTACCTCGGGCACCAGACCGACCACCGACCCCTGCAGTGGCTGATGCAGATGCGGGGGGAAAACCCGAAGTTACTACGCTGGTCCATCTCCCTACAAGGGATGGACTTCACAGTTGAACATCGGCCTGGGCCCGATCACGCCAACGCAGATGGCCTGTCCCGGTTCTTCCGCCTCGACGCGAAGAGTCCCCAAGAGAACGGGTAACTCTCCCCGCCTTCAGCTGGGGGGGACGCATGTTGGACAGGCCACATGAAGGGCCGCTCTCCCCCGGCCCAACCAGGCCCGAACCAGCCACGCAAGTACCACACACCACCATTGCACGTCCACCGTCCCCGCAGGGACCCCTACACTCGAACCTGTTGACCCCGTAGGCCGACCCACTACCGGCCTGCGCGCCCATCCTGGGCGCCATCTTGGACACTCCACCACGAGGCCGCCTGGCCCCCGATCGACCTCAACCCTGGGCCTGGCCAGGCCTCAGACATTCCGGCACCAACATCCACCCAGGAGGTGAGCGGGCTACTTGGTCAGTCAATGGGAGCAGGAGGTGTCGATGGCTCTCACCCGCCAAGTGCCGCTCGCCCATCGCCTCCCCGGACGCTGGCTCCACCCCCCTGCTGGGTGTCTGAACCCCCTCATCCCGGACCTCCCGACCTCCAAGTGCGAGGGTCCGGACATCAAAGCACACCAGCCCTATAACTGGGGCAGCTCCAGAGCAGGACGGGAGTTGTATCTTGGAGTCGAGAGACGCAAAGAAGAACTCATCCTTGACGGACTACTGGCGCTGCCGTAGCTCTGTCTTGTGCACCCTCGTCTTGCCTGCTGGCGCTGCCGCGGCTTTGGGAACCACCCTATCCTTCATCATCGTCGGGACCTGCTGGCGTAGCCGCGGACCGTTTGTAACCACCACCTTCATCGGGACCTGCTGGCTCTGCCGCGGACCGTCGTCTGCCTTATCCATCTCGGGACCTGCTGGCTCCGCCGCGGCCCGTTCATCTACACCACCGAGCTCGAGGATTGAGAGCTATTTTCCATCGTTTTGGTAACAAGACTGTCCCGCTACCCTTTTCCCAAACAGAGACCAGAATAGAGGGGACCCCTGAGTCCAGACCTCCTTGTACCATTCTACCGTACTTGAAGAATTGTCTATAAAGTATCGTTGAACTTTATCATTGTGTGGTGTCCGTCTGTGGGGGGGAAGTTACTTGTCTGTACGATTAACTGGAGACGGCTCTCCCCGGAGACCTCTCCCCGTATCCTCGGCCGACCCTCCCGGTCCGTCTAACAGGGGGCCCGCGGAATCATGTCTCTCTCCCCTAAGCAGACCAGTGCCATGGCGGCGGGTGCCCATTCAGAGGGATCGGTCTCGTACTCTTCCTGGTCTTCCGGGATTAGTTCTTCCCCTAGGGCCGCCGCTGCAACTTGGCGGGGGGTAGTGTTCGGATTCTTTGGGCAATTGGGATCACTGGCGTAGTGGCCGGGTCGCTGGCACCTGTGGCACGTAATGTTGGCCCGGAAACCGGCCCGGACGGCAGGGCTTCCTCGGCCAACCGGGGTCGAGGGGTTTCTGGGGGGTGACGAGGGACCGGGGTCTCTCCCCCGACCCTGACTTCCTCCTCCCCCTCGGGGGCGATACGGTCTGGATAATTCGCTGGGTGCGTTCCGGCCAACTCGGGTGCTTTCCCACCGGTCGGCTTCGACGGCGAGTTGTCGAGGGTCGGTTAGCTTACTGTCCAGGAGGTGTTGCCGGAGCTCCACGAAGCAGTTGTTCGACAGGTGCTCCCATACGATAAGGTCAAAGAGTTGTTCGTAGGTGGTTACTTTGTTGCCCTTGATCCACCCCTCGAAGGCTCGGCTAAAAAAGTTCACGTACTCCACCCAAGTTGTACCCGGAATCCGTTTGCAGTCGCGGAACCGTTGGCGGTACATCTCCGGTGTGAGCCCGTATCGAGTGAGGAGGGCGGCCTTCATGTGGTCGTAGGAGGTCATCAGCTGGTCCGGGAGTTGTAGCAGGGCGTCCCGCCCTTCGTTGACAAACCTCCCCCATAATCCGGCTCCCCAATCGCTTCGGGGAATCCGGTGGGAGGTCATTGCCACCTCATAGGCTTTAAACCACTGCTGTATATCATCGTTCTTGTGGTATTCCCGGATGACATCTTTGGGGATGTGAACCTTGGGTTCGGTCGAGGCAGACGGGGTCGGTCGTTCGGGGAGCCCGAGGTCTTTATTCTGTTTCTGGACCTCCAGTGTTTTGAGATTGCGCTCATGTTCGTACTCTAGTTTCTTTTCCTCTAGCTCTCTCTGTCTTTGCTTGTCTTCTCGCTCTTCCCTGAGCCGTAAGTGTTCCAGGGTTATTTTTTGTTCTGCCAGCTTGAGTTCTCCATCCAAGCGGAGTCGGGCTAGTTCTAATTCGTGGAGTCTGGTTTTTTCTCTTTCTCGGATCTCTTCCAGGGAGAGACCCGCTCTTTCTTTAGTTGGTGCGGGGCTCGTCTCGGTTGTTTGTGTTCGGGGTACGGCCGTACCCGTTTCTGCCCAGGCTTCTAGGGCTCGTTTGAAGTCTTCCTTCGTACTCAGACCCGTGGTTGGGAGACCAAGTTCCATGCAATATTGCTTCAGTTCTCGGTGGTTGTAATCTTCCAATTTTTCCATCTGGAATTTCTCCCTTGTTCCGCTCTCTGTTGTCATGGTGGTCGTGTGTCGTGGGTCGGGTGACTTTCTGTACGATTATGCGTAGGTTCGGATCCCGTCGCTGGCCACCAATGTTAGACGGGGACCCTGAGGGTCGGCCGGATACTGAGGGAGAGGTCCCCGGGTGGGACCGTCTCCTGCGATCGTACAGACAAGTTACCTCCCTCCCCACAAACAGGCACCACACCAAGTCGAGTTCAATGCTTTATATAAGGTTCTTAAGGCAAGGATATCAGCGATACAGGATATCTCGGACCCGGGGGTCCTCTCACTTCTAGTCTCTGTAGGGAAGAAGGGGGTAGCGGGACAGTCTTGGTACCGGATCGGTACAGGTAGTGGTAAGAGGCGAGCTCACAATCCTCGAGCTGGAGTGTCTGTGGATCGGGCCGCGGCGGCGCCAGCAGGCCAAGTCGATGGTTTCACGAGGCAGAGGGCCGCGGCAGCGCCAGCAGGCCAAGACGATAGTTTCACGAGGCAGAGGGCCGCGGCAGCGCCAGCAGGCCAAGACGATGGTTTCACGAGGCAGAGGGCCGCGGCAGCGCCAGCAGGCCAAGACGATGGTTTCACGAGGCAGAGGGCCGCGGCAGCGCCAGCAGGCCAAGACGATGGTTTCACGAGGCAGAGGGCCGCGGCAGCGCCAGCAGGCCAAGACGATGGTTTCACGAGGCAGAGGGCCGCGGCAGCGCCAGCAGGCCAAGACGATGGTTTCACGAGGCAGAGGGCCGCGGCAGCGCCAGCAGGCCAGTCACAGAGGAGTTCTTCTCGGGTCTCTCGACTCCAGGATACAACTGGTTTCCTGGTCTGGTCCTGCCCCAGTTATAGGTCTGGTCCCCTTTGATGTCCGGACCCTCGCGCCTGGGGGGGCCGGGAGGTCCGGGATGAGGGAGTCCAGACACCCCGCAGGGGGGTGGAGCCAGCGCCCAGGCGGCCGGGGGTGATCGACACCTGGCGGAGGAGAGCCGTTGATGATTCCTTTCTCCCATTGACTCGCCAAGTGGTCACTCTGCCTCCCGGGGGGAGGTTGGTGCCTCGATGTCGGGCCCGGCCGGGCCCAGGGTGAGGGTCGAGTTGAGGCCACGCGGCCTCGTGCTGTAGTGGCCCAAGATGGCGGCTGGGCCGAGGCCGTGGTGTGGATGGTGACCCGGGCCAGCTGGGTTCGGAGCTGGTGTCTTGTGGGGGAGGAATTGCCGTGTACTTCGGGTGGTCGTCGGGGACTCTGGCTGGGGATGCAGGGGGAGCCAGGGTCCAGGTCCCATTGCGGGGAGGGGGCAGCCCGACCATGCGGCCTGTCCAACATCGAGCATAGTTAACCTTGATTTTTCTGGATTGGGCAAGAAGTATCTGGTACACCCATCCGCTGCTTCTGCCACACAGAGTGGACATGCTCTCCCAGCAGGAAGGCCAGGTCCTCTACACCAATCCTTTGGGCTCCCTGGTGAAGTTGCAGAAACAAGATTGTCTGCCAAAAGCTGGGGCGAAATCCACTCATGTAGGTCGCTGGAACAAATTTGTGTAGTGGTGTTGAGTCGAAGGCTTAGATCCCATTAGGTCATACTCTTCTGCCTCTCATGCCCTGATTACGAATATGTGGTTTTTATCACACATGAAATAGTGATACCACTGGGTATGTTATTTATCGGGTACGATAAATAACACCTAATTATGAGTTGGTGGGGAAAATGTGTGGATTTTGGTGTTTAACGCACCAAAATCCCCACAATACGGTAAATACCTTATGGGTTTTCCCCGTTACATTTCAGCAGGTTTGTGTTATTTAATGCATCTGATAATTATTGGATGTATTAAATACCTAGCAACTCCTAATACCAACCCATGTGTAAACAGCGGTTTACACACAAGGGGGAGTTTAACAACCAACTCCAAATCAAGCCCTCTGTTTTGCTCTGTCTCTTGGACAGCAGAGACTGGCAGTGGCTACCATCAAGGGGTTACCTGGCTGCCTTCCGCTTTCATATGCCTTGCAAACCATTGTTTAGGCCACCTTCACTGACCAGTTTTCTGAAAGGTTTGCTTAACTGGTTTCCTCTCACTCAGTTTGTTGTTCCTTAGTGGGATTTGAATCTTGTTTTGACACGCTTGATGTATTCTCCTTTTAAGCGAATGCTCAGTTTGAAGATAGTGTTGCTAGTTGCCATTACTTAGTTTGTCCACCTTTTAGTTTTGTGACCGGCATATTGCTCCTGTGTGCTTGCCAGCCTTCTTGCCCAAGGTGATTTTGGCCTTTCATATGGCCCAGCCTATTACTCTTCTAACTTTCTTTCTTTTCCCTCATCCCACCATTGATGAGGAGCAACTGCATAGACCGAATCTCCTACTGCGTTGACAGCAATTAAAAGGACAGAGTAGATATTCGGCTCATTGTGGGCTTTGCTGGCACCAAGATAGGCAAAGAGGTGACCAAATACACAATTTTACAATGGATCATTCTATATCAAGATCTGATACACCTTGGTTAAGAAAGATCCTTTGGAACGCATCATGCGCACTACACTTTGACTAAGGCTGCTTCCGCAGCTCTCATTTCAGGGCCTGACATCTGCTGTGTGGCTACGTAGCCTCCTCTGCATGTGTTGCTAAACATCACTGTCTTGGATCCCAGTTACGCAGCCACAGTTTGCCAGGGCTGTGCTTCATGATTTGATTTTCTTGGTTAATTGCCACTGTTCATTTCTAATCTTCTAGGGGCTATTGCATCTGGGCCTTATTCTTAAGGTGAGGAAGATGTATCCATCACAAGTAAGTTACTTCGCTTTAGTAGTAACCTTTCTGGTGGAGAAATGATCTCACTGTCCTCACCCCACTGATGAGCAAATTTCATATAGAGGAAGATCCTGAGATATGAAATCCTTTTATGTGTTGTTGCTGTTTGTTTGCATGGTTCGTACCGGCATGTTTCTCTGGGGGTTGGCTAAAGGTAGGGACTGATTACAGCAAGTAGGTTGATGTCTCATATGCTGATGGTGTCCTACCTGGTGGGTGCAGTCACATTGCTGGAGAGCTGTTACTGGGAACATTTGTCTGGACCAATTTGATACCAATGAAATACTTTTAAGGTAGGAATCTGCAGGAAGATCTAGATCAACCCAAAATAGTGTTATCAATGGTAAGTAATTTTTACTTATTGTTTTATATAAATGTTCAAAGACCCATCTTAAGATGGATATTAATTTAATTTTGACAAACAGCATTTTGTGTGTGTGTGTATATGTATGTGTGTGTGTGTATATATATATATATATATATATATATATATATATATGTGTGTGTGTGTATATATTCCTTTTTTTTGTCGCTCCAAGGTTGTCCACCTTTGAGTAGCACACGAGCAGCAGCTTGATTTATGTGTAGGTGAGGACGCTTGTAGATGCCGCTCCGTAATGGATCTGCCTGACGCGTTTCGAAGCTCCATATGCTTCTCTTCAGGGGCTTTAACGGAAGCGGTGTGCGCAACCGCTAACCCACTTCTCCATTTTCCATATGACACACCCACCAATGGGAGGCTCAAATGAGACTGAGACTGTGTATTATGGGAAGTGTGGTGCGGAAAGCACATGATCAAGTGCAGAAAGCATGGGCAGAAAGGCATCAGGCTGTGAACAGATACAAACACTTAGATACAAACACTTAGCTTTTAAGGCTTCAGTATGGCTCCTATGTCAAAGCTCTACGTCAGTTTATTTTCCACCTCTCAAAAAAATGTTCCTTGAACATTGGGCTTGCCCATTTATTCTAATACGATCTCTATTGATTTACATTTTTGTTCATCCTGATGGTTAATAGTGCTATAGTTTTACAATCGGCAAGGTACTGGCACCCCTTTATGTTGGCTTTCATCCTTTGGTCTGCTATAAATGTACCAGTCTCTGCCCACAGGAGATGGTTGGCACAAGCTTGCTGTCCTTGTCTGTTGCTGGAGGGGCATGCTGGTGGAGGGAGGGAAAGGCAAGTGTGGGGAAAAAGCAGGTACTGAGCTGGTTCTCTCCCCCCCCCCCCACCCCCCCTTTCTCAGCAGGTCAGTTAGGCTCTCTGGTCACATGCAGATCCACAGATATGTCTGCTGAAGAGAGAACATGAAAAGGAACCACCACTAACTAGTTCCTGTGCATTTCTGTAGGATCAACATCCCCCATCTGAGATGTGTGTATAAAACAAACTACCCTGCTTCTATTTCCAGGTTCCTCAAGCCCAAGGATCGGAGCGCCCTGCAGAGTAGTTGAAGGGTTGCTGTCAGGTAGCCAGTCTCTTGGGGGGGAAGAGACCTCAACTAAAGTCGCTTAATCTTGCTGGAAGAGCTGTGGGTGTGCCTGTGGCATGGACACCTGCTGAGAAAGGGGAACATGTGCTGTACACTGCTGGCTGCCTGAGAGAGAAGCCCAGCTATCCAGACTGGAAGAGAGGCGACCCAGAAGAGCGGACTGTTCGAGGAAGAGTCACCGGAGTTGTTGCCCTCAGTTTGCTCGAAGGTCTGTCAGTCTTCCAGAGTGTTTCTAGGCACTTACAATACGAGCTGAACCAGGACACCGATCTCTCTTTGCCACCTACCTGGCTCCTCCAGCAACTGCCAACAGATGGGGGTGCACTCTACCTTTTGTGCTTCGAGGCTGGAACCTGAACCAAAGCCAACCTCCAGGAGCGCTGGGACCTTGCCGAAGGGAGCTGCCTTTCCCACAGCTGCTGCACCAGGCTGAAGCCCGGCACCTCTGACTGCGTCTGGTCCTCATGCTTAAGCATAGCAGGCCACTGAACTGAGCAGGTAAAACCAGTGCTTTACCTGAATGTTTCCTGTGAGCTTTACCACAGATGTGGGATATGTGCTTATAAGTAACCCCACTTAAAGAAAGCTGTCTAGAGAAGGAAATACAGACGCCATGTGGGCCACTGATACCAGGGATCCTGCTCATCTCCACCTTTACTGAGTTTGCACTTGTGGTTCGATCTGGTTTCTGTGTAGCTATGCCCCTTAGCACGCAAACCGTGTGATGATTGACAGTTCTATATTAATTTATTAGTGTATGAGTAAAGTACAGCTTTATTTTGACTAATTAATTTGCTAAGACAGTTATTTGACGGAGCTCTACGTCTCCAACCCCTGGTATCTGACTACTGAGTAGAACTGGGTATAATGCATGTAGGAGACATAACTAGAAAGACAACACGTACACAGTGCGGTAAACAATGGAAAGGCGATATGAATGTGCACACTGCCGTAACTGATAGTTTTTATGCTCCTCGAGGAATCCTCTGTCTTTAATAAACAAGCATTAGGAATGCATTAGGGCTCGGGTTTGTTTGAGTTTCATATAATGGCATTGTAAATGGTAATGTGTTTTAGCCATGTTTTTTGGAGTGCACTGACAGCTGTTGATGATTGTGCCAATTGAAAGAGTGGCTGGTGCACTGTCAGCTGTTGTGGTGTGTGTGTGTTTAGTGAAAGTTGCACTGACATTGTTTCTTGTGTGCGTGGGTGTTTAGCGGCACTGATGCATGGTCGTGTTTGTTTTTGGTGAAAGCGTACATTGATGGTTGTTGGTGTTTGTGCCTGGTGAAAGCATTCATTGACGGCTGGGGGTGTGTTGTTGTGTGTGTTTTCTGCACTCTCAAACTGCACTCTCAAACTGGACTCTCAAACTGCACTCTCAAACTGCACTCTCAAACCGCACTCTCAAACTGCACTCTCAAACTGCACTCTCAAACTGCACTCTCAAACTGCACTCTCAAACTGCACTCTCAAACTGCACTCTCAAACTGCACTCTCAAACTGCACTCTCAAACTGCACTCTCAAACTGCACTCTCAAACTGCACTCTCAAACTGCACTCTGCAATCTGCACTCTGCAATCTGCAATCTGCAATCTGCAATCTGCACTCGCAATCTGCACTCTCAAACTGCAATCTGCAATCTGCACTCGCACTCTGCACTCGCAATCTGCAATCTGCACTCGCAATCTGCACTCTCAAACTGCAATCTGCAATCTGCACTCGCACTCTGCACTCTCAAACTGCAATCTGCAATCTGCACTCGCAATCTGCACTCGCAATCTGCACTCGCAATCTGCACTCTCAAACTGCACTCTGAATCTGCACTCTGCACTCTCAATCTGCACTCTCAAACTGCACTCTGAATCTGCACTCTGCACTCTCAAACTGCACTCTCAAACTGCACTCTGCACTCACAATCTGCACTCTGCACTCTCAATCTGCACTCTGCACTCTGCACTCTCAATCTGCACTCTGCACTCTCAATCTGCACTCTGCACTCTCAATCTGCACTCTGCACTCTCAATCTGCACTCTCAATCTGCACTCTGCACTCTGCACTCTGCACTCTGCACTCTACACTCTGCACTCTGCACTCGCAATCTGCACTCGCAATCTGCACTCGCAATCTGCACTCGCAATCTGCACTCGCAATCTGCACTCGCAATCTGCACTAGCAATCTGCACTCACAATCTGCACTCTGCACTCACAATCTGCACTCTGCACTCTCAATCTGCACTCTGCACTCTCAATCTGCACTCTGCACTCTCAATCTGCACTCTGCACTCTCAATCTGCACTCTGCACTCTCAATCTGCACTCTGCACTCTCGATCTGCACTCTGCACTCTCGATCTGCACTCTGCACTCTCAATCTGCACTCTCAATCTGCACTCTCAATCTGCACTCTCAATCTGCACTCGCAATCTGCACTCGCAATCTGCACTCGCAATCTGCACTCGCAATCTGCACTCGCAATCTGCACTCTGCACTAGCAATCTGCACTCTCACTCTGCACTCTGCACTCGCAATCTGCACTCTGCACTCGCAATCTGCACTCTGCACTCGCAATCTGCACTCTCAAACTGCACTCTGAATCTGCACTCTGCACTCTCAAACTGCACTCTGAATCTGCACTCTGAATCTGCACTCTGCACTCTCAAACTGCACTCTGAATCTGCACTCTGCACTCTCAAACTGCACTCTGAATCTGCACTCTGCACTCTCAAACTGCACTCTGCACTCTCAATCTGCACTCTGCACTCTGCACTCTCAATCTGCACTCTCAATCTGCACTCTGCACTCTCAATCTGCACTCTGCACTCTGCACCCTGCACTCTCAATCTGCACTCTGCACTCTCAATCTGCACTCTGCACTCTCAATCTGCACTCTGCACTCTCAATCTGCACTCTGCAATCTCAATCTGCACTCTGCACTCTCAATCTGCACTCTGCAATCTCAATCTGCACTCTCAATCTGCACTCTGCACTCTCAATCTGCACTCTGCACTCTCAATCTGCACTCTGCACTCTCAATCTGCACTCTCAATCTGCACTCTCAATCTGCACTCTCAATCTGCACTCTCAATCTGCACTCTGCGCTCTGCACTCTGCGCTCTGCACTCTGCGCTCTGCGCTCTGCACTCTGCACTCTGCACTCTGCACTCTGCACTCTGCACTCTGCACTCTGCACTCTCAATCTGCACTCTGCACTCTCAATCTGCACTCTGTACTCTCAATCTGCACTCTGCACTCTCAATCTGCACTCTGCACTCTCAATCTGCACTCTGCACTCTCAATCTGCACTCTGCACTCTCAATCTGCACTCTGCACTCTCAATCTGCACTCTGCACTCTGCACTCTGCACTCTGCACTCTGCACTCTGCACTCTGCACTCTGCACTCTGCACTCTCAATCTGCACTCTGCACTCTGCACTCTGCACTCTGCACCCTGCACCCTGCACCCTGCACCCTGCACCCTGCACCCTGCACCCTGCACCCTGCACCCTGCACTCTGCACTCTGCACTCTCAATCTGCACTCTGCACTCTCACTCTGCACTCTCACTCTGCACTCTGCACTCTGCACTCTCAATCACTCTGCACTCTGCACTCTGCACTCTGCACTCTGCACTCTGCACTCTCAATCTGCACTCTGCACTCTCAATCTGCACTCTGCACTCTCAATCTGCACTCTGCACTCTCAATCTGCACTCTGCACTCTGCACTCTGCACTCTGCACTCTGCACCCTGCACCCTGCACTCTGCACCCTGCACCCTGCACCCTGCACCCTGCACCCTGCACCCTGCACCCTGCACTCTCAATCTGCACTCTGCACTCTGCACTCTGCACTCTGCACCCTGCACCCTGCACCCTGCACCCTGCACTCTGCACCCTGCACTCTGCACTCTGCACCCTGCACTCTGCACCCTGCACCCTGCACCCTGCACCCTGCACCCTGCACCCTGCACCCTGCACCCTGCACTCTGCACTCTCAATCACTCTGCACTCTGCACTCTGCACTCTGCACTCTGCACTCTGCACTCTGCACTCTCAATCTGCACTCTGCACTCTCAATCTGCACTCTGCACTCTGCACCCTGCACCCTGCACCCTGCACCCTGCACCCTGCACCCTGCACCCTGCACCCTGCACCCTGCACCCTGCACCCTGCACTCTGCACTCTGCACCCTGCACCCTGCACTCTGCACCCTGCACCCTGCACCCTGCACCCTGCACCCTGCACCCTGCACCCTGCACCCTGCACCCTGCACTCTGCACTCTGCACTCTGCACTCTGCACTCTGCACTCTGCACTCTCAATCTGCACTCTGCACTCTCAAACTGCACTCTGAATCTGCACTCTGCACTCTCAATCTGCACTCTGCACTCTCAATCTGCACTCTGCACTCTCAATCTGCACTCTCAATCTGCACTCTGCACTCTGCACTCTGCACTCTGCACTCTGCACTCTGCACCCTGCACTCTGCACCCTGCACCCTGCACTCTGCACCCTGCACCCTGCACCCTGCACCCTGCACTCTGCACTCTCAATCTGCACTCTGCACTCTGCACTCTCAATCTGCACTCTGCACTCTGCACTCTCAATCTGCACTCTGCACTCTCAATCTGCACTCTGCACTCTCAATCTGCACTCTCACTCTCACTCTGCACTCTCAATCTGCACCCTGCACTCTCAATCTGCACCCTGCACTCTCAATCTGCACCCTGCACTCTCAATCTGCACTCTCAATCTGCACCCTGCACTCTCAATCTGCACCGTGCACTCTCAATCTGCACTTTGAATCTGCACTCTGAATCTGCACTCTGAATCTGCACTCTGAATCTGCACTCTGCACTCTGCACTCTGCACTCTGCACTCTGCACTCTGCACTCTGCACCCTGCACCCTGCACCCTGCACCCTGCACCCTGCACTCTGCACTCTGCACTCTCAATCTGCACTCTGCACTCTCAATCTGCACTCTGCACTCTCAATCTGCACTCTGCACTCTCAATCTGCACTCTGCACTCTCAATCTGCACTCTGCACTCTCAATCTGCACTCTGCACTCTGCACTCTGCACTCTCAATCTGCACTCTGCACTCTGCACTCTCAATCTGCACTCTGCACTCTCAATCTGCACTCTGCACTCTCACTCTCACTCTGCACTCTCAATCTGCACCCTGCACTCTCAATCTGCACCCTGCACTCTCAATCTGCACCCTGCACTCTCAATCTGCACCCTGCACTCTCAATCTGCACTCTCAATCTGCACCCTGCACTCTCAATCTGCACCGTGCACTCTCAATCTGCACTTTGAATCTGCACTCTCAATCTGCACTCTGAATCTGCACTCTGAATCTGCACTCTGCAATCTGCACTCTGCACTCTGCACTCTGCACTCTCAATCTGCACTCTCAATCTGCACTCTCAATCTGCACTCTGCACTCTCAATCTGTACTCTGCACTCTGCACTCTGCACTCTGCACTCTGCACTCTGCACTCTGCACTCTGCACTCTGCACCCTGCACTCTCAATCTGCACCCTGCACTCTCAATCTGCACTCTCAATCTGCACCCTGCACTCTCAATCTGCACCGTGCACTCTCAATCTGCACTTTGAATCTGCACTTTGAATCTGCACTCTCAATCTGCACTCTGAATCTGCACTCTGAATCTGCACTCTGAAATCTGCACTCTGCACTCTGCACTCTGCACTCTGCACTCTGCACTCTGCACTCTGCACTCTGCACTCTGCACTCTCAATCTGCACTCTCAATCTGCACTCTGCACTCTGCACTCTCAATCTGCACTCTGCACTCTGCACTCTGCACTCTGCACTCTGCACTCTGCACTCTGCACTCTGCACTCTGCACTCTCAATCTGCACTCTGCACTCTGCACTCTCAATCTGCACTCTGCACTCTCAATCTGCACTCTGCACTCTCAATCTGCACTCTGCACTCTCAATCTGCACTCTGCACTCTCAATCTGCACTCTGCAC
The DNA here is from genome assembly GCF_964261635.1 of Lissotriton helveticus. Classification (NCBI taxonomy): domain Eukaryota; kingdom Metazoa; phylum Chordata; class Amphibia; order Caudata; family Salamandridae; genus Lissotriton; species Lissotriton helveticus. Next base: position 937,862,040 of record NC_136059.1, read on the forward strand.
TCTCACTCTGCACTCTGCACTCTCAATCTGCACTCTCACTCTGCACTCTCAATCTGCACTCTCACTCTGCACTCTGCACTCACTCTGCACTCTCACTCTGCACTCTCACTCTGCACTCTCACTCTGCACGCTGCACGCTGCACGCTGCACTCTGCACTCTCAATCTGCACTCTGCACTCTCAATCTGCACTCTGCACTCTGCACTCTGCACTCTCAATCTGCACTCTGCACTCTGCACTCTCAATCTGCACTCTGCACTCACTCTGCACTCTCACTCTGCACTCTCACTCTGCACTCTCACTCTGCACTCTCAACTCTGCACTCTCAACTCTGCACTCTCAACTCTGCACTCTCAACTCTGCACTCTGCACTCTGCACTCTGCACTCTGCACTCTGAATCTGCACTCTGAATCTGCACTCTGAATCTGCACTCTGAATCTGCACTCTGAATCTGCACTCTGAATCTGCACTCTGCACTCTGCACTCTGCACTCTGTACTCTGCACTCGCACTCTGTACTCTGCACTCTGCACTCTGCAATCTTCACTCTGCACTCTCAATCTGCACTCTCAATCTGCACTCTCAATCTGCACTCTGAATCTGCACTCTGAATCTGCACTCTGCACTCTGAATCTGCACTCTGAATCTGCACTCTGAATCTGCACTCTGAATCTGCACTCTGAATCTGCACTCTGAATCTGCACTCTGAATCTGCACTCTGAATCTGCACTCTGAATCTGCACTCTGAATCTGCACTCTGCACTCTGCACTCGCACTCTGTACTCTGCACTCTGCACTCTGCAATCTTCACTCTGCACTCGCACTCTGTACTCTGCACTCTCAATCTGCACTCTGCACTCTGCACTCTCAATCTGCAATCTGCAATCTGCACTCGCAATCTGCACTCTCAAACTGCACTCTGCACTCGCAATCTGCACTCTCAAACTGCACTCTGCACTCGCAATCTGCACTCTGCACTCGCAATCTGCACTCTCAAACTGCACTCTGAATCTGCACTCTGCACTCTCAAACTGCACTCTGAATCTGCACTCTGCACTCTCAAACTGCACTCTGCACTCTCAATCTGCACTCTGCACTCTCAATCTGCACTCTGCACTCTCAATCTGCAATCTGCACTCTCAATCTGCACTCTCAATCTGCACTCTGCACTCTCAATCTGCACTCTGCACTCTCAAACTGCACTCTGAATCTGCACTCTGCACTCTCAATCTGCACTCTGCACTCTCAATCTGCACTCTGCACTCTGAATCTGCACTCTGAATCTGCACTCTGCACTCTCAATCTGCACTCTCAATCTGCACTCTCAATCTGCACTCTCAATCTGCACTCTCAATCTGCACTCGCAATCTGCACTCGCAATCTGCACTCGCAATCTGCACTCGCAATCTGCACTCGCAATCTGCACTCGCAATCTGCACTCGCAATCTGCACTCTGAATCTGCACTCTGCACTCTCAAACTGCACTCACAATCTGCACTCACAATCTGCACTCTGCACTCTCAATCTGCACTCTGCACTCTCAATCTGCACTCTCAATCTGCACTCTCAATCTGCACTCTCAATCTGCACTCTCAAGCTGCACTTTCAATCTGCACTCTCAATCTGCACTCTCAATCTGCACTCTCAATCTGCACTCTCAATCTGCACTCTGCACTCTCAATCTGCACTCTGCACTCTCAATCTGCACTCTGCACTCTCACTCTGCACTCTGCACTCTCACTCTGCACTCTCAATCTGCACTCTGCACCCTGCACTCTCAATCACTCTCAATCTGCACTCTGCACTCTGCACTCTGCACTCTGCACTCTGCACTCTGCACTCTGCACTCTGCACTCTGCACTCTGCACTCTCAATCTGCACTCTGCACTCTCAATCTGCACTCGCAATCTGCACTCTCAATCTGCACTCTCAATCTGCACTCTCAATCTGCACTCTCAATCTGCGCTCTCAATCTGCGCTCTCAATCTGCGCTCTCAATCTGCACTCTCAATCTGCACTCTCAATCTGCACTCTCAATCTGCACTCTCAATCTGCACTCTCAATCTGCACTCTCAATCTGCACTCTCAATCTGCACTCGCAATCTGCACTCGCAATCTGCACTCTCAAACTGCACTCTGCACTCTCAATCTGCACTCTGCACTCTCAATCTGCACTCTGCACTCTCAATCTGCAATCTGCACTCTCAATCTGCACTCTCAATCTGCACTCTGCACTCTCAATCTGCACTCTGCACTCTCAAACTGCACTCTGAATCTGCACTCTGCACTCTCAATCTGCACTCTGCACTCTCAATCTGCACTCTGCACTCTCAATCTGCACTCTGCACTCTCAATCTGCACTCTGCACTCTCAATCTGCACTCTGCACTCTCAATCTGCACTCTGCACTCTCAATCTGCACTCTCAATCTGCACTCTCAATCTGCACTCGCAATCTGCACTCGCAATCTGCACTCTCAATCTGCACTCTCAATCTGCACTCTCAATCTGCACTCTCAATCTGCACTCTCAATCTGCACTCGCAATCTGCACTCGCAATCTGCACTCGCAATCTGCACTCTCAAACTGCACTCTGAATCTGCACTCTGCACTCTCAAACTGCACTCTGAATCTGCACTCTGCACTCTCAAACTGCACTCACAATCTGCACTCTGCACTCTGTACTCTGCACTCTGCACTCTGCACTCTGCACTCTGCACTCTGCACTCTCAATCTGCACTCTGCACTCTCAATCTGCACTCGCAATCTGCACTCGCAATCTGCACTCTCAAACTGCACTCTGCACTAGCAATCTGCACTCTGCACTAGCAATCTGCACTCTCACTCTGCACTCTGCACTCGCAATCTGCACTCTGCACTCGCAATCTGCACTCTGCACTCGCAATCTGCACTCTGCACTCGCAATCTGCACTCTCAAACTGCACTCTGAATCTGCACTCTGCACTCTCAAACTGCACTCTGAATCTGCACTCTGCACTCTCAAACTGCACTCTGCACTCTCAATCTGCACTCTGCACTCTCAATCTGCACTCTCAATCTGCACTCTCAATCTGCACTCTCAATCTGCACTCTGCACTCTCAATCTGCACGCTGCACTCTCAATCTGCACTCTGCACTCTCAATCTGCACTCTGCACCCTGCACTCTCAATCTGCAATCTGCACTCTCAATCTGCACTCTCAATCTGCACTCTGCAATCTCAATCTGCACTCTCAATCTGCACTCTGCACTCTGCACTCTGCACTCTCAATCTGCACTCTCAATCTGCACTCTCAATCTGCACTCTGCACTCTCAATCTGCACTCTCAATCTGCACTCTGCACTCTCAATCTGCACTCTGCACTCTCAATCTGCACTCTGCACTCTCAATCTGCACTCTGCACTCTCAATCTGCACTCTCAATCTGCACTCTGCACTCTGCACTCTGCACTCTGCACTCTCAATCTGCACTCTCAATCTGCACTCTGCACTCTCAATCTGCACTCTGCACTCTCAATCTGCACTCTGCACTCTCAATCTGCACTCTGCACTCTCAATCTGCACTCTGCACTCTCAATCTGCACTCTGCACTCTCAATCTGCACTCTGCACTCTGCACTCTCAATCTGCACTCTGCACTCTCAATCTGCACTCTGCACTCTCAATCTGCACTCTCAATCTGCACCCTGCACCCTGCACCCTGCACCCTGCACCCTGCACCCTGCACCCTGCACCCTGCACCCTGCACCCTGCACCCTGCACTCTGCACTCTCAATCTGCAATCTGCACTCTCAATCTGCAATCTGCACTCTCAATCTGCACTCTCAATCTGCACTCTGCACTCTCAATCTGCACTCTGCACTCTGAATCTGTACTCTGCACTCTGCACTCTGAATCTGCACTCGCACTCTGTACTCTGCACTCTGCACTCGCACTCTGTACTCTGCAATCTTCACTCTGCACTCGCACTCTGTACTCTGCACTCTGCACTCTCAATCTGCACTCTGCACTCTGCACTCTCAATCTGCACTCTGCACTCTGCACTCTCAATCTGCAATCTGCAATCTGCACTCGCAATCTGCACTCTCAAACTGCACTCTGCACTCGCAATCTGCACTCTCAAACTGCACTCTGCACTCGCAATCTGCACTCTGCACTCGCAATCTGCACTCTCAAACTGCACTCTGAATCTGCACTCTGCACTCTCAAACTGCACTCTGAATCTGCACTCTGCACTCTCAAACTGCACTCTGCACTCTCAATCTGCACTCTGCACTCTCAATCTGCACTCTGCACTCTCAATCTGCACTCTGCACTCTCAATCTGCACTCTGCACTCTCAATCTGCAATCTGCACTCTCAATCTGCACTCTCAATCTGCACTCTGCACTCTCAATCTGCACTCTGCACTCTCAAACTGCACTCTGAATCTGCACTCTGCACTCTGAATCTGCACTCTGCACTCTCAATCTGCACTCTGCACTCTCAATCTGCACTCTGCACTCTCAATCTGCACTCTGAATCTGCACTCTGCACTCTCAATCTGCACTCTCAATCTGCACTCTCAATCTGCACTCTCAATCTGCACTCTCAATCTGCACTCGCAATCTGCACTCGCAATCTGCACTCGCAATCTGCACTCGCAATCTGCACTCGCAATCTGCACTCGCAATCTGCACTCGCAATCTGCACTCGCAATCTGCACTCTCAAACTGCACTCTGAATCTGCACTCTGCACTCTCAAACTGCACTCACAATCTGCACTCACAATCTGCACTCTGCACTCTCAATCTGCACTCTGCACTCACAATCTGCACTCACAATCTGCACTCACAATCTGCACTCTCAATCTGCACTCTCAATCTGCACTCTGCACTCACAATCTGCACTCTGCACTCTCAATCTGCACTCTGCACTCTCAATCTGCACTCTGCACTCTGCACTCTCACTCTGCACTCTGCACTCTCACTCTGCACTCTGCACCCTGCACTCTCAATCACTCTCAATCTGCACTCTGCACTCTGCACTCTGCACTCTGCACTCTGCACTCTGCACTCTGCACTCTGCACTCTGCACTCTGCACTCTGCACTCTGCACTCTCAATCTGCACTCTGCACTCTCAATCTGCACTCTCAATCTGCACTCTCAATCTGCACTCTCAATCTGCACTCTCAATCTGCACTCTCAATCTGCACTCTCAATCTGCACTCTCAATCTGCACTCTCAATCTGCACTCGCAATCTGCACTCTCAAACTGCACTCTGAATCTGCACTCTGCACTCTCAAACTGCACTCACAATCTGCACTCTACACTCTGCACTCTGCACTCTGCACTCTGCACTCTGCACTCTGCACTCTCAATCTGCACTCTCAATCTGCACTCTCAATCTGCACTCGCAATCTGCACTCGCAATCTGCACTCGCAATCTGCACTCTCAAACTGCACTCTGCACTAGCAATCTGCACTCTCACTCTGCACTCTGCACTCGCAATCTGCACTCTGCACTCGCAATCTGCACTCTGCACTCGCAATCTGCACTCTGCACTCGCAATCTGCACTCTCAAACTGCACTCTGAATCTGCACTCTGCACTCTCAAACTGCACTCTGAATCTGCACTCTGCACTCTCAAACTGCACTCTGCACTCTCAATCTGCACTCTGCACTCTCAATCTGCACTCTCAATCTGCACTCTCAATCTGCACTCTCAATCTGCACTCTCAATCTGCACTCTGCACTCTCAATCTGCACTCTGCACTCTCAATCTGCACGCTGCACTCTCAATCTGCACTCTGCACTCTCAATCTGCACTCTGCACCCTGCACTCTCAATCTGCAATCTGCACTCTCAATCTGCACTCTGCACTCTCAATCTGCACTCTGCAATCTCAATCTGCACTCTCAATCTGCACTCTGCACTCTGCACTCTGCACTCTGCACTCTCAATCTGCACTCTCAATCTGCACTCTGCACTCTCAATCTGCACTCTCAATCTGCACTCTGCACTCTCAATCTGCACTCTGCACTCTCAATCTGCACTCTGCACTCTCAATCTGCACTCTGCACTCTCAATCTGCACTCTCAATCTGCACTCTCAATCTGCACTCTCAATCTGCACTCTCAATCTGCACTCTCAATCTGCACTCTCAATCTGCACTCTGCACTCTCAATCTGCACTCTGCACTCTCAATCTGCACGCTGCACTCTCAATCTGCACTCTGCACTCTCAATCTGCACTCTGCACCCTGCACTCTCAATCTGCAATCTGCACTCTCAATCTGCACTCTGCACTCTCAATCTGCACTCTGCAATCTCAATCTGCACTCTGCACTCTCAATCTGCACTCTGCACTCTCAATCTGCACTCTGCACTCTCAATCTGCACTCTCAATCTGCACTCTCAATCTGCACTCTCAATCTGCACTCTCAATCTGCACTCTCAATCTGCACTCTCAATCTGCACTCTCAATCTGCACTCTCAATCTGCACTCGCAATCTGCACTCTCAAACTGCACTCTGAATCTGCACTCTGCACTCTCAATCTGCACTCTGCACTCTGCACTGTCAATCTGCACTCTCAATCTGCACTCTGCACTCTCAATCTGCACTCTGCACTCTCAATCTGCACTCTGCACTCTCAATCTGCACTCTGCACTCTCAATCTGCACTCTGCACTCTCAATCTGCACTCTCAATCTGCACCCTGCACCCTGCACCCTGCACCCTGCACCCTGCACCCTGCACCCTGCACCCTGCACCCTGCACCCTGCACTCTGCACTCTCAATCTGCACTCTCAATCTGCAATCTGCACTCTCAATCTGCAATCTGCACTCTCAATCTGCAATCTGCACTCTCAATCTGCAATCTGCACTCTCAATCTGCACTCTGCACTCTCAATCTGCACTCTGCACTCTGCACTCTGCACTCTGCACCCTGCACCCTGCACCCTGCACCCTGCACCCTGCACCCTGCACCCTGCACTCTGCACTCTCAATCTGCACTCTGCACTCTGCACTCTCAATCTGCACTCTGCACTCTGCACTCTCAATCTGCACTCTGCACTCTCAATCTGCACTCTGCACTCTGCACTCTCACTCTGCACTCTCACTCTGCACTCTGCACTCTCAATCTGCACTCTGCACTCTGCACTCTCAATCTGCACTCTGCACTCTCAATCTGCACTCTGCACTCTCAATCTGCAATCTGCACTCTGCACTCTCAATCTGCACTCTGCACTCTCAATCTGCACTCTGCACTCTCAATCTGCACTCTCACTCTGCACTCTCACTCTGCACTCTCACTCTGCACTCTCACTCTGCACTCTCACTCTGCACTCTCACTCTGCACTCTCACTCTGCACTCTCACTCTGCACTCTGCACTCGCACTCTGCACTCTCACTCTGCACTCTCACTCTGCACTCTCACTCTGCACTCGCACTCTGCACTCGCACTCTGCACTCTCACTCTGCACTCTCAATCTGCACCCTGCACTCTCAATCTGCACCCTGCACTCTCAATCTGCACCCTGCACTCTCAATCTGCACCCTGCACTCTCAATCTGCACTCTGCACTCTGCACTCTGCACTCTGCACTCTGCACTCTGCAATCTGCACTCTGCACTCTGCACTCTCAATCTGCACCCTGCACTCTCAATCTGCACCCTGCACTCTCAATCTGCACCCTGCACTCTCAATCTGCACCCTGCACTCTCAATCTGCACCCTGCACTCTCAATCTGCACCCTGCACTCTCAATCTGCACTTTGAATCTGCACTCTGCACTCTGCACTCTGCACTCTCACTCTCACTCTGCACTCTGCACTCTGCACTCTGCACTCTGCACTCTGCACTCTCAATCTGCACTCTCAATCTGCACTCTCAATCTGCACTCTGCACTCTCAATCTGCACTCTGCACTCTGCACTCTGCACTCTGCACTCTGCACTCTGCACTCTGCACTCTGCACTCTGCACTCTGCACTCTGCACTCACTCTGCACTCTGCACTCACTCTGCACTCACTCTGCACTCACTCTGCACTCACTCTGCACTCTGCACTCTCACTCTGCACTCTGCACTCTGCACTCTGCACTCTGAATCTGCACTCTGAATCTGCACTCTGAATCTGCACTCTGAATCTGCACTCTGAATCTGCACTCTGAATCTGCACTCTGAATCTGCACTCTGAATCTGCACTCTGAATCTGCACTCTGAATCTGCACTCTGAATCTGCACTCTGCACTCTGCAATCTGCACTCTGCAATCTGCACTGTAAGAAATGGGACCCCCGGCCGGCCAGGGCTTGCGCCACAGCCAGTCAGAGACCACCACTCCTATATAAAGTCGACCCCTGCTCGCCCTCTAGGTAACGCGGCGCGGGCAGCCAGGCCTATCTCGGAGGACATGTGTGAAGCATTTGCGCACGCACCCACCAACAGCAACATCCCAGGCCTCCCACAAAAGGAACTCCACACCAAGTATATATGAAAATAGTCTTTGTATTAGGACACACTTAAGGGTAAATACACAATTTACAAGGTGCCAGGGGCACGGGCAGGGTTTACACGGGAATATATACAGGACAGGGCCAGGGGACCACTGCCAGGAATATGCACATGATGGAAATGGCATTTAAGACACATAACAACTGGGAGCTTCCTAGAACTAGTACCAGAACACATCACAACCAGGAGCTAGCATTTAGAACACATGACAACCTGGAACACAATAGAACTAGCAGTAGAACTCACTCGAACCAGAAGTCATATACATGAGACCTAGGATACTTAGAAGGGAAGGAAGGACAAGCACATAACATAACAGGGGCACCGTTGGAGGCGCACACAGAACACTTTCTCAGGGATCACATAGAACATCAACAATAACTCCTCACAGGCCAGCGGCCTTTTCTGGGGCGAAGGGGCCCAAAGTCTCAATGTCAGGAGGGCTGCCGGGAGCCATGAACAAACCTACACGTGGCAGCTGCCCACGAAGTGCTGGGCAGCTGAAGGGCCAAGGATGGGCCAACATGATGAAGCCTCTCAGGGCTCGAGAACAAGGGGTGCTGGATGGAGCCTCGCAGGCTCGGGACAAGGGGCCAGGGATGAGCTTCTCGGGCTCAGGAAACAACTAGGTCATCTGGGAGCCTCTCTGGGCTCGGGGACGATGGTAGAGCCTCTCAGGGCTCGAGGACACAGGTGGAAGGACTGAGCCGTGCAGGCTCGAAGAACAAAGGGCCACGGGGGAGCCTCTCGGGGCTCGGTACTGCCGGGACACATGGGAGCCTCCTCGGGGCTCTGGGGGGTGGAGCCTCTCAGGCTCAGGACATCATGGGAGCTTCGCTGGGCTCGGAGCATCAGCAGGACAGGGGCGGAGTCCCTCTCGGGGGACTCAGTTTCTAATCGGAGCCTCTCGGGCTCAGGGCATCTGGCAGGGGCGGTATCAGGAGAGACCACTCAGGCCTCGGAGCATCTCGGCCCTCGTGCTGGAAGGGAGGGGCGGCCACCGACAATGTGGCCCGACGCCCCTCCTCTCCCTCTCTCAGCACTTACCGGTTGTGCTCGGCGGCGGCTCTTCTCTCTCTCTCTCCGGGGCTCTCCCCTCACATGGGAGCCCCGGTAGGCGGTGCAGGTCTCCGGCGGGGCGACCAGAGCCCCCCAGAACTTCCGGGTGCGCGCGGGGGAGCCCTCCGGGCTGGCCAATCCCTGCGCGGCCCAGGAATGATGCAGTTGGAGTCCCGCGGTCGGGACCAATGAGATCGCGGCAATGCTTCTCCGGGGCCGCCAATGGCAGCGCGGCCCTGGATAGGGAGGCGGGCGCAGCGCCTCTCCAGCGGACTCCGGGCTGCGGCGGTGACGGGGGAAATCTCAGGGCAAAGGCCGGGTGGCACCGGCTCACATAAACAGCGCTCCCAAGCGCTGAGAAAATGAAGAGCGCTCGCCAGCGCTAGGGGGTCAAGGGACAGCGCTTCCAGCGCTATCAGTGGAAGGTAAAGCGCTTTCAGGCGCCAGGGCAGAGGTGCAGCGCTCCAAAGCGCTAAGTAAAGATAGCAACAGTCCATCCAAGTCCAGGACCTCGGGAGGAGCACAGCAGCTCCTAGCAGGGCAAGGCCATCAGGAGTCCAGGAGAAGGGCAGGGCCCAGGGAGGCAAGCCAACCCTGGGCCCAAGCAGCAACCGCTCCTGGCAGATTCAAGTGGGAACAAGAACATTTGAGAAGAGGTCACAGCCTCTTTTTATACCATAAATTCCTTTGTCTAAAGGTGTTGGGTGGGGGAGAAACCAGTCGCAGCTGGTTTTGGGAGTATCTTGTTTCCCCCAACCACCCCTTTCATTCATCAGGCAGGACAGTCATCAGACGCACCCCAGGGGGGCGGAGCCAGCATTGTGGGGGAAAGCCCAGCCCCATACAGGATACAGGCACAGCTCCTCCCTCACATCAGCATGCTAATCTCTCCATTCATCCCCGGGGCAGACCCACACAGACAACTGGAGCCAGGCTCCCCAGCCAGCCTCAGCCAATCATACGCCAGGCACACCTTCCACAAATATGCCAACTTCTAAAAGGGGGACTTCTACACTAGACACACTCATGCCGCATATACCGTTGCACAGCATTCAATCTCACGAGTTCATACATACCAGACTTGACCCTGCTCACCCTACGCATCGGGGACTACCGAGGACACATACATTCCCCATGCATTCCTATGGAAGGGTAGGTCTCTCTCTCTTCACACGCACTCAGAGGGGGAATCACCATCCCCAGGTTACATATACCATAAAAACTTCAGGGGTGGACCTGCCAGACGGGCCAAGTCCAACACATGCCCCTCCCAGCCCAAACGCAGGGCAGACCAATCACTACCGTGATGGACTTCCCTGCTGCAGGGCGATAGGACGTGGACGCGGCCCGCACTGCCGGACCAAGAGACATACCCAGATTAAAAATAAAAAAAAAAGTTAAAACAAAAAAAAAATAAAGAAATAAATGAAGACATAGGCCCAACCAGGCTACTCCCCTGGTACTCCTTAGTTGTCACTGACTAGGACCAGGCCCCAAGCCATCCAGATACCACTGGTCCCTGCTAATCCGAAGTGGGGGGGCGGTACCCCGGGCCCACAAGAGCCATCCTCCACTCCCTTTCTCAGTGTAGCCACGACTACCACTGTTCCTTCCACCTAGGGTCCGCACCCTCAGGTTTGCCAGAGGTCACGGGCAAGAATGCCCCACCCTACCTCTACTTCTGAGGTTCCGCGTTCTCCCAGGAGAAACACCCTCAGAACACATTTTCCTACCAGTCTTGGAACTTCCTCCCTCCACTGGTCTTCCACCTGGGAACTAAGCGTTCAGCTCTCCCCAAGGCAAGCCGCGGCTGAGCCAGCAGGTCTTCCTTGTCCGGGATACAACTTAACATAAATTCAGCCAGGGCGACACCTGACACCTAAAACACAACAAGATGAGCCGCGGCAGCGCCAGCAGGTCTCCGTGATCAACTCTCCCCTAAGGTAAGCCGCGGCCGAGCCAGCAGGTCTTCCTTGACCGGGATACAACTAAACATAAATTCAGCCAGGGCGACACCTGACGCCTAAAACACAACAAGATGAGCCGCGGCAGCGCCAGCAGGTCTCAGTGATCAACTCTCCCCTAAGGTAAGCCGCGGCCGAGCCAGCAGGTCTTCCTTGACCGGGATACAACTAAACATAAATTCAGCCAGGGCGACACCTGACGCCTAAAACACAACAAGATGAGCCGCGGCAGCGCCAGCAGGTCTCAGTGATCAACTCTCCCCTAAGGTAAGCCGCGGCCGAGCCAGCAGGTCTTCCTTGACCGGGATACAACTCAACATAAATTCAGCCAGGGCGACACCTGACACCTAAAACACAACCAGCGGGGTAAGGAACCTGATGCATCCAACACATTCAGCGGGGTAAGGAAGGACAGGATTATCGTTGATTCCGCAAGCTCCCCATCCCAGAGAACTTACACTCCATTACTCAGCACACCTCAACATTCATCCACACATCGTCCCCTAGACTGGTAAGACAGTTTTCTACCGCCCCCGATTCCTCAACCTGGCCCTTGTGGCACAGGTACCATTACTCTAGGGGAGGGACAAGGACCATACACATTGAATACAATTATGCTGCCACCACTGGATCCCACCCTTCTGGTGAATCCAGAAAACACATTGCACTAGGGGGTTGATCTACCCTCCCGGGCTAGGGTCACCTAACCAGAACACATTTTTCACAGAACGGACATTTAAGTAACCTCCTAAAAACAATAATCTCCTTTCTTTGCGACCAGTTACAATACAGAGTTTTTGTAGGGAGGCCAGTTATAGTTGTGGTACTGCGCAAACACAAGTCCGGATCCCACCGCTAGCCACCAGTGTAAGAAATGGGACCCCCGGCCGGCCAGGGCTTGCGCCACAGCCAGTCAGAGACCACCACTCCTATATAAAGTCGACCCCTGCTCGCCCTCTAGGTAACGCGGCGCGGGCAGCCAGGCCTATCTCGGAGGACATGTGTGAAGCATTTGCGCACGCACCCACCAACAGCAACATCCCAGGCCTCCCACAAAAGGAACTCCACACCAAGTATATATGAAAATAGTCTTTGTATTAGGACACACTTAAGGGTAAATACACAATTTACAAGGTGCCAGGGGCACGGGCAGGGTTTACACGGGAATATATACAGGACAGGGCCAGGGGACCACTGCCAGGAATATGCACATGATGGAAATGGCATTTAAGACACATAACAACTGGGAGCTTCCTAGAACTAGTACCAGAACACATCACAACCAGGAGCTAGCATTTAGAACACATGACAACCTGGAACACAATAGAACTAGCAGTAGAACTCACTCGAACCAGAAGTCATATACATGAGACCTAGGATACTTAGAAGGGAAGGAAGGACAAGCACATAACATAACAGGGGCACCGTTGGAGGCGCACACAGAACACTTTCTCAGGGATCACATAGAACATCAACAATAACTCCTCACAGGCCAGCGGCCTTTTCTGGGGCGAAGGCGCCCAAAGTCTCAATGTCAGGAGGGCTGCCGGGAGCCATGAACAAACCTACACGTGGCAGCTGCCCACGAAGTGCTGGGCAGCTGAAGGGCCAAGGATGGGCCAACATGATGAAGCCTCTCAGGGCTCGAGAACAAGGGGTGCTGGATGGAGCCTCGCAGGCTCGGGACAAGGGGCCAGGGATGAGCTTCTCGGGCTCAGGAAACAACTAGGTCATCTGGGAGCCTCTCTGGGCTCGGGGACGATGGTAGAGCCTCTCAGGGCTCGAGGACACAGGTGGAGGGACTGAGCCGTGCAGGCTCGAAGAACAAATGTAAATGTAAATGTAAATGTAGTATACTTGTAAAGCGCACAGCTGCCCCAGCAACGGGGCGTCCCGGCGCTGTATAACTCTGGGGAACCCGTCCTGGCTTTCCTGTGGGATGGTCCCTTGCTGGGAGTCCCCAAGGTGGAGCCAGGCATCCCCGGAATTGGTGGGGCCATTGTGGAGATTAGGCAAGCTAATGCCCAGAGTTGCCGAGTGGAACCCCTGATTAGAGTAAGCACCGAAGCGAGAATTATCGAGTCCGCTGACCAAGGTCCACGACCCTGCCGCGTCGGGAATTGAACCCTGGTCCCAGGTTGACTTCTGCTCTCAGGCCTGCTGCCTCTAACCAGTGAGCCACACTACTCCACCAACAAAGGGCCACGGGGGAGCATCTCGGGGCTCGGTACTGCCGGGACACATGGGAGCCTCCTCGGGGCTCTGGGGGGTGGAGCCTCTCAGGCTCAGGACATCATGGGAGCTTCGCTGGGCTCGGAGCATCAGCAGGACAGGGGCGGAGTCCCTCTCGGGGGACTCAGTTTCTAATCGGAGCCTCTCGGGCTCAGGGCATCTGGCAGGGGCGGTATCAGGAGAGACCACTCAGGCCTCGGAGCATCTCGGCCCTCGTGCTGGAAGGGAGGGGCGGCCACCGACAATGTGGCCCGACGCCCCTCCTCTCCCTCTCTCAGCACTTACCGGTTGTGCTCGGCGGCGGCTCTTCTCTCTCTCTCTCCGGGGCTCTCCCCTCACATGGGAGCCCCGGTAGGCGGTGCAGGTCTCCGGCGGGGCGACCAGAGCCCCCCAGAACTTCCGGGTGCGCGCGGGGGAGCCCTCCGGGCTGGCCAATCCCTGCGCGGCCCAGGAATGATGCAGTTGGAGTCCCGCGGTCGGGACCAATGAGATCGCGGCAATGCTTCTCCGGGGCCGCCAATGGCAGCGCGGCCCTGGATAGGGAGGCGGGCGCAGCGCCTCTCCAGCGGACTCCGGGCTGCGGCGGTGACGGGGGAAATCTCAGGGCAAAGGCCGGGTGGCACCGGCTCACATAAACAGCGCTCCCAAGCGCTGAGAAAATGAAGAGCGCTCGCCAGCGCTAGGGGGTCAAGGGACAGCGCTTCCAGCGCTATCAGTGGAAGGTAAAGCGCTTTCAGGCGCCAGGGCAGAGGTGCAGCGCTCCAAAGCGCTAAGTAAAGATAGCAACAGTCCATCCAAGTCCAGGACCTCGGGAGGAGCACAGCAGCTCCTAGCAGGGCAAGGCCATCAGGAGTCCAGGAGAAGGGCAGGGCCCAGGGAGGCAAGCCAACCCTGGGCCCAAGCAGCAACCGCTCCTGGCAGATTCAAGTGGGAACAAGAACATTTGAGAAGAGGTCACAGCCTCTTTTTATACCATAAATTCCTTTGTCTAAAGGTGTTGGGTGGGGGAGAAACCAGTCGCAGCTGGTTTTGGGAGTATCTTGTTTCCCCCAACCACCCCTTTCATTCATCAGGCAGGACAGTCATCAGACGCACCCCAGGGGGGCGGAGCCAGCATTGTGGGGGAAAGCCCAGCCCCATACAGGATACAGGCACAGCTCCTCCCTCACATCAGCATGCTAATCTCTCCATTCATCCCCGGGGCAGACCCACACAGACAACTGGAGCCAGGCTCCCCAGCCAGCCTCAGCCAATCATACGCCAGGCACACCTTCCACAAATATGCCAACTTCTAAAAGGGGGACTTCTACACTAGACACACTCATGCCGCATATACCGTTGCGCAGCATTCAATCTCACGAGTTCATACATACCAGACTTGACCCTGCACACCCTACGCATCGGGGACTACCGAGGACACATACATTCCCCATGCATTCCTATGGAAGGGTAGGTCTCTCTCTCTTCACACGCACTCAGAGGGGGAATCACCATCCCCAGGTTACATATACCATAAAAACTTCAGGGGTGGACCTGCCAGACGGGCCAAGTCCAACATGCACTCTGAATCTGCACTCTGAATCTGCACTCTGAATCTGCACTCTGCACTCTGCACTCTGCAATCTGCACTCTGCAATCTGCACTCTGAATCTGCACTCTGAATCTGCACTCTGAATCTGCACTCTGAATCTGCACTCTGAATCTGCACTCTGAATCTGCACTCTGAATCTGCACTCTGCACTCTGAATCTGCACTCTGCACTCTGCACTCTGCACTCTGCACTCTGCACTCTGCACTCTGCACTCTGCACTCTGCACTCTGCACTCTGCACTCTGCACTCTGCACTCTCAATCTGCAATCTCAAACTGCACTCTGCACTCGCAATCTGCACTCTCAAACTGCACTCTCAAACTGCACTCTGCACTCGCAATCTGCACTCTCAAACTGCACTCTGAATCTGCACTCTGCACTCTCAATCTGCACTCTGCACTCTCAATCTGCACTCTGCACTCTCAATCTGCACTCTGCACTCTCAATCTGCACTCTCAATCTGCACTCTGCACTCTCAATCTGCACTCTGCACTCTCAATCTGCACTCTGCACTCTCAATCTGCACTCTGCACTCTCAATCTGCACTCTGCACTCTCAATCTGCACTCTGCACTCTCAATCTGCACTCTGCACTCTCAATCTGCACTCTCAATCTGCACTCTCAATCTGCACTCGCAATCTGCACTCGCAATCTGCACTCGCAATCTGCACTCGCAATCTGCACTCGCAATCTGCACTCGCAATCTGCACTCGCAATCTGCACTCTCAAACTGCACTCTCAAACTGCACTCTCAAACTGCACTCTGAATCTGCACTCTGCACTCTCAAACTGCACTCTGAATCTGCACTCTGCACTCTCAAACTGCACTCACAAACTGCACTCACAATCTGCACTCACAATCTGCACTCTGCACTCTCAATCTGCACTCTGCACTCTCAATCTGCACTCTGCACTCTCAATCTGCACTCTCAATCTGCACTCTCAATCTGCACTCTCAATCTGCACTCTCAATCTGCACTCTCAATCTGCACTCTCACTCTGCACTCTGCACTCTGCACTCTCAATCTGCACTCTCAATCTGCACTCTGCACCCTGCACTCTGCACCCTGCACTCTCAATCTGCACTCTCAATCTGCACTCTCAATCTGCACTCTCAATCTGCACTCTCAATCTGCACTCTCAATCTGCACTCTGCACTCTGCACTCTGCACTCTGCACTCTGCACCCTGCACTCTGCACCCTGCACTCTGCACCCTGCACTCTGCACTCTGCACTCTCAATCTGCACTCTCAATCTGCACTCTGCACTCTGCACTCTGCACTCTGCACTCTGCACTCTGCACTCTGCACTCTGCACTCTGCACTCTGCACTCTGCACTCTGCACCCTGCACTCTCAATCTGCACTCTCAATCTGCACTCTCAATCTGCACTCTGCACTCTCACTCTGCACTCTGCACCCTGCACTCTGCACTCTGCACCCTGCACTCTCAATCTGCACTCTCAATCTGCACTCTGCACTCTCACTCTGCACTCTGCACTCTGCACCCTGCACTCTGCACCCTGCACTCTCAATCTGCACTCTCAATCTGCACTCTCAATCTGCACTCTCAATCTGCACTCTCAATCTGCACTCTCAATCTGCACTCTCAATCTGCACTCTGCACTCTGCACTCTGCACTCTGCACTCTGCACTCTGCACTCTGCACTCTGCACTCTGCACTCTCAATCTGCACTCTGCACTCTGCACTCTCAATCTGCACTCTGCACTCTCAATCTGCACTCTGCACTCTCAATCTGCACTCTGCACTCTCAATCTGCACTCTGCACTCTCAATCTGCACTCTCAATCTGCACTCTCAATCTGCACTCTCAATCTGCACTCTCAATCTGCACTCTCAATCTGCACTCTCAATCTGCACTCTCAATCTGCACTCTCAATCTGCACTCGCAATCTGCACTCGCAATCTGCACTCTGCACTCTCAAACTGCACTCTGCACTCTCAAACTGCACTCACAATCTGCACTCTGCACTCTCAATCTGCACTCTGCACTCTCAATCTGCACTCTCAATCTGCACTCTGCACTCTCAATCTGCACTCTGCACTCTCAATCTGCACTCTGCACTCTCAATCTGCACTCTGCACTCTGCACTCTCAATCTGCACTCTGCACTCTCAATCTGCACTCTGCACTCTCAATCTGCACTCTCAATCTGCACTCTGCACCCTGCACTCTCAATCACTCTCAATCTGCACTCTGCACTCTGCACTCTGCACTCTGCACTCTGCACTCTGCACTCTGCACTCTGCACTCTCAATCTGCACTCTCAATCTGCACTCTCAATCTGCACTCTCAATCTGCACTCTCAATCTGCACTCTGCACTCTCAATCTGCACTCTGCACTCTCAATCTGCACTCTGCACTCTCAATCTGCACTCTGCACTCTCAATCTGCACTCTCAATCTGCACTCTGCACTCTCAATCTGAACTCTCAATCTGCACTCTGCACCCTGCACTCTCAATCACTCTCAATCTGCACTCTGCACTCTGCACTCTGCACTCTGCACTCTGCACTCTGCACTCTGCACTCTCAATCTGCACTCTCAATCTGCACTCTGCACTCTGCACTCTGCACTCTGCACTCTGCACTCTGCACTCTGCACTCTCAATCTGCACTCTCAATCTGCACTCTCAATCTGCACTCTGCACTCTGCACTCTGCACCCTGCACCCTGCACCCTGCACCCTGCACCCTGCACCCTGCACCCTGCACCCTGCACCCTGCACTCTGCACCCTGCACTCTGCACTCTGCACTCTGCACTCTTCACTCTCAATCTGCACTCTCAATCTGCAATCTGCACTCTCAATCTGCAATCTGCACTCTGCACTCTCAATCTGCACTCTCAATCTGCACTCTGCACTCTCAATCTGCACTCTCAATCTGCACCCTGCACCCTGCACTCTGCACCCTGCACCCTGCACCCTGCACCCTGCACCCTGCACCCTGCACCCTGCACTCTCACTCTGCACTCTCACTCTGCACTCTCAATCTGCACTCTCAATCTGCACTCTGCACTCTCAATCTGCACTCTGCACTCTGCACTCTGCACTCTGCACTCTGCACTCTGCACTCTGCACTCTGCACTCGCAATCTGCACTCGCAATCTGCACTCGCAATCTGCACTCTCAAACTGCACTCTCAAACTGCACTCTGAATCTGCACTCTGCACTCTCAAACTGCACTCACAATCTGCACTCACAATCTGCACTCTGCACTCTCAATCTGCACTCTGCACTCTCAATCTGCACTCTGCACTCACAATCTGCACTCACAATCTGCACTCTCAATCTGCACTCTCAATCTGCACTCTCAATCTGCACTCTGCACTCACAATCTGCACTCTGCACTCTCAATCTGCACTCTGCACTCTCAATCTGCACTCTGCACTCTCACTCTGCACTCTGCACTCTCAATCTGCACTCTGCACCCTGCACTCTCAATCACTCTCAATCTGCACTCTGCACTCTGCACTCTGCACTCTGCACTCTGCACTCTGCACTCTGCACTCTGCACTCTGCACTCTCAATCTGCACTCTGCACTCTGCACTCTCAATCTGCACTCTGCACTCTGCACTCTGCACTCTCAATCTGCACTCTGCACTCTCAATCTGCACTCTGCACTCTCAATCTGCACTCTGCACTCTCAATCTGCACTCTGCACTCTCAATCTGCACTCTCAATCTGCACTCTCAATCTGCACTCTCAATCTGCACTCTCAATCTGCACTCTCAATCTGCACTCTCAATCTGCACTCTCAATCTGCACTCTCAATCTGCACTCTCAAACTGCACTCTGAATCTGCACTCTGCACTCTCAAACTGCACTCACAATCTGCACTCTGCACTCTGCACTCTGCACTCTGCACTCTGCACTCTGCACTCTCAATCTGCACTCTGCACTCTCAATCTGCACTCTCAATCTGCACTCGCAATCTGCACTCTCAATCTGCACTCGCAATCTGCACTCTCAAACTGCACTCTGCACTAGCAATCTGCACTCTCACTCTGCACTCTGCACTCGCAATCTGCACTCTGCACTCGCAATCTGCACTCTGCACTCGCAATCTGCACTCTGCACTCGCAATCTGCACTCTCAAACTGCACTCTGAATCTGCACTCTGCACTCTCAAACTGCACTCTGAATCTGCACTCTGCACTCTCAAACTGCACTCTGCACTCTCAATCTGCACTCTGCACTCTCAATCTGCACTCTCAATCTGCACTCTCAATCTGCACTCTCAATCTGCACTCTCAATCTGCACTCTGCACTCTCAATCTGCACTCTGCACTCTCAATCTGCACGCTGCACTCTCAATCTGCACTCTGCACTCTCAATCTGCACTCTGCACCCTGCACTCTCAATCTGCAATCTGCACTCTCAATCTGCACTCTGCACTCTCAATCTGCACTCTGCACTCTCAATCTGCACTCTGCAATCTCAATCTGCACTCTCAATCTGCACTCTCAATCTGCACTCTCAATCTGCACTCTGCACTCTGCACTCTCAATCTGCACTCTCAATCTGCACTCTCAATCTGCACTCTGCACTCTCAATCTGCACTCTGCACTCTCAATCTGCACTCTGCACTCTCAATCTGCACTCTGCACTCTCAATCTGCACTCTGCACTCTCAATCTGCACTCTCAATCTGCACTCTCAATCTGCACTCTGCACTCTGCACTCTGCACTCTGCACTCTCAATCTGCACTCTCAATCTGCACTCTGCACTCTCAATCTGCACTCTGCACTCTCAATCTGCACTCTGCACTCTCAATCTGCACTCTGCACTCTCAATCTGCACTCTGCACTCTCAATCTGCACTCTGCACTCTCAATCTGCACTCTCAATCTGCACCCTGCACCCTGCACCCTGCACCCTGCACCCTGCACTCTCAATCTGCACTCTCAATCTGCAATCTGCACTCTCAATCTGCAATCTGCACTCTCAATCTGCAATCTGCACTCTCAATCTGCAATCTGCACTCTCAATCTGCACTCTGCACTCTGCACTCTGCACTCTGCACTCTGCACCCTGCACCCTGCACCCTGCACCCTGCACTCTGCACCCTGCACCCTGCACCCTGCACCCTGCACCCTGCACCCTGCACCCTGCACCCTGCACTCTGCACTCTGCACTCTCAATCTGCACTCTGCACTCTCAATCTGCACTCTGCACTCTCAATCTGCACTCTGCACTCTCAATCTGCACTCTGCACTCTCACTCTGCACTCTGCACTCTGCACTCTGCACTCTGCACTCTCAATCTGCACTCTCAATCTGCACTCTGCACTCTCACTCTGCACTCTGCACTCTCAATCTGCACTCTGCACTCTGCACTCTCAATCTGCACTCTGCACTCTGCACTCTCAATCTGCACTCTGCACTCTCACTCTGCACTCTGCACTCTCAATCTGCACTCTGCACTCTGCACTCTCAATCTGCACTCTGCACTCTGCACTCTCAATCTGCACTCTGCACTCTCAATCTGCACTCTGCACTCTCAATCTGCACTCTGCACTCTCAATCTGCACTCTGCACTCTCAATCTGCACTCTGCACTCTGCACTCTGCACTCTGCACTCTGCACTCTCACTCTGCACTCTCACTCTGCACTCTCACTCTGCACTCTCACTCTGCACTCTCACTCTGCACTCTCACTCTGCACTCTCACTCTGCACTCTGCACTCGCACTCTGCACTCTCAATCTGCACTCTCACTCTGCACTCTCACTCTGCACTCTCACTCTGCACTCTCACTCTGCACTCTGCACTCGCACTCTGCACTCTCAATCTGCACCCTGCACTCTCAATCTGCACCCTGCACTCTCAATCTGCACCCTGCACTCTCAATCTGCACCCTGCACTCTCAATCTGCACCCTGCACTCTCAATCTGCACTCTGCACTCTGCACTCTGCACTCTGCACTCTGCACTCTGCACTCTGCACTCTGCACCCTGCACTCTCAATCTGCACCCTGCACTCTCAATCTGCACCCTGCACTCTCAATCTGCACCCTGCACTCTCAATCTGCACCCTGCACTCTCAATCTGCACCCTGCACTCTCAATCTGCACTTTGAATCTGCACTCTGCACTCTGCACTCTGCACTCTGCACTCTCACTCTGCACTCTGCACTCTGCACTCTGCACTCTGCACTCTCACTCTGCACTCTGCACTCTGCACTCTGCACTCTGCACTCTGCACTCTGCACTCTCAATCTGCACTCTGCACTCTCAATCTGCACTCTGCACTCTCAATCTGCACTCTGCACTCACTCTGCACTCACTCTGCACTCTCACTCTGCACTCTCACTCTGCACTCTGCACTCTGCACTCTCACTCTGCACTCTGCACTCTGCACTCTGCACTCTGCACTCTGCACTCTGAATCTGCACTCTGAATCTGCACTCTGAATCTGCACTCTGAATCTGCACTCTGAATCTGCACTCTGAATCTGCACTCTGAATCTGCACTCTGAATCTGCACTCTGAATCTGCACCCTGCACTCTCAATCTGCACCCTGCACTCTCAATCTGCACTCTGCACTCTGCACTCTGCACTCTGCACTCTGCACTCTGCACTCTGCAATCTGCACTCTGCACCCTGCACTCTCAATCTGCACCCTGCACTCTCAATCTGCACCCTGCACTCTCAATCTGCACCCTGCACTCTCAATCTGCACCCTGCACTCTCAATCTGCACCCTGCACTCTCAATCTGCACCCTGCACTCTCAATCTGCACTTTGAATCTGCACTCTGCACTCTGCACTCTGCACTCTGCACTCTGCACTCTCACTCTGCACTCTGCACTCTGCACTCTGCACTCTGCACTCTGCACTCTCACTCTGCACTCTCAATCTGCACTCTGCACTCTCAATCTGCACTCTGCACTCACTCTGCACTCACTCTGCACTCTCACTCTGCACTCTGCACTCTGCACTCTCACTCTGCACTCTGCACTCTGCACTCTGCACTCTGCACTCTGCACTCTGCACTCTGCACTCTGCACTCTGAATCTGCACTCTGAATCTGCACTCTGAATCTGCACTCTGAATCTGCACTCTGAATCTGCACTCTGAATCTGCACTCTGAATCTGCACTCTGAATCTGCACTCTGAATCTGCACTCTGAATCTGCACTCTGAATCTGCACTCTGCACTCTGCACTCTGAACCTGCACTCTGCACTCTGCACTCTGAACCTGCACTCTGCACTCTGCACTCTGCACTCTGCACTCTGCACTCTGCACTCTGCACTCTCAATCTGCAATCTCAAACTGCACTCTGCACTCTGCACTCGCAATCTGCACTCTCAAACTGCACTCTGCACTCGCAATCTGCACTCTCAAACTGCACTCTGAATCTGCACTCTGCACTCTCAAACTGCACTCTCAATCTGCACTCTGCACTCTCAATCTGCACTCTCAATCTGCACTCTCAATCTGCACTCTCAATCTGCACTCTCAATCTGCACTCTCAATCTGCACTCTGCACTCTGCACTCTGCACTCACTCTGCACTCACTCTGCACTCACTCTGCACTCTCACTCTGCACTCTCACTCTGCACTCTCACTCTGCACTCTGCACTCTGCACTCTGCACTCTGCACTCTGCACTCTGCACTCTGAATCTGCACTCTGAATCTGCACTCTGAATCTGCACTCTGAATCTGCACTCTGAATCTGCACTCTGAATCTGCACTCTGAATCTGCACTCTGCACTCTGCACTCTGCACTCTGCACTCTGCACTCTGCACTCTGCACTCTGCACTCTGCACTCTCAATCTGCAATCTCAATCTGCAATCTCAAACTGCACTCTGCACTCGCAATCTGCACTCTGCACTCGCAATCTGCACTCTCAAACTGCACTCTGCACTCGCAATCTGCACTCTCAAACTGCACTCTGAATCTGCACTCTGCACTCTCAAACTGCACTCTGAATCTGCACTCTGCACTCTCAATCTGCACTCTGCACTCTCAATCTGCACTCTGCACCCTCAATCTGCACTCTGCACTCTCAATCTGCACTCTCAATCTGCACTCTGCACTCTCAATCTGCACTCTGCACTCTCAAACTGCACTCTGAATCTGCACTCTGCACTCTCAATCTGCACTCTGCACTCTCAATCTGCACTCTGCACTCTCAATCTGCACTCTGCACTCTCAATCTGCACTCTGCACTCTCAATCTGCACTCTGCACTCTGAATCTGCACTCTGCACTCTCAAACTGCACTCTGAATCTGCACTCTGCACTCTCAAACTGCACTCACAAACTGCACTCACAATCTGCACTCACAATCTGCACTCTGCACTCTCAATCTGCACTCTCAATCTGCACTCTCAATCTGCACTCTCAATCTGCACTCTCAATCTGCACTCTCAATCTGCACTCTCAATCTGCACTCTCACTCTGCACTCTGCACTCTCACTCTGCACTCTGCACTCTGCACTCTCACTCTGCACTCTGCACTCTGCACTCTGCACCCTGCACTCTCAATCTGCACTCTCAATCTGCACTCTGCACTCTGCACTCTGCACTCTGCACTCTGCACCCTGCACTCTGCACCCTGCACTCTCAATCTGCACTCTCAATCTGCACTCGCACTCTGCACTCTGCACTCTGCACTCTGCACCCTGCACTCTGCACCCTGCACCCTGCACTCTCAATCTGCACTCTCAATCTGCACTCTCAATCTGCACTCTGCACTCTCACTCTGCACTCTGCACCCTGCACTCTGCACTCTACACTCTGCACCCTGCACTCTCAATCTGCACTCTCAATCTGCACTCTGCACTCTCACTCTGCACTCTGCACTCTGCACCCTGCACTCTGCACTCTGCACCCTGCACTCTGCACCCTGCACTCTGCACCCTGCACTCTGCACCCTGCACTCTCAATCTGCACTCTCAATCTGCACTCTGCACTCTGCACTCTGCACTCTGCACTCTGCACTCTGCACTCTCAATCTGCACTCTGCACTCTCAATCTGCACTCTGCACTCTCAATCTGCACTCTGCACTCTCAATCTGCACTCTCAATCTGCACTCTGCACTCTGCACTCTCAATCTGCACTCTGCACTCTCAATCTGCACTCTGCACTCTGCACTCTCAATCTGCACTCTGCACTCTCAATCTGCACTCTCAATCTGCACTCTGCACTCTGCACTCTCAATCTGCACTCTCAATCTGCACTCTCAATCTGCACTCTCAATCTGCACTCGCAATCTGCACTCGCAATCTGCACTCGCAATCTGCACTCGCAATCTGCACTCGCAATCTGCACTCTGCACTCTCAAACTGCACTCTGCACTCTCAAACTGCACTCACAATCTGCACTCTGCACTCTCAATCTGCACTCTGCACTCTCAATCTGCACTCTCACTCTGCACTCTGCACTCTGCACCCTGCACTCTGCACTCTGCACCCTGCACTCTGCACTCTGCACCCTGCACTCTGCACTCTGCACCCTGCACTCTCAATCTGCACTCTCAATCTGCACTCTGCACTCTGCACTCTGCACTCTGCACTCTGCACTCTGCACTCTCAATCTGCACTCTCAATCTGCACTCTCAATCTGCACTCTGCACTCTCAATCTGCACTCTGCACTCTCAATCTGCACTCTGCACTCTCAATCTGCACTCTGCACTCTCAATCTGCACTCTGCACTCTGCACTCTCAATCTGCACTCTGCACTCTCAATCTGCACTCTGCACTCTCAATCTGCACTCTCAATCTGCACTCTGCACTCTGCACTCTCAATCTGCACTCTCAATCTGCACTCTCAATCTGCACTCTCAATCTGCACTCGCAATCTGCACTCGCAATCTGCACTCGCAATCTGCACTCGCAATCTGCACTCGCAATCTGCACTCACAATCTGCACTCTGCACTCTCAAACTGCACTCTGCACTCTCAAACTGCACTCACAATCTGCACTCTGCACTCTCAATCTGCACTCTGCACTCTCAATCTGCACTCTCAATCTGCACTCTGCACTCTCAATCTGCACTCTGCACTCTCAATCTGCACTCTGCACTCTCAATCTGCACTCTGCACTCTGCACTCTCAATCTGCACTCTGCACTCTCAATCTGCACTCTGCACTCTCAATCTGCACTCTCAATCTGCACTCTGCACCCTGCACTCTCAATCACTCTCAATCTGCACTCTGCCCTCTGCACTCTGCACTCTGCACTCTGCACTCTGCACTCTCAATCTGCACTCTCAATCTGCACTCTCAATCTGCACTCTCAATCTGCACTCTGCACTCTGCACTCTGCACTCTGCACTCTGCACTCTCAATCTGCACTCTCAATCTGCACTCTCAATCTGCACTCTCAATCTGCACTCTCAATCTGCACTCTCAATCTGCACTCTCAATCTGCACTCTCAATCTGCACTCTGCACTCTCAATCTGCACTCTGCACTCTCAATCTGCACTCTGCACTCTCAATCTGCACTCTGCACCCTGCACTCTCAATCACTCTCAATCTGCACTCTGCACTCTGCACTCTGCACTCTGCACTCTGCACTCTGCACTCTCAATCTGCACTCTGCACTCTGCACTCTGCACTCTGCACTCTGCACTCTGCACTCTGCACTCTGCACTCTGCACTCTGCACTCTCAATCTGCACTCTGCACTCTCAATCTGCACTCTCAATCTGCACTCTGCACTCTGCACTCTGCACTCTGCACCCTGCACCCTGCACCCTGCACCCTGCACCCTGCACCCTGCACTCTGCACCCTGCACTCTTCACTCTCAATCTGCACTCTCAATCTGCAATCTGCACTCTCAATCTGCAATCTGCACTCTCAATCTGCAATCTGCACTCTCAATCTGCAATCTGCACTCTCAATCTGCACTCTGCACTCTCAATCTGCACTCTCAATCTGCACTCTCAATCTGCACTCTCAATCTGCACTCTCAATCTGCACTCTCAATCTGCACTCTCAATCTGCACTCTCAATCTGCACTCTCACTCTGCACCCTGCACTCTGCACCCTGCACTCTGCACCCTGCACTCTGCACCCTGCACTCTGCACCCTGCACCCTGCACCCTGCACCCTGCACCCTGCACCCTGCACCCTGCACCCTGCACCCTGCACCCTGCACCCTGCACTCTGCACCCTGCACTCTGCACCCTGCACTCTGCACTCTGCACTCTCACTCTGCACTCTCACTCTGCACTCTCACTCTGCACTCTCACTCTGCACTCTCACTCTGCACTCTCACTCTGCACTCTCACTCTGCACTCTCACTCTGCACTCTGCACTCTCAATCTGCACTCTGCACTCTCAATCTGCACTCTGCACTCTCAATCTGCACTCTGCACTCTCAATCTGCACTCTCAATCTGCACTCTCAATCACTCTCACTCTGCACTCTGCACTCTCAATCTGCACTCTCAATCTGCACTCTGCACTCTGCACTCTCAATCTGCACCCTGCACCCTGCACCCTGCACCCTGCACCCTGCACCCTGCACCCTGCACCCTGCACCCTGCACTCTGCACTCTGCACTCTGCACTCGCAATCTGCAATCTGCACCCTGCACTCTCAATCTGCACCCTGCACTCTCAATCTGCACTCTGCACTCTGCACCCTGCACTCTCAATCTGCACCCTGCACTCTCAATCTGCACCCTGCACTCTCAATCTGCACCCTGCACTCTCAATCTGCACCCTGCACTCTCAATCTGCACCCTGCACTCTCAATCTGCACCCTGCACTCTCAATCTGCACCCTGCACTCTCAATCTGCACTCTGCACTTTGAATCTGCACTCTGCACTCTCAATCTGCACTCTCAATCTGCACTCTCAATCTGCACTCTCAATCTGCACTCTGCACTCTGCACTCTGCACTCTCAATCTGCACTCTGCACTCTCAATCTGCACTCTGCACTCTCAATCTGCACTCTCAATCTGCACTCTCAATCTGCACTCTGCACTCTCAATCTGCACTCTGCACTCTCAAACTGCACTCTGAATCTGCACTCTGCACTCTGCACTCTCAATCTGCACTCTGCACTCTCAATCTGCACTCTGCACTCTCAATCTGCACTCTGCACTCTCAATCTGCACTCTGCACTCTCAATCTGCACTCTGCACTCTCAATCTGCACTCTGCACTCTCAATCTGCACTCTGCACTCTCAATCTGCACTCTGAATCTGCACTCTGAATCTGCACTCTGAATCTGCACTCTGAATCTGCACTCTGAATCTGCACTCTGAATCTGCACTCTGCACTCTGCACTCTGCACTCTGCACTCTGCACTCTGCACTCTGCACTCTGCACTCTGCACTCGCAATCTGCACTCTCAAACTGCACTCTGCACTCTCAAACTGCACTCTGAATCTGCACTCTGCACTCTCAATCTGCACTCTGCACTCTCAATCTGCACTCTGCACTCTCAATCTGCACTCTGCACTCTCAATCTGCACTCTGCACTCTCAATCTGCACTCTGCACTCTCAATCTGCACTCTCAATCTGCACTCTGCACTCTCAATCTGCACTCTGCACTCTCAAACTGCACTCTGAATCTGCACTCTGCACTCTCAATCTGCACTCTGCACTCTCAATCTGCACTCTGCACTCTCAATCTGCACTCTGCACTCTCAATCTGCACTCTGCACTCTCAATCTGCACTCTGCACTCTCAATCTGCACTCTCAATCTGCACTCTCAATCTGCACTCTCAATCTGCACTCGCAATCTGCACTCGCAATCTGCACTCGCAATCTGCACTCGCAATCTGCACTCGCAATCTGCACTCGCAATCTGCACTCTGAATCTGCACTCTGCACTCTCAAACTGCACTCTGAATCTGCACTCTGCACTCTCAAACTGCACTCACAATCTGCACTCTGCACTCACAATCTGCACTCTGCACTCACAATCTGCACTCTGCACTCTCAATCTGGACTCGCACTCTGCACTCTGCACTCTCAATCTGCACTCTGCACTCTCAATCTGCACTCTGCACTCTCAATCTGCACTCTGCACTCTCACTCTGCACTCTGCACTCTGCACTCTGCACTCTGCACTCTGCACTCTGCACTCTGCACTCTGCACTCTGCACTCTGCACTCTGCACTCTCAATCTGCACTCTGCACTCTCAATCTCAATCTCAATCTGCACTCTCAATCTGCACTCTCAATCTGCACTCTCAATCTGCACTCTCAATCTGCACTCTGCACTCTCAATCTGCACTCTGCACTCTCAATCTGCACTCTGCACTCTCAATCTGCACTCTGCACTCTCAATCTGCACTCTGCACTCTCAATCTGCACTCTGCACTCTGCACTCTCAATCTGCACTCTGCACTCTCAATCTGCACTCTCAATCTGCACTCTGCACTCTCAATCTGCACTCTGCACTCTCAATCTGCACTCTGCACCCTGCACTCTCAATCACTCTGTTGGACAGGCCGCATGTTCGAGCTGTACCCCCTCCCCGCAATGGGACCAGGACCCTGGCTCTCCCTGCATCCCCAGCCAGAGTCCACCAACGACCACCCGAAGTACCCTGCAATCCCTCCACTACAAGACACCAGCTCCGGACTCAGCTGGCCCGGGCCACCATCTACCCCACGACATCGACCCGGCCGCCATCTTGGGGCACTGCAGCACGAGGCCGCGTGGCCTCAACTCGACCCTCACCCTGGGCCCGGCCGGGCCCGACATCGAGGCACCAACCTCCCCCCAGGAGGCAGAGTGACCACTTGGCGAGTCAATGGGAGAAGGAATCGTCAACGGCTCTCCTCCGCCAGGTGTCGATCACCCCAGGCCGCCTGGGCGCTGGCTCCACCCCCCTGCTGGGTGTCTGGACTCCCTCATCCCGGACCTCCCGGCCCCAGGCGCGAGGGTCCGGACATCAAAGGGGACCAGACCTATAACTGGGGCAGGACCAGACCAGGAAGGCAGTTGTATCCTGGAGTCGAGAGACCCGAGAAGAACTCATCCGTGACTTGGCCTGCTGGCGCTGCCGCGGCCCTCTGCCTCGTGAAACCATCATCTTGGCCTGCTGGCGCTGCCGCGGCCCTCTGCCTCGTGAAACCATCTTGGCCTGCTGGCGCTGCCGCGGCCCTCTGCCTCGTGAAACCATCTTGGCCTGCTGGCGCTGCCGCGGCCCTCTGCCTCGTGAAACCATCGTCTTGGCCTGCTGGCGCTGCCCTCTGCCTCGTGAAACCATCTTGGCCTGCTGGCGCTGCCGCGGCCCTCTGCCTCGTGAAACCATCGTCTTGGCCTGCTGGCGCTGCCGCGGCCCTCTGCCTCGTGAAACCATCGACTTGGCCTGCTGGCGCTGCCGCGGCCCTCTGCCTCGTGAAACCATCGTCTTGGCCTGCTGGCGCTGCCGCGGCCCTCTGCTTTATGAGACTATCACCTTGGCCTGCTGGCGCTGCCGCGGCCCGATCCACCCTGACCCTCCAGCTCGAGGATTGTGAGCTCGCCTTTTACCACCACCTGTACCGATCCGGTACTAAGACTGTCCCGCTACCCCCTTTCCCTACAGAGACTAGAAGTGAGAGGACCCCCGGGTCCAAGTTATCCTGTATCGCTGATATCCTTGCCTTAAGAACCTTATATAAAGCCTTGAACTCGACTTGGTGTGGTGCCTGTATGTGGGGAGGGAGGGTACTTGTCTGTACGATCGCCGGAGACGGTCCCCCTCGGGGATCTCTCCCTCGGTATCCGGCCGACCCTCAGGGTCCCCGTCTAACATTGGTGGCCAGCGACGGGATCCGAACCTACGCATAATCGTACAGAAAGTCACTCGCCCCACCACACACAACAACCATGTCAATAGAGAGCGGAACAACGGAAAAATTTCAGATGGAAAAATTGGAAGACTACAACCACCGGGAACTGAAGCAATATTGCATAGAACTTGGACTTCCAACCACAGGTCTTAGCACAAAGGAAGACTTCAAACGAGCCCTAGAAGCTTGGGCAGAAACGGGTACGGCCGTACCCCGAACACAAACAACCGAAACGAGCCCCGCACCAACTAAAGAAAGAACGGATCTCTCCCTGGAAGAGATCCGAGAAAGAGAAAAAACCAGACTCCACGAATTAGAACTTGCCCGACTTCGCTTGGATGGGGAACTCAAGCTGGCAGAACAAAAAATAACCCTGGAACACTTACGACTCAGGGAAGAGCGGGAAGACAAGCAAAGACAGAGGGAGCTAGAGGAAAAGAGACTAGAATACGAACATGAGCGCAATCTCAAAGCACTGGAGATTCAGAAACAGAATAAAGACCTCGGGCTCCCCGAACGACCGACCCCGTCTGCCTCGACCGAACCCAAGGTTCACATCCCCAAAGATGTCATCCGGGAATACCACAAGAACGATGATATCCAGCAGTGGTTTAAAGCCTATGAGGTGGCAATGACCTCCCACCGGATTCCCCGAAGCGATTGGGGAGCCGGATTATGGGGGAGGTTTGTCAACGAAGGGCGGGACGCCCTGCTGCAACTCCCGGACCAGCTGATGACCTCCTACGACCACATGAAGGCCGCCCTCCTCACTCGATACGGGCTCACACCTGAGATGTACCGCCAACGGTTCCGCGACTGCAAACGGATTCCGGGTACAACTTGGGTGGAGTACGTGAACTTTTTTAGCCGAGCCTTCGAGGGGTGGATCAAGGGCAACAAAGTAACCACCTACGACCAACTCTTTGACCTTATCGTATGGGAACACCTGTCGAACAACTGCTTCGTGGAGCTCCGGCAACACCTCCTGGACAGCAAGCTAATCGACCCTCGACAACTCGCCGCCGAAGCCGACCGGTGGGAAAGCACCCGAGTTGGCCGGAGCGCACCCAGCGAAGTATCCAGATCGTATCGCCCCCGAGGGGGAGGAGGAAGTCAGGGTCGGGGGAGAGACCCCGGCCCCTCGTCACCCCCCAGAAACCCCTCGACCCCGGTTGGCCGGGGAAGCCCTGCCGTCCGGGCCGGTTTCCGGGCCAACATTACGTGCCACAGGTGCCAGCGACCCGGCCACTACGCCAGTGATCCCAACTGCCCAAAGAATCCGAACACTACTCCCCGCCAAGTTGCAGCGGCGGCCCTAGGGGAAGAAATAATCCCGGAAGACCAAGAGGAGTACGAGACCGATCCCTCTGAATGGGCACCCGCCGCCATGGCACTGGTCTGCTTAGGGGAGAGAGACATGATTCCGCGGGCCCCCCTTCCCGCCAACACACAGAAGTACGGTCAATGGGTCAACATCAATGGCCGCCGGGCGGAAGCCCTCCGCGACACCGGGGCCAGTGTAACGGCGGTCCGACGCCACCTCGTCACTCCAGACCAAATCTTGCCGAACATTCTTTGCCCTGTTCGATCAGCCGACAACTCCGAAAGCCTATGCCACATGGCCTGCGTCCCCTTCGAGTGGGGAGGAGTAACAGGGATGTTAAAAGTAACTGTCCGCGATGATGCCCCCGTGGACTGCCTCCTAGGAAACGACCTTGAAAGCTCTCCCTGGGCAGCTGTCGAACGGAGGGAGCACCTGGGGATGCTTGGCCTCCCCGAATGGGTCTGCGTCACGACCCGGTCCATGACCGCCCGCGCGGTCCCCAGCCCAGAAGAGCCCGAGTGGCCAGAACCTCCTCCCGCGCTCATCCCAGAGGAGGCCGCCCCAGAAGCCATTCCCTTGACCCAAACCGAAGAAGGACCCGACCAGCTTCGGGACGTCCCTGACCTGGCACAATGGCGGCAGGAGGGAGGCCCCACGCAGGAACAATTCCGGGCCGAGCAACAAACCTGTCCTTCTCTCGAAGGACTCCGGCAGCAAGCCCTGGCCCAGAGCACCGGGGATACCTCGGGGGCCAACTGGATCTACTGGGACCAAGACCTGCTCTACAGCGAGCAGAAAATTGCAGAACTAGGGGCCAGTCGGGTGCTGGTGGTGCCCCTTCGCTTCCGAGACTTCCTCCTGAACTTAGCCCACGATGTCCCCCTTGCCGGACACCTGGGGCAGGATAAAACCTACGACCGCCTGGTGACCCATTTTTTCTGGCCCCACATGCGGAAGGATGTCACCAACCACTGCAAGGCCTGCCCCACCTGCCAGGCCAGCGGAAAAAGTGGCCGAAAAATCAAAGCACCATTACAACCCTTTCCTGTCGTCACCACCCCGTTTGAACGAGTGGGAATAGACATTGTGGGGCCCCTCGACCCTCGAACAGCCCAAGGACACCGGTTCATCCTGGTCCTGGTAGACCACGCCACCCGCTATCCCGAGGCCATCCCTCTTCGGACTGTGACGGCCCCCGTGGTGGGCCGGGCCCTGATGGGGATCTTCTCCCGGGTGGGGTTCCCCCGGGAGGTCGTCAGTGACAGGGGCACGAACTTTATCTCCAGATATATGAAGTCCCTCTGGCAGCAATGCGGGGTCACCTACAAATTCACGACCCCCTATCACCCGCAAGGAAACGGACTGGTCGAGAGATTCAACCGCACCCTCAAGGGGATGATTATGGGTCTAGAAGAACCCCTTCGACGCCAGTGGGACGTACTGCTGCCATGCCTCCTGTTTGCCTATCGGGAGGTCCCGCAGAAGTCCCTCGGCTTCAGCCCCTTTGAACTACTGTACGGACACCCCGTCCGGGGCCCCCTCAGCCTAGTCAAGGAAGGTTGGGAGCAGCCTCCCCAGAAAACTCCCCCGGACATCTACCGGTATCTCCTGGCTCTCCGCAACCAGACCCGGCGGTTCCGAGACACCGCCAAAGCCAACCTCGAGGCCAGTCAGGAGGACATGAAGAGGTGGTACGATCAGCACACGTCCTCCATTGAGTTCGAACCTGGACAACAGGTCTGGGTGATGTCCCCGGTTGAGCCCTGTGCCCTCCAAGACAGATGGTCCGGGCCCTTCAAGGTAATCGAACGCAAGGGGCCCGTCACCTATTTAATCGACATGGAGACTGCCCGGAACCCCCTACGGGTCCTCCATGCCAACAGGCTCAAACCCCATTTTGTGCGATCCGAACTCAGCCTCCTAATGGCTACCGATACTGGGACAGAAGAAGACTCCGAACCCCTTCCGGACTTACTGAGGGCCTTCGAGCAGGATGGCTCAGTGGAAGGGGTCCAGCTCTCCGAGGCCCTGTCCCCGGAGCAACGCCAAGACTGCCAAACGCTCCTGAGGCAGTTCGCCTCCCTGTTCTCCCTCACCCCCGGAGTCACCCCCTGGTGCCTCCACGATGTGGACACCGGGGACAGCCCTCCTATTCGACACC
This sequence comes from Lissotriton helveticus, assembly GCF_964261635.1. Taxonomy (NCBI): domain Eukaryota; kingdom Metazoa; phylum Chordata; class Amphibia; order Caudata; family Salamandridae; genus Lissotriton; species Lissotriton helveticus. The sequence goes on from NC_136059.1 coordinate 937,895,632, forward strand.
GAGCATACCGCGTACCAGACCGGGTACGAGCCTGCATCCAGACCGAGGTGTCCAAGATGCTGACCCTCGGAGTGATCGAACCCTCAGACAGTCCCTGGGCGAGCCCAGTCGTCCTGGTTCCCAAGGCAGCTGCCCCGGGCGTTGCCCCTGAGCTCCGGTTCTGCGTGGACTATCGAGGGCTGAATGCAGTTACCCGGACCGACGCTCATCCCATCCCCCGGGCAGACGAGCTAATTGACCGGATGGGGGCCGCCCGCTACCTGAGCATCTTCGACTTAACAGCGGGCTACTGGCAGATCGGCCTCACCCCTAGGGCCCAAGAACGATCCGCCTTCTCTACCCCAGACGGGCACTACCACTTTAAAGTCATGCCCTTCGGCATGAAAAACGCCCCGGCAACGTTCCAACGGCTGGTAAACCAGGTACTGGCGGGCCTGGAAGACTTCAGCGCCGCCTACCTGGACGACATTGCTGTGTACAGCCACCAGTGGGCCGACCACCTCCGCCACCTGCGGGAGGTTCTACTCGCCCTCCAGCAAGCCGGGCTCACCATCAAGGCCAGCAAGTGCCAAGTTGGCCAAGGGTCCGTGACCTACCTGGGACACCAAGTGGGAAGCGGGCTGGTGGCCCCTCTCCAACTCAAGATTGCTGCCATCCAGGCCTGGCAACCCCCTACGAGCCAAACGGAGGTCCGGGCCTTCCTGGGGCTCACCGGATACTACCGGCGGTTCGTGAAGGACTATGGCAGCATCGTGGGGCCCCTCACAGAGCTCACCTCCAAGAAGAGCCCCAAAACCGTCAACTGGACCCCGGGCTGCCAATCAGCCTTCGAGAAGCTAAAGACCGCCATGTGCACGGCCCCCGTGCTCCAGGCTCCCGACTACAGCCGGGAATTCATTGTGCAGACGGACGCCTCCGATCATGGTGTGGGGGCCGTCCTCTCCCAACTCAACGCCGAAGGGGTCGACCATCCGGTGGTCTTCATCAGCAGACGCCTCTTGCCCCGAGAACAGCGCTGGAGCACCATTGAGAGGGAGGCCTTCGCCGTAGTCTGGGCACTCAAGAAGCTCCGGCCATACCTCTTCGGCACCCACTTCCGGGTGCAAACAGACCACCGACCCCTGCAATGGCTGATGCAAATGCGGGGGGAGAACCCGAAGCTGTTGCGCTGGTCCATCTCCCTGCAGGGGATGGACTTCACGGTGGAACATCGTCCAGGCCAGGACCACGCCAACGCCGACGGCCTGTCACGCTTTTTCCGCCTCAGCGAGGAGAGTCCCCAGGAAGATGGCTGACTCTCCCCGCCTTCAGCTGGGGGGGACGCATGTTGGACAGGCCGCATGTTCGAGCTGTACCCCCTCCCCGCAATGGGACCAGGACCCTGGCTCTCCCTGCATCCCCAGCCAGAGTCCACCAACGACCACCCGAAGTACCCTGCAATCCCTCCACTACAAGACACCAGCTCCGGACCCAGCTGGCCCGGGCCACCATCTACCCCACGACATCGACCCGGCCGCCATCTTGGGGCACTGCAGCACGAGGCCGCGTGGCCTCAACTCGACCCTCACCCTGGGCCCGGCCGGGCCCGACATCGAGGCACCAACCTCCCCCCAGGAGGCAGAGTGACCACTTGGCGAGTCAATGGGAGAAGGAATCGTCAACGGCTCTCCTCCGCCAGGTGTCGATCACCCCAGGCCGCCTGGGCGCTGGCTCCACCCCCCTGCTGGGTGTCTGGACTCCCTCATCCCGGACCTCCCGGCCCCCAGGCGCGAGGGTCCGGACATCAAAGGGGACCAGACCTATAACTGGGGCAGGACCAGACCAGGAAGGCAGTTGTATCCTGGAGTCGAGAGACCCGAGAAGAACTCATCCGTGACTTGGCCTGCTGGCGCTGCCGCGGCCCTCTGCCTCGTGAAACCATCGTCTTGGCCTGCTGGCGCTACCGCGGCCCTCTGCCTCGTGAAACCATCTTGGCCTGCTGGCGCTGCCGCGGCCCTCTGCCTCGTGAAACCATCTTGCCTGCTGGCGCTGCCGCGGCCCTCTGCCTCGTGAAACCATCGTCTTGGCCTGCTGGCGCTGCCGCGGCCCTCTGCCTCGTGAAACCATCTTGGCCTGCTGGCGCTGCCGCGGCCCTCTGCCTCGTGAAACCATCGTCTTGGCCTGCTGGCGCTGCCGCGGCCCTCTGCCTCGTGAAACCATCGACTTGGCCTGCTGGCGCTGCCGCGGCCCTCTGCCTCGTGAAACCATCGTCTTGGCCTGCTGGCGCTGCCGCGGCCCTCTGCTTTATGAGACTATCACCTTGGCCTGCTGGCGCTGCCACGGCCCGATCCACAGACCCTCCAGCTCGAGGATTGTGAGCTCGCCTTTTACCACCACCTGTACCGATCCGGTACTAAGACTGTCCCGCTACCCCCTTTCCCTACAGAGACTAGAAGTGAGAGGACCCCCGGGTCCAAGTTATCCTGTATCGCTGATATCCTTGCCTTAAGAACCTTATATAAAGCCTTGAACTCGACTTGGTGTGGTGCCTGTTTGTGGGGAGGGAGGGTACTTGTCTGTACGATCGCCGGAGACGGTCCCCCTCGGGGATCTCTCCCTCGGTATCCGGCCGACCCTCAGGGTCCCCGTCTAACACACTCTCAATCTGCACTCTGCACTCTCAATCACTCTCAATCTGCACTCTGCACTCTGCACTCTGCACTCTGCACTCTCAATCTGCACTCTGCACTCTGCACTCTGCACTCTGCACTCTGCACTCTGCACTCTGCACTCTGCACTCTGCACTCTGCACTCTGCACTCCGCACTCTCAATCTGCACTCTGCACTCTCAATCTGCACTCTGCACTCTCAATCTGCACTCTGCACTCTCAATCACTCTCAATCTGCACTCTGCACTCTGCACTCTGCACTCTGCACTCTGCACTCTGCACTCTGCACTCTGCACTCTGCACCCTGCACCCTGCACCCTGCACTCTGCACTCTGCACTCTGCACTCTGCACTCTGCACTCTGCACTCTGCACTCTGCACTCTGCACTCTCACTCTGCACTCTGCACTCTGCACTCTGCACTCTGCACTCTCACTCTCACTCTGCACTCTCAATCTGCACTCTCAATCACTCTCACTCTGCACTCTGCACTCTCAATCTGCACTCTCAATCTGCACTCTGCACTCTCAATCTGCACTCTCAATCTGCACTCTCAATCTGCACTCTGCACTCTGCACTCTCAATCTGCACTCTGCACTCTCAATCTGCACTCTGCACTCTCAATCACTCTCAATCTGCACTCTGCACCCTGCACCCTGCACCCTCACTCTGCACTCTGCACTCTGCACTCTGCACTCTGCACTCTGCACCCTCACTCTGCACTCTGCACCCTCACTCTGCACTCTGCACTCTGCACTCTGCACTCTGCACTCTGCACTCTGCACTCTGCACTCTGCACTCTCAATCTGCACCCTGCACTCTCAATCTGCACCCTGCACTCTCAATCTGCACCCTGCACTCTCAATCTGCACCCTGCACTCTCAATCTGCACCCTGCACTCTCAATCTGCACCCTCAATCTGCACCCTGCACTCTCAATCTGCACCCTGCACTCTCAATCTGCACTCTGCACTCTGCACTCTGCACTCTGCACTCTGCACTCTGCACTCTGCACTCTCAATCTGCACCCTGCACTCTCAATCTGCACCCTGCACTCTCAATCTGCACCCTGCACTCTCAATCTGCACCCTGCACTCTCAATCTGCACTCTGCACTTTGAATCTGCACTCTGCACTCTCAATCTGCACTTTGAATCTGCACTCTGCACTCTGCACCTGCACTCTGCACTCTGCACTCTGAACTCTGCACTCTGCAATCTGCACTCTCACTCTGCACTCTGCACTCTGCACTCTGCACTCTGCACTCTGCACTCTGCACTCTCACTCTGCACTCTGCACTCTGCACTCTGCACTCTCAATCTGCACTCTGCACTCTCAATCTGCACTCTGCACTCTCAATCTGCACTCTGCACTCTCAATCTGCACTCTGCACTCTGCACTCTCAATCTGCACTCTGCACTCTCAATCTGCACTCTGCACTCTGCACTCTCAATCTGCACTCTCAATCTGCACTCTCACTCTGCACTCTCACTCTGCACTCTCACTCTGCACTCTCACTCTGCACTCTCACTCTGCACTCTGCACTCTGCACTCTGCACTCTGCACTCTGCACGCTGCACGCTGCACGCTGCACGCTGCACGCTGCACTCTGCACGCTGCACGCTGCACGCTGCACGCTGCACGCTGCACTCTGCACTCTGCACTCTGCACTCTGCACTCTGAATCTGCACTCTGAATCTGCACTCTGAATCTGCACTCTGAATCTGCACTCTGAATCTGCACTCTGAATCTGCACTCTGAATCTGCACTCTGAATCTGCACTCTGAATCTGCACTCTGAATCTGCACTCTGCAATCTGCACTCGCACTCTGTACTCTGTACTCGCACTCTGTACTCTGCACTCGCACTCTGTACTCTGCACTCGAACTCTGCACTCTGCACTCTGCACTCTGCACTCTCAATCTGCAATCTGCACTCTGCACTCTCAATCTGCAATCTGCAATCTGCACTCGCAATCTGCACTCTCAAACTGCACTCTGCACTCGCAATCTGCACTCTCAAACTGCACTCTGCACTCGCAATCTGCACTCTCAAACTGCACTCTGCACTCGCAATCTGCACTCTGCACTCTCAAACTGCACTCTGAATCTGCACTCTGCACTCTCAATCTGCACTCTGCACTCTCAATCTGCACTCTCAATCTGCACTCTGCACTCTCAATCTGCACTCTGCACTCTCAATCTGCACTCTGCACTCTCAATCTGCACTCTCAATCTGCACTCTCAATCTGCACTCTGCACTCTCAATCTGCACTCTGCACTCTCAAACTGCACTCTGAATCTGCACTCTGCACTCTCAATCTGCACTCTGCACTCTCAATCTGCACTCTGCACTCTCAATCTGCACTCTGCACTCTCAATCTGCACTCTGCACTCTCAATCTGCACTCTCAATCTGCACTCTCAATCTGCACTCTCAATCTGCACTCTGAATCTGCACTCTGAATCTGCACTCTGAATCTGCACTCTGAATCTGCACTCTGAATCTGCACTCTGAATCTGCACTCTGAATCTGCACTCTGAATCTGCACTCTGCACTCTGCACTCTGCACTCTGCACTCTGCACTCTGCACTCTGCACTCTGCACTCTGAATCTGCACTCTTGTTAGACGGACCGGGAGGGTCGGCCGAGGACAAGGGGAGAGGTCTCCGGGGAGAGCCGTCTCCAGCGAACCGTACAGACGAGTAACTTCCCCCCCACAGACGGACACCACACAATGATAAAGTTCAACGATACTTTATAGGCAATTCTTTAAGTACGGTAGAATGGTACAAGGAGGTCTGGACTCAGGGGTCCCCTCTATTCTGGTCTCTGTTTGGGAAAAGGGTAGCGGGACAGTCTTGTTACCAAAAAGATGAAAATAGCTCTCAATCCTCGAGCTCGGTGGTGTAGATGAACGGGCCGCGGCGGAGCCAGCGGGTCCCGAGATGGATGAAGGAAGACGACGGTCCGCGGCAGAGCCAGCAGGTCCCGATGAAGGTGGTGGTTACAAAAGCCGCGGCCCGACGACGATGAAGGATAGGGTGGTTCCCAAAGCCGCGGCAGCGCCAGCAGGCAAGACGAGGGTGCACAAGACAGAGCTACGGCAGCGCCAGTAGTCCGTCAAGGATGAGTTCTTCTTTGCGTCTCTCGACTCCAAGATACAACTCCCGTCCTGCTCTGGAGCTGCCCCAGTTATAGGGCTGGGGTGCTTTGATGTCCGGACCCTCGCACTTGGAGGTCGGGAGGTCCGGGATGAGGGGGTTCAGACACCCAGCAGGGGGGTGGAGCCAGCGCCCGGGGAGGCGATGGGCGAGCGGCACTTGGCGGGGGAGAGCCATCGACACCTCTTGCTCCTATTGACTGACCAAGTAGCCCGCTCACCTCCTGGGTGGATGTTGGTGCCGGAATGTCGGAGGCCTGGCCAGGCCCAGGGTTGAGGTCGATCGGGGGCCAGGCGGCCTCGTGGTGGAGTGTCCAAGATGGCGCCCAGGATGGGCGCGCAGGCCGGTAGTGGGTCGGCCTACGCGGTCAACAGGTTCGAGTGTAGGGGTCCCTGCGGGGACGGTGGGCGTGCAATGGTGGTGTGTGGTACTTGCGTGGCTGGTTCGGGCCTGGTTGGGCCGGGGGAGAGCGGCCCTTCATGTGGCCTGTCCAACATGCGTCCCCCCCAGCTGAAGGCGGGGAGAGTTACCCATTCTCTTGGGGACTCTTCTCGTCGAGGCGGAAGAACCGGGACAGGCCATCTGCGTTGGCGTGATCTGGCCCAGGCCGATGTTCAACTGTGAAGTCCATCCCTTGTAGGGAGATGGACCAGCGTAGTAACTTCGGGTTTTCCCCCCGCATCTGCATCAGCCACTGCAGGGGTCGGTGGTCGGTCTGTACCCGAAAGGGTGTGCCAAAAAGGTAGGGCCGGAGCTTCTTGAGGGCCCATACCACCGCGAAGGCCTCCCTCTCTATGGTGCTCCAGCGTTGTTCCCGTGGTAGGAGTCGCCGGCTGATGAAGGCCACCGGCTGATCACGGCCCTCGGTGTTCACTTGAGACAGGACTGCCCCAATGCCATGGTCGGAGGCATCCGTTTGGACGATGAACTCCCGGCTGTAGTCGGGGGCCTGGAGCACAGGGGCGGAGCACATGGCGGCTTTCAATTGTTCGAATGCAGCTTGACACTCTGGGGTCCAGTTGACTTTCTGGGGCTGATTTTTTGACGTGAGCTCTGTGAGGGGCCTCACGATAGTACCATAGTCTTTCACGAACCTTCGGTAATAGCCCGTGAGGCCCAGGAAGGCTCGTACCTCGGTCTGGGTAATGGGGGGCTGCCAGGACTGGATGGCGGCAATTTTTAGCTGCAGAGGGGCCACCAGGCCGCTTCCCACCTGGTGCCCGAGGTAGGTTACAGACCCTTGCCCAATTTGACATTTGCTGGCCTTGATCGTGAGGCCAGCTTGCTGAAGGGCGTGCAGCACTGCTCGGAGGTGGTGGAGGTGCTCGGACCACTGGTTGCTGTATACAGCGATGTCGTCTAAGTAGGCGGCGCTGAATCCTTCGAGCCCCGCCAGGACCTGATTGACGAGCCGTTGGAATGTTGCTGGGGCATTCTTCATGCCGAAGGGCATGACTGTGAAATGGTAATGGCCATCGGGAGTGGAAAAGGCAGAACGTTCTTGTGCCCGGGGTGTGAGGCCGATTTGCCAGTAGCCCGCCGTCAGGTCGAAGATACTGAGGTAGCGGGCAGCTCCCATGCGGTCGATTAGTTCATCTGCCCGGGGGATGGGATGTGCGTCTGTCCTGGTGACCGCATTCAAGCCCCGGTAGTCGACGCAGAACCGGAGTTCTGGTGTGGTGCCGGGGGCAGCTGCTTTGGGGACCAGTACTACCGGGCTGGCCCAGGGGCTGTCTGAGGGCTCGATGACCCCGAGCGTGAGCATTTTGGCTACTTCCTCCTGGATGCAGGCCCGTACCCGATCTGGCACGCGGTAGGCCCGGTGGCGGATAGGGGGGCTGTCCCCAGTGTCCACATCGTGCGTACACCAGGAAGTGACACCTGGGGTGAGGGAGAACAGGCTGGCGAATTGTGACAGGAGCACTTGGCACTCCTGGTGTTGCTCTCGGGTGAGGGCCTCTGAGAGTCGGACCCCATCTACGGAACCGTCTTTCTCCCGCGTCCGTAGGAGGTCCGGGAGGGGCTCGGAGTCCTCTTCAGCCCCATTGTCTGTGGCCATCAGGAGGCTGAGTTCTGTCCGTACAAAGTGCGGTTTCAGTCTGTTAGCGTGGAGGACCCGGAGGGGGTTCCGGGAAGATTCCAAGTCGATGAGATAGGTAGCCGGACCCTTGCGCTCGACCACTTTGAAGGGCCCTGTCCACTTGTCTTGTAGGGCGCAGGGTTCGGTGGGGGACATCACCCATACCTGTTGCCCAGGTTCAAATTCGATGGAGGAGGCATTCCGGTCATACCACCTTTTCATGTCCTCCTGACTGGCCTCTAGGTTGGCTTTTGCTAGTTCTCGGAATCGCCGGGTCTGGTTGCGGAGTGTTAGGAGGTAGCGGAAAACATCTGGTGGGTTCTTTAGAGGGGGCATCTCCCAGCCTTCCTTAACTAGGCTGAGCGGCCCGCGTACGGGGTGTCCATATAGCAGTTCAAATGGGCTGAAGCCCAGGGACTTCTGGGGAACCTCTCGATATGCGAAGAGGAGGCACGGCAGCAGCACATCCCACTGGCGACGGAGGGGCTCTTCCAACCCCCCGATCATCCCTTTGAGCGTGCGGTTGAACCGCTCAACGAGTCCGTTTCCTTGAGGGTGATAGGGGGTCGTGAACCGGTAGGTAACCCCGCACTGTTGCCAGAGAGATTTCATATATTTCGAAATAAAGTTCGTGCCTCTGTCACTGACGACCTCCCGGGGGAAGCCCACCCGGGAGAAGATCCCCATCAGAGCCCGGCCGACTACCGGGGCTGTCACAGTCCGCAGGGGAACAGCCTCCGGGTAGCGGGTGGCGTGGTCCACTAGCACCAGGATGAATCGATGGCCTTGTTTTGTGCGCGGGTCCAGGGGCCCTACGATATCGATTCCGACCCTCTCGAACGGGGTGGTGACCACGGGAAAAGGTTGCAGGGGGGCTTTCAGTTTGCGGCCGCTCTTCCCACTGGCTTGGCACGTGGGGCAAGATCGGCAATGCTGGTGTACATTGTCCCTCATTTTGGGCCAGAAGAAGTGGGTCACCAGGCGGCTATAGGTTTTGTCTTGACCCAAGTGTCCTGCCAGGGGGACATCGTGGGCCAGGTTTAGCAGAAAGTCTCTAAAACGGAGGGGTACCACTAGGACTCGACTGGCCCCCAGCTCCGCGATTCTTTGCTCACTGTACAGCAGATCATTGTCCCAGTAGACCCAGTGAGTTCCGGAGGTATCCCCTGCGCTTTGGGCTAGCGCTTGCTGGCGGAGTCCCTCGAGGGAGGGACAGGTCTTTTGTTCTTGGCGAAATTGTTCTTGCGTGGGCCCCCCCTCTTGAGGCCACTGGTCGAGGTTAGCGAGGTCTGGAGGTTGAGCTGGTTCGGGGGGGACGTCACGGTCGGTGGTTTCGGCGGGGGCGACCGGAGGCGGTGGCGCCGGCCATTCGAGTTCCTCTGGGCGGGTGTTGGCACGGGCGGTCATGGACCGGGTGGTGACGCACGCCCAGTCCGGGACGCCCAGCATCCCCAGGTGCTCTTTTCGTTCGACTGCTGCCCATGGAGAGCTTTCCAGGTCATTACCCAGGAGGCAGTCTACGGGGGCATCATCTCGGACCGTCACCTTCAACATGCCGGAGACCCCTCCCCATTCGAAGGGGACGCAGGCCATCCGACACAGACTTTCTGAGTTATCGGCTGAACGTACAGGGCAGAGAATGTTTGGTAAGTATTGTTCGGGGGTCACCAGGTGACAGCGGACGGCTGTTACACTGGCCCCAGTGTCACGAAGGGCTTCAGCCCGGCGTCCATTGATGCCCACCCATTGGCTGTACTTCTGGGTATTAGCGGGTAGGGGGACCCGCGGGACCATGTCTCTCCCCCCTAGGCAGGCGAGAGCCATGGCGGCTGGCTCCCATTCTTGGTGTTCCTGTTCATATTCTTCTTGTTCCTCTGAGATCTGTTCCTCCCCCAGAGCAGCAGCGGCTACTTGGCGGGGTCTTGGGCTCTGGTACTGGGGGCAGTTTGGGTCGTTTGCATAGTGTCCGACTCGTTGGCATCGATGGCAGGTAACATTGGCTCGATGTCCCGGTCGCGCTGGGGTGCTGCCCCGGTTGGCCGGGGGGGTGGTGCTGGTAGTGGGGGTGACCGGAGCGTTGCTCCTTCCGCGTCCTTGGCCTCCACCTCCTCGGGGACGGTGCTGACCATTGTTGTTCCTGTTCTGTTCGGAGGACCCATTTCGACTCACTCTGGTGATCTCCCACCGGTCTGCTTCGGCTGCGAGCTGCCGGGGATCCGTTAACTTGCTGTCGAGGAGGTGCTGGCGAAGTTCAATGAAGCAATTGTTCGACAGATGCTCCCATACCATAAGATTGAACAGTTGTTCGTAGGTTGTGACCTTGCTTCCTTTGATCCAGCCCTCGAAGGCTCGGCTAAAGTAATTGACATAGTCCACCCAAGTTGTACCCGGGATGCGGGTGCAGTCTCGGAACCTCTGACGGTACATTTCGGGTGTGAGGCCATAGCGGGTGAGGAGTGCAGCTTTCATATGGTCATAGGAGGTCATCTGCTGGTCCGGGAGTTGCAGCAGGGCGTCGCGGCCCTCATTGAGGAATCTCCCCCACAGACCGGCCCCCCAATCGCTTCTATCGATCCGGTGTGCAGTCATAGCGATTTCATAGGCCTTAAACCATTGCTGGATGTCGTCCTCTCGGAAGTATTCTCGAACGACATCCTTGGGGATGTGTACCTTCTTCTCTGTTGCCCCTGGAGTGTGGGGTTGCTCGGGCACCCCTGTTTCTTTATTCTGTTTGCGTAGGTCGATTTCAGCTAATTTCCGCTCATGTTCATATGCCAGTTTCTTTTCCTCGAGCTCCCTTTGTCTCTGTTTCTCCTCTCTTTCTTCTCGGAGACGCAGGTGCTCTAAGTTGATTTTCTGTTCGGCCAACTTTAGTTCAACGTCCATTTTGAGCCGGGCCATTTCCAGCTCGTGTAGTCGGGTTCTTTCTCGTTCCTGGATCTCGTCTGGCGAGAGACCCGTTCTTCGTTCTTCAGGGGCCATGGGGGTTTGTGCTGCGATGTCTTGATCGGGGGTTCCGGCAGCCCCGGTTTCTGCCCAAGATTCTAGGGCCTGCTTAAAGTCATCTTTGGTATTTAGTCCGGTGGTAGCGATACCTAATTCGATACAGAACTGTTTAAGTTCACGATGGCTGTATTCGTCCAATTTCTCCATCTGGAATTTCTCCGTTGATCCGCTGTCTTTAGTTGACATCGTGATTCGCCGTGGGGTGAGCTACTCTCTGTACGGTTTATGCGGTGATTCGGATCCCGTCGCTGGCCACCAATGTTAGACGGACCGGGAGGGTCGGCCGAGGACAAGGGGAGAGGTCTCCGGGGAGAGCCGTCTCCAGCGAACCGTACAGACGAGTAACTTCCCCCCCACAGACGGACACCACACAATGATAAAGTTCAACGATACTTTATAGGCAATTCTTTAAGTACGGTAGAATGGTACAAGGAGGTCTGGACTCAGGGGTCCCCTCTATTCTGGTCTCTGTTTGGGAAAAGGGTAGCGGGACAGTCTTGTTACCAAAAAGATGAAAATAGCTCTCAATCCTCGAGCTCGGTGGTGTAGATGAACGGGCCGCGGCGGAGCCAGCGGGTCCCGAGATGGATGAAGGAAGACGACGGTCCGCGGCAGAGCCAGCAGGTCCCGATGAAGGTGGTGGTTACAAACGGTCCGCGGCCACGCCAGCAGGTCCCGACGACGATGAAGGATAGGGTGGTTCCCAAAGCCGCGGCAGCGCCAGCAGGCAAGACGAGGGTGCACAAGACAGAGCTACGGCAGCGCCAGTAGTCCGTCAAGGATGAGTTCTTCTTTGCGTCTCTCGACTCCAAGATACAACTCCCGTCCTGCTCTGGAGCTGCCCCAGTTATAGGGCTGGGGTGCTTTGATGTCCGGACCCTCGCACTTGGAGGTCGGGAGGTCCGGGATGAGGGGGTTCAGACACCCAGCAGGGGGGTGGAGCCAGCGCCCGGGGAGGCGATGGGCGAGCGGCACTTGGCGGGGGAGAGCCATCGACACCTCTTGCTCCTATTGACTGACCAAGTAGCCCGCTCACCTCCTGGGTGGATGTTGGTGCCGGAATGTCGGAGGCCTGGCCAGGCCCAGGGTTGAGGTCGATCGGGGGCCAGGCGGCCTCGTGGTGGAGTGTCCAAGATGGCGCCCAGGATGGGCGCGCAGGCCGGTAGTGGGTCGGCCTACGCGGTCAACAGGTTCGAGTGTAGGGGTCCCTGCGGGGACGGTGGGCGTGCAATGGTGGTGTGTGGTACTTGCGTGGCTGGTTCGGGCCTGGTTGGGCCGGGGGAGAGCGGCCCTTCATGTGGCCTGTCCAACAACTCTGCACTCTGAATCTGCACTCTGCACTCTGCACTCTGCACTCTGCACTCTGCACTCTGCACTCTGCACTCTGCACTCTGCACTCTGCACTCTGCACTCTGCACTCTCAATCTGCAATCGCAATCTGCACTCTCAAACTGCACTCTGCACTCGCAATCTGCACTCTCAAACTGCACTCTGCACTCGCAATCTGCACTCTGCACTCGCAATCTGCACTCTCAAACTGCACTCTGAATCTGCACTCTGCACTCTCAAACTGCACTCTGAATCTGCACTCTGCACTCTCAATCTGCACTCTGCACTCTCAATCTGCACTCTCAATCTGCACTCTGCACTCTCAATCTGCACTCTGCACTCTCAATCTGCACTCTGCACTCTCAATCTGCACTCTGCACTCTCAATCTGCACTCTGCACTCTCAATCTGCACTCTCAATCTGCACTCTGCACTCTCAAACTGCACTCTGAATCTGCACTCTGCACTCTCAAACTGCACTCTGAATCTGCACTCTGCACTCTCAATCTGCACTCTGCACTCTCAATCTGCACTCTCAATCTGCACTCTGCACTCTCAATCTGCACTCTGCACTCTCAATCTGCACTCTGCACTGTCAATCTGCACTCTGCACTCTCAATCTGCACTCTCAATCTGCACTCTGCACTCTCAATCTGCACTCTGCACTCTCAAACTGCACTCTGAATCTGCACTCTGCACTCTCAATCTACACTCTGCACTCTCAATCTGCACTCTGCACTCTCAATCTGCACTCTGCACTCTCAATCTGCACTCTGCACTCTCAATCTGCACTCTGCACTCTCAATCTGCACTCTGCACTCTCAATCTGCACTCTGCACTCTGAATCTGCACTCTGAATCTGCACTCTGAATCTGCACTCTGAATCTGCACTCTGAATCTGCACTCTGAATCTGCACTCTGAATCTGCACTCTGAATCTGCACTCTGAATCTGCACTCTGAATCTGCACTCTGAATCTGCACTCTGAATCTGCACTCTGCACTCTGCACTCTGAATCTGCACTCTGCACTCTGCACTCGCACTCTGCACTCTGCACTCTGCACTCTGCACTCTGCACTCTGCACTCTGCACTCTGCACTCTGCACTCTGCACTCGCACTCTGCACTCGCACTCTGCACTCTGCACTCTGCACTCTGCACTCTGCACTCTCAATCTGCAATCTGCACTCTGCACTCTGCACTCTGAATCTGCACTCTGAATCTGCACTCTGAATCTGCACTCTGAATCTGCACTCGCACTCTGCACTCTGCACTCTGCACTCTGCACTCTGCAATCTGCAATCTGCACTCTGCACTCGCACTCTGCACTCTGCACTCGCACTCTCAATCTGCAATCTGCACTCTGCACTCTGCACTCTGCACTCTGCACTCTGCACTCTGCACTCTGCACTCTGCACTCTGCACTCTGCACTCTGCACTCTGCACTCTCAATCTGCAATCTGCACTCACAATCTGCACTCTCAAACTGCACTCTGCACTCGCAATCTGCACTCTCAAACTGCACTCTGCACTCGCAATCTGCACTCTGCACTCGCAATCTGCACTCTCAAACTGCACTCTGAATCTGCACTCTGCACTCTCAAACTGCACTCTGAATCTGCACTCTGCACTCTCAATCTGCACTCTGCACTCTCAATCTGCACTCTCAATCTGCACTCTGCACTCTGCACTCTCAATCTGCACTCTGCACTCTCAATCTGCACTCTGCACTCTCAATCTGCACTCTCAATCTGCACTCTGCACTCTCAATCTGCACTCTGCACTCTCAATCTGCACTCTGCACTCTCAAACTGCACTCTGAATCTGCACTCTGCACTCTCAATCTGCACTCTGCACTCTCAATCTGCACTCTGCACTCTCAATCTGCACTCTGCACTCTCAATCTGCACTCTGCACTCTCAATCTGCACTCTCAATCTGCACTCTCAATCTGCACTCTGCACTCTCAATCTGCACTCTCAATCTGCACTCTGCACTCTCAATCTGCACTCGCAATCTGCACTCGCAATCTGCACTCGCAATCTGCACTCGCAATCTGCACTCGCAATCTGCACTCGCAATCTGCACTCGCAATCTGCACTCGCAATCTGCACTCTCAAACTGCACTCTGAATCTGCACTCTGCACTCTCAAACTGCACTCTGAATCTGCACTCTGCACTCTCAAACTGCACTCTGAATCTGCACTCTGCACTCTCAAACTGCACTCACAATCTGCACTCACAATCTGCACTCTGCACTCACAATCTGCACTCTCAATCTGCACTCTCAATCTGCACTCTGCACTCTGCAGTCTCAATCTGCACTCTGCACTCTCAATCTGCACTCTGCACTCTCAATCTGCACTCTGCACTCTCAATCTGCACTCTGCACTCTCAATCTGCACTCTGCACTCTCACTCTGCACTCTGCACTCTCAATCTGCACTCTGCACTCTGCACTCTGCACTCTGCACTCTCAATCTGCACTCTGCACCCTGCACTCTGCACTCTGCACTCTGCACTCTGCACTCTGCACTCTGCACTCTGCACTCTGCACTCTGCACTCTCAATCTGCACTCTCAATCTGCACTCTCAATCTGCACTCTCAATCTGCACTCTCAATCTGCACTCTCAATCTGCACTCTTAATCTGCACTCTCAATCTGCACTCTCAATCTGCACTCGCAATCTGCACTCGCAATCTGCACTCGCAATCTGCACTCGCAATCTGCACTCGCAATCTGCACTCGCAATCTGCACTCTGAATCTGCACTCTGCACTTTCAAACTGCACTCTGAATCTGCACTCTGCACTCTCAAACTGCACTCACAATCTGCACTCTGCACTCTGCACTCACAATCTGCACTCTGCACTCTCAATCTGCACTCTGCACTCTCAATCTGCACTCTCAATCTGCACTCTGCACTCTCAATCTGCACTCTGCACTCTCAATCTGCACTCTGCACTCTCAATCTGCACTCTCAATCTGCACTCTGCACTCTGCACTCTCAATCTGCACTCTGCACTCTGCACTCTCAATCTGCACTCTGCACTCTGCACTCTCAATCTGCACTCTGCACTCTCAATCACTCTCAATCTGCACTCTGCACTCTGCACTCTGCGCTCTGCACTCTGCACTCTGCACTCTCAATCTCAATCTGCACTCTCAATCTGCACTCTCAATCTGCACTCTCAATCACTCTCACTCTGCACTCTGCACTCTGCACTCTCAATCTGCACTCTCAATCTGCACTCTCAATCTGCACTCTGCACTCTCAATCTGCACTCTCAATCTGCACTCTCAATCTGCACTCTGCACTCTGCACTCTCAATCTGCACTCTGCACTCTCAATCTGCACTCTCAATCACTCTCAATCTGCACTCTGCACTCTGCACTCTGGACCCTGCACCCTGCACCCTGCACCCTGCACCCTGCACCCTGCACTCTGCACTCTGCACCCTGCACTCTGCACCCTGCACTCTGCACTCTGCACCCTGCACTCTGCACTCTGCACCCTGCACTCTGCACTCTGCACCCTGCACTCTCAATCTGCACCCTGCACTCTCAATCTGCACCCTGCACTCTCAATCTGCACCCTGCACTCTCAATCTGCACTCTCAATCTGCACCCTGCACTCTCAATCTGCACCCTGCACTCTCAATCTGCACCCTGCACTCTCAATCTGCACCCTGCACTCTCAATCTGCACCCTGCACTCTCAATCTGCACCCTGCACTCTCAATCTGCACCCTGCACTCTGCACTCTGCACTCTGCACTCTGCACTCTCAATCTGCACCCTGCACTCTCAATCTGCACCCTGCACTCTCAATCTGCACCCTGCACTCTCAATCTGCACCCTGCACTCTCAATCTGCACCCTGCACTCTCAATCTGCACCCTGCACTCTCAATCTGCACTCTGCACTTTGAATCTGCACTCTGCACTTTGAATCTGCACTCTGCACTTTGAATCTGCACTCTGCACTCTCAATCTGCACTTTGAATCTGCACTCTGCACTCTGAATCTGCACTCTGCACTCTGAATCTGCACTCTGCACTCTGCACTCTGAACTCTGCACTCTGAACTCTGCACTCTGAACTCTGCACTCTGCACTCTGCACTCTGCACTCTCACTCTGCACTCTCACTCTGCACTCTCACTCTGCACTCTCACTCTGCACTCTCACTCTGCACTCTGCACTCTGCACTCTCAATCTGCACTCTGCACTCTCAATCTGCACTCTGCACTCTCAATCTGCACTCTGCACTCTCAATCTGCACTCTGCACTCTGCACTCTCAATCTGCACTCTGCACTCTCAATCTGCACTCTGCACTCTGCACTCTCAATCTGCACTCTCAATCTGCACTCTCACTCTGCACTCTCACTCTGCACTCTCACTCTGCACTCTGCACGCTGCACGCTGCACGCTGCACGCTGCACGCTGCACTCTTCACTCTGCACTCTGCACTCTGCACTCTGCACTCTGCACTCTGCACTCTCAATCTGCACTCTGCACTCTGCACTCTCAATCTGCACTCTGCACTCTGCATCTGCACTCTGAATCTGCACTCTGCATCTGCACTCTGAATCTGCACTCTGAATCTGCACTCTAAATCTGCACTCTGAATCTGCACTCTGAATCTGCACTCTGAATCTGCACTCTGAATCTGCACTCTGAATCTGCACTCTGAATCTGCACTCTGCACTCTGCACTCTGCACTCTGAATCTGCACTCTGAATCTGCACTCTGAATCTGCACTCTGAATCTGCACTCTGAATCTGCACTCTGAATCTGCACTCTGAATATGCACTCTGAATCTGCACTCTGAATCTGCACTCTGAATCTGCACTCTGAATCTGCACTCTGAATCTGCACTCTGCAATCTGCACTCTGAATCTGCACTCTGAATCTGCACTCTGAATCTGCACTCTGCAATCTGCACTCTGCAATCTGCACTCTGCAATCTGCACTCGCCACTCTGTACTCTGCACTCTGCAATCTGCACTCTGCACTCTGCACTCTGCACTCTGCACTCTGCACTCTGCACTCTCAATCTGCAATCTGCACACGCAATCTGCAATCTGCACTCTCAATCTGCAATCTGCAATCTGCACTCGCAATCTGCACTCTCAAACTGCACTCTGCACTCGCAATCTGCACTCTCAAACTGCACTCTGCACTCGCAATCTGCACTCTCAAACTGCACTCTGCACTCGCAATCTGCACTCTGCACTCTCAAACTGCACTCTCAATCTGCACTCTGCACTCTCAATCTGCACTCTGCACTCTCAATCTGCACTCTCAATCTGCACTCTGCACTCTCAATCTGCACTCTGCACTCTCAATCTGCACTCTGCACTCTCAATCTGCACTCTGCACTCTCAAACTGCACTCTGAATCTGCACTCTGCACTCTCAATCTGCACTCTGCACTCTCAAACTGCACTCTGAATCTGCACTCTGCACTCTCAATCTGCACTCTGCACTCTCAATCTGCACTCTGCACTCTCAATCTGCACTCTGCACTCTCAATCTGCACTCTGCACTCTCAATCTGCACTCTGCACTCTCAATCTGCACTCTGAATCTGCACTCTGAATCTGCACTCTGAATCTGCACTCTGAATCTGCACTCTGAATCTGCACTCTGAATCTGCACTCTGCACTCTGCACTCTGCACTCTGCACTCTGCACTCTGCACTCTGAATCTGCACTCTGAATCTGCACTCTGAATCTGCACTCTGAATCTGCACTCTGAATCTGCACTCTGAATCTGCACTCTGCACTCTGCACTCTGCACTCTGCACTCTGCACTCTGCACTCTGCACTCTGCACTCTCAATCTGCACTCTGCAATCTGCACTCTCAATCTGCACTCGCAATCTGCACTCGCAATCTGCACTCTCAAACTGCACTCTGCACTCGCAATCTGCACTCTGCACTCTGCACTCTCAATCTGCACTCTCACTCCGCACTCTCACTCTGCACTCTGAATCTGCACTCTGAATCTGCACTCTGAATCTGCACTCTGAATCTGCACTCTGAATCTGCACTCTGAATCTGCACTCTGAATCTGCACTCTGCACTCTCAAACTGCACTCTGAATCTGCACTCTGCACTCTCAATCTGCACTCTGCACTCTCAATCTGCACTCTCAATCTGCACTCTGCACTCTCAATCTGCACTCTGCACTCTCAATCTGCACTCTGCACTCTCAATCTGCACTCTGCACTCTCAATCTGCACTCTGCACTCTCAATCTGCACTCTGCACTCTCAATCTGCACTCTCAATCTGCACTCTGCACTCTCAATCTGCACTCTGCACTCTCAAACTGCACTCTGAATCTGCACTCTGCACTCTCAAACTGCACTCTGAATCTGCACTCTGCACTCTCAATCTGCACTCTGCACTCTCAATCTGCACTCTCAATCTGCACTCTGCACTCTCAATCTGCACTCTGCACTCTCAATCTGCACTCTGCACTCTCAATCTGCACTCTGCACTCTCAATCTGCACTCTCAATCTGCACTCTGCACTCTCAATCTGCACTCTGCACTCTCAAACTGCACTCTGAATCTGCACTCTGCACTCTCAATCTGCACTCTGCACTCTCAATCTGCACTCTGCACTCTCAATCTGCACTCTGCACTCTCAATCTGCACTCTGCACTCTCAATCTGCACTCTGCACTCTCAATCTGCACTCTCAATCTGCACTCTGCACTCTCAATCTGCACTCTCAATCTGCACTCTCAATCTGCACTCTCAATCTGCACTCTGAATCTGCACTCTGAATCTGCACTCTGAATCTGCACTCTGAATCTGCACTCTGAATCTGCACTCTGAATCTGCACTCTGCACTCTGCACTCTGAATCTGAATCTGAATCTGCACTCGCACTCTGTACTCTGCACTCTGCACTCTGCACTCTGCACTCTGCACTCTGCACTCTGCACTCTGCACTCTGCACTCTGCACTCGCACTCTGCACTCTGCACTCTGCACTCTGCACTCTGCACTCTGCACTCTGCACTCTGAATCTGCACTCGCACTCTGTACTCTGCACTCTGCACTCTGCAATCTGCACTCTGCACTCGCACTCTGCACTCTGCACTCTGCACTCTGCACTCTGCACTCTGCACTCTGCACTCTGCACTCTCAATCTGCAATCTGCACTCTGCACTCTGCACTCTGCACTCTGCACTCTGCACTCTGCACTCTGCACTCTCAATCTGCACTCTCAAACTGCACTCTGCACTCGCAATCTGCACTCTCAAACTGCACTCTGCACTCGCAATCTGCACTCTGCACTCGCAATCTGCACTCTCAAATTGCACTCTGAATCTGCACTCTGCACTCTCAAACTGCACTCTGAATCTGCACTCTGCACTCTGAATCTGCACTCTGCACTCTCAATCTGCACTCTGCACTCTCAATCTGCACTCTGCACTCTCAATCTGCACTCTGCACTCGCAATCTGCACTCTCAATCTGCACTGTGCACTCTCAATCTGCACTCTGCACTCTCAATCTGCACTCTGCACTCTCAATCTGCACTCTGAATCTGCACTCTGCACTCTCAATCTGCACTCTGCACTCTCAATCTGCACTCTGCACTCTCAATCTGCACTCTGCACTCTCAATCTGCACTCTGCACTCTCAAACTGCACTCTGAATCTGCACTCTGCACTCTCAATCTGCACTCTGCACTCTCAATCTGCACTCTCAATCTGCACTCTGCACTCTCAATCTGCACTCTGCACTCTCAATCTGCACTCTGCACTCTCAATCTGCACTCTGCACTCTCAATCTGCACTCTGCACTCTCAATCTGCACTCTCAATCTGCACTCTGCACTCTCAATCTGCACTCTCAATCTGCACTCTCAATCTGCACTCGCAATCTGCACTCTCAATCTGCACTCTCAATCTGCACTCGCAATCTGCACTCGCAATCTGCACTCGCAATCTGCACTCGCAATCTGCACTCGCAATCTGCACTCGCAAACTGCACTCTCAAACTGCACTCTGAATCTGCACTCTGCACTCTCAAACTGCACTCTGAATCTGCACTCTGCACTCTCAAACTGCACTCTGAATCTGCACTCTGCACTCACAATCTGCACTCTGCACTCTGCACTCACAATCTGCACTCTGCACTCTCAATCTGCACTCTGCACTCTCAATCTGCACTCTGCACTCTCAATCTGCACTCGCAATCTGCACTCGCAATCTGCACTCGCAATCTGCACTCGCAATCTGCACTCGCAATCTGCACTCGCAATCTGCACTCGCAATCTGCACTCGCAATCTGCACTCTGAATCTGCACTCTGCACTCTCAAACTGCACTCTGAATCTGCACTCTGCACTCTCAAACTGCACTCACAATCTGCACTCTGCACTCACAATCTGCACTCTGCACTCTGCACTCACAATCTGCACTCTGCACTCTCAATCTGCACTCTGCACTCTCAATCTGCACTCTGCACTCTCAATCTGCACTCTCAATCTGCACTCTGCACTCTGCACTCTCAATCTGCACTCTGCACTCTGCACTCTCAATCTGCACTCTGCACTCTCAATCACTCTCAATCTGCACTCTGCACTCTGCACTCTGCACTCTGCACTCTGCACTCTGCACTCTGCACTCTCAATCTCAATCTGCACTCTCAATCTGCACTCTCAATCTGCACTCTCAATCTGCACTCTCAATCTGCACTCTCAATCTGCACTCTCAATCTGCACTCTGCACTCTCAATCTGCACTCTGCACTCTCAATCTGCACTCTGCACTCTCAATCTGCACTCTGCACTCTGCACTCTCAATCTGCACTCTGCACTCTCAATCTGCACTCTCAATCTGCACTCTGCACTCTCAATCTGCACTCTGCACTCTCAATCTGCACTCTGCACCCTGCACTCTCAATCACTCTCAATCTGCACTCTGCACTCTGCACTCTCAATCTGCACTCTCAATCTGCACTCTGCACTCTCAATCTGCACTCTGCACTCTGCACTCTGCACTCTCAATCTGCACTCTGCACTCTCAATCTGCACTCTGCACTCTCAATCTGCACTCTGCACTCTCAATCTGCACTCTGCACTCTCAATCTGCAATCTGCACTCTGAATCTGCACTCTGAATCTGCACTCTGAATCTGCACTCTGAATCTGCACTCTGCACTCTGCACTCTGAATCTGCACTCTGAATCTGCACTCTGAATCTGCACTCTGAATCTGCACTCTGCACTCTGCACTCTGCACTCTGCAATCTGCACTCTGCACTCTGCACTCGCACTCTGCACTCGCACTCTGCACTCTGCACTCTGCACTCTGCACTCTGCACTCTGCACTCTGCACTCTGCACTCTGCACTCTCAATCTGCAATCTGCACTCGCAATCTGCACTCTCAATCTGCAATCTGCACTCGCAATCTGCACTCTCAAACTGCACTCTGCACTCGCAATCTGCACTCTGCACTCGCAATCTGCACTCTGCACTCGCAATCTGCACTCTCAAACTGCACTCTGAATCTGCACTCTGCACTCTCAAACTGCACTCTGAATCTGCACTCTGCACTCTCAATCTGCACTCTGCACTCTCAATCTGCACTCTCAATCTGCACTCTGCACTCTCAATCTGCACTCTGCACTCTCAATCTGCACTCTGCACTCTCAATCTGCACTCTGCACTCTCAATCTGCACTCTGCACTCTCAATCTGCACTCTGCACTCTCAATCTGCACTCTCAATCTGCACTCTGCACTCTCAATCTGCACTCTGCACTCTCAAACTGCACTCTGAATCTGCACTCTGCACTCTCAAACTGCACTCTGAATCTGCACTCTGCACTCTAAATCTGCACTCTGCACTCTCAATCTGCACTCTGCACTCTCAATCTGCACTCTGCACTCTCAATCTGCACTCTGCACTCTCAATCTGCACTCTGCACTCTCAATCTGCACTCTCAATCTGCACTCTGCACTCTGCACTCTCAAACTGCACTCTGAATCTGCACTCTGCACTCTGAATCTGCACTCTGCACTCTCAATCTGCACTCTGCACTCTCAATCTGCACTCTGCACTCTCAATCTGCACTCTGCACTCTCAATCTGCACTCTGCACTCTCAATCTGCACTCTGCACTCTCAATCTGCACTCTGCACTCTGAATCTGCACTCTGAATCTGCACTCTGAATCTGCACTCTGAATCTGCACTCTGAATCTGCACTCTGAATCTGCACTCTGAATCTGCACTCTGCACTCTGCACTCTGCACTCTGAATCTGCACTCTGAATCTGCACTCTGAATCTGCACTCTGCACTCTGCACTCTGAATCTGCACTCGCACTCTGTACTCTGTACTCTGTACTCTGCACTCTGCACTCTGCACTCTGCACTCTGCACTCTGCACTCTGCACTCTGCACTCTCAATCTGCAATCTGCACTCTGCACTCTGCACTCTGAATCTGCACTCTGAATCTGCACTCGCACTCTGTACTCTGCACTCTGCACTCTGCACTCTGCACTCTGCACTCTGCACTCTGCACTCTGCACTCTCAATCTGCACTCTGCACTCTGCACTCTGCACTCTGCACTCTGCACTCTGCACTCTGCACTCTGCACTCTCAATCTGCAATCTGCACTCGCAATCTGCACTCTCAAACTGCACTCTGCACTCGCAATCTGCACTCTCAAACTGCACTCTGCACTCTCAAACTGCACTCTGCACTCGCAATCTGCACTCTCAAACTGCACTCTGCACTCGCAATCTGCACTCTGCACTCGCAATCTGCACTCTCAAACTGCACTCTGAATCTGCACTCTGCACTCTCAAACTGCACTCTGAATCTGCACTCTGCACTCTCAATCTGCACTCTGCACTCTCAATCTGCACTCTCAATCTGCACTCTGCACTCTCAATCTGCACTCTGCACTCTCAATCTGCACTCTGCACTCGCAATCTGCACTCGCAATCTGCACTCTGCACTCTCAATCTGCACTCTGCACTCTCAATCTGCACTCTGCACTCTCAAACTGCACTCTGAATCTGCACTCTCAATCTGCACTCTGCACTCTCAATCTGCACTCTCAATCTGCACTCTGCACTCTCAATCTGCACTCTGCACTCTCAATCTGCACTCTCAATCTGCACTCTCAATCTGCACTCTGCACTCTCAATCTGCACTCTCAATCTGCACTCTCAATCTGCACTCGCAATCTGCACTCGCAATCTGCACTCGCAATCTGCACTCGCAATCTGCACTCGCAATCTGCACTCGCAATCTGCACTCGCAAACTGCACTCTCAAACTGCACTCTCAAACTGCACTCTGAATCTGCACTCTGCACTCTCAAACTGCACTCTGAATCTGCACTCTGCACTCTCAAACTGCACTCACAATCTGCACTCTGCACTCACAATCTGCACTCTGCACTCTCAATCTGCACTCTCAATCTGCACTCTGCACTCTCAATCTGCACTCTGCACTCTCAATCTGCACTCTGCACTCTCAATCTGCACTCTGCACTCTCAATCTGCACTCTGCACTCTCAATCTGCACTCTGCACTCTGCACTCTCAATCTGCACTCTGCACTCTCACTCTGCACTCTCAATCTGCACTCTGCACCCTGCACTCTCAATCACTCTGCACTCTGCACTCTGCACTCTGCACTCTGCACTCTGCACTCTGCACTCTGCACTCTGCACTCTCAATCTGCACTCTGCACTCTCAATCTGCACTCTCAATCTGCACTCGCAATCTGCACTCGCAATCTGCACTCTCAATCTGCACTCTCAATCTGCACTCTCAATCTGCACTCTCAATCTGCACTCTCAATCTGCACTCTCAATCTGCACTCTCAATCTGCACTCTCAATCTGCACTCTCAATCTGCACTCGCAATCTGCACTCTGAATCTGCACTCTGAATCTGCACTCTGAATCTGCACTCTGCACTCTCAAACTGCACTCTGCACTCTGCACTCTGCACTCGCAATCTGCACTCTGCACTCTGCATTCACAATCTGCACTCTGCACTCTCAATCTGCACTCTGCACTCTCAATCTGCACTCTCAATCTGCACTCTGCACTCTCAATCTGCACTCTGCACTCTCAATCTGCACTCTCAATCTGCACTCTGCACTCTGCACTCTCAATCTGCACTCTGCACTCTGCACTCTCAATCTGCACTCTGCACTCTCAATCACTCTCAATCTGCACTCTGCACTCTGCACTCTGCACTCTGCACTCTGCACTCTGCACTCTGCACTCTGCACTCTGCACTCTTCAATCTGCACTCTCAATCTGCACTCTCAATCTGCACTCTGCACTCTCAATCTGCACTCTGCACTCTCAATCTGCACTCTGCACTCTCAATCTGCACTCTGCACTCTCAATCTGCACTCTGCACTCTCAATCTGCACTCTCAATCTGCACTCTGCACTCTCAATCTGCACTCTGCACTCTCAATCTGCACTCTGCACCCTGCACTCTCAATCACTCTCAATCTGCACTCTGCACTCTGCACTCTCAATCTGCACTCTCAATCTGCACTCTGCACTCTCAATCTGCACTCTGCACTCTGCACTCTGCACTCTGCACTCTCAATCTGCACTCTGCACTCTCAATCTGCACTCTGCACTCTCAATCTGCACTCTGCACTCTCAATCTGCACTCTGCACTCTCAATCACTCTCAATCTGCACTCTGCACTCTGCACTCTGCACTCTGCACTCTGCACTCTGCACCCTGCACTCTGCACCCTGCACTCTGCACTCTGCACTCTGCACTCTGCACTCTGCACTCTCAAACTGCACTCTGAATCTGCACTCTGCACTCTCAAACTGCACTCTGAATCTGCACTCTGCACTCTCAATCTGCACTCTGCACTCTCAATCTGCACTCTGCACTCGCAATCTGCACTCTGCACTCGCAATCTGCACTCTGCACTCGCAATCTGCACTCTCAAACTGCACTCTGAATCTGCACTCTGCACTCTCAAACTGCACTCTGAATCTGCACTCTGCACTCTCAATCTGCACTCTGCACTCTCAATCTGCACTCTGCACTCTCAATCTGCACTCTCAATCTGCACTCTGCACTCTCAATCTGCACTCTGCACTCTCAAACTGCACTCTGAATCTGCACTCTGCACTCTGCACTCTGCACTCTCAATCTGCACTCTGCACTCTCAATCTGCACTCTGCACTCTCAATCTGCACTCTGCACTCTCAATCTGCACTCTGCACTCTCAATCTGCACTCTCAATCTGCACTCGCAATCTGCACTCGCAATCTGCACTCGCAATCTGCACTCGCAATCTGCACTCGCAATCTGCACTCGCAATCTGCACTCGCAATCTGCACTCGCAATCTGCACTCTCAAACTGCACTCTGAATCTGCACTCTGCACTCTCAAACTGCACTCTGAATCTGCACTCTGCACTCTCAAACTGCACTCACAAACTGCACTCACAATCTGCACTCTGCACTCTCAATCTGCACTCTGCACTCTCAATCTGCACTCTGCACTCTCAATCTGCACTCTGCACTCTCAATCTGCACTCTCAATCTGCACTCTCAATCTGCACTCTCAATCTGCACTCTCAATCTGCACTCTCAATCTGCACTCTCAATCTGCACTCTGCACTCTCAATCTGCACTCTGCACTCTCAATCTGCACTCTGCACTCTCACTCTGCACTCTGCACTCTCAATCTGCACTCTGCACCCTGCACCCTGCACTCTGCACTCTGCACTCTGCACTCTGCACTCTGCACTCTGCACTCTGCACTCTCAATCTGCACTCTGCACTCTCAATCTGCACTCTGCACTCTCAATCTGCACTCTGCACTCTCAATCTGCACTCTCAATCTGCACTCTCAATCTGCACTCTCAATCTGCACTCGCAATCTGCACTCGCAATCTGCACTCGCAATCTGCACTCGCAATCTGCACTCTGCACTCTCAAACTGCACTCTGCACTCTAAAACTGCACTCTGAATCTGCACTCTGCACTCTCAAACTGCACTCACAATCTGCACTCTGCACTCTCAATCTGCACTCTGCACTCTCAATCTGCACTCTGCACTCTCAATCTGCACTCTCAATCTGCACTCTGCACTCTCAATCTGCACTCTGCACTCTCAATCTGCACTCTGCACTCTGCACTCTCAATCTGCACTCTGCACTCTCAATCTGCACTCTGCACTCTCAATCTGCACTCTCAATCTGCACTCTGCACCCTGCACTCTCAATCACTCTCAATCTGCACTCTGCACTCTGCACTCTGCACTCTGCACTCTGCACTCTGCACTCTCAATCTGCACTCTGCACTCTGCACTCTGCACTCTGCACTCTGCACTCTGCACTCTGCACTCTGCACTCTGCACTCTCAATCTGCACTCTCAATCTGCACTCTCAATCTGCACTCTCAATCTGCACTCTCAATCTGCACTCTGCACTCTCAATCTGCACTCTGCACTCTCAATCTGCACTCTGCACTCTCAATCTGCACTCTGCACTCTCAATCTGCACTCTGCACTCTCAATCTGCACTCTCAATCTGCACTCTGCACCCTGCACTCTCAATCACTCTCAATCTGCACTCTGCACTCTGCACTCTGCACTCTGCACTCTGCACTCTGCACTCTGCACTCTGCACTCTCAATCTGCACTCTGCACTCTCAATCTGCACTCTCAATCTGCACTCTCAATCTGCACTCTCAATCTGCACTCTGCACTCTGCACTCTGCACTCTGCACTCTGCACTCTGCACTCTGCACTCTGCACTCTCAATCTGCACTCTGCACTCTCAATCTGCACTCTGCACTCTCAATCTGCACTCTCAATCTGCACTCTGCACTCTGCACCCTGCACCCTGCACCCTGCACCCTGCACCCTGCACCCTGCACCCTGCACCCTGCACTCTGCACCCTGCACTCTGCACCCTGCACTCTGCACCCTGCACTCTGCACCCTGCACTCTGCACTCTGCACTCTCAATCTGCAATCTGCACTCTCAATCTGCACTCTGCACTCTGCACTCTCAATCTGCACTCTCAATCTGCACTCTGCACTCTCAATCTGCACTCTCAATCTGCACTCTGCACTCTGCACTCTGCACCCTG
The DNA here is from genome assembly GCF_964261635.1 of Lissotriton helveticus. Taxonomy (NCBI): domain Eukaryota; kingdom Metazoa; phylum Chordata; class Amphibia; order Caudata; family Salamandridae; genus Lissotriton; species Lissotriton helveticus. The sequence continues at coordinate 937,922,961 of NC_136059.1, forward strand.
CACCCTGCACCCTGCACTCTGCACTCTGCACTCTGCACCCTGCACCCTGCACCCTGCACCCTGCACCCTGCACCCTGCACTCTGCACCCTGCACCCTGCACCCTGCACTCTGCACTCTGCACTCTGCACTCTGCACTCTGCACTCTCAATCTGCACTCTGCACTCTCAATCTGCACTCTGCACTCTCAATCTGCACTCTCAGTCTGCAATCTGCACTCTCAATCTGCACTCTGCACCCTGCACCCTGCACCCTGCACCCTGCACCCTGCACCCTGCACCCTGCACTCTGCACTCTGCACCCTGCACTCTGCACCCTGCACTCTGCACCCTGCACTCTGCACTCTGCACTCTGCACTCTCAATCTGCAATCTGCACTCTCAATCTGCACTCTGCACCCTGCACCCTGCACCCTGCACCCTGCACCCTGCACTCTGCACTCTGCACTCTGCACTCTGCACTCTGCACTCTGCACTCTCAATCTGCACTCTGCACTCTGCACTCTCACTCTGCACTCTCAATCTGCACTCTGCACTCTCAATCTGCACTCTCAATCTGCACTCTGCACTCTGCACTCTGCACTCTCAATCTGCACTCTCAATCTGCACTCTCAATCTGCACTCTGCACTCTCAATCTGCACTCTGCACTCTCAATCTGCACTCTCAATCACTCTCACTCTGCACTCTGCACTCTCAATCTGCACTCTCAATCTGCACTCTGCACTCTGCACTCTGCACTCTCAATCTGCACTCTCAATCTGCACTCTGCACTCTGCACCCTGCACCCTGCACCCTGCACCCTGCACCCTGCACCCTGCACCCTGCACTCGCAATCTGCACCCTGCACTCTCAATCTGCACCCTGCACTCTCAATCTGCACCCTGCACTCTCAATCTGCACTCTGCACTCTGCACTCTGCACTCTGCACTCTGCACTCTGCACTCTCAATCTGCACCCTGCACTCTCAATCTGCACCCTGCACTCTCAATCTGCACCCTGCACTCTCAATCTGCACCCTCAATCTGCAACCTGCACTCTCAATCTGCACCCTGCACTCTCAATCTGCACTCTGCACTTTGAATCTGCACTCTGCACTCTCAATCTGCACTCTCAATCTGCACTCTGCACTCTCAATCTGCACTCTGCACTCTCAATCTGCACTCTGCACTCTCAATCTGCACTCTCAATCTGCACTCTGCACTCTCAATCTGCACTCTGCACTCTCAATCTGCACTCTGCACTCTCAATCTGCACTCTGCACTCTCAAACTGCACTCTGAATCTGCACTCTGCACTCTGCACTCTCAATCTGCACTCTGCACTCTCAATCTGCACTCTGCACTCTCAATCTGCACTCTGCACTCTCAATCTGCACTCTGCACTCTCAATCTGCACTCTGCACTCTCAATCTGCACTCTGCACTCTCAATCTGCACTCTGCACTCTGAATCTGCACTCTGAATCTGCACTCTGAATCTGCACTCTGAATCTGCACTCTGAATCTGCACTCTGAATCTGCACTCTGAATCTGCACTCTGAATCTGCACTCTGAATCTGCACTCTGCACTCTGCACTCTGAATCTGCACTCTGAATCTGCACTCTGCACTCTGCACTCTGAATCTACACTCTGAATCTGCACTCGCACTCTGCACTCTGCACTCTGCACTCTGCACTCTGCACTCTGCACTCTGCACTCTGCACTCTGCACTCTGCACTCTCAATCTGAAATCTGCACTCGCAATCTGCACTCTCAAACTGCACTCTGCACTCGCAATCTGCACCCTCAAACTGCACTCTGCACTCGCAATCTGCACTCTGCACTCGCAATCTGCACTCTCAAACTGCACTCTGAATCTGCACTCTGCACTCTCAAACTGCACTCTGAATCTGCACTCTGCACTCTCAATCTGCACTCTCAATCTGCACTCTGCACTCTCAATCTGCACTCTCAATCTGCACTCTGCACTCTCAATCTACACTCTCAATCTGCACTCTGCACTCTCAATCTGCACTCTGCACTCTCAAACTGCACTCTGAATCTGCACTCTGCACTCTCAATCTGCACTCTGCACTCTCAATCTGCACTCTGCACTCTCAATCTGCACTCTGCACTCTCAATCTGCACTCTGCACTCTCAATCTGCACTCTCAATCTGCACTCTCAATCTGCACTCTGCACTCTCAATCTGCACTCTCAATCTGCACTCTCAATCTGCACTCGCAATCTGCACTCGCAATCTGCACTCGCAATCTGCACTCGCAATCTGCACTCGCAATCTGCACTCGCAATCTGCACTCGCAATCTGCACTCGCAATCTGCACTCTGAATCTGCACTCGCAATCTGCACTCTGAATCTGCACTCTGCACTCTCAAACTGCACTCTGAATCTGCACTCTGCACTCTCAAACTGCACTCACAATCTGCACTCTGCACTCACAATCTGCACTCTGCACTCTCAATCTGCACTCTCAATCTGCACTCGCACTCTGCACTCTGCACTCTCAATCTGCACTCTGCACTCTCAATCTGCACTCTGCACTCTCAATCTGCACTCTGCACTCTCAATCTGCACTCTGCACTCTCAATCTGCACTCTGCACTCTCACTCTGCACTCTGCACTCTCAATCTGCACTCTGCACCCTGCACTCTCAATCACTCTCAATCTGCACTCTGCACTCTGCACTCTGCACTCTGCACTCTTGTTGGACAGGCCGCATGGTCGGGCTGCCCCCCTCCCCGCAATGGGACCTGGACCCTGGCTCCCCCTGCATCCCCAGCCAGAGTCCCCGACGACCACCCGAAGTACACTGCAATCCCTCACCCACAAGACACCAGCTCCGGACCCAGCTGGCCCGGGTCACCATCCACACCACGGCCTCGGCCCAGCCGCCATCTTGGGGCACTGCAGCACGAGGCCGCGTGGCCTCAACTCGACCCTCACCCTGGGCCCGGCCGGGCCCGACATCGAGGCACCAACCTCCCCCTAGGAGGCAGAGTGACCACTTGGCGAGTCAATGGGAGAAAGGAATCGTCAACGGCTCTCCTCTGCCAGGTGTCGATCACCCCAGGCCGCCCTGGGCGCTGGCTCCACCCCCCTGCTGGGTGTCTGGACTCCCTCATCCCGGACCTCCCGGCCCCCCAGGCGCGAGGGTCCGGACATCAAAGGGGACCAGACCTATAACTGGGGCAGGGCCAGACCAGGAAGCCAGTTGTATCCTGGAGTCGAGAGACCCGAGAAGAACTCATCTGTGACTGGCCTGCTGGCGCTGCCGCGGCCCTCTGCCTCGTGAAGCCATCGTCTTGGCCTGCTGGCGCTGCCGCGGCCCTCTGCCTCGTGAAACCATCGTCTTGGCCTGCTGGCGCTGCCGCGGCCCTCTGCCTCGTGAAACCATCGTCTTGGCCTGCTGGCGCTGCCGCGGCCCTCTGCCTCGTGAAACCATCGTCTTGGCCTGCTGGCGCTGCCGCGGCCCTCTGCCTCGTGAAACCATCGACTCGGCCTGCTGGCGCTGCCGCGGCCCTCTGCCTTGTGAGACTATCATCTTGGCCGGCTGGCGCTGCCGCGGCCCGATCCACAGACATTCCAGCTCGAGGATTGTGAGCTCGCCTCTTACCACTACCTGTACCGATCCGGTACCAAGACTGTCCCGCTACCCCCTTTCCCTACAGAGACTAGAAGTGAGAGGACCCCCGGGTCCGAGATATCCTGTATCGCTGATATCCTTGCCTTACGAACCTTATATAAAGTATTGAACTCGACCTGGTGTGGTGCCTGTTTGTGGGGAGGGAGGTAACTTGTCTGTACGATCGCCGGAGACGGTCCCCCTCGGGGATCTCTCCCGCAGTATCCGGCCGACCCTCAGGGTCCCCGTCTAACATTGGTGGCAGCGGTGGGATCCGAACCTACGCATAATCGTACAGAAAGTCACTCGACCCACGGCACACGACCACCATGACAACAGAGAGCGGAACAACGGAGAAATTCCAGATGGAAAAATTGGAAGACTACAACCACCGAGAACTGAAGCAATATTGCATAGAACTTGGTCTCCCAACCACAGGTCTGAGCACAAAGGAAGACTTCAAACGAGCCCTAGAAGCTTGGGCGGAAACGGGTACGGCCGTACCCCGAACACAAACAACCGAGACGAGCCCCGCACCAACTGAAGAAAGAAGAGCGGGTCTCTCCCTGGAAGAGATCCGAGAAAGAGAAAAAAACAGACTCCACGAGTTAGAACTAGCCCGACTTCGCTTGGATGGGGAACTCAAGCTGGCGGAACAAAAAATAACTCTGGAACACTTACGGCTCCGAGAGGAGCGAGAAGAGAAGCAAAAACAGAGAGAGCTAGAGGAAAAGAAACTAGCGTACGAACATGAGCGCAATCTCAAAGAACTGGAGATCCAGAAACAGAATAAAGACCTCGGGCTCCCCGAACGACCGACCCTGCCTGCCTCTACCGAGCCCAAGGTTCACATCCCCAAAGATGTCATCCGGGAATACCACAAGAACGATGATATACAGCAGTGGTTTAAAGCCTATGAGGTGGCAATGACCTCCCACCGGATTCCCCGAAGCGACTGGGGAGCCGGATTATGGGGGAGGTTTGTCAACGAAGGGCGGGACGCCCTGCTGCAACTCCCGGACCAGCTGATGACATCCTACGACCACATGAAGGCCGCCCTCCTCACTCGATACGGGCTCACACCTGAGATGTACCGCCAACGGTTCCGCGACTGCAAACGGATTCCGGGTACAACCTGGGTGGAGTACGTGAACTTCTTTAGCCGAGCCTTCGAGGGGTGGATCAAGGGCAACAAAGTGACCACCTACGAACAACTCTTTGACCTTATCGTATGGGAGCACCTGTCGAACAACTGCTTCGTGGAGCTCCGCCAACACCTCTTGGACAGTAAGCTAACCGAACCTCGACAACTCGCCGCCGAAGCCGACCGGTGGGAAAGCACCCGAGTTGGCCGGAACGGACCCAGCGAATCATCCAGACCGTACCCAGGGCCCCATCGCCCCCGAGGAGGAGGAGGAGGCCAGAGTCGGGGGAGAGACCCCGGCCCCTCGTCACCCCCCAGGAGCCCCTCGACCCCGGTCGGCCGAGGAAGCCCTGCCATCCGGGCCGGTTTTCGGGCCCACGTTATGTGCCACAGATGCCTGCGACCCGGCCACTACGCCAGTGATCCCAACTGCCCAAAGAATCCGAACACTACCCCCCGCCAGGTCGCAGCGGCCGCCCTAGGGGAAGAACTAGTCCCGGAAGACCAAGAAGAGTACGAGACCGACCCCTCTGAATGGGCTCCCGCCGCCATGGCACTGGCCTGCTTAGGGGAGAGAGAGATGATTCCGCGGGCCCCCCTTCCCGCCAACACGCAGAAGTACAGTCAATGGGTCAACATTAATGGCCGCCGGGCGGGAGCCCTCCGCGACACCGGGGCCAGTGTAACGGCGGTCCGACGCCATCTCGTCACTCCAGACCAAATCCTGCCGAACATTCTCTGCCCTGTCCGCTCAGCAGACAATTCCGAAAGCCTGTGCCACATGGCTTGCGTCCCCTTCGAGTGGGGAGGAGTAACGGGGATGTTAAAGGTGACTGTCCGCGATGATGCCCCCGTGGATTGCCTCCTGGGAAACGACCTCGAAAGCTCTCCCTGGGCAGCTGTCTGTTGGAAATGGGATCCCCGGCTGGCCAGGGCTTTCGCCAAAGTCAGTCAGAGACCACCACACCCAAGTCAGGGCAAGGGAGTTACACGCCAAGATAACCCCTACTCACCCTCTAGGTAACGTGGCGCGAGCAGCAAGGCTAAACTTGGAGGCGATGTAGGCTAAGTATTTGCGCACGCACCCCAGCAACAACAACCAAAGGCCCACCACAAAGGAAACTCCACACAAGGTTATATAAAAATAGCCTTTGTATTACACCAAAACACATTAGATAAAACACACACTTTTACAATGTGCCAGGGGCACGGGCAGAATTTACAAGGGGATATTTACAAGACAGGGCCACCTGGACCACTGTCAGGAATCAGAAGTAGCACTTTCAGAAAGTAAAATTACTTTAGCACAAAATAGCACACAATATAACAATAGAGCGCACAACCAGTAATTACTGGTAACCAGGATCTCACTAGCACCACCTGTACTAGGGAGAAAACAACCACCTATGTATTACAATACCTGTAGGGGTGTAAGAGGAAAACACATGATGCAATGCATAACATTCATTCAGAGGTGTAAAGGCACATGACGCATAAACAATACATTCAGAGGTGCATAGAAAGTACAATTGCGCAAAACTTAGATCAGTCACCACCTGTGACAGTCCCTGTGTCCCAATGTCAGGGGCCTAAACGTAGCAGTTGCCCACAAAGTGCTGGGCAACTGGTTCAGGGAAAGTTAGGGCAAAGTTGGAGCCTCTCTGGGCTCAAGAACCACCACTGTGGCACTGGTGAGCCTCTCTTAGGCTCTCTGACCAGTAAGGGGGGGCTGCTGAGCCTCTCAGGGCTCCAGCAACAAAAAGGTGCAGCCTCGCTGGGCTGTGGGGTCCCCCTCTCTGGGGACCCAAAGGGATGAAGTTTGCCAAGAGCCTCGCTGGGCTCTAACTCAACTGGTGCCCCCGGGGCCCCTCGTGACTCAACAGGAGCGCTGAGGTGCTCTCTCTCGTTGGAACCTCTCTTAGGCTCGGGACGCGGGGCTGGCAATCGAGCCTCGCAAGGCTCGCCAATAGAAAATGCCCCCAGAGCCTCTCTGGCTCTTACTGACTACAGGCGCGAGGTCGCGCTACAGAGAGGGGGCGGGGCGGACACCGGCAATGTGTCCCGACGCTCCCCCCCCTCCTCTGCAGGCACCTGCACTCACCGGGTTCGCGCTGGGCTCTCCAGCGACGGCGGGTCTCTCCCGCTGGTCCCGGGGCTCTCCTCGGCAGGCTGCTTCTCGTCTTGCCCCCGGCCTGCCTGACTTCCGGGTCGCGGCAGCGGGGCGGGACTTCCGGTCGGCCTCTCCGGGGCCGCACTGTGATTGGTCGGCCGCCTCACCACTTCCGGGTCGCCGCGGGCAGCGCGGCGGCTCGCTTCTAGGCAGGCAGGCGGCTTCCCAGATGATCCGAGGAGTGGGCTTCCTCGTAGATCAATAAATCAAACAAATATGCGGCGTGGGCAGCCGCTCGAGCCGCGAAGTGCAGGGTGGGCACCTGCCTTACAGAAGCGCTCCCAGGCGCTGCTGGTCAAAATCAAGCGCTCTCAAGCGCTAGGGGGGCACAAACCACAGCGCTCCCAGCGCTGGGACGAAATAAAGCGCTCCCAGGCGCTAGGAGGAATCTGCAAGCGCTTCCAAGCGCTAAGAGGCAATTCCAGCGCTCCCAGCGCTAGAGGACAGCCCAAAGTCCAGCAAAAGTCCTTTCAAGGGGCAGGGGGCAAGGCTGGGCCCAGAGCCAGCACACTGGGTCTCCAGGCAGGGAGACACCCCAAGTGGCGGTCCTCTGGCCCAGCAGCAGCAGCAACAGCCCCCTCAGGATCCTGGAAGAGAACAAAATCAGTGGGGACACAGCCCCATTTTTATACAGTGCATTCCTTTGTTCAAGGGTGCAGAGTGGGGGCGGAACCAGTCGCAGCTGGTTCTTGAGTACTCTGTTTACCTCAACCACCCTCTCTATTCACTGGCAGGGCTTGGGTCATTAGACACACCACAGGGGGGCTGAGCCAGCATTGTGTGGGGAAAACCCAGCCCATCCAGGACATAGGTACACTCCTCCCACACATCACTCATGCTAATCTTCCACTCACCACCGGGCAGACCCATCCAGACTTCCTGGAGCCTGGCATGCCAGCCAGCTCCAGCCAATCACACGCCAGCACCCTCACAGCACACGTACAGCCATGTCTAGAAATGGCGCTTCGCTACTAGACACATACATGCTGCATACACCATCTCGCAGCATTCACTCTCACGAGTTCACACATACCAGACTCAAGCCTGTACACCCCACGCATCAGGAACTACCAGGGACACATACATTCCCCATGCATTCCTATGGGCGGGCAGGCCTAGCTCAGCACATGCACTCAGAGTGCGCACGCACTTTCCACTGGGACACAGTGAAAGTGCGCAGAATCCCTAAATCACCATCTCCAGGTCACCATTTCAAGCAAAAAGTCTAGGGGTGAACCTGCCCTAAGGGCCAAAGTCCAACATAACCCCCTTCCAGCCAAAACGCAGGGGAGACCAATCACCACCGTGATGGACTTCCCTGCTTGGGGCGATAGAACACGGACGCGGGCCCACAACTGCAGGGACACCCTCCTGTTCTACGCCACGGTGAACCCATGGGATTCCTTCTCAACACACTGTCTGGACCAACTGGGCTACCCCACTGGTACTCCCAAGTTGTCCGCGGCCAGGACCAGGCCCTGGGCCACCCAGGTGCCACTGGTCCATGCCAATTCGCAGAGCGGGGGGTAGTAACCCCTGGCACATAGGAGCCATTCTCCACTCTTCCTGTCTGCAAGACAGGACTAGACTGCCACTGGTACTCCAGCCTAGGGCCTACAACCTCAGGCGGACCAGGAGTCTCGGGGAAGGCTCTCCTCCCCCTACCTCTTCTCCTAGGGTTCCTCCTCCCTCTGCGAGGGGTACCCCTAGAACGCCATTCCAACCCAGGGCTTATCCACTCAGGTTGCACCGTGGTCAGAGGTGGGCTCTCCCACCCTCTGCACCCCCTTCCAGAGGTCTGCCCTCTCCCACCTGGAGAAGTTCCTCTGGAAGAAGAACCGGTCAGGACACTGGTTACAGTCGTCCTACCCTTCAGGTCAGGCCGATCCTGAACCTGGCCTTCCAACCTCTGGTCTAAAACCTTCGGTGGAACAGTTGCCTGGCACTCCAGGACTTCTGGGGACTCACACACAATCCCCCTGAGGCTAACAAATGACACATCTGTTGTGTGATTGTCTGTCTGGCGCAGATCTCCCGCCCTCTGTCCACCTGACAGTGCGTGACGATCCCCCAGACCAGAAGTGGTGTCACCATGGTCACTACACGGGAACCTAGCCCAACTGGGTAGTCCCTGACCCACTGGTCCAGCCACTGGGGAACTCCCCCAATCACTCCTCACTCTGGACTCCTGTACCCTCCCTACCGGAGCGGTACTGCCAGCATCTAGAACCACAGGAGCTCTGTTTACAGACACTCCAGGTCCTCTACTCACTAGGAGATCTTCCTCAAGTGGACTAACAGGACAGCCTAGGTCCCCAACCTGGTGTTCCCTCAAGAAACCATCCAAGTCCTGAGGCAGGGCTTCGGGCGTCTGGGGAACCTCGGTCTCCCCCTCACTCCTGCTCCACTGAGCCAGGCAGTGAGCCCCTACACCCTCCTCGCTATCCTGGGACCTAGCTGGGCTACACTGAGCCTCCTCCACCACGCTGGGCTGGAGGATACCTGAACCACTACTTTTGGAGTCACTCACTAGGGACTCTAGAGAACCTCTGGCCCTCTCCCAGCGGTCTGCTTCCCTTGCCAGTAACTCTGGATCAGTAAATCCAATTTGCAACAGGTGTTGGCGCAACTCTGGCGAACAACCACTGAGCACCTGCTCTTGGACAATAAGATCAAACAAGACTTCAAAATCAGAGTCAGTGTGAACCTCTACCCAAGCCCACAGTGCTCCACAACAGTCATCCTCAAAGTCTACCCAAGACTGGTGAGACGGTTTCCTAAGGTTCCTAAACCTCAACCTATTCTCCTCCTCGAGGGAAACAGGAACCATACTCTGGGAACTGGGAATTTCTACACTGTGATTTAAATAGCTGCCACCACTGGACCCAACCCTCCCTGGGGGATCCAGACACTCAACACTGCGCGCAGGGGATAGTCTACCCTCCAGAGCTACTTTGCCTCTGGTGGCGGCCCTCTCAGCCTCCTCTATCCTGTCCTGCGCTAAGACCCTCTCGGTCTCCAGCTGTTGCCTTCTAATGCCCAGCTGTGCCATAGCCTGGGCATGCTCCAACCTGAGCTTTTCTAAAGCCAGCTGGTGCTCCCTTTCTCTCCTCCTATCTTCCAGCTCCTCTGGGGACAGGGAAAGGGATGAGGCGCTGCCTCCTAAACTGGACCCAACAAGGGACTCCCTATCTGTGGGGTCCTCACCATCTGCTGGCGTCCCTGTGCTATCATCTTCTTCCTCCTCAGACTCTTCAGGGCTCCCCTCTGACCCACCACCCTCATGGTGTGAGACCCGGGCCCTCTCCGCACTGTGCTCACGCTCCCAGTCATCCTTCTGCCATTGGATCAGGTTACCCCTAAGTTGGGACTGGGTGTCTGACTCATTCACTGCAATGTCTCTCTCTTCGCAAAACTCTCTCAGTTCATGCAAAAACAGACCCCAGACATTAAAAGCAGACTCCATCTTGGCAAGATGCTCACAGACACGTGCAACACAGGGGACTGAACAATCTGAAGTAAGAGGACACAATTCCAAAACTTCAACAATCTCCTTATCAAAGAGAACTCATACTCATGCGTCCAGGAAAACACACCATTCATCCACACACACCCTCCCCTCGGATCGGTAAGGCAGTTTCTACCACCCCTGACTTCTCAACCTGACCAAAAGCGACACAGGTACCAAACTCTGGAAGCAGGGCGGGGGACAAATGTACTGAACACAATCAAATGACACTCTTCAGGAGAAGAAACAATGGAATTTCAAAAACAATCCCCTAAAATGTGGTCATCTAAATGCAGAGTTTTGTGGTATGGCCAGTTACTACTAAGGTACAACGCAAACACAAATCCTTATCCCGCCGCTCGCCGCCAATGTTGGAAATGGGATCCCCGGCTGGCCAGGGCTTTCGCCAAAGTCAGTCAGAGACCACCACACCCAAGTCAGGGCAAGGGAGTTACACGCCAAGATAACCCCTACTCACCCTCTAGGTAACGTGGCGCGAGCAGCAAGGCTAAACTTGGAGGCGATGTAGGCTAAGTATTTGCGCACGCACCCCAGCAACAACAACCAAAGGCCCACCACAAAGGAAACTCCACACAAGGTTATATAAAAATAGCCTTTGTATTACACCAAAACACATTAGATAAAACACACACTTTTACAATGTGCCAGGGGCACGGGCAGAATTTACAAGGGGATATTTACAAGACAGGGCCACCTGGACCACTGTCAGGAATCAGAAGTAGCACTTTCAGAAAGTAAAATTACTTTAGCACAAAATAGCACACAATATAACAATAGAGCGCACAACCAGTAATTACTGGTAACCAGGATCTCACTAGCACCACCTGTACTAGGGAGAAAACAACCACCTATGTATTACAATACCTGTAGGGGTGTAAGAGGAAAACACATGATGCAATGCATAACATTCATTCAGAGGTGTAAAGGCACATGACGCATAAACAATACATTCAGAGGTGCATAGAAAGTACAATTGCGCAAAACTTAGATCAGTCACCACCTGTGACAGTCCCTGTGTCCCAATGTCAGGGGCCTAAACGTAGCAGTTGCCCACAAAGTGCTGGGCAACTGGTTCAGGGAAAGTTAGGGCAAAGTTGGAGCCTCTCTGGGCTCAAGAACCACCACTGTGGCACTGGTGAGCCTCTCTTAGGCTCTCTGACCAGTAAGGGGGGGCTGCTGAGCCTCTCAGGGCTCCAGCAACAAAAAGGTGCAGCCTCGCTGGGCTGTGGGGTCCCCCTCTCTGGGGACCCAAAGGGATGAAGTTTGCCAAGAGCCTCGCTGGGCTCTAACTCAACTGGTGCCCCCGGGGCCCCTCGTGACTCAACAGGAGCGCTGAGGTGCTCTCTCTCGTTGGAACCTCTCTTAGGCTCGGGACGCGGGGCTGGCAATCGAGCCTCGCAAGGCTCGCCAATAGAAAATGCCCCCAGAGCCTCTCTGGCTCTTACTGACTACAGGCGCGAGGTCGCGCTACAGAGAGGGGGCGGGGCGGACACCGGCAATGTGTCCCGACGCTCCCCCCCCTCCTCTGCAGGCACCTGCACTCACCGGGTTCGCGCTGGGCTCTCCAGCGACGGCGGGTCTCTCCCGCTGGTCCCGGGGCTCTCCTCGGCAGGCTGCTTCTCGTCTTGCCCCCGGCCTGCCTGACTTCCGGGTCGCGGCAGCGGGGCGGGACTTCCGGTCGGCCTCTCCGGGGCCGCACTGTGATTGGTCGGCCGCCTCACCACTTCCGGGTCGCCGCGGGCAGCGCGGCGGCTCGCTTCTAGGCAGGCAGGCGGCTTCCCAGATGATCCGAGGAGTGGGCTTCCTCGTAGATCAATAAATCAAACAAATATGCGGCGTGGGCAGCCGCTCGAGCCGCGAAGTGCAGGGTGGGCACCTGCCTTACAGAAGCGCTCCCAGGCGCTGCTGGTCAAAATCAAGCGCTCTCAAGCGCTAGGGGGGCACAAACCACAGCGCTCCCAGCGCTGGGACGAAATAAAGCGCTCCCAGGCGCTAGGAGGAATCTGCAAGCGCTTCCAAGCGCTAAGAGGCAATTCCAGCGCTCCCAGCGCTAGAGGACAGCCCAAAGTCCAGCAAAAGTCCTTTCAAGGGGCAGGGGGCAAGGCTGGGCCCAGAGCCAGCACACTGGGTCTCCAGGCAGGGAGACACCCCAAGTGGCGGTCCTCTGGCCCAGCAGCAGCAGCAACAGCCCCCTCAGGATCCTGGAAGAGAACAAAATCAGTGGGGACACAGCCCCATTTTTATACAGTGCATTCCTTTGTTCAAGGGTGCAGAGTGGGGGCGGAACCAGTCGCAGCTGGTTCTTGAGTACTCTGTTTACCTCAACCACCCTCTCTATTCACTGGCAGGGCTTGGGTCATTAGACACACCACAGGGGGGCGGAGCCAGCATTGTGTGGGGAAAACCCAGCCCATCCAGGACATAGGTACACTCCTCCCACACATCACTCATGCTAATCTTCCACTCACCACCGGGCAGACCCATCCAGACTTCCTGGAGCCTGGCATGCCAGCCAGCTCCAGCCAATCACACGCCAGCACCCTCACAGCACACGTACAGCCATGTCTAGAAATGGCGCTTCGCTACTAGACACATACATGCTGCATACACCATCTCGCAGCATTCACTCTCACGAGTTCACACATACCAGACTCAAGCCTGTACACCCCACGCATCAGGAACTACCAGGGACACATACATTCCCCATGCATTCCTATGGGCGGGCAGGCCTAGCTCAGCACATGCACTCAGAGTGCGCACGCACTTTCCACTGGGACACAGTGAAAGTGCGCAGAATCCCTAAATCACCATCTCCAGGTCACCATTTCAAGCAAAAAGTCTAGGGGTGAACCTGCCCTAAGGGCCAAAGTCCAACACTGTCGAACGGAGGGAACACCTGGGGATGCTCGGCCTCCCCGAATGGGTCTGCGTCACGACCCGGTCCATGACCGCCCGCGCGGTCCCCAGTCTAGAAGAGCCCGAGTGGCCGGAACCTCCTCCCACGCTCATCCCAGAGGAGGCCGCCCCAGAAGCCAGTCCCTCGACCCAAACAGAAGAAGGATCCGACCAGCTTCGGGACGTCCCTGACCTGGCACAATGGCGTCAGGAGGGAGGCCCCACTCAGGAACAATTCCGGGCCGAACAGAAAACATGTCCCTCTCTCGAAGGACTCCGGCAGCAAGCCCTGGCCCAGGGCACAGGGGATACCTCGGGGGCCCACTGGATCTACTGGGACCAAGACCTGCTCTACAGCGAGCAGAAAATTGCAGAACTAGGAGCCAGTCGGGTGCTGGTGGTGCCCCTTCGCTTCCGAGACTTCCTCCTGAACTTAGCCCACGATGTCCCCCTTGCCGGACACCTGGGACAGGATAAAACCTACGACCGCCTGGTGACCCATTTTTTCTGGCCCCAAATGCGAAGGGATGTCACCAACCACTGCAAGGCCTGCCCCACCTGCCAGGCCAGCGGAAAAAGTGGCCGAAAAATCAAAGCACCTTTACAACCCTTTCCGGTCGTCACCACCCCGTTTGAACGAGTGGGAATAGACATCGTGGGGCCCCTCGACCCTCGAACAGCCCAAGGACACCGGTTCATCCTGGTCCTAGTAGTCCACGCCACCCGCTACCCCGAGGCCATCCCTCTTCGGACTGTGACGGCCCCCGTGGTGGGCCGAGCTCTGATGGGGATCTTCTCCCGGGTGGGGTTCCCCCGGGAGGTCGTCAGTGACAGGGGCACGAACTTTATCTCCAAATATATGAAGTCTCTCTGGCAACAATGCGGGGTCACCTACAAATTCACGACCCCCTATCACCCACAAGGAAACGGACTGGTTGAGAGGTTCAACCGCACCCTCAAAGGAATGATTATGGGCCTAGAAGAACCCCTTCGACGCCAGTGGGACGTGCTACTTCCATGCCTCCTGTTTGCCTATCGGGAGGTCCCGCAGAAATCCCTCGGTTTCAGCCCATTTGAACTCCTGTACGGGCACCCCGTCCGGGGCCCCCTCAGCCTAGTCAAGGAAGGTTGGGAGCAGCCCCCCCAGAAAACTCCCCCGGACATCTACAGGTACCTCCTGGCTCTCCGCAACCAGACCCGGCGGTTCCGAGACACCGCCAAAGCCAATCTCGAGGCCAGTCAGGAGGACATGAAGAGGTGGTACGATCAGCACACGTCCTCCATTGAGTTCGAACCAGGACAACAGGTCTGGGTGATGTCCCCGGTTGAACCCTGTGCACTCCAAGACAGATGGTCCGGGCCCTTCAAGGTGATCGAACGCAAGGGGCCCGTCACCTATTTAATCGACATGGAGACTGCCCGGAACCCCCTACGGGTCCTCCATGCCAACAGGCTCAAACCCCATTTTGTGCGATCCGAACTCAGCCTCCTGATGGCTACCGATAATGGGACAGAAGAAGACTCCGAACCCCTTCCGGACTTACTGAGGGTCCTCGAACGGGATGGCTCAGTGGAAGGGGTCCAGCTCTCCGAGGCCCTGTCCCCGGAGCAACGCCAAGACTGCCAAACGCTCCTGAGGCGGTTCGCCTCCCTGTTCTCCCTCACCCCCGGAGTCACCCCCTGGTGCCTTCACGATGTGGACACCGGGGACAGCCCTCCTATTCGACACCGGGCGTACCGCGTACCCGATCGGGTGCGCAACTGCATCCAGACCGAGGTGTCCAAAATGCTGACCCTGGGAGTGATCGAACCCTCAGACAGCCCCTGGGCGAGCCCAGTCGTCCTGGTTCCCAAAGCAGCCGCCCCGGGCGTTGCCCCTGAGCTCCGGTTCTGCGTGGACTATCGGGGGCTGAATGCAGTTACCAGGACCGACGCTCATCCCATCCCCCGGGCAGATGAGCTAATTGACCGGATGGGGGCCGCCCGCTACCTGAGCATCTTCGACCTAACAGCGGGCTACTGGCAGATCGCCCTCACCCCTAGGGCCCAAGAACGTTCCGCCTTCTCTACCCCGGACGGGCACTACCACTTTAAAGTAATGCCCTTCGGCATGAAAAACGCCCCGGCAACGTTCCAACGGCTGGTAAACCAGGTACTGGCGGGCCTGGAAGACTTCAGCGCCGCCTACCTGGACGACATTGCTGTGTACAGCCACCAGTGGACCGACCACCTCCGCCACCTGCGGGAGGTTCTACACGCCCTCCAGCAAGCCGGGCTCACCATCAAGGCCAGCAAGTGCCAGGTTGGCCAAGGGTCCGTGACCTACCTGGGACACCAAGTGGGAAGCGGGCTGGTGGCCCCTCTCCAACTCAAGATTGCTGCCATCCAGGCCTGGCGACCCCCTACGACCCAAACGGAGGTCCGGGCCTTCCTGGGGCTCACCGGATACTACCGGCGGTTCGTGAAGGACTATGGCAGCATCATGGGGCCCCTCACAGAGCTCACCTCCAAGAAGGGCCCCAAAACCGTCAACTGGACCCCGGACTGCCAATCGGCCTTCGAGAGACTGAAGGCCGCCATGTGCACGGCCCCCGTGCTCCAGGCTCCCGACTACAGCCGGGAATTCATTGTGCAGACGGACGCCTCCGATCATGGTGTGGGGGCCGTCCTCTCCCAACTCAACGCTGAAGGGGTCGACCAACCAGTGGCCTACATCAGCAGACGCCTGCTGCCCCGAGAACAGCGCTGAAGCACCATTGAGAGGGAGGCCTTCGCCGTAGTCTGGGCACTCAAGAAGCTCCGGCCCTACCTCTTCGGCACCCACTTCCGGGTGCAAACAGACCACCGACCCCTGCAATGGCTGATGCAAATGCGGGGGGAGAACCCGAAGCTGTTGCGCTGGTCCATCTCCCTGCAGGGGATGGACTTCACGGTAGAACATCGTCCAGGCCAGGACCACGCCAACGCCGACGGCCTGTCACGCTTTTTCCGCCTCAGCGAGGAGAGTCCCCAGGAAGATGGCTGACTCTCCCCGCCTTCAGCTGGGGGGGACGCATGTTGGACAGGCCGCATGGTCGGGCTGCCCCCCTCCCCGCAATGGGACCTGGACCCTGGCTCCCCCTGCATCCCCAGCCAGAGTCCCCGACGACCACCCGAAGTACACTGCAATCCCTCACCCACAAGACACCAGCTCCGGACCCAGCTGGCCCGGGTCACCATCCACACCACGGCCTCGGCCCAGCCGCCATCTTGGGGCACTGCAGCACGAGGCCGCGTGGCCTCAACTCGACCTTCACCCTGGGCCCGGCCGGGCCCGACATCGAGGCACCAACCTCCCCCCAGGAGGCAGAGTGACCACTTGGCGAGTCAATGGGAGAAAGGAATCGTCAACGGCTCTCCTCCGCCAGGTGTCGATCACCCCAGGCCGCCCTGGGCGCTGGCTCCACCCCCCTGCTGGGTGTCTGGACTCCCTCATCCCGGACCTCCCGGCCCCCCAGGCGCGAGGGTCCGGACATCAAAGGGGACCAGACCTATAACTGGGGCAGGGCCAGACCAGGAAGCCAGTTGTATCCTGGAGTCGAGAGACCCGAGAAGAACTCATCTGTGACTGGCCTGCTGGCGCTGCCGCGGCCCTCTGCCTCGTGAAGCCATCGTCTTGGCCTGCTGGCGCTGCCGCGGCCCTCTGCCTCGTGAAACCATCGTCTTGGCCTGCTGGCGCTGCCGCGGCCCTCTGCCTCGTGAAACCATCGTCTTGGCCTGCTGGCGCTGCCGCGGCCCTCTGCCTCGTGAAACCATCGTCTTGGCCTGCTGGCGCTGCCGCGGCCCTCTGCCTCGTGAAACCATCGACTCGGCCTGCTGGCGCTGCCGCGGCCCTCTGCCTTGTGAGACTATCATCTTGGCCGGCTGGCGCTGCCGCGGCCCGATCCACAGACATTCCAGCTCGAGGATTGTGAGCTCGCCTCTTACCACTACCTGTACCGATCCGGTACCAAGACTGTCCCGCTACCCCCTTTCCCTACAGAGACTAGAAGTGAGAGGACCCCCGGGTCCGAGATATCCTGTATCGCTGATATCCTTGCCTTACGAACCTTATATAAAGTATTGAACTCGACCTGGTGTGGTGCCTGTTTGTGGGGAGGGAGGTAACTTGTCTGTACGATCGCCGGAGACGGTCCCCCTCGGGGATCTCTCCCGCAGTATCCGGCCGACCCTCAGGGTCCCCGTCTAACAACTCTGCACTCTGCACTCTGCACTCTGCACTCTGCACTCTGCACTCTGCACTCGCAATCTGCACTCTCAATCTGCACTCTCAATCTGCACTCTCAATCTGCACTCTCAATCTGCACTCTCAATCTGCACTCTCAATCTGCACTCTCAATCTGCACTCTCAATCTGCACTCGCAATCTGCACTCGCAATCTGCACTCGCAATCTGCACTCTGAATCTGCACTCTGCACTCTCAAACTGCACTCTGAATCTGCACTCTGCACTCTCAAACTGCACTCACAATCTGCACTCTGCACTCTGCACTCACAATCTGCACTCTGCACTCTCAATCTGCACTCTGCACTCTCAATCTGCACTCTCAATCTGCACTCTGCACTCTCAATCTGCACTCTGCACTCTCAATCTGCACTCTGCACTCTCAATCTGCACTCTGCACTCTCAATCTGCACTCTCAATCTGCACTCTGCACTCTGCACTCTCAATCTGCACTCTGCACTCTGCACTCTGCACTCTCAATCTGCACTCTGCACTCTCAATCACTCTCAATCTGCACTCTGCACTCTGCACTCTGCACTCTGCACTCTGCACTCTGCACTCTGCACTCTGCACTCTCAATCTCAATCTGCACTCTCAATCTGCACTCTCAATCTGCACTCTCAATCTGCACTCTGCACTCTCAATCTGCACTCTGCACTCTCAATCTGCACTCTGCACTCTCAATCTGCACTCTGCACTCTCAATCTGCACTCTGCACTCTGCACTCTCAATCTGCACTCTGCACTCTCAATCTGCACTCTCAATCTGCACTCTGCACTCTCAATCTGCACTCTGCACTCTCAATCTGCACTCTGCACTCTCAATCACTCTCAATCTGCACTCTGCACTCTGCACTCTCAATCTGCACTCTCAATCTGCACTCTGCACTCTCAATCTGCACTCTGCACTCTGCACTCTGCACTCTGCACTCTGCACTCTGCACTCTGCACTCTGCACTCTGCACTCTGCACTCTGCACTCTCAATCTGCACTCTGCACTCTGCACTCTCAATCTGCACTCTGCACTCTCAATCTGCACTCTGCACTCTCAATCTGCACTCTGCACTCTCAATCTGCACTCTGCACTCTCAATCACTCTCAATCTGCACTCTGCACTCTGCACTCTGCACCCTGCACCCTGCACCCTGCACCCTGCACCCTGCACCCTGCACCCTGCACTCGCAATCTGCACTCGCAATCTGCACTCTGCACTCGCAATCTGCACTCTCAAACTGCACTCTGCACTCGCAATCTGCACTCTGCACTTTGAATCTGCACTCTGCACTCTCAATCTGCACTTTGAATCTGCACTCTGCACCCTGCACCCTGCACCCTGCACCCTGCACTCTGCACTCTGCACTCTGCACTCTGCACTCTGCACTCTGCACTCTGCACTCTGCACTCTGCACTCTGCACTCTGCACTCTCACTCTGCACTCTGCACTCTCACTCTGCACTCTGCACTCTGCACTCTGCACTCTCACTCTGCACTCTCACTCTGCACTCTCACTCTGCACTCTCAATCTGCACTCTGCACTCTCACTCTGCACTCTCAATCTGCACTCTGCACTCTGCACTCTGCACTCTCACTCTGCACTCTCAATCTGCACTCTCAATCTGCACTCTGCACTCTGCACTCTCAATCTGCACTCTGCACTCTCAATCTGCACTCTGCACTCTGCACTCTGCACTCTGCACTCTGCACCCTGCACTCTGCACCCTGCACCCTGCACCCTGCACCCTGCACCCTGCACCCTGCACCCTGCACCCTGCACCCTGCACCCTCACTCTGCACTCTGCACTCTGCACTCTGCACTCTGCACTCTGCACTCTGCACTCTGCACTCTGCACTCTGCACTCTGCACTCTCACTCTGCACTCTGCACTCTCAATCTGCACCCTGCACTCTCAATCTGCACCCTGCACTCTCAATCTGCACCCTGCACTCTCAATCTGCACCCTGCACTCTCAATCTGCACCCTGCACTCTCAATCTGCACCCTGCACTCTGCACTCTGCACTCTGCACTCTGCACTCTGCACTCTGCACTCTGCACTCTCAATCTGCACCCTGCACTCTCAATCTGCACCCTGCACTCTCAATCTGCACCCTGCACTCTCAATCTGCACTCTGCACTCTGCACTCTGCACTCTGCACTCTGCACTCTGCACTCTGCACTCTGCACTCTGCACCCTGCACTCTCAATCTGCACCCTGCACTCTCAATCTGCACCCTGCACTCTCAATCTGCACCCTGCACTCTCAATCTGCACCCTGCACTCTCAATCTGCACTCTGCACTTTGAATCTGCACTCTGCACTCTCAATCTGCACTTTGAATCTGCACTCTGCACTCTGAATCTGCACTCTGCACTCTGCACTCTGCACTCTGCACTCTGCACTCTGCACTCTCACTCTCACTCTGCACTCTCACTCTGCACTCTGCACTCTGCACTCTGCACTCTGCACTCTGCACTCTGCACTCTCAATCTGCACTCTGCACTCTGCACTCTGCACTCTCAATCTGCACTCTGCACTCTCAATCTGCACTCTGCACTCTCAATCTGCACTCTGCACTCTCAATCTGCACTCTGCACTCTCAATCTGCACTCTGCACTCTGCACTCTGCACTCTCAATCTGCACTCTCAATCTGCACTCTCAATCTGCACTCTCACTCTGCACTCTCACTCTGCACTCTCACTCTGCACTCTCACTCTGCACTCTCAACTCTGCACTCTGCACTCTGCACGCTGCACTCTGCACTCTGCACTCTGCACTCTGCACTCTGCACGCTGCACTCTGCACGCTGCACTCTGCACTCTGCACTCTGCACTCTGAATCTGCACTCTGAATCTGCACTCTGAATCTGCACTCTGAATCTGCACTCTGAATCTGCACTCTGAATCTGCACTCTGAATCTGCACTCTGAATCTGCACTCTGAATCTGCACTCTGCAATCTGCACTCTGCAATCTGCACTCTGAATCTGCACTCTGCAATCTGCACTCTGCACTCGCACTCGCACTCTGTACTCTGCACTCTGCAATCTGCACTCTGCACTCGCACTCGCACTCTGTACTCTGCACTCTGCAATCTGCACTCTGCACTCTCAATCTGCACTCTGCACTCGCAATCTGCACTCTCAAACTGCACTCTGCACTCGCAATCTGCACTCTGCACTTTGAATCTGCACTCTGCACTCTCAATCTGCACTTTGAATCTGCACTCTGCACTCTGAATCTGCACTCTGCACTCTGAATCTGCACTCTGCACTCTGCACTCTGCACTCTGCACTCTGAACTCTGCACTCTGCACTCTGCACTCTCACTCTGCACTCTGCACTCTCACTCTGCACTCTGCACTCTGCACTCTCACTCTGCACTCTGCACTCTGCACTCTGCACTCTGCACTCTGCACTCTGCACTCTGCACTCTGCACTCTCAATCTGCACTCTGCACTCTCAATCTGCACTCTGCACTCTCAATCTGCACTCTGCACTCTCAATCTGCACTCTGCACTCTCAATCTACACTCTGCACTCTGCACTCTCAATCTGCACTCTGCACTCTCAATCTGCACTCTGCACTCTGCACTCTGCACTCTGCACTCTCAATCTGCACTCTCAATCTGCACTCTCACTCTGCACTCTCACTCTGCACTCTCACTCTGCACTCTCACTCTGCACTCTCAACTCTGCACTCTGCACTCTGCACTCTGCACTCTGCACTCTGCACGCTGCACGCTGCACGCTGCACTCTGCACGCTGCACTCTGCACGCTGCACGCTGCACTCTGCACGCTGCACGCTGCACGCTGCACTCTGCACTCTGCACTCTGCACTCTGCACGCTGCACGCTGCACTCTGCACGCTGCACTCTGCACTCTGCACTCTGCACTCTGCACTCTGCACTCTGCACTCTGCACTCTGCACTCTGCACTCTGAATCTGCACTCTGAATCTGCACTCTGAATCTGCACTCTGAATCTGCACTCTGAATCTGCACTCTGAATCTGCACTCTGAATCTGCACTCTGAATCTGCACTCTGAATCTGCACTCTGAATCTGCACTCTGCAATCTGCACTCTGCAATCTGCACTCTGCAATCTGCACTCTGCAATCTGCACTCTGCAATCTGCACTCTGAATCTGCACTCGCACTCTGTACTCTGCACTCTGCAATCTGCACTCTGCACTCGCACTCTGTACTCTGCACTCTGCAATCTGCACTCTGCACTCGCACTCTGCAATCTGCACTCTGCACTCGCACTCTGTACTCTGCACTCTGCACTCGCAATCTGCACTCTCAATCTGCACTCTGCACTCGCAATCTGCACTCTCAAACTGCACTCTGCACTCGCAATCTGCACTCTCAAACTGCACTCTGCACTCGCAATCTGCACTCTGCACTCTCAAACTGCACTCTGAATCTGCACTCTGCACTCTCAATCTGCACTCTGCACTCTCAATCTGCACTCTCAATCTGCACTCTGCACTCTCAATCTGCACTCTGCACTCTCAATCTGCACTCTGCACTCTCAATCTGCACTCTGCACTCTCAATCTGCACTCTCAATCTGCACTCTGCACTCTCAATCTGCACTCTGCACTCTCAAACTGCACTCTGAATCTGCACTCTGCACTCTCAATCTGCACTCTGCACTCTCAATCTGCACTCTGCACTCTCAATCTGCACTCTGCACTCTCAATCTGCACTCTGCACTCTGCACTCTCAATCTGCACTCTGCACTCTCAATCTGCACTCTGCACTCTCAATCTGCACTCTCAATCTGCACTCTGCACTCTGAATCTGCACTCTGAATCTGCACTCTGAATCTGCACTCTGAATCTGCACTCTGAATCTGCACTCTGAATCTGCACTCTGAATCTGCACTCTGAATCTGCACTCTGAATCTGCACTCTGCACTCTGCACTCTGCACTCTGCACTCTGAATCTGCACTCTGAATCTGCACTCTGAATCTGCACTCTGAATCTGCACTCTGAATCTGCACTCTGAATCTGCACTCTGCACTCTGCACTCTGCACTCTGCACTCTGCACTCTGCACTCTGCACTCTGCACTCTGCACTCTGCACTCTGCAATCTGCACTCTGCAATCTGCACTCTGCACTCGCACTCTGCACTCTGCACTCTCAATCTGCAATCTGCACTCGCAATCTGCACTCTGCACTCGCAATCTGCACTCTCAAACTGCACTCTGCACTCGCAATCTGCACTCTCAAACTGCACTCTGAATCTGCACTCTGCACTCTCAAACTGCACTCTGAATCTGCACTCTGCACTCTCAATCTGCACTCTCAATCTGCACTCTCAATCTGCACTCTCAAACTGCACTCTGCACTCTCAATCTGCACTCTGCACTCTCAATCTGCACTCTGCACTCTCAATCTGCACTCTCAATCTGCACTCTGCACTCTCAATCTGCACTCTGCACTCTCAAACTGCACTCTGAATCTGCACTCTGCACTCTCAATCTGCACTCTGCACTCTCAATCTGCACTCTGCACTCTCAATCTGCACTCTGCACTCTCAATCTGCACTCTGCACTCTCAATCTGCACTCTGCACTCTCAATCTGCACTCTGCACTCTGAATCTGCACTCTGAATCTGCACTCTGAATCTGCACTCTGAATCTGCACTCTGAATCTGCACTCTGAATCTGCACTCTGAATCTGCACTCTGAATCTGCACTCTGAATCTGCACTCTGAATCTGCACTCTGCACTCTGCACTCTGCACTCTGCACTCTGCACTCTGCACTCTGCACTCTGCAATCTGCACTCTGAATCTGCACTCTGCACTCTGCACTCTGCACTCTGCACTCTGCACTCTGCACTCTGCACTCTGCACTCTGCACTCTCAATCTGCAATCTGCACTCGCAATCTGCAATCTGCACTCTCAAACTGCACTCTGCACTCGCAATCTGCACTCTCAAACTGCACTCTGCACTCGCAATCTGCACTCTGCACTCGCAATCTGCACTCTCAAACTGCACTCTGAATCTGCACTCTGCACTCTCAAACTGCACTCTGAATCTGCACTCTGCACTCTCAATCTGCACTCTGCACTCTCAATCTGCACTCTCAATCTGCACTCTGCACTCTCAATCTGCACTCTGCACTCTCAATCTGCACTCTCAATCTGCACTCTGCACTCTCAATCTGCACTCTGCACTCTCAATCTGCACTCTGCACTCTCAAACTGCACTCTGAATCTGCACTCTGCACTCTCAATCTGCACTCTGCACTCTCAATCTGCACTCTGCACTCTCAATCTGCACTCTGCACTCTCAATCTGCACTCTGCACTCTCAATCTGCACTCTGCACTCTCAATCTGCACTCTCAATCTGCACTCTCAATCTGCACTCTCAATCTGCACTCGCAATCTGCACTCGCAATCTGCACTCGCAATCTGCACTCGCAATCTGCACTCGCAATCTGCACTCGCAATCTGCACTCTCAAACTGCACTCTGAATCTGCACTCTGCACTCTCAAACTGCACTCTGAATCTGCACTCTGCACTCTCAAACTGCACTCACAATCTGCACTCACAATCTGCACTCTGCACTCACAATCTGCACTCTGCACTCTCAATCTGCACTCTCAATCTGCACTCTGCACTCTCAATCTGCACTCTGCACTCTCAATCTGCACTCTGCACTCTGCACTCTCAATCTGCACTCTGCACTCTCAATCTGCACTCTGCACTCTCAATCTGCACTCTGCACTCTGCACTCTGCACTCTCAATCTGCACTCTGCACCCTGCACTCTCAATCACTCTCAATCTGCACTCTGCACTCTGCACTCTGCACTCTGCACTCTGCACTCTGCACTCTGCACTCTGCACTCTGCACTCTCAATCTGCAATCTGCACTCGCAATCTGCACTCGCAATCTGCACTCGCAATCTGCACTCTCAATCTGCACTCTCAATCTGCACTCTCAATCTGCACTCTCAATCTGCACTCTCAATCTGCACTCGCAATCTGTACTCGCAATCTGCACTCGCAATCTGCACTCGCAATCTGCACTCGCAATCTGCACTCGCAATCTGCACTCGCAATCTGCACTCGCAATCTGCACTCGCAATCTGCACTCGCAATCTGCACTCTGAATCTGCACTCTGAATCTGCACTCTGCACTCTCAAACTGCACTCTGAATCTGCACTCTGCACTCTCAAACTGCACTCTGAATCTGCACTCTGCACTCTCAAACTGCACTCACAATCTGCACTCTGCACTCTGCACTCACAATCTGCACTCTGCACTCTCAATCTGCACTCTGCACTCTCAATCTGCACTCTCAATCTGCACTCTGCACTCTCAATCTGCACTCTGCACTCTCAATCTGCACTCTGCACTCTCAATCTGCACTCTGCACTCTCAATCACTCTCAATCTGCACTCTGCACTCTGCACTCTGCACTCTGCACTCTGCACTCTGCACTCTGCACTCTGCACTCTGCACTCTCACTCTGCACTCTGCACTCTCAATCTGCACTCTGCACTCTCAATCTGCACTCTGCACTCTCAATCTGCACTCTGCACTCTCAATCACTCTCAATCTGCACTCTGCACTCTGCACTCTGCACTCTGCACTCTGCACTCTGCACTCTGCACTCTGCACTCTCACTCTGCACTCTGCACTCTCAATCTCAATCTGCACTCTCAATCTGCACTCTCAATCTGCACTCTCAATCTGCACTCTCAATCTGCACTCTCAATCTGCACTCTGCACTCTGCACTCTGCACTCTGCACTCTGCACTCTGCACTCTCAATCTGCACTCTGCACTCTCAATCTGCACTCTGCACTCTGCACTCTCAATCTGCACTCTCAATCTGCACTCTGCACTCTCAATCTGCACTCTGCACTCTCAATCTGCACTCTGCACCCTGCACTCTCAATCACTCTCAATCTGCACTCTGCACTCTGCACTCACAATCTGCACTCTGCACTCTCAATCTGCACTCTGCACTCTCAATCTGCACTCTCAATCTGCACTCTGCACTCTCAATCTGCACTCTGCACTCTCAATCTGCACTCTGCACTCTCAATCTGCACTCTGCACTCTCAATCACTCTCAATCTGCACTCTGCACTCTGCACTCTGCACTCTGCACTCTGCACTCTGCACTCTGCACTCTGCACTCTGCACTCTCACTCTGCACTCTGCACTCTGCACTCTCAATCTCAATCTGCACTCTCAATCTGCACTCTCAATCTGCACTCTCAATCTGCACTCTCAATCTGCACTCTCAATCTGCACTCTCAATCTGCACTCTCAATCTGCACTCTGCACTCTGCACTCTGCACTCTCAATCTGCACTCTGCACTCTCAATCTGCACTCTGCACTCTCAATCTGCACTCTGCACTCTCAATCTGCACTCTGCACTCTGCACTCTCAATCTGCACTCTGCACTCTCAATCTGCACTCTGCACTCTCAATCTGCACTCTGCACTCTCAATCTGCACTCTGCACCCTGCACTCTCAATCTGCACTCTGCACTCTGCACTCTCAATCTGCACTCTCAATCTGCACTCTGCACTCTCAATCTGCACTCTGCACTCTGCACTCTGCACTCTGCACTCTGCACTCTCAATCTGCACTCTGCACTCTCAATCTGCACTCTGCACTCTCAATCTGCACTCTGCACTCTCAATCTGCACTCTGCACTCTCAATCACTCTCAATCTGCACTCTGCACTCTGCACTCTGCACCCTGCACCCTGCACCCTGCACCCTGCACCCTGCACCCTGCACCCTGCACCCTGCACTCTGCACTCTGCACTCTGCACTCTGCACTCTCGATCTGCACTCTGCACTCTCAATCTGCACTCTGCACTCTGCACTCTCAATCTGCACTCTGCACTCTCAATCTGCACTCTCAATCACTCTCACTCTGCACTCTGCACTCTCAATCTGCACTCTCAATCTGCACTCTGCACTCTCAATCTGCACTCTCAATCTGCACTCTGCACTCTGCACTCTCAATCTGCACTCTGCACTCTCAATCTGCACTCTCAATCTGCACTCTGCACTCTGCACTCTGCACCCTGCACCCTGCACCCTGCACCCTGCACCCTGCACCCTGCACCCTGCACCCTCACTCTGCACCCTCACTCTGCACTCTGCACTCTGCACTCTGCACTCTGCACTCTGCACTCTGCACTCTCAATCTGCACCCTGCACTCTCAATCTGCACCCTGCACTCTCAATCTGCACCCTGCACTCTCAATCTGCACCCTGCACTCTCAATCTGCACCCTGCACTCTCAATCTGCACCCTGCACTCTCAATCTGCACCCTGCACTCTCAATCTGCACTCTGCACCCTGCACTCTCAATCTGCACTCTGCACTCTCAATCTGCACCCTGCACTCTCAATCTGCACCCTGCACTCTCAATCTGCACCCTGCACCCTGCACCCTGCACCCTGCACCCTGCACTCTGCACTCTGCACTCTGCACTCTGCACTCTCGATCTGCACTCTGCACTCTGCACTCTCAATCTGCACTCTGCACTCTGCACTCTCAATCTGCACTCTGCACTCTCAATCTGCACTCTCAATCACTCTCACTCTGCACTCTGCACTCTCAATCTGCACTCTCAATCTGCACTCTGCACTCTCAATCTGCACTCTCAATCTGCACTCTGCACTCTGCACTCTCAATCTGCACTCTGCACTCT
Source organism: Lissotriton helveticus (assembly GCF_964261635.1). Lineage (NCBI taxonomy): Eukaryota > Metazoa > Chordata > Amphibia > Caudata > Salamandridae > Lissotriton > Lissotriton helveticus. The sequence goes on from NC_136059.1 coordinate 937,950,273, forward strand.
CAATCTGCACTCTCAATCTGCACTCTGCACTCTGCACTCTGCACCCTGCACCCTGCACCCTGCACCCTGCACCCTGCACCCTGCACCCTGCACCCTGCACCCTCACTCTGCACCCTCACTCTGCACTCTGCACTCTGCACTCTGCACTCTGCACTCTGCACTCTGCACTCGCAATCTGCAATCTGCACTCTGCACTCTGCACTCTGCACTCTGCACTCTCAATCTGCACCCTGCACTCTCAATCTGCACCCTGCACTCTCAATCTGCACCCTGCACTCTCAATCTGCACCCTGCACTCTCAATCTGCACCCTGCACTCTCAATCTGCACCCTGCACTCTCAATCTGCACCCTGCACTCTCAATCTGCACCCTGCACTCTCAATCTGCACTCTGCACCCTGCACTCTCAATCTGCACCCTGCACTCTCAATCTGCACCCTGCACTCTCAATCTGCACCCTGCACTCTCAATCTGCACCCTGCACTCTCAATCTGCACCCTGCACTCTCAATCTGCACCCTGCACTCTCAATCTGCACCCTGCACTCTCAATCTGCACTCTGCACTTTGAATCTGCACTCTGCACTCTCAGTCTGCACTTTGAATCTGCACTCTGAACTCTGCACTCTGCACTCTGCACTCTCACTCTGCACTCTCACTCTGCACTCTGCACTCTCACTCTGCACTCTGCACTCTGCACTCTGCACTCTGCACTCTGCACTCTGCACTCTCAATCTCAATCTGCACTCTCAATCTGCACTCTCAATCTGCACTCTCAATCTGCACTCTCAATCTGCACTCTCAATCTGCACTCTCAATCTGCACTCTGCACTCTCAATCTGCACTCTGCACTCTCAATCTGCACTCTGCACTCTCAATCGGCACTCTGCACTCTGCACTCTCAATCTGCACTCTGCACTCTCAATCTGCACTCTCAATCTGCACTCTGCACTCTCAATCTGCACTCTGCACTCTCAATCTGCACTCTGCACCCTGCACTCTCAATCACTCTCAATCTGCACTCTGCACTCTGCACTCTCAATCTGCACTCTCAATCTGCACTCTGCACTCTCAATCTGCACTCTCAATCTGCACTCTGCACTCTGCACTCTGCACTCTGCACTCTGCACTCTGCACTCTGCACTCTGCACTCTGCACTCTGCACTCTCAATCTGCACTCTGCACTCTCAATCTGCACTCTGCACTCTCAATCACTCTCAATCTGCACTCTGCACTCTGCACTCTGCACTCTGCACTCTGCACTCTGCACCCTGCACCCTGCACTCTGCACTCTGCACTCTGCACCCTGCACCCTGCACCCTGCACCCTGCACCCTGCACCCTGCACCCTGCACCCTGCACCCTGCACCCTGCACCCTGCACCCTGCACTCTGCACTCTGCACCCTGCACTCTGCACTCTCAATCTGCACTCTGCACTCTCAATCTGCACTCTCAATCTGCACTCTGCACTCTCAATCTGCACTCTGCACTCTCAATCTGCACTCTGCACTCTCAATCTGCACTCTGCACTCTCAATCTGCACTCTGCACTCTCAATCTGCACTCTGCACTCTCAATCTGCACTCTCAATCACTCTCACTCTGCACTCTGCACTCTCAATCTGCACTCTCAATCTGCACTCTGCACTCTCAATCTGCACTCTCAATCTGCACTCTCAATCTGCACTCTGCACTCTCAATCTGCACTCTCAATCTGCACTCTGCACTCTGCACTCTGCACCCTGCACCCTGCACCCTGCACCCTGCACCCTGCACCCTCACCCTGCACCCTCACCCTGCACCCTCACTCTGCACTCTGCACTCTGCACTCGCAATCTGCAATCTGCACTCTGCACTCTGCACTCTGCACTCTCAATCTGCACCCTGCACTCTCAATCTGCACCCTGCACTCTCAATCTGCACCCTGCACTCTCAATCTGCACCCTGCACTCTCAATCTGCACCCTGCACTCTCAATCTGCACCCTGCACTCTCAATCTGCACTCTGCACCCTGCACTCTCAATCTGCACTCTGCACTCTCAATCTGCACCCTGCACTCTCAATCTGCACCCTGCACTCTCAATCTGCACCCTGCACTCTCAATCTGCACCCTGCACTCTCAATCTGCACCCTGCACTCTCAATCTGCACCCTGCACTCTCATGCACTCTCAATCTGCACCCTGCACTCTCAATCTGCACCCTGCACTCTCAATCTGCACCCTGCACTCTCAATCTGCACCCTGCACTCTCAATCTGTACTCTGCACTTTGAATCTGCACTCTGCACTCTCAATCTGCACTTTGAATCTGCACTTTGAATCTGCACTCTGAACTCTGCACTCTGCACTCTGCACTCTGCACTCTCACTCTGCACTCTCACTCTGCACTCTGCACTCTCACTCTGCACTCTGCACTCTCAATCTGCACTCTGCACTCTCAATCTGCACTCTGCACTCTCAATCTGCACTCTGCACTCTCAATCTGCACTCTGCACTCTCAATCTGCACTCTGCACTCTCAATCTGCACTCTGCACTCTGCACTCTGCACTCTGCACTCTGCACTCTGCACTCTGCACTCTCAATCTGCACTCTCAATCTGCACTCTCAATCTGCACTCTCAATCTGCACTCTCAATCTGCACTCTCACTCTGCACTCTCACTCTGCACTCTCACTCTGCACTCTCACTCTGCACTCTCAACTCTCAACTCTGCACTCTGCACTCTGCACTCTGCACGCTGCACTCTGCACGCTGCACTCTGCACTCTGCACTCTGCACGCTGCACTCTGCACTCTGCACGCTGCACGCTGCACTCTGCACTCTGCACTCTGCACTCTGAATCTGCACTCTGAATCTGCACTCTGAATCTGCACTCTGAATCTGCACTCTGAATCTGCACTCTGAATCTGCACTCTGAATCTGCACTCTGAATCTGCACTCTGAATCTGCACTCTGAATCTGCACTCTGCACTCTGCACTCTGCACTCTGCACTCTGCACTCTGCACTCTGCACTCTCAATCTGCACTCTGCACTCTCAATCTGCACTCTCAATCTGCACTCTGAATCTGCACTCTGCACTCTCAATCTGCACTCTCAATCTGCACTCTGCACTCTCAATCTGCACTCTCAATCTGCACTCTCAATCTGCACTCTGCACTCTCAATCTGCACTCTGCACTCTCAATCTGCACTCTGCACTCTCAATCTGCACTCTCAATCTGCACTCTCAATCTGCACTCTGCACTCTCAATCTGCACTCTGCACTCTCAATCTGCACTCTGCACTCTCAATCTGCACTCTGCACTCTCAATCTGCACTCTGCACTCTCAATCTGCACTCTGCACTCTCAATCTGCACTCTCAATCTGCACTCTGCACTCTCAATCTGCACTCTGCACTCTCAATCTGCACTCTGAATCTGCAATCTGCACTCTCAATCTGCACTCTGCACTCTCAATCTGCACTCTGCACTCTCAATCTGCACTCTGCACTCTCAATCTGCACTCTGCACTCTCAATCTGCACTCTGCACTCTGCACTCTCAATCTGCACTCTGCACTCTCAATCTGCACTCTGCACTCTCAATCTGCACTCTCAATCTGCACTCTGCACTCTCAATCTGCACTCTGAATCTGCACTCTGAATCTGCACTCTGAATCTGCACTCTGAATCTGCACTCTGAATCTGCACTCTGAATCTGCACTCTGAATCTGCACTCTGCACTCTGCACTCTGCACTCTGCACTCTGCACTCTGCACTCTGCACTCTGAATCTGCACTCTGAATCTGCACTCTGCACTCTGCACTCTGCACTCTGCACTCTGCACTCGCACTCTGCACTCGCACTCTGCACTCGCACTCTGCACTCTGCACTCTGCACTCTGCACTCTCAATCTGCACTCTGCACTCTCAATCTGCACTCTGCACTCTCAATCTGCACTCTGCACTCTCAATCTGCACTCTGCACTCTGCACTCTGCACTCTCAATCTGCACTCTGCACCCTGCACTCTCAATCACTCTCAATCTGCACTCTGCACTCTGCACTCTGCACTCTGCACTCTGCACTCTGCACTCTCAATCTGCACTCTGCACTCGCAATCTGCACTCGCAATCTGCACTCGCAATCTGCACTCGCAATCTGCACTCTCAATCTGCACTCTCAATCTGCACTCTCAATCTGCACTCTCAATCTGCACTCTCAATCTGCACTCTCAATCTGTACTCGCAATCTGCACTCGCAATCTGCACTCGCAATCTGCACTCGCAATCTGCACTCGCAATCTGCACTCGCAATCTGCACTCGCAATCTGCACTCGCAATCTGCACTCGCAATCTGCACTCGCAATCTGCACTCTGAATCTGCACTCTGAATCTGCACTCTGCACTCTCAAACTGCACTCTGAATCTGCACTCTGCACTCTCAAACTGCACTCTGAATCTGCACTCTGCACTCTCAAACCGCACTCACAATCTGCACTCTGCACTCTGCACTCACAATCTGCACTCTGCACTCTCAATCTGCACTCTGCACTCTCAATCTGCACTCTCAATCTGCACTCTGCACTCTCAATCTGCACTCTGCACTCTCAATCTGCACTCTGCACTCTCAATCTGCACTCTGCACTCTCAATCACTCTCAATCTGCACTCTGCACTCTGCACTCTGCACTCTGCACTCTGCACTCTGCACTCTGCACTCTGCACTCTGCACTCTGCACTCTCAATCTCAATCTGCACTCTCAATCTGCACTCTCAATCTGCACTCTCAATCTGCACTCTCAATCTGCACTCTCAATCTGCACTCTCAATCTGCACTCTGCACTCTGCACTCTGCACTCTGCACTCTGCACTCTGCACTCTCAATCTGCACTCTGCACTCTCAATCTGCACTCTGCACTCTGCACTCTCAATCTGCACTCTCAATCTGCACTCTGCACTCTCAATCTGCACTCTGCACTCTCAATCTGCACTCTGCACCCTGCACTCTCAATCACTCTCAATCTGCACTCTGCACTCTGCACTCACAATCTGCACTCTGCACTCTCAATCTGCACTCTGCACTCTCAATCTGCACTCTCAATCTGCACTCTGCACTCTCAATCTGCACTCTGCACTCTCAATCTGCACTCTGCACTCTCAATCACTCTCAATCTGCACTCTGCACTCTGCACTCTGCACTCTGCACTCTGCACTCTGCACTCTCACTCTCACTCTCACTCTGCACTCTGCACTCTCAATCTCAATCTGCACTCTCAATCTGCACTCTCAATCTGCACTCTCAATCTGCACTCTCAATCTGCACTCTCAATCTGCACTCTCAATCTGCACTCTGCACTCTCAATCTGCACTCTGCACTCTCAATCTGCACTCTGCACTCTCAATCTGCACTCTGCACTCTCAATCTGCACTCTGCACTCTGCACTCTCAATCTGCACTCTGCACTCTCAATCTGCACTCTCAATCTGCACTCTGCACTCTCAATCTGCACTCTGCACTCTCAATCTGCACTCTGCACCCTGCACTCTCAATCACTCTCAATCTGCACTCTGCACTCTGCACTCTCAATCTGCACTCTCAATCTGCACTCTGCACTCTCAATCTGCACTCTGCACTCTCAATCTGCACTCTGCACTCTGCACTCTGCACTCTGCACTCTGCACTCTCAATCTGCACTCTGCACTCTCAATCTGCACTCTGCACTCTCAATCTGCACTCTGCACTCTCAATCTGCACTCTGCACTCTCAATCACTCTCAATCTGCACTCTGCACTCTGCACTCTGCACCCTGCACCCTGCACCCTGCACCCTGCACCCTGCACCCTGCACTCTGCACTCTGCACTCTGCACTCTGCACTCTGCACTCTCGATCTGCACTCTGCACTCTGCACTCTCAATCTGCACTCTGCACTCTGCACTCTCAATCTGCACTCTGCACTCTCAATCTGCACTCTCAATCACTCTCACTCTGCACTCTGCACTCTCAATCTGCACTCTCAATCTGCACTCTGCACTCTCAATCTGCACTCTCAATCTGCACTCTGCACTCTGCACTCTCAATCTGCACTCTGCACTCTCAATCTGCACTCTCAATCTGCACTCTGCACTCTGCACCCTGCACCCTGCACCCTGCACCCTGCACCCTGCACCCTGCACCCTGCACCCTGCACCCTCACTCTGCACCCTCACTCTGCACCCTCACTCTGCACTCTGCACTCTGCACTCGCAATCTGCAATCTGCACTCTGCACTCTGCACTCTGCACTCTGCACTCTGCACTCTCAATCTGCACCCTGCACTCTCAATCTGCACCCTGCACTCTCAATCTGCACCCTGCACTCTCAATCTGCACCCTGCACTCTCAATCTGCACCCTGCACTCTCAATCTGCACCCTGCACTCTCAATCTGCACTCTGCACCCTGCACTCTCAATCTGCACTCTGCACTCTCAATCTGCACCCTGCACTCTCAATCTGCACCCTGCACTCTCAATCTGCACCCTGCACTCTCAATCTGCACCCTGCACTCTCAATCTGCACCCTGCACTCTCAATCTGCACCCTGCACTCTCAATCTGCACCCTGCACTCTCAATCTGCACCCTGCACTCTCAATCTGCACTCTGCACTTTGAATCTGCACTCTGCACTCTCAGTCTGCACTTTGAATCTGCACTCTGAACTCTGAACTCTGCACTCTGCACTCTGCACTCTGCACTCTGCACTCTGCACTCTGCACTCTGCACTCTGCACTCTCAATCTGCACTCTGCACTCTCAATCTCAATCTGCACTCTCAATCTGCACTCTCAATCTGCACTCTCAATCTGCACTCTCAATCTGCACTCTCAATCTGCACTCTGCACTCTCAATCTGCACTCTGCACTCTCAATCTGCACTCTGCACTCTCAATCTGCACTCTGCACTCTGCACTCTCAATCTGCACTCTGCACTCTCAATCTGCACTCTCAATCTGCACTCTGCACTCTCAATCTGCACTCTGCACTCTCAATCTGCACTCTGCACCCTGCACTCTCAATCACTCTCAATCTGCACTCTGCACTCTCAATCTGCACTCTCAATCTGCACTCTGCACTCTCAATCTGCACTCTCAATCTGCACTCTGCACTCTCAATCTGCACTCTGCACTCTGCACTCTGCACTCTGCACTCTGCACTCTGCACTCTGCACTCTGCACTCTCAATCTGCACTCTGCACTCTCAATCTGCACTCTGCACTCTCAATCACTCTGCACTCTGCACTCTGCACTCTGCACTCTGCACTCTGCACCCTGCACTCTGCACTCTGCACTCTGCACTCTGCACCCTGCACCCTGCACCCTGCACCCTGCACCCTGCACCCTCAATCTGCACTCTGCACTCTCAATCTGCACTCTGCACTCTCAATCTGCACTCTGCACTCTGCACTCTCAATCTGCACTCTGCACTCTCAATCTGCACTCTGCACTCTCAATCTGCACTCTGCACTCTCAATCTGCACTCTGCACTCTCAATCTGCACTCTGCACTCTCAATCTGCACTCTCAATCACTCTCACTCTGCACTCTGCACTCTCAATCTGCACTCTCAATCTGCACTCTGCACTCTCAATCTGCACTCTCAATCTGCACTCTGCACTCTGCACTCTCAATCTGCACTCTGCACTCTCAATCTGCACTCTCAATCTGCACTCTGCACTCTGCACTCTGCACTCTGCACCCTGCACCCTGCACCCTGCACCCTGCACCCTGCACCCTGCACCCTCACCCTGCACCCTCACCCTGCACCCTCACTCTGCACTCTGCACTCTGCACTCGCAATCTGCAATCTGCACTCTGCACTCTGCACTCTGCACTCTCAATCTGCACCCTGCACTCTCAATCTGCACCCTGCACTCTCAATCTGCACCCTGCACTCTCAATCTGCACCCTGCACTCTCAATCTGCACCCTGCACTCTCAATCTGCACCCTGCACTCTCAATCTGCACCCTGCACTCTCAATCTGCACTCTGCACCCTGCACTCTCAATCTGCACTCTGCACTCTCAATCTGCACCCTGCACTCTCAATCTGCACCCTGCACTCTCAATCTGCACCCTGCACTCTCAATCTGCACCCTGCACTCTCAATCTGCACCCTGCACTCTCAATCTGCACCCTGCACTCTCAATCTGCACCCTGCACTCTCAATCTGCACCCTGCACTCTCAATCTGCACCCTGCACTCTCAATCTGCACTCTGCACTTTGAATCTGCACTCTGCACTCTCAATCTGCACTTTGAATCTGCACTTTGAATCTGCACTCTGAACTCTGCACTCTGCACTCTGCACTCTGCACTCTGCACTCTGCACTCTCACTCTGCACTCTCACTCTGCACTCTGCACTCTCACTCTGCACTCTGCACTCTGCACTCTCAATCTGCACTCTGCACTCTCAATCTGCACTCTGCACTCTCAATCTGCACTCTGCACTCTCAATCTGCACTCTGCACTCTCAATCTGCACTCTGCACTCTCAATCTGCACTCTGCACTCTGCACTCTGCACTCTGCACTCTGCACTCTGCACTCTCAATCTGCACTCTCAATCTGCACTCTCAATCTGCACTCTCAATCTGCACTCTCAATCTGCACTCTCAATCTGCACTCTCAATCTGCACTCTCACTCTGCACTCTCACTCTGCACTCTCACTCTGCACTCTCACTCTGCACTCTCAACTCTCAACTCTGCACTCTGCACTCTGCACTCTGCACGCTGCACGCTGCACTCTGCACGCTGCACTCTGCACGCTGCACTCTGCACTCTGCACTCTGCACGCTGCACTCTGCACGCTGCACTCTGCACTCTGCACTCTGCACTCTGAATCTGCACTCTGAATCTGCACTCTGAATCTGCACTCTGAATCTGCACTCTGAATCTGCACTCTGAATCTGCACTCTGAATCTGCACTCTGAATCTGCACTCTGAATCTGCACTCTGCACTCTGCACTCTGCACTCTGCACTCTGCACTCTCAATCTGCACTCTGCACTCTCAATCTGCACTCTGCACTCTCAATCTGCACTCTGAATCTGCACTCTGCACTCTCAATCTGCACTCTCAATCTGCACTCTGCACTCTCAATCTGCACTCTCAATCTGCACTCTCAATCTGCACTCTCAATCTGCACTCTGCACTCTCAATCTGCACTCTGCACTCTCAATCTGCACTCTGCACTCTCAATCTGCACTCTCAATCTGCACTCTCAATCTGCACTCTGCACTCTCAATCTGCACTCTGCACTCTCAATCTGCACTCTGCACTCTCAATCTGCACTCTGCACTCTCAATCTGCACTCTGCACTCTCAATCTGCACTCTCAATCTGCACTCTGCACTCTCAATCTGCACTCTGCACTCTCAATCTGCACTCTGAATCTGCACTCTGCACTCTGAATCTGCACTCTGCACTCTCAATCTGCACTCTGCACTCTCAATCTGCACTCTGCACTCTCAATCTGCACTCTGCACTCTGCACTCTCAATCTGCACTCTGCACTCTCAATCTGCACTCTGCACTCTCAATCTGCACTCTGCACTCTGAATCTGCACTCTGAATCTGCACTCTGAATCTGCACTCTGAATCTGCACTCTGAATCTGCACTCTGAATCTGCATTCTGAATCTGCACTCTGAATCTGCACTCTGAATCTGCACTCTGAATCTGCACTCTGCACTCTGCACTCTGCACTCTGCACTCTGCACTCTGCACTCTGAATCTGCACTCTGAATCTGCACTCTGCACTCTGCACTCTGCACTCTGCACTCTGCACTCTGCACTCTGCACTCTGCACTCTGCACTTGCACTCTGCACTCGCACTCTGCACTCTGCACTCTGCACTCTGCACTCTGCACTCTGCACTCTGCACTCTGAACTCTGAATCTGCACTCTGCACTCTGCACTCTGCACTCTGCACTCTGCACTCTGCACTCTGCACTCTGCACTCGCACTCTGCACTCGCACTCTGCACTCTGCACTCTGCACTCTGCACTCGCACTCTGCACTCTCAAACTGCACTCTGCACTCGCAATCTGCACTCGCAATCTGCACTCTCAAACTGCACTCTCAAACTGCACTCTGAATCTGCACTCTGCACTCTCAAACTGCACTCTGAATCTGCACTCTGCACTCTCAATCTGCACTCTGCACTCTCAATCTGCACTCTCAATCTGCACTCTGCACTCTGCACTCTCAATCTGCAATCTGCACTCTCAATCTGCACTCTGCACTCTCAATCTGCACTCTGCACTCTCAATCTGCACTCTGCACTCTCAATCTGCAATCTGCACTCTCAATCTGCACTCTGCACTCTCAATCTGCACTCTGCACTCTCAAACTGCACTCTCAATCTGCACTCTGCACTCTCAATCTGCACTCTGCACTCTCAATCTACACTCTGCACTCTCAATCTGCACTCTGCACTCTCAATCTGCACTCTGCACTCTCAATCTGCACTCTCAATCTGCACTCTGCACTCTCAATCTGCACTCTCAATCTGCACTCGCAATCTGCACTCGCAATCTGCACTCGCAATCTGCACTCGCAATCTGCACTCGCAATCTGCACTCGCAATCTGCACTCGCAATCTGCACTCGCAATCTACACTCGCAATCTGCACTCGCAATCTGCACTCGCAATCTGCACTCTCAAACTGCACTCTCAAACTGCACTCTGCACTCTCAAACTGCACTCTGAATCTGCACTCTGCACTCTCAAACTGCACTCACAATCTGCACTCACAATCTGCACTCTGCACTCACAATCTGCACTCTGCACTCTCAATCTGCACTCTCAATCTGCACTCTCAATCTGCACTCTCAATCTGCACTCTGCACTCTCAATCTGCACTCTGCACTCTCAATCTGCACTCTGCACTCTGCACTCTCAATCTGCACTCTGCACTCTCAATCTGCACTCTGCACTCTCAATCTGCACTCTGCACTCTCACTCTGCACTCTGCACTCTCAATCTGCACTCTGCACCCTGCACTCTCAATCACTCTCAATCTGCACTCTGCACTCTCAATCACTCTCAATCTGCACTCTGCACTCTGCACTCTGCACTCTGCACTCTGCACTCTGCACTCTGCACTCTCAATCTGCACTCTCACTCTCAATCTGCACTCTCAATCTGCACTCTCAATCTGCACTCTCAATCTGCACTCTCAATCTGCACTCTCAATCTGCACTCGCAATCTGCACTCGCAATCTGCACTCGCAATCTGCACTCGCAATCTGCACTCGCAATCTGCACTCGCAATCTGCACTCTGAATCTGCACTCTGCACTCTCAAACTGCACTCTGAATCTGCACTCTGCACTCTCAAACTGCACTCACAATCTGCACTCTGCACTCTGCACTCACAATCTGCACTCTGCACTCTCAATCTGCACTCTGCACTCTCAATCTGCACTCTCAATCTGCACTCTGCACTCTCAATCTGCACTCTGCACTCTCAATCTGCACTCTGCACTCTCAATCTGCACTCTGCACTCTCAATCTGCACTCTGCACTCTGCACTCTGCACTCTGCACTCTCAATCTGCACTCTGCACTCTCAATCACTCTCAATCACTCTCAATCTGCACTCTGCACTCTGCACTCTGCACTCTGCACTCTGCACTCTGCACTCTGCACTCTGCACTCTCAATCTCAATCTGCACTCTCAATCTGCACTCTCAATCTGCACTCTCAATCTGCACTCTCAATCTGCACTCTCAATCTGCACTCTGCACTCTCAATCTGCACTCTGCACTCTCAATCTGCACTCTGCACTCTGCACTCTCAATCTGCACTCTGCACTCTCAATCTGCACTCTCAATCTGCACTCTGCACTCTCAATCTGCACTCTCAATCTGCACTCTGCACTCTCAATCTGCACTCTGCACTCTCAATCTGCACTCTGCACTCTCAATCTGCACTCTGCACCCTGCACTCTCAATCACTCTCAATCTGCACTCTGCACTCTGCACTCTCAATCTGCACTCTGCACTCTCAATCTGCACTCTCAATCTGCACTCTGCACTCTCAATCTGCACTCTGCACTCTCAAACTGCACTCTGAATCTGCACTCTGCACTCTCAATCTGCACTCTGCACTCTCAATCTGCACTCTGCACTCTCAATCTGCACTCTGCACTCTCAATCTGCACTCTGCACTCTCAATCTGCACTCTGCACTCTCAATCTGCACTCTGCACTCTCAATCTGCACTCTGCACTCTCAATCTGCACTCTGCACTCTCAATCTGCACTCTGCACTCTCAATCTGCACTCTGAATCTGCACTCTCAATCTGCACTCTCAATCTGCACTCTGCACTCTCAATCTGCACTCTGCACTCTCAATCTGCACTCTGCACTCTCAATCTGCACTCTGCACCCTGCACTCTCAATCACTCTCAATCTGCACTCTGCACTCTGCACTCTCAATCTGCACTCTGCACTCTCAATCTGCACTCTCAATCTGCACTCTGCACTCTCAATCTGCACTCTGCACTCTCAAACTGCACTCTGAATCTGCACTCTGCACTCTGAATCTGCACTCTGCACTCTCAATCTGCACTCTGCACTCTCAATCTGCACTCTGCACTCTCAATCTGCACTCTGCACTCTCAATCTGCACTCTGCACTCTCAATCTGCACTCTGCACTCTCAATCTGCACTCTGAATCTGCACTCTGAATCTGCACTCTGAATCTGCACTCTGAATCTGCACTCTGAATCTGCACTCTGCACTCTGAATCTGCACTCTGCACTCTGAATCTGCACTCTGCACTCTGCACTCTGCACTCTGCACTCTGCACTCTGCACTCTGAATCTGCACTCTGCACTCTGCACTCTGCACTCTGCACTCTGCACTCTGCACTCTGCACTCTGCACTCTGCACTCTCAATCTGCAATCTGCACTCGCAATCTGCAATCTGCACTCTCAAACTGCACTCTGAATGAATGAAGTATGAATGAATGAAGAATGAATGAAGTATGATTTATTCACGCGCTACTATGCCCACTGGGCGTCAAGGCGCCTAACTCAAAAAGATTAGCTGCCGGCAAACAGAGACACGCGCTCACTGATATGCTTTGGAAAAACACCAAGTTTTCAGAGCTTTCTTAAAAAGATCAAGAGAGGGCTGTAGTTTAATCTCCAAGGGAAGAGTATTCCAGAGCTGAGGCGCCAGAATAGAAAAGGCCTTGTTCCCCCATCTTACCGTCTTAGCGCGTGGGACTACCAGTTGGTTAAGCTCTAACGAGCGAAGACATCTGGTTGGCACATACCTAGAGAGCAAAGAACCCAAGGCATCAGTCGGGCCTGCCCTCAAGGCGCTATAAGTAAGACAGAGAAGTTTAAAAGAGACTCTGAAAGGGATGGGCAACCAGTGAAGACTCTTCCTTGCCGAGGTCGCGGAGGACATCCATGGCAGGGCCAAAACGAAGCGCGCCGCGGCATTTTGCACAACCTGCAGGCGTTGAAGAAAGCCCTTGTTGGCCCCGGCATAGAGTGAATTACAGTAATCCAGCCTTGAGCCAACAAGGGCGATCACAACCTGTTTTCGTGCCTGTGGGGAGAGATAGTACGCGATTCTTTTCAGAATCCTGATGACGCCCCAACAGGTGGCCACCGTCCTATTCACCTGCAGCTCCATGGAGAGCCGGGTGTCAAAGATGACGCCTAGGTTCCTAGCAGATTGTGTGGGTGTGGGGCAGATGCCTAAAGATGAAGGCCACCACTCACCTGACCACATTTCCTGGTCTTTGCCGAAGACCAGGACCTCCGTTTTGTCACCGTTCAACTTTAATGAGTTGAAAATCATCCAGTCGGCAACCAGTTGCATACAGGACTTAAAGTTGGACGCGGTGACATTCACGGAGTGAGTCAGGGACACCATAATCTGCGTGTCGTCGGCATACGACACGACCTCCATCCCCTGAGATCTTACAAGTCTTGCAAGGGGGGCCACATAGATATTAAACAGGGTCGGACTCAATGCCGACCCTTGTGGTACCCCACAATGCAACGACTTGACAGGGGAGAGGTACTCCCCAAGCATCACTCGTTGCTCTCGCTGGTGTAGAAAGGAGTTCAGGAGACTCAGGGCCGGTCCTGCTACCCCTGCCTCCCTTAACCTAGATGTTAAAGTACCGGGAGACAGGGTATCAAATGCTGCTGTTAGGTCCAGCAGCACTAGCACGGTCGTCTGTCCAAGATCAACTTTCCGACGGATGTTATCCGCGACCTTCGTCAGTGCAGACTCAGTGCTATGTAGCTTTCTAAAGCCATGTTGGGACCCATCCAAAAATCCTGATACATCCAGGAAGTTGGAGAGATGACAATTCAGATGGGCCTCCAACATCTTAGCAGAGGCCGGCAAAAGAGATATGGGCCTAAAGTTCTTCAATAGACCAGGGTCAAGGGTGGGCTTTTTAAGAAGTGGTTTTACAATGGCCCTCTTCCATGCCACCGGGAAGATACCTTGCTCCAGAGCTCCATTCATAATTTCCAACATTGGAGGAAGAATGGTGTCCCTACAGTCCTTTAGTATTCTCAAAGGAACCGGGTCCAGGGGAGATGCAGATTTAGTTTTGTCTAACAGGAGGTTGAGACCCTCCAATGAGAGCAAGGGAAATTCACCTGCACTCGCAATCTGCACTCTCAAACTGCACTCTGCACTCGCAATCTGCACTCTGCACTCGCAATCTGCACTCTCAAACTGCACTCTGAATCTGCACTCTGCACTCTCAAACTGCACTCTGAATCTGCACTCTGCACTCTCAATCTGCACTCTGCACTCTCAATCTGCACTCTCAATCTGCACTCTGCACTCTCAATCTGCACTCTGCACTCTCAATCTGCACTCTGCACTCTCAATCTGCACTCTGCACTCTCAATCTGCACTCTGCACTCTCAAACTGCACTCTGAATCTGCACTCTGCACTCTCAATCTGCACTCTGCACTCTCAATCTGCACTCTGCACTCTCAATCTGCACTCTGCACTCTCAATCTGCACTCTGCACTCTCAATCTGCACTCTGCACTCTCAATCTGCACTCTGCACTCTCAATCTGCACTCTCAATCTGCACTCTCAATCTGCACTCTCAATCTGCACTCGCAATTTGCACTCGCAATCTGCACTCGCAATCTGCACTCGCAATCTGCACTCGCAATCTGCACTCGCAATCTGCACTCTCAAACTGCACTCTGAATCTGCACTCTGCACTCTCAAACTGCACTCTGAATCTGCACTCTGCACTCTCAAACTGCACTCACAATCTGCACTCACAATCTGCACTCTGCACTCACAATCTGCACTCTGCACTCTCAATCTGCACTCTGCACTCTCAATCTGCACTCTCAATCTGCACTCTGCACTCTCAATCTGCACTCTGCACTCTCAATCTGCACTCTGCACTCTGCACTCTCAATCTGCACTCTGCACTCTCAATCTGCACTCTGCACTCTCAATCTGCACTCTGCACTCTCAATCTGCACTCTGCACTCTCAATCTGCACTCTGCACTCTGCACTCTGCACTCTCAATCTGCACTCTGCACCCTGCACTCTCAATCACTCTCAATCTGCACTCTGCACTCTGCACTCTGCACTCTGCACTCTGCACTCTGCACTCTGCACTCTGCACTCTGCACTCTCAATCTGCACTCTGCACTCGCAATCTGCACTCTCAATCTGCACTCTGCACTCGCAATCTGCACTCGCAATCTGCACTCTCAATCTGCACTCTCAATCTGCACTCTCAATCTGCACTCTCAATCTGCACTCTCAATCTGCACTCTCAATCTGCACTCGCAATCTGTACTCGCAATCTGCACTCGCAATCTGCACTCGCAATCTGCACTCGCAATCTGCACTCGCAATCTGCACTCGCAATCTGCACTCGCAATCTGCACTCGCAATCTGCACTCGCAATCTGCACTCTGAATCTGCACTCTGAATCTGCACTCTGCACTCTCAAACTGCACTCTGAATCTGCACTCTGCACTCTCAAACTGCACTCTGAATCTGCACTCTGCACTCTCAAACTGCACTCACAATCTGCACTCTGCACTCTGCACTCACAATCTGCACTCTGCACTCTCAATCTGCACTCTGCACTCTCAATCTGCACTCTCAATCTGCACTCTGCACTCTCAATCTGCACTCTGCACTCTCAATCTGCACTCTGCACTCTCAATCTGCACTCTGCACTCTCAATCACTCTCAATCTGCACTCTGCACTCTGCACTCTGCACTCTGCACTCTGCACTCTGCACTCTCACTCTGCACTCTGCACTCTGCACTCTCAATCTGCACTCTCAATCTGCACTCTGCACTCTCAATCTGCACTCTGCACTCTCAATCACTCTCAATCTGCACTCTGCACTCTGCACTCTGCACTCTGCACTCTGCACTCTGCACTCTGCACTCTGCACTCTGCACTCTCACTCTGCACTCTGCACTCTCAATCTCAATCTGCACTCTCAATCTGCACTCTCAATCTGCACTCTCAATCTGCACTCTCAATCTGCACTCTCAATCTGCACTCTCAATCTGCACTCTCAATCTGCACTCTCAATCTGCACTCTGCACTCTGCACTCTGCACTCTGCACTCTGCACTCTCAATCTGCACTCTGCACTCTCAATCTGCACTCTGCACTCTGCACTCTCAATCTGCACTCTCAATCTGCACTCTGCACTCTCAATCTGCACTCTGCACTCTCAATCTGCACTCTGCACCCTGCACTCTCAATCACTCTCAATCTGCACTCTGCACTCTGCACTCACAATCTGCACTCTGCACTCTCAATCTGCACTCTGCACTCTCAATCTGCACTCTCAATCTGCACTCTGCACTCTCAATCTGCACTCTGCACTCTCAATCTGCACTCTGCACTCTCAATCTGCACTCTGCACTCTCAATCACTCTCTATCTGCACTCTGCACTCTGCACTCTGCACTCTGCACTCTGCACTCTGCACTCTGCACTCTCACTCTGCACTCTGCACTCTGCACTCTCAATCTCAATCTGCACTCTCAATCTGCACTCTCAATCTGCACTCTCAATCTGCACTCTCAATCTGCACTCTCAATCTGCACTCTCAATCTGCACTCTGCACTCTGCACTCTGCACTCTCAATCTGCACTCTGCACTCTCAATCTGCACTCTGCACTCTCAATCTGCACTCTGCACTCTCAATCTGCACTCTGCACTCTGCACTCTCAATCTGCACTCTGCACTCTCAATCTGCACTCTGCACTCTCAATCTGCACTCTGCACTCTCAATCTGCACTCTGCACTCTCAATCTGCACTCTGCACCCTGCACTCTCAATCTGCACTCTGCACTCTGCACTCTCAATCTGCACTCTCAATCTGCACTCTGCACTCTCAATCTGCACTCTGCACTCTGCACTCTGCACTCTGCACTCTGCACTCTCCACTCTCAATCTGCACTCTGCACTCTCAATCTGCACTCTGCACTCTCAATCACTCTCAATCTGCACTCTGCACTCTGCACTCTGCACTCTGCACCCTGCACCCTGCACCCTGCACCCTGCACCCTGCACCCTGCACTCTGCACTCTGCACTCTGCACTCTGCACTCTCGATCTGCACTCTGCACTCTGCACTCTCAATCTGCACTCTGCACTCTGCACTCTCAATCTGCACTCTGCACTCTCAATCTGCACTCTCAATCACTCTCACTCTGCACTCTGCACTCTCAATCTGCACTCTCAATCTGCACTCTGCACTCTCAATCTGCACTCTCAATCTGCACTCTGCACTCTGCACTCTCAATCTGCACTCTGCACTCTCAATCTGCACTCTCAATCTGCACTCTGCACTCTGCACTCTGCACCCTGCACCCTGCACCCTGCACCCTGCACCCTGCACCCTGCACCCTCACTCTGCACCCTCACTCTGCACTCTGCACTCTGCACTCTGCACTCTGCACTCTGCACTCTGCACTCTGCACTCGCAATCTGCAATCTGCACTCTGCACTCTGCACTCTGCACTCTGCACTCTGCACTCTCAATCTGCACCCTGCACTCTCAATCTGCACCCTGCACTCTCAATCTGCACCCTGCACTCTCAATCTGCACCCTGCACTCTCAATCTGCACCCTGCACTCTCAATCTGCACCCTGCACTCTCAATCTGCACCCTGCACTCTCAATCTGCACCCTGCACTCTCAATCTGCACTCTGCACCCTGCACTCTCAATCTGCACTCTGCACTCTCAATCTGCACCCTGCACTCTCAATCTGCACCCTGCACTCTCAATCTGCACCCTGCACTCTCAATCTGCACCCTGCACTCTCAATCTGCACCCTGCACTCTCAATCTGCACCCTGCACTCTCAATCTGCACTCTGCACTTTGAATCTGCACTCTGCACTCTCAGTCTGCACTTTGAATCTGCACTCTGAACTCTGCACTCTGCACTCTGCACTCTCACTCTGCACTCTCACTCTGCACTCTGCACTCTCACTCTGCACTCTGCACTCTGCACTCTGCACTCTGCACTCTGCACTCTGCACTCTGCACTCTCACTCTCACTCTCACTCTGCACTCTGCACTCTCAATCTCAATCTGCACTCTCAATCTGCACTCTCAATCTGCACTCTCAATCTGCACTCTCAATCTGCACTCTCAATCTGCACTCTCAATCTGCACTCTGCACTCTGCACTCTGCACTCTCAATCTGCACTCTGCACTCTCAATCTGCACTCTGCACTCTCAATCTGCACTCTGCACTCTCAATCTGCACTCTGCACTCTGCACTCTCAATCTGCACTCTGCACTCTCAATCTGCACTCTGCACTCTCAATCTGCACTCTGCACTCTCAATCTGCACTCTGCACTCTCAATCTGCACTCTGCACCCTGCACTCTCAATCTGCACTCTGCACTCTGCACTCTCAATCTGCACTCTCAATCTGCACTCTGCACTCTCAATCTGCACTCTGCACTCTGCACTCTGCACTCTGCACTCTCAATCTGCACTCTGCACTCTCAATCTGCACTCTGCACTCTCAATCTGCACTCTCCACTCTCAATCTGCACTCTGCACTCTCAATCACTCTCAATCTGCACTCTGCACTCTGCACTCTGCACCCTGCACCCTGCACCCTGCACCCTGCACCCTGCACCCTGCACTCTGCACTCTGCACTCTGCACTCTCGATCTGCACTCTGCACTCTGCACTCTGCACTCTCAATCTGCACTCTGCACTCTGCACTCTCAATCTGCACTCTGCACTCTCAATCTGCACTCTGCACTCTCAATCTGCACTCTCAATCTGCACTCTGCACTCTGCACTCTCAATCTGCACTCTGCACTCTCAATCTGCACTCTCAATCTGCACTCTGCACTCTGCACTCTGCACCCTGCACCCTGCACCCTGCACCCTGCACCCTGCACCCTGCACCCTCACTCTGCACCCTCACTCTGCACTCTGCACTCTGCACTCTGCACTCTGCACTCTGCACTCTGCACTCGCAATCTGCAATCTGCACTCTGCACTCTGCACTCTGCACTCTGCACTCTGCACTCTCAATCTGCACCCTGCACTCTCAATCTGCACCCTGCACTCTCAATCTGCACCCTGCACTCTCAATCTGCACCCTGCACTCTCAATCTGCACCCTGCACTCTCAATCTGCACCCTGCACTCTCAATCTGCACCCTGCACTCTCAATCTGCACTCTGCACCCTGCACTCTCAATCTGCACCCTGCACTCTCAATCTGCACCCTGCACTCTCAATCTGCACCCTGCACTCTCAATCTGCACCCTGCACTCTCAATCTGCACCCTGCACTCTCAATCTGCACCCTGCACTCTCAATCTGCACCCTGCACTCTCAATCTGCACCCTGCACTCTCAATCTGCACTCTGCACTTTGAATCTGCACTCTGCACTCTCAGTCTGCACTTTGAATCTGCACTCTGAACTCTGCACTCTGCACTCTGCACTCTCACTCTGCACTCTCACTCTGCACTCTGCACTCTCACTCTGCACTCTGCACTCTGCACTCTGCACTCTGCACTCTGCACTCTGCACTCTCAATCTGCACTCTGCACTCTCAATCTGCACTCTCAATCTGCACTCTCAATCTGCACTCTCAATCTGCACTCTCAATCTGCACTCTCAATCTGCACTCTGCACTCTCAATCTGCACTCTGCACTCTCAATCTGCACTCTGCACTCTCAATCTGCACTCTGCACTCTCAATCTGCACTCTCAATCTGCACTCTGCACTCTCAATCTGCACTCTGCACTCTCAATCTGCACTCTGCACCCTGCACTCTCAATCACTCTCAATCTGCACTCTGCACTCTGCACTCTCAATCTGCACTCTCAATCTGCACTCTGCACTCTCAATCTGCACTCTCAATCTGCACTCTGCACTCTGCACTCTGCACTCTGCACTCTGCACTCTGCACTCTCAATCTGCACTCTGCACTCTCAATCTGCACTCTGCACTCTCAATCTGCACTCTGCACTCTCAATCACTCTCAATCTGCACTCTGCACTCTGCACTCTGCACTCTGCACTCTGCACTCTGCACCCTGCACCCTGCACTCTGCACTCTGCACTCTGCACCCTGCACCCTGCACCCTGCACCCTGCACCCTGCACCCTGCACCCTGCACCCTGCACCCTGCACCCTGCACTCTGCACCCTGCACTCTGCACCCTGCACTCTGCACTCTCAATCTGCACTCTGCACTCTCAATCTGCACTCTGCACTCTCAATCTGCACTCTGCACTCTCAATCTGCACTCTGCACTCTCAATCTGCACTCTGCACTCTCAATCTGCACTCTGCACTCTCAATCTGCACTCTGCACTCTCAATCTGCACTCTCAATCACTCTCACTCTGCACTCTGCACTCTCAATCTGCACTCTCAATCTGCACTCTGCACTCTCAATCTGCACTCTCAATCTGCACTCTGCACTCTGCACTCTCAATCTGCACTCTGCACTCTCAATCTGCACTCTCAATCTGCACTCTGCACTCTGCACTCTGCACCCTGCACCCTGCACCCTGCACCCTGCACCCTGCACCCTGCACCCTGCACCCTGCACCCTCACCCTGCACCCTCACCCTGCACCCTCACTCTGCACTCTGCACTCTGCAATCTGCAATCTGCACTCTGCACTCTGCACTCTGCACTCTCAATCTGCACCCTGCACTCTCAATCTGCACCCTGCACTCTCAATCTGCACCCTGCACTCTCAATCTGCACCCTGCACTCTCAATCTGCACCCTGCACTCTCAATCTGCACCCTGCACTCTCAATCTGCACCCTGCACTCTCAATCTGCACCCTGCACTCTCAATCTGCACTCTGCACCCTGCACTCTCAATCTGCACTCTGCACTCTCAATCTGCACCCTGCACTCTCAATCTGCACCCTGCACTCTCAATCTGCACCCTGCACTCTCAATCTGCACCCTGCACTCTCAATCTGCACCCTGCACTCTCAATCTGCACCCTGCACTCTCAATCTGCACCCTGCACTCTCAATCTGCACTCTGCACTTTGAATCTGCACTCTGCACTCTCAATCTGCACTTTGAATCTGCACTTTGAATCTGCACTCTGAACTCTGCACTCTGCACTCTGCACTCTGCACTCTCACTCTGCACTCTCACTCTGCACTCTGCACTCTCACTCTGCACTCTGCACTCTCAATCTGCACTCTGCACTCTCAATCTGCACTCTGCACTCTCAATCTGCACTCTGCACTCTCAATCTGCACTCTGCACTCTCAATCTGCACTCTGCACTCTCAATCTGCACTCTGCACTCTGCACTCTGCACTCTGCACTCTGCACTCTGCACTCTGCACTCTCAATCTGCACTCTCAATCTGCACTCTCAATCTGCACTCTCACTCTGCACTCTCACTCTGCACTCTCACTCTGCACTCTCACTCTGCACTCTCAACTCTCAACTCTGCACTCTGCACTCTGCACTCTGCACTCTGCACGCTGCACGCTGCACTCTGCACGCTGCACTCTGCACTCTGCACTCTGCACGCTGCACTCTGCACTCTGCACGCTGCACGCTGCACTCTGCACTCTGCACTCTGCACTCTGAATCTGCACTCTGAATCTGCACTCTGAATCTGCACTCTGAATCTGCACTCTGAATCTGCACTCTGAATCTGCACTCTGAATCTGCACTCTGAATCTGCACTCTGCACTCTGCACTCTGCACTCTGCACTCTGCACTCTGCACTCTCAATCTGCACTCTGCACTCTCAATCTGCACTCTCAATCTGCACTCTGAATCTGCACTCTGCACTCTCAATCTGCACTCTCAATCTGCACTCTGCACTCTCAATCTGCACTCTCAATCTGCACTCTGCACTCTCAATCTGCACTCTGCACTCTCAATCTGCACTCTGCACTCTCAATCTGCACTCTGCACTCTCAATCTGCACTCTCAATCTGCACTCTGCACTCTCAATCTGCACTCTGCACTCTCAATCTGCACTCTGCACTCTCAATCTGCACTCTGCACTCTCAATCTGCACTCTGCACTCTCAATCTGCACTCTGCACTCTCAATCTGCACTCTCAATCTGCACTCTGCACTCTCAATCTGCACTCTGCACTCTCAATCTGCACTCTGAATCTGCACTCTGCACTCTCAATCTGCACTCTGCACTCTCAATCTGCACTCTGCACTCTCAATCTGCACTCTGCACTCTCAATCTGCACTCTGCACTCTCAATCTGCACTCTGCACTCTCAATCTGCACTCTGCACTCTCAATCTGCACTCTGCACTCTCAATCTGCACTCTCAATCTGCACTCTGCACTCTCAATCTGCACTCTGAATCTGCACTCTGAATCTGCACTCTGAATCTGCACTCTGAATCTGCACTCTGAATCTGCACTCTGAATCTGCACTCTGAATCTGCACTCTGCACTCTGCACTCTGCACTCTGCACTCTGCACTCTGCACTCTGCACTCTGCACTCTGCACTCCGCACTCTGCACTCTGAATCTGCACTCTGAATCTGCACTCTGCACTCTGCACTCTGCACTCGCACTCTGCACTCGCACTCTGCACTCGCACTCTGCACTCTGCACTCTGCACTCTGCACTCTCAATCTGCACTCTGCACTCTCAATCTGCACTCTGCACTCTCAATCTGCACTCTCAATCTGCACTCTGCACTCTGCACTCTGCACTCTCAATCTGCACTCTGCACCCTGCACTCTCAATCACTCTCAATCTGCACTCTGCACTCTGCACTCTGCACTCTGCACTCTGCACTCTGCACTCTGCACTCGCAATCTGCACTCTGCACTCGCAATCTGCACTCGCAATCTGCACTCGCAATCTGCACTCGCAATCTGCACTCTCAATCTGCACTCTCAATCTGCACTCTCAATCTGCACTCTCAATCTGCACTCTCAATCTGCACTCGCAATCTGTACTCGCAATCTGCACTCGCAATCTGCACTCGCAATCTGCACTCGCAATCTGCACTCGCAATCTGCACTCGCAATCTGCACTCGCAATCTGCACTCGCAATCTGCACTCGCAATCTGCACTCTGAATCTGCACTCTGAATCTGCACTCTGCACTCTCAAACTGCACTCTGAATCTGCACTCTGCACTCTCAAACTGCACTCTGAATCTGCACTCTGCACTCTCAAACCGCACTCACAATCTGCACTCTGCACTCTGCACTCACAATCTGCACTCTGCACTCTCAATCTGCACTCTGCACTCTCAATCTGCACTCTCAATCTGCACTCTGCACTCTCAATCTGCACTCTGCACTCTCAATCTGCACTCTGCACTCTCAATCTGCACTCTGCACTCTCAATCACTCTCAATCTGCACTCTGCACTCTGCACTCTGCACTCTGCACTCTGCACTCTGCACTCTGCACTCTGCACTCTCAATCTCAATCTGCACTCTCAATCTGCACTCTCAATCTGCACTCTCAATCTGCACTCTCAATCTGCACTCTCAATCTGCACTCTGCACTCTGCACTCTGCACTCTGCACTCTGCACTCTGCACTCTGCACTCTGCACTCTCAATCTGCACTCTGCACTCTCAATCTGCACTCTGCACTCTGCACTCTCAATCTGCACTCTCAATCTGCACTCTGCACTCTCAATCTGCACTCTGCACTCTCAATCTGCACTCTGCTCCCTGCACTCTCAATCACTCTCAATCTGCACTCTGCACTCTGCACTCACAATCTGCACTCTGCACTCTCAATCTGCACTCTGCACTCTCAATCTGCACTCTCAATCTGCACTCTGCACTCTCAATCTGCACTCTGCACTCTCAATCTGCACTCTGCACTCTCAATCTGCACTCTGCACTCTCAATCTGCACTCTGAATCTGCACTCTGCACTCTCAATCTGCACTCTGCACTCTCAATCTGCACTCTGCACTCTCAATCTGCACTCTGCACTCTCAATCTGCACTCTGCACTCTCAATCTGCACTCTGCACTCTCAATCTGCACTCTGCACTCTCAATCTGCACTCTGCACTCTCAATCTGCACTCTCAATCTGCACTCTGAATCTGCACTCTGAATCTGCACTCTGAATCTGCACTCTGAATCTGCACTCTGAATCTGCACTCTGAATCTGCACTCTGAATCTGCACTCTGAATCTGCACTCTGAATCTGCACTCTGCACTCTGCACTCTGCACTCTGCACTCTGCACTCTGCACTCTGCACTCTGCACTCCGCACTCTGCACTCTGAATCTGCACTCTGAATCTGCACTCTGCACTCTGCACTCTGCACTCTGCACTCGC
The DNA here is from genome assembly GCF_964261635.1 of Lissotriton helveticus. NCBI lineage: Eukaryota > Metazoa > Chordata > Amphibia > Caudata > Salamandridae > Lissotriton > Lissotriton helveticus. Next base: position 937,975,071 of record NC_136059.1, read on the forward strand.
ACTCTGCACTCGCACTCTGCACTCGCACTCTGCACTCTGCACTCTGCACTCTGCACTCTCAATCTGCACTCTGCACTCTCAATCTGCACTCTGCACTCTCAATCTGCACTCTGCACTCTCAATCTGCACTCTGCACTCTGCACTCTGCACTCTCAATCTGCACTCTGCACCCTGCACTCTCAATCACTCTCAATCTGCACTCTGCACTCTGCACTCTGCACTCTGCACTCTGCACTCTGCACTCTGCACTCTGCACTCGCAATCTGCACTCTGCACTCGCAATCTGCACTCGCAATCTGCACTCGCAATCTGCACTCGCAATCTGCACTCTCAATCTGCACTCTCAATCTGCACTCTCAATCTGCACTCTCAATCTGCACTCTCAATCTGCACTCTCAATCTGCACTCGCAATCTGTACTCGCAATCTGCACTCGCAATCTGCACTCGCAATCTGCACTCGCAATCTGCACTCGCAATCTGCACTCGCAATCTGCACTCGCAATCTGCACTCTGAATCTGCACTCTGAATCTGCACTCTGCACTCTCAAACTGCACTCTGAATCTGCACTCTGCACTCTCAAACTGCACTCTGAATCTGCACTCTGCACTCTCAAACCGCACTCACAATCTGCACTCTGCACTCTGCACTCACAATCTGCACTCTGCACTCTCAATCTGCACTCTGCACTCTCAATCTGCACTCTCAATCTGCACTCTGCACTCTCAATCTGCACTCTGCACTCTCAATCTGCACTCTGCACTCTCAATCTGCACTCTGCACTCTCAATCACTCTCAATCTGCACTCTGCACTCTGCACTCTGCACTCTGCACTCTGCACTCTGCACTCTGCACTCTGCACTCGCACTCTGCACTCTGCACTCTGCACTCTCAATCTCAATCTGCACTCTCAATCTGCACTCTCAATCTGCACTCTCAATCTGCACTCTCAATCTGCACTCTCAATCTGCACTCTGCACTCTGCACTCTGCACTCTGCACTCTGCACTCTGCACTCTGCACTCTCAATCTGCACTCTGCACTCTCAATCTGCACTCTGCACTCTGCACTCTCAATCTGCACTCTCAATCTGCACTCTGCACTCTCAATCTGCACTCTGCACTCTCAATCTGCACTCTGCACCCTGCACTCTCAATCACTCTCAATCTGCACTCTGCACTCTGCACTCTGCACTCACAATCTGCACTCTGCACTCTCAATCTGCACTCTGCACTCTCAATCTGCACTCTCAATCTGCACTCTGCACTCTCAATCTGCACTCTGCACTCTCAATCACTCTCAATCTGCACTCTGCACTCTGCACTCTGCACTCTGCACTCTGCACTCTGCACTCTGCACTCTCACTCTCACTCTCACTCTGCACTCTGCACTCTCAATCTCAATCTGCACTCTCAATCTGCACTCTCAATCTGCACTCTCAATCTGCACTCTCAATCTGCACTCTCAATCTGCACTCTGCACTCTCAATCTGCACTCTGCACTCTCAATCTGCACTCTGCACTCTCAATCTGCACTCTGCACTCTCAATCTGCACTCTGCACTCTCAATCTGCACTCTGCACTCTGCACTCTCAATCTGCACTCTGCACTCTCAATCTGCACTCTCAATCTGCACTCTGCACTCTCAATCTGCACTCTGCACTCTCAATCTGCACTCTGCACCCTGCATTCTCAATCACTCTCAATCTGCACTCTGCACTCTGCACTCTCAATCTGCACTCTCAATCTGCACTCTGCACTCTCAATCTGCACTCTGCACTCTGCACTCTGCACTCTGCACTCTGCACTCTGCACTCTCAATCTGCACTCTCAATCTGCACTCTGCACTCTCAATCTGCACTCTGCACTCTCAATCTGCACTCTGCACTCTCAATCACTCTCAATCTGCACTCTGCACTCTGCACCCTGCACCCTGCACCCTGCACCCTGCACCCTGCACCCTGCACCCTGCACCCTGCACTCTGCACTCTGCACTCTGCACTCTGCACTCTCGATCTGCACTCTGCACTCTGCACTCTCAATCTGCACTCTGCACTCTGCACTCTCAATCTGCACTCTGCACTCTCAATCTGCACTCTCAATCACTCTCACTCTGCACTCTGCACTCTCAATCTGCACTCTCAATCTGCACTCTGCACTCTCAATCTGCACTCTCAATCTGCACTCTGCACTCTGCACTCTCAATCTGCACTCTGCACTCTCAATCTGCACTCTCAATCTGCACTCTGCACTCTGCACCCTGCACCCTGCACCCTGCACCCTGCACCCTGCACCCTGCACCCTGCACCCTCACTCTGCACCCTCACTCTGCACCCTCACTCTGCACTCTGCACTCTGCACTCGCAATCTGCAATCTGCACTCTGCACTCTGCATTCTGCACTCTGCACTCTCAATCTGCACCCTGCACTCTCAATCTGCACCCTGCACTCTCAATCTGCACCCTGCACTCTCAATCTGCACCCTGCACTCTCAATCTGCACCCTGCACTCTCAATCTGCACCCTGCACTCTCAATCTGCACCCTGCACTCTCAATCTGCACCCTGCACTCTCAATCTGCACTCTGCACCCTGCACTCTCAATCTGCACTCTGCACTCTCAATCTGCACCCTGCACTCTCAATCTGCACCCTGCACTCTCAATCTGCACCCTGCACTCTCAATCTGCACCCTGCACTCTCAATCTGCACCCTGCACTCTCAATCTGCACCCTGCACTCTCAATCTGCACCCTGCACTCTCAATCTGCACCCTGCACTCTCAATCTGCACCCTGCACTCTCAATCTGCACTCTGCACTTTGAATCTGCACTCTGCACTCTCAGTCTGCACTTTGAATCTGCACTCTGAACTCTGCACTCTGCACTCTGCACTCTCACTCTGCACTCTCACTCTGCACTCTGCACTCTCACTCTGCACTCTGCACTCTGCACTCTCAATCTGCACTCTGCACTCTGCACTCTGCACTCTGCACTCTGCACTCTCAATCTGCACTCTGCACTCTCAATCTCAATCTGCACTCTCAATCTGCACTCTCAATCTGCACTCTCAATCTGCACTCTCAATCTGCACTCTCAATCTGCACTCTGCACTCTCAATCTGCACTCTGCACTCTCAATCTGCACTCTGCACTCTCAATCTGCACTCTGCACTCTGCACTCTCAATCTGCACTCTGCACTCTCAATCTGCACTCTCAATCTGCACTCTGCACTCTCAATCTGCACTCTGCACTCTCAATCTGCACTCTGCACCCTGCACTCTCAATCACTCTCAATCTGCACTCTGCACTCTGCACTCTCAATCTGCACTCTCAATCTGCACTCTGCACTCTCAATCTGCACTCTCAATCTGCACTCTGCACTCTCAATCTGCACTCTGCACTCTGCACTCTGCACTCTGCACTCTGCACTCTGCACTCTGCACTCTCAATCTGCACTCTGCACTCTCAATCTGCACTCTGCACTCTCAATCACTCTGCACTCTGCACTCTGCACTCTGCACTCTGCACTCTGCACTCTGCACCCTGCACCCTGCACTCTGCACTCTGCACTCTGCACTCTGCACCCTGCACCCTGCACCCTGCACCCTGCACCCTGCTCCCTGCACCCTGCACCCTCAATCTGCACTCTGCACTCTCAATCTGCACTCTGCACTCTCAATCTGCACTCTGCACTCTGCACTCTCAATCTGCACTCTGCACTCTCAATCTGCACTCTGCACTCTCAATCTGCACTCTGCACTCTCAATCTGCACTCTGCACTCTCAATCTGCACTCTCAATCACTCTCACTCTGCACTCTGCACTCTCAATCTGCACTCTCAATCTGCACTCTGCACTCTCAATCTGCACTCTCAATCTGCACTCTGCACTCTGCACTCTCAATCTGCACTCTGCACTCTCAATCTGCACTCTGCACTCTGCACTCTGCACTCTGCACCCTGCACCCTGCACCCTGCACCCTGCACCCTGCACCCTGCACCCTCACCCTGCACCCTCACCCTGCACCCTCACTCTGCACTCTGCACTCTGCACTCGCAATCTGCAATCTGCACTCTGCACTCTGCACTCTGCACTCTCAATCTGCACCCTGCACTCTCAATCTGCACCCTGCACTCTCAATCTGCACCCTGCACTCTCAATCTGCACCCTGCACTCTCAATCTGCACCCTGCACTCTCAATCTGCACCCTGCACTCTCAATCTGCACCCTGCACTCTCAATCTGCACCCTGCACTCTCAATCTGCACCCTGCACTCTCAATCTGCACCCTGCACTCTCAATCTGCACTCTGCACCCTGCACTCTCAATCTGCACTCTGCACTCTCAATCTGCACCCTGCACTCTCAATCTGCACCCTGCACTCTCAATCTGCACCCTGCACTCTCAATCTGCACTCTGCACTCTCAATCTCAATCTGCACTCTCAATCTGCACTCTCAATCTGCACTCTCAATCTGCACTCTCAATCTGCACTCTCAATCTGCACTCTCAATCTGCACTCTGCACTCTCAATCTGCACTCTGCACTCTCAATCTGCACTCTGCACTCTCAATCTGCACTCTGCACTCTGCACTCTCAATCTGCACTCTGCACTCTCAATCTGCACTCTCAATCTGCACTCTGCACTCTCAATCTGCACTCTGCACTCTCAATCTGCACTCTGCACCCTGCACTCTCAATCACTCTCAATCTGCACTCTGCACTCTGCACTCTCAATCTGCACTCTCAATCTGCACTCTGCACTCTCAATCTGCACTCTCAATCTGCACTCTGCACTCTCAATCTGCACTCTGCACTCTGCACTCTGCACTCTGCACTCTGCACTCTGCACTCTGCACTCTGCACTCTCAATCTGCACTCTGCACTCTCAATCTGCACTCTGCACTCTCAATCTGCACTCTGCACTCTGCACTCTGCACTCTGCACTCTGCACTCTGCACTCTGCACTCTGCACCCTGCACCCTGCACTCTGCACTCTGCACTCTGCACTCTGCACCCTGCACCCTGCACCCTGCACCCTGCACCCTGCACCCTGCACCCTCAATCTGCACTCTGCACTCTCAATCTGCACTCTGCACTCTCAATCTGCACTCTGCACTCTGCACTCTCAATCTGCACTCTGCACTCTCAATCTGCACTCTGCACTCCCAATCTGCACTCTGCACTCTCAATCTGCACTCTGCACTCTCAATCTGCACTCTGCACTCTCAATCTGCACTCTGCACTCTCAATCTGCACTCTCAATCACTCTCACTCTGCACTCTGCACTCTCAATCTGCACTCTCAATCTGCACTCTGCACTCTCAATCTGCACTCTCAATCTGCACTCTGCACTCTGCACTCTCAATCTGCACTCTGCACTCTCAATCTGCACTCTGCACTCTGCACTCTGCACTCTGCACCCTGCACCCTGCACCCTGCACCCTGCACCCTGCACCCTCACCCTGCACCCTCACCCTGCACCCTCACTCTGCACTCTGCACTCTGCACTCGCAATCTGCAATCTGCACTCTGCACTCTGCACTCTGCACTCTCAATCTGCACCCTGCACTCTCAATCTGCACCCTGCACTCTCAATCTGCACCCTGCACTCTCAATCTGCACCCTGCACTCTCAATCTGCACCCTGCACTCTCAATCTGCACCCTGCACTCTCAATCTGCACCCTGCACTCTCAATCTGCACCCTGCACTCTCAATCTGCACTCTGCACCCTGCACTCTCAATCTGCACTCTGCACTCTCAATCTGCACCCTGCACTCTCAATCTGCACCCTGCACTCTCAATCTGCACCCTGCACTCTCAATCTGCACCCTGCACTCTCAATCTGCACCCTGCACTCTCAATCTGCACTCTGCACTTTGAATCTGCACTCTGCACTCTCAATCTGCACTTTGAATCTGCACTTTGAATCTGCACTCTGAACTCTGCACTCTGCACTCTGCACTCTGCACTCTGCACTCTGCACTCTGAATCTGCACTCTGAATCTGCACTCTGAATCTGCACTCTGAATCTGCACTCTGAATCTGCACTCTGCACTCTGCACTCTGCACTCTGCACTCTGCACTCTGCACTCTGCACTCTGCACTCTGCACTCTGCACTCTGCACTCTCAATCTGCAATCTGCACTCTGCACTCTCAATCTGCACTCTGCACTCTGCACTCTCACTCTGCACTCTGCACTCTCACTCTGCACTCTGCACTCTGCACTCTCAATCTGCACTCTGCACTCTCAATCTGCACTCTGCACTCTCAATCTGCACTCTGCACTCTCAATCTGCACTCTGCACTCTCAATCTGCACTCTGCACTCTGCACTCTGCACTCTGCACTCTCAATCTGCACTCTCAATCTGCACTCTCAATCTGCACTCTCAATCTGCACTCTCAATCTGCACTCTCAATCTGCACTCTCAATCTGCACTCTCACTCTGCACTCTCACTCTGCACTCTCAACTCTCAACTCTGCACTCTGCACTCTGCACTCTGCACGCTGCACGCTGCACTCTGCACGCTGCACTCTGCACGCTGCACTCTGCACTCTGCACTCTGCACGCTGCACTCTGCACGCTGCACTCTGCACGCTGCACGCTGCACTCTGCACTCTGCACTCTGAATCTGCACTCTGAATCTGCACTCTGAATCTGCACTCTGAATCTGCACTCTGAATCTGCACTCTGAATCTGCACTCTGAAGCTGCACTCTGAATCTGCACTCTGAATCTGCACTCTGAATCTGCACTCTGAATCTGCACTCTGCACTCTGCACTCTGCACTCTGCACTCTGCACTCTCAATCTGCACTCTGCACTCTCAATCTGCACTCTGCACTCTCAATCTGCACTCTCAATCTGCACTCTGAATCTGCACTCTGCACTCTCAATCTGCACTCTCAATCTGCACTCTGCACTCTCAATCTGCACTCTCAATCTGCACTCTCAATCTGCACTCTGCACTCTCAATCTGCACTCTGCACTCTCAATCTGCACTCTGCACTCTCAATCTGCACTCTCAATCTGCACTCTCAATCTGCACTCTGCACTCTCAATCTGCACTCTGCACTCTCAATCTGCACTCTGCACTCTCAATCTGCACTCTGCACTCTCAATCTGCACTCTGCACTCTCAATCTGCACTCTCAATCTGCACTCTGCACTCTCAATCTGCACTCTGCACTCTCAATCTGCACTCTGAATCTGCACTCTGCACTCTCAATCTGCACTCTGCACTCTCAATCTGCACTCTGCACTCTCAATCTGCACTCTGCACTCTCAATCTGCACTCTGCACTCTGCACTCTCAATCTGCACTCTGCACTCTCAATCTGCACTCTGCACTCTCAATCTGCACTCTGCACTCTGAATCTGCACTCTGAATCTGCACTCTGAATCTGCACTCTGAATCTGCACTCTGAATCTGCACTCTGAATCTGCACTCTGAATCTGCACTCTGCACTCTGCACTCTGCACTCTGCACTCTGCACTCTGCACTCTGCACTCTGCACTCTGAATCTGCACTCTGAATCTGCACTCTGCACTCTGCACTCTGCACTCTGCACTCTGCACTCTGCACTCTGCACTCTGCACTCGCACTCTGCACTCTGCACTCTGCACTCTGCACTCTGCACTCTGCACTCTGCACTCTGCACTCTGAATCTGCACTCTGAATCTGCACTCTGCACTCTGCACTCTGCACTCTGCACTCTGCACTCTGCACTCTGCACTCGCACTCTGCACTCTGCACTCTGCACTCTGCACTCGCACTCTGCACTCTCAAACTGCACTCTGCACTCGCAATCTGCACTCGCAATCTGCACTCTCAAACTGCACTCTCAAACTGCACTCTGAATCTGCACTCTGCACTCTCAAACTGCACTCTGAATCTGCACTCTGCACTCTCAATCTGCACTCTGCACTCTCAATCTGCACTCTCAATCTGCACTCTGCACTCTGCACTCTCAATCTGCAATCTGCACTCTCAATCTGCACTCTGCACTCTCAATCTGCACTCTGCACTCTCAATCTGCACTCTGCACTCTCAATCTGCAATCTGCACTCTCAATCTGCACTCTGCACTCTCAATCTGCACTCTGCACTCTCAAACTGCACTCTCAATCTGCACTCTGCACTCTCAATCTGCACTCTGCACTCTCAATCTGCACTCTGCACTCTCAATCTGCACTCTGCACTCTCAATCTGCACTCTGCACTCTCAATCTGCACTCTGCACTCTCAATCTGCACTCTCAATCTGCACTCTGCACTCTCAATCTGCACTCTCAATCTGCACTCTCAATCTGCACTCGCAATCTGCACTCGCAATCTGCACTCGCAATCTGCACTCGCAATCTGCACTCGCAATCTGCACTCGCAATCTGCACTCGCAATCTGCACTCGCAATCTACACTCGCAATCTGCACTCGCAATCTGCACTCGCAATCTGCACTCTCAAACTGCACTCTCAAACTGCACTCTGCACTCTCAAACTGCACTCTGAATCTGCACTCTGCACTCTCAAACTGCACTCACAATCTGCACTCACAATCTGCACTCTGCACTCACAATCTGCACTCTGCACTCTCAATCTGCACTCTCATTCTGCACTCTCAATCTGCACTCTCAATCTGCACTCTGCACTCTCAATCTGCACTCTGCACTCTCAATCTGCACTCTGCACTCTCAATCTGCACTCTGCACTCTCAATCTGCACTCTGCACTCTCACTCTGCACTCTGCACTCTCAATCTGCACTCTGCACCCTGCACTCTCAATCACTCTCAATCTGCACTCTGCACTCTGCACTCTCAATCACTCTCAATCTGCACTCTGCACTCTGCACTCTGCACTCTGCACTCTGCACTCTGCACTCTCAATCTGCACTCTGCACTCTCAATCTGCACTCTCAATCTGCACTCTCAATCTGCACTCTCAATCTGCACTCTCAATCTGCACTCGCAATCTGCACTCGCAATCTGCACTCGCAATCTGCACTCGCAATCTGCACTCGCAATCTGCACTCGCAATCTGCACTCTGAATCTGCACTCTGCACTCTCAAACTGCACTCTGAATCTGCACTCTGCACTCTCAAACTGCACTCACAATCTGCACTCTGCACTCTGCACTCACAATCTGCACTCTGCACTCTGCACTCTGCACTCTCAATCTGCACTCTCAATCTGCACTCTGCACTCTCAATCTGCACTCTGCACTCTCAATCTGCACTCTGCACTCTCAATCTGCACTCTGCACTCTGCACTCTCAATCTGCACTCTGCACTCTGCACTCTGCACTCTGCACTCTCAATCTGCACTCTGCACTCTCAATCACTCTCAATCACTCTCAATCTGCACTCTGCACTCTGCACTCTGCACTCTGCACTCTGCACTCTGCACTCTGCACTCTGCACTCTCAATCTCAATCTGCACTCTCAATCTGCACTCTCAATCTGCACTCTCAATCTGCACTCTCAATCTGCACTCTGCACTCTCAATCTGCACTCTGCACTCTCAATCTGCACTCTGCACTCTGCACTCTCAATCTGCACTCTGCACTCTCAATCTGCACTCTCAATCTGCACTCTGCACTCTCAATCTGCACTCTCAATCTGCACTCTGCACTCTCAATCTGCACTCTGCACTCTCAATCTGCACTCTGCACTCTCAATCTGCACTCTGCACCCTGCACTCTCAATCACTCTCAATCTGCACTCTGCACTCTCAATCTGCACTCTCAATCTGCACTCTCAATCTGCACTCTGCACTCTGCACTCTGCACTCTGCACTCTGCACTCTGCACTCTCAATCTGCACTCTGCACTCTCAATCTGCACTCTGCACTCTCAATCTGCACTCTGCACTCTCAATCACTCTCAATCTGCACTCTCAATCACTCTCAATCTGCACTCTGCACTCTGCACTCTGCACTCTGCACTCTGCACTCTGCACTCTGCACTCTCAATCTGCACTCTCAATCTGCACTCTCAATCTGCACTCTGCACTCTCAATCTGCACTCTGCACTCTCAATCTGCACTCTGCACTCTCAATCTGCACTCTGCACTCTGCACCCTGCACCCTGCACCCTGCACCCTGCACCCTGCACTCTGCACCCTGCACCCTGCACCCTGCACTCTGCACCCTGCACCCTGCACCCTGCACCCTGCACCCTGCACCCTGCACCCTGCACCCTGCACTCTGCACTCTCAATCTGCACTCTCAATCTGCACTCTCAATCTGCACTCTCAATCTGCACTCTGCACTCTCAATCTGCACTCTGCACTCTGAATCTGCACTCTGAATCTGCACTCTGAATCTGCACTCTGAATCTGCACTCTGAATCTGCACTCTGAATCTGCACTCTGAATCTGCACTCTGAATCTGCACTCTCAATCTGCACTCTGAATCTGCACTCTCAATCTGCACTCTCAATCTGCACTCTCAATCTGCACTCTGCACTCTCAATCTGCACTCTGCACTCTGCACTCTGCACTCTGCACTCTCAATCTGTACTCTGCACTCTGCACTCTGCACTCTGCACTCTGCACTCTGCACTCTCAATCTGTACTCTGTACTCTGCACTCTGCACTCTGCACTCTGCACTCTGCACTCTGCACTCTGCACTCTGCACTCTGCACTCTGCACTCTGCACTCTCAATCTGCAATCTGCACTCTGCACTCTGCACTCTGCACTCTCAATCTGCACTCTCAATCTGCACTCTCAATCTGCACTCTGCACTCTCAATCTGCACTCTGCACTCTGCACTCTGCACTCTGCACTCTGCACTCTGCACTCTGCACTCTGCACTCTGCACTCTCAATCTGTACTCTGCACTCTGCACTCTGCACTCTGCACTCTGCACTCTGCACTCTGCACTCTCAATCTGTACTCTGTACTCTGCACTCTGCACTCTGCACTCTGCACTCTGCACTCTGCACTCTGCACTCTGCACTCTGCACTCTGCACTCTGCACTCTGCACTCTGCACTCTCAATCTGCACTCGCAATCTGCACTCTGCACTCTCAAACTGCACTCTCAATCTGCACTCTGCACCCTGCACTCTCAATCTGCACTCTGCACTCTCAAACTGCACTCTGCACTCTCAAACTGCACTCTGCACTCTCAAACTGCACTCTGCACTCTCAAACTGCACTCTGCACTCTCAATCTGCACTCTGCACTCTCAATCTGCACTCTGCACTCTCAATCTGCACTCTGCACTCTCAATCTGCAATCTGCACTCTCAATCTGCAATCTGCACTCTCAATCTGCAATCTGCACTCTCAATCTGCACTCTCAATCTGCATTCTGCACTCTCAATCTGCAATCTGCACTCTCAATCTGCACTCTGCACTCTCAATCTGCACTCTGCACTCTCAATCTGCACTCTGCACTCTCAAACTGCACTCTGCACTCTCAAACTGCACTCTGCACTCTCAAACTGCACTCTCAAACTGCACTCTGCACTCTCAAACTGCACTCTGCACTCTCAATCTGCACTCTGCACTCTCAATCTGCACTCTGCACTCTCAATCTGCACTCTGCACTCTCAATCTGCACTCTCAATCTGCACTCTGCACTCTCAATCTGCACTCTGCACTCTCAATCTGCACTCTGCACTCTCAATCTGCACTCTCAATCTGCACTCTGCATCTGCACTCTGCATCTGCACTCTGCATCTGCACTCTGAATCTGCACTCTGCATCTGCACTCTGAATCTGCACTCTGAATCTGCACTCTAAATCTGCACTCTGAATCTGCACTCTGAATCTGCACTCTGAATCTGCACTCTGAATCTGCACTCTGAATCTGCACTCTGAATCTGCACTCTGCACTCTGCACTCTGCACTCTGCACTCTGCACTCTGCACTCTCAATCTGCACTCTCAATCTGCACTCTGCACTCTCAATCTGCACTCTCAATCTGCACTCTGCACTCTCAATCTGCACTCTCAATCTGCACTCTGCACTCTCAATCTGCACTCTCAATCTGCACTCTCAATCTGCACTCTCAATCTGCACTCTCAATCTGCACTCTCAATCTGCACTCTGCACTCTCAAACTGCACTCTGCACTCTCAAACTGCACTCTGCACTCTCAAACTGCACTCTGCACTCTCAAACTGCACTCTGCACTCTCAATCTGCACTCTGCACTCTGCACTCTCAATCTGCACTCTCAATCTGCACTCTCAATCTGCACTCTGCACTCTCAATCTGCACTCTGCACTCTCAATCTGCACTCTCAATCTGCACTCTCAATCTGCACTCTCAATCTGCACTCTCAATCTGCACTCTGCACTCTCAAACTGCACTCTGCACTCTCAATCTGCACTCTGCACTCTCAATCTGCACTCTGCACTCTCAATCTGCACTCTGCACTCTCAATCTGCACTCTGCACTCTCAATCTGCACTCTGCACTCTGCACTCTGCACTCTGCACTCTGCACTCTGCACTCTGCACTCTGCACTCTCAATCTGCACTCTCAATCTGCACTCTGCACTCTCAATCTGCACTCTCAATCTGCACTCTCAATCTGCACTCTCAATCTGCACTCTCAATCTGCACTCTCAATCTGCACTCTCAATCTGCACTCTGCACTCTGCACTCTGCACTCTGCACTCTGCACTCTGCACTCTGCACTCTGCACTCTCAATCTGCACTCTGCACTCTGCACTCTCAATCTGCACTCTGCACTCTCAATCTGCACTCTGCACTCTCAATCTGCACTCTGCACTCTCAATCTGCACTCTGCACTCTCAATCTGCACTCTGCACTCTCAATCTGCACTCTCAATCTGCACTCTCAATCTGCACTCTCAATCTGCACTCTGCACTCTGCACTCTGCACTCTGCACTCTGCACTCTGCACTCTGCACTCTGCACTCTGCACTCTCAATCTGCACTCTGCACTCTCAATCTGCACTCTGCACTCTCAATCTGCACTCTGCACTCTCAATCTGCACTCTGCACTCTCAATCTGCACTCTGCACTCTCAATCTGCACTCTGCACTCTCAATCTGCACTCAATCTGCACTCAATCTGCACTCAATCTGCACTCAATCTGCACTCTGCACTCTGCACTCTGCACTCTGCACTCTGCACTCTGCACTCTGCACTCTGCACTCTGCACTCTCAAGCTGCACCCTGCACTCTCAAGCTGCACCCTGCACTCTCAAACTGCACTCTCAATCTGCACTCTGCACCCTGCACTCTCAAACTGCACTCTCAATCTGCACTCTGCAATCTGCACTCTCAATTTGCACTCTCAATCTGCAATCTGCACTCTCAATTTGCACTCTCAATCTGCAATCTGCACTCTCAATTTGCACTCTCAATCTGCAATCTGCACTCAATCTGCACTCTCAATTTGCACTCTCAATCTGCAATCTGCACTCTCAATTTGCACTCTCAATCTGCAATCTGCACTCTCAATCTGCAATCTGCACTCTCAATTTGCACTCTCAATCTGCAATCTGCACTCTCAATTTGCACTCTCAATCTGCAATCTGCACTCTCAATTTGCACTCTGAATCTGCACTCTCAATCTGCACTCTGCACCCTGCACTCTCAATCTGCACTCTGCACCCTCAAACTGCACTCTGCACTCTGCACTCTGCACTCTGCACTCTCAATCTGCACTCTCAATCTGCACTCTCAATCTGCAGTCTGCACTCTCAATTTGCACTCTCAATCTGCAATCTGCACTCTCAATTTGCACTCTCAATCTGCAATCTGCACTCTCAATCTGCACTCTCAATTTGCACTCTCAATCTGCAATCTGCACTCTCAATTTGCACTCTCAATCTGCAATCTGCACTCTCAATTTGCACTCTGAATCTGCACTCTCAATCTGCACTCTGCACCCTGCACTCTCAATCTGCACTCTGCACCCTCAAACTGCACTCTCAATCTGCACTCTCAACCTGCACTCTCAATCTGCACTCTGAATCTGCACTCTGAATCTGCACTCTGAATCTGCACTCTGAATCTGCACTCTGAATCTGCACTCTGAATCTGCACTCTGAATCTGCACTCTGAATCTGCACTCTCAATCTGCACTCTCAATCTGCACTCTGCACTCTCAATCTGCACTCTCAATCTGCACTCTGCACTCTCAATCTGCACTCTCAATCTGCACTCTGCACTCTGCACTCTCAATCTGCACTCTCAATCTGCACACTGCACTCTCAATCTGCACACTGCACTCTCAATCTGCACTCTGCACTCTCAATCTGCACTCTGCACTCTCAATCTGCACTCTGCACTCTCAATCTGCACTCTCAATCTGCATTCTGCACTCTCAATCTGCATTCTGCACTCTCAATCTGCACTCTGCACTCTCAATCTGCACTCTCAATCTGCACTCTCAATCTGCACTCTGCACTCTGCACTCTGCACTCTGCACTCTGCACTCTGCACTCTGCACTCTGCACTCTGCACTCTGCACTCTCAATCTGCACTCTGCACTCTGCACTCTCAATCTGCACTCTGCACTCTCAATCTGCACTCTCAATCTGCACTCTGCACTCTCAATCTGCACTCTCAATCTGCACCCTGCACTCTCAATCTGCACCCTGCACTCTCAATCTGCACCCTGCACTCTCAATCTGCACCCTGCACTCTCAATCTGCACCCTGCACTCTCAATCTGCACCCTGCACTCTCAATCTGCACCCTGCACTCTCAATCTGCACCCTGCACTCTCAATCTGCACCCTGCACTCTCAATCTGCACTCTGCACTCTGCACTCTGCACTCTGCACTCTGCACTCTGCACTCTCAATCTGCACTCTGCACTCTGCACTCTCAATCTGCACTCTGCACTCTGCACTCTCAATCTGCACTCTGCACTCTCAATCTGCACTCTGCACTCTCAATCTGCACTCTGCACTCTGCACTCTGCACCCTGCACCCTGCACCCTGCACGCTGCACGCTGCACGCTGCACCCTGCACCCTGCACCCTGCACCCTGCACCCTGCACCCTGCACCCTGCACCCTGCACCCTGCACTCTGCACCCTGCACTCTGCACCCTGCACTCTGCACCCTGCACTCTGAATCTGCACTCTGAATCTGCACTCTGAATCTGCACTCTGAATCTGCACTCTGAATCTGCACTCTGAATCTGCACTCTGAACTCTGAATCTGCACTCTGCACTCTGCACTCTGCACTCTGCACACTGCACCCTGCACCCTGCACCCTGCACCCTGCACCCTGCACCCTGCACTCTGCACCCTGCACCCTGCACCCTGCACTCTGCACTCTGCACCCTGCACTCTGCACTCTGCACTCTCAATCTGCACTCTCAATCTGTACTCTGTACTCTGCACTCTGCACTCTGCACTCTGCACTCTGCACTCTGCACTCTGCACTCTGCACTCTGAATCTGCACTCTGAATCTGCACTCTGAATCTGCACTCTGAATCTGCACTCTGAATCTGCACTCTGAATCTGCACTCTGAATCTGCACTCTGAATCTGCACTCTGCACTCTGAATCTGCACTCTGAACTCTGCACTCTGCAATCTGCACTCTGCACTCTGCACTCTGCACTCTGCACTCTGCACTCTGAATCTGCACTCTGAATCTGCACTCTGAATCTGCACTCTGAATCTGCACTCTGAATCTGCACTCTGAATCTGCACTCTGCACTCTGCACTCTGCACTCTGCACTCTGCACTCTGCACTCTGCACTCTGCACTCTGCACTCTGCACTCTGCACTCTCAATCTGCAATCTGCACTCTGCACTCTGCACTCTCAATCTGCACTCTGCACTCTGCACTCTCAATCTGCACTCTGCACTCTCAATCTGCACTCTGCACTCTCAATCTGCACTCTGCACTCTGCACTCTCAATCTGCACTCTGCACTCTGCACTCTCAATCTGCACTCTGCACTCTGCACTCTCAATCTGCACTCTGCACTCTCAATCTGCACTCTGAATCTGCACTCTGAATCTGCACTCTGAATCTGCACTCTGAATCTGCACTCTGAATCTGCACTCTGAATCTGCACTCTGAACTCTGAATCTGCACTCTGCACTCTGCACTCTGCACTCTGCACTCTGCACTCTGCACTCTGCACTCTCAATCTGCACTCTCAATCTGCACTCTCAATCTGCACACTCAATCTGCACTCAATCTGCACACTCAATCTGCACTCAATCTGCACTCAATCTGCACTCAATCTGCACTCAATCTGCACTCTCAATCTGCACTCTCAATCTGCACTCAATCTGCACTCTCAATCTGCACTCTCAATCTGCACTCTGCACTCTGCACTCTGCACTCTGCACTCTGCACTCTGCACTCTGCACCCTGCACTCTGCACTCTCAAGCTGCACCCTGCACTCTCAATCTGCACTCTCAATCTGCACTCTGCACTCTGCACTCTGCACTCTGCACTCTGCACTCTGCACTCTGCACTCTGCACTCTGCACTCTGCACTCTCAATCTGCAATCTGCACTCTCAATCTGCACTCTCAATCTGCAATCTGCACTCTCAAGTTGCACTCTCAATCTGCAATCTGCACTCTCAATTTGCACTCTCAATCTGCAATCTGCACTCTCAATCTGCAATCTGCACTCTCAATTTGCAATCTGCACTCTCAATTTGCACTCTCAATCTGCAATCTGCACTCTCAATTTGCACTCTCAATCTGCACTCTGCACTCTGCACCCTCAATCTGCACTCTGCACCCTCAAACTGCACTCTGCACTCTGAATCTGCACTCTGAATCTGCACTCTGAATCTGCACTCTGAATCTGCACTCTGAATCTGCACTCTGAATCTGCACTCTGAATCTGCACTCTGAATCTGCACTCTGCACTCTGCACTCTGCACTCTGCACTCTGCACTCTGCACTCTCAATCTGCACTCTGCACTCTGCACTCTGCACTCTCAATCTGCACTCTGCACTCTCACTCTGCACTCTGCACTCTGCACTCTCACTCTGCACTCTCACTCTGCACTCTGCACTCTCACTCTGCACTCTCACTCTGCACTCTGCACTCTCAATCTGCACTCTCAATCTGCATTCTGCACTCTCAATCTGCACTCTGCACTCTCAATCTGCACTCTGCACTCTCAATCTGCACTCTCAATCTGCACTCTCAATCTGCACTCTCAATCTGCACTCTCAATCTGCACTCTCAATCTGCACTCTCAATCTGCACTCTGCACTCTGCACTCTGCACTCTGCATTCTGCACTCTGCACTCTGCACTCTGCACTCTGCACTCTGCACTCTGCACTCTGCACTCTCAATCTGCACTCTGCACTCTGCACTCTGCACTCTGCGCTCTGCACTCTCAATCTGCACTCTGCACTCTGCACTCTGCACTCTGCACTCTGCACTCTGCACTCTGCACTCTCAATCTGCACTCTGCACTCTCAATCTGCACTCTGCACTCTCAATCTGCACTCTGCACTCTCAATCTGCACTCTGCACTCTCAATCTGCACTCTGCACTCTCAATCTGCACTCTCAATCTGCACTCTGCACTCTCAATCTGCACTCTGCACTCTCAATCTGCACTCTCAATCTGCACTCTCAATCTGCACTCTCAATCTGCACTCTCAATCTGCACTCTCAATCTGCACTCTCAATCTGCACTCTGCACTCTCAATCTGCACTCTGCACTCTGCACTCTGCACTCTGCACTCTGCACTCTCAATCTGCACTCCCAATCTGCATTCTGCACTCTCAATCTGCACTCTGCACTCTCAATCTGCACTCTGCACTCTCAATCTGCACTCTGCACTCTCAATCTGCACTCTGCACTCTGCACTCTCAATCTGCACTCTGAATCTGCACTCTTAATCTGCATTCTGCACTCTCAATCTGCACTCTGCACTCTCAATCTGCACTCTGCACTCTCAATCTGCACTCTGCACTCTCAATCTGCACTCTCAATCTGCACTCTGCACTCTCAATCTGCACTCTGCACTCTCAATCTGCACTCTCAATCTGCATTCTGCACTCTCAATCTGCACTCTGCACTCTCAATCTGCACTCTCAATCTGCACTCTGCACTCTCAGTCTGCACTCTCAGTCTGCACTCTGCACTCTCAATCTGCACTCTGCACTCTGCACTCTGCACTCTGCACTCTCAATCTGCACTCTGCACTCTCAATCTGCACTCTCAATCTGCATTCTGCACTCTCAATCTGCACTCTGCACTCTCAATCTGCACTCTGCACTCTCAATCTGCACTCTGCACTCTCAATCTGCACTCTGCACTCTCAATCTGCACTCTCAATCTGCACTCTGCACTCTCAGTCTGCACTCTGCACTCTCAATCTGCACTCTGCACTCTGCACTCTCAATCTGCACTCTGCACTCTGCACTCTGCACTCTCAATCTGCACTCTGCACTCTCAATCTGCACTCTCAATCTGCATTCTGCACTCTCAATCTGCACTCTGCACTCTCAATCTGCACTCTGCACTCTCAATCTGCACTCTGCACTCTCAGTCTGCACTCTCAGTCTGCACTCTCAGTCTGCACTCTCAATCTGCACTCTGCACTCTGCACTCTGCACTCTCAATCTGCACTCTGCACTCTCAATCTGCACTCTCAATCTGCATTCTGCACTCTCAATCTGCACTCTGCACTCTCAATCTGCACTCTGCACTCTCAATCTGCACTCTGCACTCTCAATCTGCACTCTGCACTCTGCACTCTGCACTCTGCACTCTGCACTCTGCACTCTGCACTCTGCACTCTGCACTCTCAATCTGCACTCTGCACTCTCAATCTGCACTCTCAATCTGCATTCTGCACTCTCAATCTGCACTCTGCACTCTCAATCTGCACTCTGCACTCTCAATCTGCACTCTCAATCTGCATTCTGCACTCTCAATCTGCACTCTCAATCTGCACTCCCAATCTGCACTCTCAATCTGCACTCTCAATCTGCACTCTCAATCTGCACTCTCAATCTGCACTCTCAAACTGCACTCTCAAACTGCACTCTCAAACTGCACTCTCAAACTGCACTCTCAAACTGCACTCTCAAACTGCACTCTCAAACTGCACTCTCAAACTGCACTCTCAATCTGCACTCTGCACTCTCAATCTGCACTCTGCACTCTCAATCTGCACTCTGCACTCTCAATCTGCACTCTCAATCTGCACTCTCAATCTGCACTGTTAGACGGGGACCTGGAGGGTCGGCCGAGCACAGTGATCGCACAGACAGGTAACTTCCCCCCCACAGAAGGACACCACACAAGGATTAGGGAAACACCTTTTATAGGCACTTCAGGTAGTAGTGTAGCACGATACAAGGCGATCAGGACATGATGATCCTCTCAATTCTAGTCTCTAGTAAGGGAAGGGGGTAGCGGGACAGTCTTGGTACCCACGGGTACGGGTGTGTAACGGTGATAGCTCACAATCCTCGAGCTCGGTGTTCGGATGGGTCAGACCGCGGCAGCGCCGGCAGGTCCCAAAGAGGTCGTAGGTGGCAACGGGCCGCGGCAGCGCCAGCAGGTCCCAACGAGGATGAAGGTTACAACGGGCCGCGGCAGCGCCAGCAGGTCCCACGAGAATGCAGGTTGCAACGGGCCGCGGCAGCGCCAGCAGGTCCCAACGAGGATAAAGGTTACAACGGGCCGCGGCAGCGCCAGCAGGTCCCACGAGGGTGCAGGTTGCAACGGGCCGCGGCAGCGCCAGCAGGTCCCAACGAGGAGGAAGGTTACAGAGGGCCGCGGCAGCGCCAGCAGGTCCCACGAGGATGAAGGTTACAACGGGCCGCGGCAGCGCCAGCAGGTCCCACGAGGGTGCAGGTTGCAACGGGCCGCGGCAGCGCCAGCAGGTCCCAACGAGGAGGAAGGTTACAGAGGGCCGCGGCAGCGCCAGCAGGTCCCACGAGGATGAATGTTAGACGGGGACCCTGAGGGTCGGCCGGATACTGAGGGAGAGATCCCCGAGGGGGACCGTCTCCGGTGATCGTACAGACAAGTTACCTCCCTCCCCACAAACAGGCACCACACCAAGTCGAGTTCAAGGCTTTATATAAGGTTCTTAAGGCAAGGATATCAGCGATACAGGTTATCTCGGACCCGGGGGTCCTCTCACTTCTAGTCTCTGTAGGGAAAGGGGGTAGCGGGACAGTCTTGGTACCGGATCGGTACCGGTAGTGGTAAGGGGCGAGCTCACAATCCTCGAGCTGGAGGGTCTGTGGATCGGGCCGCGGCAGCGCCAGCAGGCCAAGATGGTAGTCTCACAAGGCAGAGGGCCGCGGCAGCGCCAGCAGGCCAAGTCGATGGTTTCACGAGGCAGAGGGCCGCGGCAGCGCCAGCAGGCCAAGATGGTTTCACTAGGCAGAGGGCCGCGGCAGCGCCAGCAGGCCAAGACGATGGTTTCACGAGGCAGAGGGCCGCGGCAGCGCCAGCAGGCCAAGATGGTAGTCTCACAAGGCAGAGGGCCGCGGCAGCGCCAGCAGGCCAAGTCGATGGTTTCACGAGGCAGAGGGCCGCGGCAGCGCCAGCAGGCCAAGATGGTTTCACTAGGCAGAGGGCCGCGGCAGCGCCAGCAGGCCAGTCACGGATGAGTTCTTCTCGGGTCTCTCGACTCCAGGATACAACTGTCTTCCTGGTCTGGCACTGCCCCAGTTATAGGTCTGGTCCCCTTTGATGTCCGGACCCTCGCGCCTGGGGGCCGGGAGGTCCGGGATGAGGGAGTCCAGACACCCAGCAGGGGGGTGGAGCCAGCGCCCAGGGCGGCCGGGGGTGATCGACACCTGGCGGAGGGGAGCCGTTGACGATTCCTTCTCCCATTGATTTGCCAAGTGGTCACTCTGCCTCCTGGGGGGAGGTTGGTGCCCCGATGTCGGGGCCGGCCGGGCCCAGGGTTAGGGTCGAGTTGAGGCCACGCGGCCTCGTGCTGCAGTGCCCCAAGATGGCGGCCGGTTCGATGTCGTGGTGTGGATGGTGACCCGGGCCAGCTGGGTCCGGGGCTGGTGTCTTGTAGTGGAGGGATTGCAGGGTACTTCGGGTGGTCGTTTAGGGACTCTGGCTGGGGATGCAGGGAGAGCCAGGGTCCAGGTCCTACTGCGGGGAGGGGGGGCAGCCCGACCATGCGGCCTGTCCAACATGCGTCCCCCCCAGCTGAAGGCGGGGAGAGTCAGCCATCTTCCTGGGGACTCTCCTCGCTGAGGCGGAAAAAGCGTGACAGGCCGTCGGCGTTGGCGTGGTCCTGGCCTGGACGATGTTCCACCGTGAAGTCCATCCCCTGCAGGGAGATGGACCAGCGCAACAGCTTCGGGTTTTCCCCCCGCATTTGCATCAGCCATTGCAGGGGTCGGTGGTCTGTTTGCACCCGGAAGTGGGTGCCGAAGAGGTATGGCCGGAGCTTCTTGAGTGCCCAGACTACGGCGAAGGCCTCTCTCTCAATGGTGCTCCAGCGCTGTTCTCGGGGCAAGAGGCGTCTGCTGATGAAGACCACCGGATGGTCGACCCCTTCGGCGTTGAGTTGGGAGAGGACGGCCCCCACACCATGATCGGAGGCGTCCGTCTGCACAATGAATTCCCGGCTGTAGTCGGGAGCCTGGAGCACGGGGGCCGTGCACATGGCGGTCTTTAGTTTCTCGAAGGCCGATTGGCAGTCCAGGGTCCAGTTGACGGTTTTGGGGCCCTTTTTGGAGGTGAGCTCTGTGAGGGGCCCCGCGATGCTGCCATAGTCCTTCACGAACCGCCGGTAGTATCCGGTGAGCCCCAGGAAGGCCCGGACCTCCGTTTGGGTCGTAGGGGGTTGCCAGGCCTGGATGGCAGCAATCTTGAGTTGGAGAGGAGCCACTAGCCCGCTTCCCACTTGGTGTCCCAGGTAGGTCACGGACCCTTGGCCAACCTGGCACTTGCTGGCCTTGATGGTGAGCCCGGCTTGCTGGAGGGCGTGTAGAACCTCCCGCAGGTGGCGGAGGTGGTCGGTCCACTGGTGGCTGTACACAGCAATGTCGTCCAGGTAGGCGGCGCTGAAGTCTTCCAGGCCCGCCAGTACCTGGTTTACCAGCCGTTGGAACGTGGCCGGGGCGTTTTTCATGCCGAAGGGCATGACTTTAAAGTGGTAGTGCCCGTCTGGGGTAGAGAAGGCGGATCGTTCTTGGGCCCGAGGGGTGAGGCCGATCTGCCAGTAGCCCGCTGTTAGGTCGAAGATGCTCAGGTAGCGGGCGGCCCCCATCCGGTCAATTAGCTCGTCGGCCCGGGGGATGGGATGAGCGTCGGTCCTGGTAACTGCATTCAGCCCCCGATAGTCCACGCAGAACCGGAGCTCAGGGGCAACGCCCGGGGCGGCCGCCTTGGGAACCAGGACGACTGGGCTTGCCCAGGGGCTGTCTGAGGGTTCGATCACTCCCAGGGTCAGCATTTTGGACACCTCGGTCTGGATGCAGGCTCGTACCCGGTCTGGTACGCGGTATGCCCGGTGTCGGATAGGAGGGCTGTCCCCGGTGTCCACATCGTGGAGGCACCAGGGGGTGACTCCGGGGGTGAGGGAGAACAGGGAGGCGAACCGCCTCAGGAGCGCTTGGCAGTCTTGGCGTTGCTCCGGGGACAGGGCTTCGGAGAGCTGGACCCCGTCCACTGAGCCATCCTGCTCGAAGGCCCTCAGTAAGTCCGGAAGGGGTTCGGAGTCTTCTTCTGTCCCATTATCGGTAGCCATCAGGAGGCTGAGCTCGGATCGCACAAAATGGGGTTTTAGCCTGTTGGCATGGAGGACCCGTAGGGGGTTCCGGGCAGTCTCCATGTCGATTAAATAGGTGACGGGCCCTTTGCGTTCGATTACCTTGAAGGGCCCGGACCATCGGTCTTGGAGTGCACAGGGTTCAACCGGGGACATCACCCAGACCTGTTGTCCCGGTTCGAACTCAATGGAGGACGCGTGCTGATCGTACCACCTCTTCATGTCCTCCTGACTGGCCTCGAGATTGGCTTTGGCGGTGTCTCGGAACTGCCGGGTCTGGTTGCGGAGAGCCAGGAGGTACCTGTAGATGTCCGGGGGAGTTTTCTGGGGAGGCTGCTCCCAACCTTCCTTGACTAGGCTGAGGGGGCCCCGGACGGGGTGCCCGTACAGGAGTTCAAATGGGCTGAAGCCGAGGGACTTCTGCGGGACCTCCCGATAGGCAAACAGGAGGCAGGGAAGTAGCACGTCCCACTGGCGTCGAAGGGGTTCTTCTAGGCCCATAATCATCCCCTTGAGGGTGCGGTTGAACCTCTCGACCAGTCCGTTTCCTTGCGGGTGATAGGGGGTCGTGAATTTGTAGGTGACCCCGCATTGTTGCCAAAGAGACTTCATATATCTGGAGATAAAGTTCGTGCCCCTGTCACTGACGACCTCCCGGGGGAACCCCACCCGGGAGAAGATCCCCATCAGGGCCCGGCCCACCACGGGGGCCGTCACCGTCCGAAGAGGGATGGCCTCGGGATAGCGAGTGGCGTGGTCTACGAGGACCAGGATGAACCGGTGTCCTTGGGCTGTTCGAGGGTCGAGGGGCCCCACAATGTCTATTCCCACTCGTTCAAACGGGGTGGTGACGACAGGAAAGGGTTGCAATGGTGCTTTGATTTTTCGGCCACTTTTTCCGCTGGCCTGGCAGGTGGGGCAGGCCTTGCAGTGGTTGGTGACATCCTTTCGCATGTGGGGCCAGAAAAAATGGGTCACCAGGCGGTCGTAGGTTTTATCCTGCCCCAGGTGTCCGGCAAGGGGGACATCGTGGGCTAAGTTCAGGAGGAAGTCTCGGAAGCGAAGGGGCACCACCAGCACCCGACTGGCCCCTAGTTCCGCCACTTTCTGCTCGCTGTAGAGCAGGTCTTGGTCCCAGTAGATCCAGTGGGCCCCCGAGGTATCCCCGGTGCTCTGGGCCAGGGCTTGCTGCCGGAGTCCTTCGAGAGAGGGACAGGTTTTCTGTTCGGCCCGGAATTGTTCCTGCGTGGGGCCTCCCTCCTGCCGCCATTGTGCCAGGTCAGGGACGTCCCGAAGCTGGTCGGATCCTTCTTCGGTTTGGGTCAATGGACTGGCTCCTGGGGCGGCCTCCTCTGGGATGAGCGCGGGAGGAGGTTCTGGCCACTCGGGCTCTTCTGGGCTGGGGACCGCGCGGGCGGTCATGGACCGGGTCGTGACGCAGACCCATTCGGGGAGGCCAAGCATCCCCAGGTGCTCCCTCCGTTCGACAGCTGCCCATGGAGAGCTTTCAAGGTCGTTTCCTAGGAGGCAGTCCACGGGGGCATCATCGCGGACAGTTACTTTTAACATCCCTGTTACTCCTCCCCACTCGAAGGGGACGCAGGCCATGTGGCATAGGCTTTCGGAGTTGTCGGCTGATCGGACAGGGCAAAGAATGTTCGGCAAGATTTGGTCGGGAGTGACGAGGTGGCGTCGGACCGCCGTTACACTGGCCCCGGTGTCGCGGAGGGCTTCCGCCCGGCGGCCATTAATGTTGACCCATTGACCGTACTTCTGGGTGTTGGCGGGAAGGGGGGCCCGCGGAATCATGTCTCTCTCCCCTAAGCAGACCAGTGCCATGGCGGCGGGCGCCCATTCAGAGGGATCGGTCTCGTACTCTTCTTGGTCTTCCGGGATTAGTTCTTCCCCTAGGGCCGCCGCTGCAACTTGGCGGGGGGTAGTGTTCGGATTCTTTGGGCAGTTGGGATCACTGGCGTAGTGGCCGGGTCGCTGGCACCTGTGGCACGTAATGTTGGCCCGGAAACCGGCCCGGACGGCAGGGCTTCCTCGGCCAACCGGGGTCGAGGGGTTTCTGGGGGGTGACGAGGGGCCGGGGTCTCTCCCCCGACCCTGACTCCCTCCTCCCCCTCGGGGGCGATACGGTCTGGATAATTCGCTGGGTGCGTTCCGGCCAACTCGGGTGCTTTCCCACCGGTCGGCTTCGACGGCGAGTTGTCGAGGGTCGGTTAGCTTACTGTCCAGGAGGTGTTGCCGGAGCTCCACGAAGCAGTTGTTTGACAGGTGCTCCCATACGATAAGGTCAAAGAGTTGTTCGTAGGTGGTCACTTTGTTGCCCTTGATCCACCCCTCGAAGGCTCGGCTAAAAAAGTTCACGTACTCCACCCAAGTTGTACCCGGAATCCGTTTGCAGTCGCGGAACCGTTGGCGGTACATCTCAGGTGTGAGCCCGTATCGAGTGAGGAGGGCGGCCTTCATGTGGTCGTAGGAGGTCATCAGCTGGTCCGGGAGTTGCAGCAGGGCGTCCCGCCCTTCGTTGACAAACCTCCCCCATAATCCGGCTCCCCAATCGCTTCGGGGAATCCGGTGGGAGGTCATTGCCACCTCATAGGCTTTAAACCACTGCTGTATATCATCGTTCTTGTGGTATTCCCGGATGACCTCTTTGGGGATGTGAACCTTGGGTTCGGTCGAGGCAGACGGGGTCGGTCGTTCGGGGAGCCCGAGGTCTTTATTCTGTTTCTGGATCTCCAGTGCTTTGAGATCGCGCTCATGTTCGTACTCTAGTTTCTTTTCCTCTAGCTCTCTCTGTCTTTGCTTGTCTTCTCGCTCTTCCTTGAGCCGTAAGTGTTCCAGGGTTATTTTTTGTTCGGCCAGCTTGAGTTCTCCATCCAAGCGAAGTCGGGCTAGTTCTAATTCGTGGAGTCTGGTTTTTTCTCTTTCTCGGATCTCTTCCAGGGAGAGACCCGCTCTTTCTTTGGTTGGTGCGGGGCTCGTTTCGGTCGTTTGTGTTCGGGGTACGGCCGTACCCGTTTCCGCCCAGGCTTCTAGGGCTCGTTTGAAGTCTTCCTTCGTACTCAGACCCGTGGTTGGGAGACCAAGTTCCATGCAATATTGCTTCAGTTCTCGGTGGTTGTAGTCTTCCAATTTTTCCATCTGGAATTTCTCCGTTGTTCCGCTCTCTGTTGTCATGGTGGTCGTGTGTCGTGGGTCGGGTGACTTTCTGTACGATTATGCGTAGGTTCGGATCCCGTCGCTGGCCACCAATGTTAGACGGGGACCCTGAGGGTCGGCCGGATACTGAGGGAGAGATCCCCGAGGGGGACCGTCTCCGGTGATCGTACAGACAAGTTACCTCCCTCCCCACAAACAGGCACCACACCAAGTCGAGTTCAAGGCTTTATATAAGGTTCTTAAGGCAAGGATATCAGCGATACAGGTTATCTCGGACCCGGGGGTCCTCTCACTTCTAGTCTCTGTAGGGAAAGGGGGTAGCGGGACAGTCTTGGTACCGGATCGGTACCGGTAGTGGTAAGGGGCGAGCTCACAATCCTCGAGCTGGAGGGTCTGTGGATCGGGCCGCGGCAGCGCCAGCAGGCCAAGATGGTAGTCTCACAAGGCAGAGGGCCGCGGCAGCGCCAGCAGGCCAAGTCGATGGTTTCACGAGGCAGAGGGCCGCGGCAGCGCCAGCAGGCCAAGATGGTTTCACTAGGCAGAGGGCCGCGGCAGCGCCAGCAGGCCAAGACGATGGTTTCACGAGGCAGAGGGCCGCGGCAGCGCCAGCAGGCCAAGATGGTAGTCTCACAAGGCAGAGGGCCGCGGCAGCGCCAGCAGGCCAAGTCGATGGTTTCACGAGGCAGAGGGCCGCGGCAGCGCCAGCAGGCCAAGATGGTTTCACTAGGCAGAGGGCCGCGGCAGCGCCAGCAGGCCAGTCACGGATGAGTTCTTCTCGGGTCTCTCGACTCCAGGATACAACTGTCTTCCTGGTCTGGCACTGCCCCAGTTATAGGTCTGGTCCCCTTTGATGTCCGGACCCTCGCGCCTGGGGGCCGGGAGGTCCGGGATGAGGGAGTCCAGACACCCAGCAGGGGGGTGGAGCCAGCGCCCAGGGCGGCCGGGGGTGATCGACACCTGGCGGAGGGGAGCCGTTGACGATTCCTTCTCCCATTGATTTGCCAAGTGGTCACTCTGCCTCCTGGGGGGAGGTTGGTGCCCCGATGTCGGGGCCGGCCGGGCCCAGGGTTAGGGTCGAGTTGAGGCCACGCGGCCTCGTGCTGCAGTGCCCCAAGATGGCGGCCGGTTCGATGTCGTGGTGTGGATGGTGACCCGGGCCAGCTGGGTCCGGGGCTGGTGTCTTGTAGTGGAGGGACTGCAGGGTACTTCGGGTGGTCGTTTAGGGACTCTGGCTGGGGATGCAGGGAGAGCCAGGGTCCAGGTCCTACTGCGGGGAGGGGGGGCAGCCCGACCATGCGGCCTGTCCAACAATGAAGGTTACAGAGGGCCGCGGCAGCGCCAGCAGGCAGGACAATAGTTCTCAAGGCAGGGCTGTGGCAGCGCCAACAGTCCGTCAAGGATGAGTTCGTCGCGGTGTCTCTCGACTCCAGGATACAACTGCCTTCCTGTCCTGGGGCTGCCTCAGTTATAGGTCTGGCGCCCTTTGATGTCCGGACCCTCGCTCTTGGAGGTCGGGAGGTCTGGGATGAGGGAGTCCAGACACCCAGCAGGGGGGCGGAGCCAGCGCCCAGGGAGGCTGGGGGTGCTCGGCACCTGGCGGGGGAGAGCCATCGACACTTCGTACTCCCATTGACCTGCCAAGTGGGCCGTTCACCTCCTGGGTGGAGGGTGGTGCCGGGATGTCGGGGCCTGGCCAGGCCCAGGGTTGGGGTCGGGCTGAGGCCGCGCGGCCGCGTGGTGCCGTGTCCAAGATGGCGGCTGGGCCGGGCAATGGTGCTGACGGTGGCCCGGGCCCTGTCCTGCGGGGAGGGAGCGAGCCTTTCATGTGGCCTGTCCAACATGCGTCCCCCCCAGCTGAAGGCGGGGAGAGTCACCCATCTTCTTGGGGACTTTCCTCGTCGAGGCGGAAAAAGCGGGACAGGCCATCCGCGTTGGCGTGGTCTTGGCCAGGGCGATGTTCCACAGTGAAGTCCATCCCCTGCAGGGAGATGGACCATCGCAATAGTTTGGGGTTCTCCCCCGCATCTGCATGAGCCATTGCAGGGGCCGATGGTCCGTCTGTACCCGGAAATGGGTTCCGAAGAGGTATGGCCGGAGCTTCTTGAGGGCCCATACCACCGCGAAGGCCTCTCGCTCAATGGTGCTCCAGCGCTGTTCTCGGGGCAGTAGGCGTCTGCTGATGAAGGCCACTGGTTGGTCCACTCCTTCGGGGTTCAGTTGGGAGAGGACGGCCCCAATACCATGGTCGGAGGCATCGGTCTGCACGATGAACTCGCGGCTGTAGTCGGGGGCCTGGAGCACAGGCGCGGTGCACATGGCGGCCTTCAGCGTCTCGAAGGCTGCTTGACAGTCGGGAGTCCAGTTGACTCTTTTTGGGTGGTTCTTAGACGTGAGTTCCGTGAGGGGCCCCACAATGCTGCCATAGTCCCTTACAAACCGCCGGTAGTACCCGGTGAGCCCCAGGAAGGCTCGGACCTCGGTTTGTGTCTCGGGGGGGTTGCCAGGACTGAATGGCAGCTACCTTGAGTTGGAGGGGGCCACCAGACCGCTCCCCACTTGGTGTCCGAGGTAGGTCACGGACCCCTGGCCGATTTGGCACTTACTGGCCTTTATGGTGAGGCCGGCCTGTTGGAGGGCCTGCAGGACCTCTCTGAGGTGATGGAGGTGATCCACCCAGTGGCGGCTGTATACCGCGATGTCGTCCAGGTAGGCGGCGCTGAATTCTTCGAGGCCCGCCAATACCTGGTTCACCAGTCTTTGAAAAGTGGCTGGAGCGTTTTTCATGCCGAAGGGCATCACTCTGAAATGGTAGTGCCCATCCGGGGTGGAGAAAGCGGAACGTTCTTGGGCTCTGGGGGTGAGGCCGATCTGCCAGTAGCCCGCTGTCAGGTCGAAGATGCTTAGGTAGCGGGCTGCCCCCATGCGGTCGACTAGTTCATCTGCTCGGGGGATAGGGTGAGCGTCGGTTCGGGTGACCGCGTTCAGACCCCGATAGTCAATGCAGAACCGGAGTTCAGGGGTGGTGCCCGGGGCCGCGGCCTTGGGGACCAGGACGACCGGGCTGGCCCAGGGGCTGTCCGAAGGTTCGATGACTCCGAGGGCGAGCATCTTGGAGACTTCTTCTTGGATGCATGTACGTACCCGATCCGGTACTCGGTACGCCCGGTGTCGGACAGGAGGACTGTCCCCAGTGTCCACGTCGTGCAGGCACCAGGAGGTGACCCCGGGTGCGAGAGAGAACAGGTTTGCGAACGGCAGCAGGAGGGCCCGGCAATCTTGACGCTGCTCTGGGGTCAGGGCCTCAGAGAGTCGGACCCCGTCCACCGAGCCATCTCTTTCCCGGGTCCTCAGTAGGTCAGGGAGGGGCTCGGAGTCTCCTTCTGCGCCACTGTCGGTAGCCATCAGCAGGCTGAGCTCTGAGCGCACGAAGTGGGGTTTGAGTCGGTTGGCGTGGAGGACCCGGAGGGGGTTCCGGGGGGACTCCAGGTCGATGAGATAGGTGACGGGACTCCTGCGCTCGATCACCTTGAAGGGCCCCGTCCATTTGTCCTGCAAGGCACATGGTTCGATGGGGGACATCACCCATACCTGCTGACCCGGTTCAAACTCGATGGAGGAGGCATGCTGGTCGTACCACTTCTTCATGTCCTCTTGACTGGCCTCCAGATTGGCTTTAGCGATCTCCCTGAATTTCCGGGTCTGATTACGGAGGGTCAGGAGGTATTTGTAGACGTCCGGAGGGGTCTTTAGGGGGGCCATTTCCCATTCCTCCTTCACTAGGCTGAGAGGCCCGCGAACGGGGTGTCCGTACAGGAGTTCGAAGGGGCTGAAGCCGAGGGACTTCTGGGGGACTTCTCGGTAGGCGAAGAGGAGGCACGGTAGTAGCACGTCCCACTGGCGGCGTAGGGGTTCTTCCAGCCCCATGATCATCCCCTTGAGGGTGCGGTTGAACCGCTCGACCAGTCCGTTCCCCTGGGGGTGATAGGGGGTGGTGAATCGGTAAGTGACTCCGCACTGCTGCCAGAGGGATTTCATATACTTTGAAATAAAGTTCGTACCCCTGTCGCTGACGACTTCCCGGGGGAAGCCCACTCGAGAGAAGATCCCCATCAAGGCTCGACCCACTACTGGGGCTGTTATCGTACGAAGGGGGACCGCCTCAGGATAGCGGGTAGCGTGATCCACCAGGACCAGGATGAAGCGATGTCCCTGTGCTGTTCGGGGGTCCAGGGGCCCCACAATGTCTATTCCCACCCTTTCGAACGGGGTGGTC
Source organism: Lissotriton helveticus (assembly GCF_964261635.1). Taxonomy (NCBI): domain Eukaryota; kingdom Metazoa; phylum Chordata; class Amphibia; order Caudata; family Salamandridae; genus Lissotriton; species Lissotriton helveticus. The sequence goes on from NC_136059.1 coordinate 938,005,189, forward strand.
ACCACGGGGAATGGTTGTAGGGGTGCCTTGAGTTTGCGGCCGCTCTACCCACTGGCCTGGCAGGTCGGGCAGGACCGGCAATGGCTGGATACGTCATTTCTCATTTTGGGCCAAAAAAAGTGAGTCACCAGGCGGTGGTAGGTCTTGTCTTGGCCCAGGTGCCCGGCCAGGGGGACATCATGGGCTAGGTTCAACAGGAAGTCTCTGAAGTGGAGGGGCACCACCAGCACTCGCCCGGCCCCCAGTTCTGCGATTTTCTGTTCGCTGTACAAGAGATCATTGTCCCAATAAACCCAGTGGGCCCCGGTGGTGTCTCCTTGGCTCTGGGCGAGCGCTTGCTGTCGCAATCCCTCGAGGGAGGGGCAGGTCTTTTGCTCCTGCCGGAATTGTTCCTGGGTGGGCCCCCCTTCTTGACGCCACTGAGCCAGGTCGGGAAGCTCGGGGGGCTGTGTGGACCCCTCTGGGGTGGGGTCCGGGTGGTCGGTCTGGAGGAAGTCTTCTTCTGAAGTGATCGAGGGCGGAGGTGCTGCCCATTCTGGTTCTTCTGGTCTAGGGATGGTGCGGGTGGCCATGGACCGGGTGGTTACGCACGCCCAGTCCGGGAGACCCAACATCCCCAGATGCTCTCTTCTTTCCACAGCGGCCCACGGGGAGCTCTCGAGATCGTTCCCCAGGAGGCAGTCTACGGGGGCATCGTCCCGGACAGTTACTTTCAGCATGCCGGACACTCCTCCCCATTCGAAGGGGACGCAGGCCATCCGACACAGGCTCTCTGAGTTATCTGCCGATCGGACGGGGCAAAGTACGTTTGGTAGGATTTGTTCCGGGGTTACCAGGTGACAGCGGACGGCCGTCACACTGGCCCCTGTGTCACGCAGGGCCTCGGCCTTGCGCCCATTGATGCTCACCCATTGGCTGTACTTCCGAGTGTTGGCGGGCAGGGGAGTCCGCGGGACCATGTCTCTTCCTCCTAGGCATGCCAGGGTCATGGCGGCGGGTTCCCACTCGAACTGCTCCGACTCATAGGTCTCCGTGTCTTCGGAGACTTGTTCTTCTCCCAGGGCGGCGGCCGCCATTTGGCGGGGCCCGGGGGCCTGGTTCTTCGGGCAGGTCGGGTCACTGGCATAGTGGCCGACTCGCTGGCATCGATGACACGTCACGTTAGCTCGGAACCCCGGGCGCATCGGGGGGTTTCCCCGGCCTGCTGGGGCCGGGGTGGCGTTAGTGGGTGCGGCCGGGGCGGCGTCTCTGCCCCGGCCCGGGCCTCCTCCTCCTCCTCGGGGACGATGGTGACCTTGGTTGGTTCTGTTCTGCTCATTCGGCCCACTCCGGGCCACTCGGGTGCTCTCCCACCGGTCAGCCTCGGTGGCGAGCTGCCGGGGTTCAGTCAATTTACTGTCGAGGAGGTGCTGCCTGAGCTCGACAAAGCAGTTGTTGGAGAGGTGCTCCCACACAATGAGATTGAAGAGTTGTTCGTAAGTGGTTACGTTGTTACCCTTGATCCACCCCTCGAAGGCTCGGCTGAAATAGTTCACGTATTCCAACCACGTCGTACCTGGGATCCGGGTGCAGTTGCGGAACCTCTGGCGGTACATTTCGGGTGTAAGTCCATATCGACTGAGGAGGGCGGCCTTCATGTGGTCATAGGACGTCATTTGATGGTCCGGAAGTTGCAGCAGGGCATCACGACCCTCGTTGACGAATCTCCCCCATAGACCGGCTCCCCAGTCACTTCGAGCGACCCGGTGGGCGGTCATGGCAATCTCATAGGCCTTGAACCACTGCTGTATGTCGTCGTTCCGGTGATATTCTCGGACCACATCCTTGGGGATGTGGACCTTCTGCTCGGTAGGACCCGGGGAGTGCGGTTGCTCGGGCACCCCTAGGTTTTTGTTCAGTTTGCGTATTTCTATCTCCGCTAGTTTGCACTCGTGCTCGTATGCCAGTCTTTTTTCTTTGAGGTCTCTCTGTCTCTGTTTTTCCTCTCGCTCTTCTCTGAGCCGTAAGTGTTCTAAGTTTATTTTTTGTTCCGCCAGTTTCAATTCTCCGTCTAATCTGAGTCGTGCCAAGTCTAACTCGTGTAATCTATTTTTTTCTCGCTCTTGGATCTCTTCATGGGAGGGGCCTATTCTCCGTTCCTCCGTCCGGGTAGTGTTGACTTCCGGGGCCGCGGGGTCCCGGGGGGTTGCGGTATTTGTCTCTGTCCAGGCCTCTAGGGCGTTTTTGAAGTCTTCTTTTGTGCTTAGCCCGGTGGTAGCAATGCCTAAGTCCATGCAAAATTGTTTGAGCTCTCGGTGGTTGTATTCTTCCAGCTTTTCCATCTGGAACTTCTCCGCCGATCCGCTCTCTTTGGTCGTCATTGTGGTTTTAGTCGTAGGGTGAGTTACTGTCTGTACGGTACGCGTTGGTTCGGATCGCGCCGCTAGCCACCAATGTTTGACGGGGACCTGGAGGGTCGGCCGAGCACAGTGATCGCACAGACAGGTAACTTCCCCCCCACAGAAGGACACCACACAAGGATTAGGGAAACACCTTTTATAGGCACTTCAGGTAGTAGTGTAGCACGATACAAGGCGATCAGGACACAATGATCCTCTCAATTCTAGTCTCTAGTAAGGGAAGGGGGTAGCGGGACAGTCTTGGTACCCACGGGTACGGGTGTGTAACGGTGATAGCTCACAATCCTCGAGCTCGGTGTTCGGATAAGTCAGACCGCGGCAGCGCGGGCAGGTCCCGAAGAGGTCGTAGGTGGCAACGGGCCGCGGCAGCGCCAGCAGGTCCCAACGAGGATGAAGGTTACAACGGGCCGCGGCAGCGCCAGCAGGTCCCACGAGGGTGCAGGTTGCAACGGGCCGCGGCAGCGCCAGCAGGTCCCAACGAGGAGGAAGGTTACAGAGGGCCGCGGCAGCGCCAGCAGGTCCCACGAGGATGAAGGTTACAACGGGCCGCGGCAGCGCCAGCAGGTCCCACGAGGGTGCAGGTTGCAACGGGCCGCGGCAGCGCCAGCAGGTCCCAACGAGGAGGAAGGTTACAGAGGGCCGCGGCAGCGCCAGAAGGTCCCACGAGGATGAAGGTTACAGAGGGCCGCGGCAGCGCCAGCAGGCAGGACAATAGTTCTCAAGGCAGGGCTGTGGCAGCGCCAACAGTCCGTCAAGGATGAGTTCGTCGCGGTGTCTCTCGACTCCAGGATACAACTGCCTTCCTGTCCTGGGGCTGCCTCAGTTATAGGTCTGGCGCCCTTTGATGTCCGGACCCTCGCTCTTGGAGGTCGGGAGGTCTGGGATGAGGGAGTCCAGACACCCAGCAGGGGGGCGGAGCCAGCGCCCAGGGAGGCTGGGGGTGCTCGGCACCTGGCGGGGGAGAGCCATCGACACTTCGTACTCCCATTGACCTGCCAAGTGGGCCGTTCACCTCCTGGGTGGAGGGTGGTGCCGGGATGTCGGGGCCTGGCCAGGCCCAGGGTTGGGGTCGGGCTGAGGCCGCGCGGCCGCGTGGTGCCGTGTCCAAGATGGCGGCTGGGCCGGGCAATGGTGCTGACGGTGGCCCGGGCCCTGTCCTGCGGGGAGGGAGCGAGCCTTTCATGTGGCCTGTCCAACATGCACTCTCAATCTGCACTCTCAATCTGCACTCTCAATCTGCACTCTCAATCTGCACTCTGCACTCTCAAACTGCACTCTGCACTCTCAAACTGCACTCTGCTCTCTCAAACTGCACTCTGCACTCTCAAACTGCACTCTCAAACTGCACTCTCAAACTGCACTCTCAAACTGCACTCTCAAACTGCACTCTCAAACTGCACTCTCAAACTGCACTCTCAAACTGCACTCTCAATCTGCACTCTCAAACTGCACTCTCAATCTCTCAATCTGCACTCTCAATCTGCACTCTGCACTCTCAATCTGCACTCTGCACTCTCAATCTGCAATCTGCACTCTCAATCTGCACTCTCAATCTGCAATCTGCACTCTCAATCTGCACTCTCAATCTGCAATCTGCACTCTCAATCTGCACTCTCAATCTGCACTCTGCACTCTCAATCTGCACTCTGCACTCTCAATCTGCACTCTCAATCTGCAATCTGCACTCTCAATCTGAAATCTGCACTCTCAATCTGCAATCTGCACTCTCAATCTGCAATCTGCACTCTCAATCTGCAATCTGCACTCTCAATCTGCACTCTCAATCTGCACTCTCAATCTGCACTCTCAATCTGCACTCTCAATCTGCACTCTCAATCTGCACTCTCAAACTGCACTCTCAAACTGCACTCTCAAACTGCACTCTGAATCTGCACTCTGAATCTGCACTCTGAATCTGCACTCTGAATCTGCACTCTGAATCTGCACTCTGAATCTGCACTCTGAATCTGCACTCTGAATCTGCACTCTGAATCTGCACTCTGAATCTGCACTCTGCACTCTCAATCTGCAATCTGCACTCTCAATCTGCAATCTGCACTCTCAATCTGCACTCTGCACTCTCAAACTGCACTCTGCACTCTCAATCTGCACTCTCAATCTACACTCTGCACTCTGCACTCTGCACTCTCAATCTGCACTCTGCACTCTCAATCTGCACTCTGCACTCTCAATCTGCACTCTGCACTCTCAATCTGCACTCTGCACTCTGAATCTGCACTCTGAATCTGCACTCTGCACTCTGAATCTGCACTCTGAATCTGCACTCTGAATCTGCACTCTGAATCTGCACTCTGAATCTGCACTCGGAATCTGCACTCTGAATCTGCACTCTGAATCTGCACTCTGAATCTGCACTCTGAATCTGCACTCTGAATCTGCACTCTGAATCTGCACTCTGAATCTGCACTCTGAATCTGCACTCTCAAACTGCACTCTGCACTCTGAATCTGCACTCTGCACTCTGAATCTGCACTCTGCACTCTGAATCTGCACTCTGAATCTGCACTCTGCATCTGCACTCTGAATCTGCACTCTGCACTCTGCACTCTGAATCTGCACTCTGCACTCTGCACTCTCAATCTGCACTCTGCACTCTCAATCTGCACTCTGCACTCTCAATCTGCACTCTGCACTCTCAATCTGCACTCTGCACTCTCAAACTGCACTCTCAAACTGCAATCTGAATCTTGAAGACGTGGTTACGCGAGGGTGGTGCTTCTTTTCTGTTTGTCCCGAGAGTCCCTGCCTATATCTGTGCCTCGGGGGTCCCTTTTTCTCTGGCATTGTTTGTTGAATCTTGTTCAGTAATGTGGCACACGGACCCAAACTAGCATACCAGTGCAAACGGGGAACTAACCCCTTGCTGGTAATCTGGGGCCCAGTCCTGCACTTTAGGCGTTTTATCTGTTACAAAAGATGTATTTGCAATAGTGCTAACATTTAACGCAGTGCTGTTGGGTCGTCTTTAAGCTCTGGTGTCGCCAGAAATCACTATTCCCTGTCCCAATTCCTTGACGGTCTATTATAATAGCGCGGTTATTCACGTCTGTCAATTTATAACGCTAAACTCTGATCCTCACCGTAGCAAAGGCAGCAAAATCATACGTGTGCGCCCCCTGCCCCCACCCACCCCTGCATAAGCTGCACTCTGCTCCGAGACATAGCAGCAAATAATTGTTGTGTTCTGCTTACATATTTGGAAAAGGGCTTTCTGACAATAAGGTTCTCCAGTTAAGAGGGGTGAAAAGTCACACCTGCTATCATTAAATGTTGTGCTTCAAAAAGCATGTACACAAATGCGGGCCTACCAAAGGAATGCCGACGCGGTAACCAACACTGCGCAGCTGTTAGAACGAGGGCTTCATTATTCCGCCTAATGAGTAACGCTATCCCCCTGAAAACGGCTCCCAAAAATCCGTTTGTTATGCCCCTCGTGAAGCGCATCGAAGCCCGCCGGTTCTTCCCAGGCTCCCTCCATGTGAGCCCAGCCCTCGCCTGCCTTCAGTGTGCGATTCTTTACTGCAAACAGTATTTACCTGCTGTGCCACTTAACTTTCAAGGAGCGGTTACAAGGAAAATACTCATCAATTCCCTCTTTGTGGGGCTGTAATTTCAGCATTGCCCCTTCCCTCGGCTCGAGTGCAAATATATTAGTCACACCAGCCCTGTTGGACAGGCCGCATGGTCGGGCTGCCCCCCTCCCCGCAATGGGACCTGGACCCTGGCTCCCCCTGCATCCCCAGCCAGAGTCCCCGACGACCACCCGAAGTACCCTGCAATCCCTCACCCACAAGACACCAGCTCCGGACCCAGCTGGCCCGGGTCACCATCCACACCACGGCCTCGGCCCAGCCGCCATCTTGGGGCACTGCAGCACGAGGCCGCGTGGCCTCAACTCGACCCTCACCCTGGGCCCGGCCGGGCCCGACATCGAGGCACCAACCTCCCCCCAGGAGGCAGAGCGACCACTTGGCGAGTCAATGGGAGAAAGGAATCGTCAACGGCTCTCCTCCGCCAGGTGTCGATCACCCCAGGCCGCCCTGGGCACTGGCTCCACCCCCCTGCTGGGTGTCTGGACTCCCTCATCCCGGACCTCCCGGCCCCCCAGGCGCGAGGGTCCGGACATCAAAGGGAACCAGACCTATAACTGGGGCAGGGCCAGACCAGGAAGCCAGTTGTATCCTGGAGTCGAGAGACCCGAGAAGAACTCATCTGTGACTGGCCTGCTGGCGCTGCCGCGGCCCTCTGCCTCGTGAAACCATCGTCTTGGCCTGCTGGCGCTGCCGCGGCCCTCTGCCTCGTGAAACCATCGTCTTGGCCTGCTGGCGCTGCCGCGGCCCTCTGCCTCGTGAAACCATCGTCTTGGCCTGCTGGCGCTGCCGCGGCCCTCTGCCTCGTGAAACCATCGTCTTGGCCTGCTGGCGCTGCCGCGGCCCTCTGCCTCGTGAAACCATCGACTCGGCCTGCTGGCGCTGCCGCGGCCCTCTGCCTTGTGAGACTATCATCTTGGCCTGCTGGCGCTGCCGCGGCCCGATCCACAGACACTCCAGCTCGAGGATTGTGAGCTCGCCTCTTACCACTACCTGTACCGATCCGGTACCAAGACTGTCCCGCTACCCCCTTTCCCTACAAAGACTAGAAGTGAGAGGACCCCCGGGTCCGAGATATCCTGTATCGCTGATATCCTTGCCTTACGAACCTTATATAAAGTATTGAATTCGACTTGGTGTGGTGCCTATTTGTGGGGAGGGAGGTAACTTGTCTGTACGATCGCCGGAGACGGCCCCCCTCGGGGATCTCTCCCTCAGTACCCGGCCGACCCGCAGGGTCCCCGTCTAACAAGCCCGCTCGACGGTGGGCGCGCAGGGACATTCCATGCCTGCGGGTGCTAAAACATTCAGCACTTCAAAGTCTAAAGTTGGGGGCGATTTATTGGAACAGTGATGGTAAAACATTTACCTGCTTACACCCCCTGGACAGTAAGATTTATTCTGCTTTAATTATATGGGAAACATTAAGACCAACGCTCGTGGCGGTGTGTTCTACGGACTACAGCGCCTCGTTTTTTGCCTCTTAAGCCTGACGTGAACGTAGTCACTGCCCAGCAAAACTAGAAACAGGGGGGAACAAGGCTTTATTGAAGTCTCAGGGTACTTTGCCAGGAGGCGGAGGGCTGCAAACAGCCTTATGCAGTGACTGGCCTTGAAGCGACAGGAAACTTCTCGCTTTTTCACTTTTTTTTAATTAAAGGTTTTACACTTTGCTTTGATGCGGACTCTTTCTTACACTGTGGCATGGAGTCATCCTGCTCAGCTCTCGGCCTCGCGCGCCACTGCAGGCATATGTTTTCAATTATCTCCGCCGTGATGGCGAGATAATTGAAGATATATGGCCTTCTGCTCTTAAGACCATGCCTTTCACGTCTGCCCTACACGGAAAGAAAACACAGGAAAAGCACGAACGCCGCCATTCACAGCAGACTGGTGTACGCGCCCACAACATCTGCATTACATTATCGCGGCACCCTGACAGCTCCTAATTGAAATTAATGGACTGCTGTGCGCGTAACCGCACAGAAAATGACAAAATGGCGAGCGAAAATTACATATAGCCTATCGTGTCAAGGCTACTAAAAAGACAGCACAGCGAAGACGAATCACTATGCAGATGCCATAAAAAAAGCTCGCGCACTAAGGAATGTTTCTTTCCTGAGCCCTAAAGAAACCTTTTTTTTTTTCTTTAACAATAGGAGCTCGGAGCTCCGCCCCACTTCGTGGTGACGTAGGCCGAGCCCTAAAAATTAGAATAAGGCAAGGAGCAGCTATTCCCACCAGGTCTTGAGACACCTAGCAGCTCTTATGGAAAACAAGCATTTGCAATGCAATAGGTCTCGCATTAATTACGTTTGAGCTATTGGCATTGCTAAATATTGCAACACCAATTGCAACAAAAGTCTATAAATTGTAGGCCAAAAAAAGTAGATCTATTTTTGTAGCAATGGTGGCATGCTGCGCTTTAGATGAATATGTTTAAAAGTAAAGTGCGCCATACTGTGATTGCTACAATAGTTAATTGTGGATGTGTTAACAGTTGATATGTGCTCTGACGGCTGGTGGTGTTTGTACCTGGTGAAAGCGTGCACTGACGGCTGGTGGTGTTTGTGCCCGGTGAAAGCGTGCACTGACGACTGGTGGTGGTTGTGCCCGGTGAAAGCGTGCACTGACGACTGATGGTGTTTCTGCCTGGTGAAAGTGTGGACTGACGGTGTGTTTGTGTGTGCGGTTGTGTTTGGTTGTTTGGTTGTGTGTATTTGTGCAGTTGTGTGTGTGGTTGTGTGTTTGTGTCCTCCCATTTGCTGCTTTAACACAACTGTCTTCCTATTGGCTGCTCCGGTTACTAAACTGAGTGAGGAGAAATTTGAAGAGGTCGGGCTGGTCCCTTTTGAAAACAAGAGACAATGGGATGACCTTTCACACAGTAGCAGCAGGAGACTGCCATTGGCTGAAAGGGGAGCCAATAGCCTATGGCAATGCTTCAGCACAGAACACAATATCATGGACCAGATATTGTTAACATGCGGGAAGCCAGGGTCCATTCACGATAAATTAAAGTAATGGTTGGGAAAGAGAATACAAAAGAAAATCATCCAACCATCATTCACGCAGGCCTCATTCTGCTGCCGCTACCGACGGCAAACATTAGCCGTCAATACTCAAGGCCCCCAATTTCATGAGTTACAATTTTATTTATTTAGTGTATTTTTTATAAAGCGCGGACATTACCCGAAGGTGTCAGAGCGCTGTAAATCTGACGTCAACGAGGCAAAAATGCACCCCTCCCCGATGGATTTATGTTCAAAATACTTTCTCACATAGTGCATGTGCGTTTTAGTGGTGTAAGAGACAGACCCTTCACTGTCGAGTCATCGCACTGCACCAAGCATCCCCCCCCCCCCCCCCCCCCAATCCCTGGGTGCGATACTAGCAACTTGGGGAGGATTAACGATCCCATCCATGGCAGTGAAGTCTACAGCTGTGTGTGGGGGTGTAATACTGTGTTACACCCCCACACAACACAGCTGTATACTTCACTGCCATGCTAATACACAGGGTGTTTAATGGTGCCCATTGCATTCAATGGGCAAGTCCTGATGATTGTCACTGTAGTGAAAGGTCAGCCCGGATTACTCACAGCAAATGCGGTAATTAGCACCCGGCATCAAAGTGAATGGAGTGGGAGCTCTGCCCCTGCCTGTCGGTGCCTTGCGGGAAAGGGGGGTGGGGGATTAATCTGTCAGGTCATTAGAGGAAGTACTTCAGGGTGTGATGGGTTGGGGGTGATGCAATCACTCTGGTGTAAATGGATTGCCTTTCCGGGTGTCTCACGTTGAGTCAGTATTAATGTTGTGAAGGGTTGGGGGTGCGGGCCGGCAGGTGCGCTACTCAAGTCGGAACGGCGGTTCCTGCGTGAAAAGCATTGCGTGAGGCAGTGCAAGAGTCAAAGTGTCGGCCCCGGTGCCACTGCGCCTGCTGCACTCTTGACAGCACCTTCTCCGGCTCACACCTCACTCGGTTTTTCAGGGCTGGGCTCATGCGCAGGGACTTACCTTACTCAAGTGTTTCGGGACGAGGTGGGCGCAGGATCAGGATTCCCTAAAGATGTCCAGGGCGCGCACACACGAAGTTCAGTCACTGGGGTGGGGTGGGGTGAACAGACAGGGAGCACTGAGAGGGCCCATCCTCACCCTTCCAGGCACACTGCTCATGGCAACTCCCAACATGCCAACTCATGTGTCATTCAAAAGAAAGAACAAGCGCATTCCAAACAGCAAAATACAAATTGGGCGGCACACTATGCTAAACACAGATTTTAGGCTTAGGTTTTTTTTATGGCATGTCCTTAATTACATTGGCTACACCCCTTTGAGAGACCCCTTAGTTTTTCATCCCACTTAAAGCCCTGCTACGGAGACACTTGGGAACCCAGCCTGCTTCAGCTTCTAGCGTGTTCTCTTAAACACTTTCATGTGTCACATCTTTATTCACGCGGTTATTAAAAACCATTGCAAATATAGAACAAGTGTGTTCGTATTACCATGGCGACCAACTCCTGAGTCATGCTGTGAGCTACGCACGGGCACTAGTGATGACTTTTAAGAACTAGTCCCATCTCCCCACCACCCACCTGAAAGTGCTGTACCTCGAATGTAGGCACACTTGCTCTCGTCCAGCTGGCTGCGTGATGACCCGCACAGGAAGGGGTGCTCGCGGGTGCCCGGGTCAGCAGCGGTCGTTGGCTGTTCAGGGAGGGACTCCGCGCCGATGCTGCTTCCAGCTCCTCTGTGCTAGCTCCCATGCCCGTGTTCAGTAAAAATGAAAACTTCCTGCCAGAGGCCGTGATGTTGGGATGTGCAGCCTTGAGCGTGCACATCCCGAAACCGAAATTTCGGGTGCGTGATGCCTGTCGTGGGGCGGGTCTTCCGTCTTCTATGGGAAGCCCGCGCCCACGGAGTTGCTGGCCCAGAGAAGCAGTACTGACGAGGGGCTCCCATGCCTGAGGGAGAGCCCTACGGTGGCTGCAGAAGTCAGGATTGGCGGCTGAGGCCGCCGATGCGGTGAGTGGGGCGGGTGGGAAGGGGGGGGGCAATGCAAGTGTGTGTGTATGTGTGTGTGCGTGTGTGTGTGCGCGTGTCTGTGTGTGTGTTTGTGTGTGTTCAAGGAGGGGGGGGCTGGCTGTGTGTGTGTGTGTGCGCGCGCGCGCGCCGTTAGTGCATGCTAGCCTAGCGAAATCAGGGGCTGTGTGTGTATATGGAAGCACACCTGCGCAAACACGACTCTTTAGAAGCGCGGCCAAAGACATCAATCGGCGCGTGCCCCGGTCTGTATCACTTGGCAGGCAAGACGGTAACAATAGTTCTCGCTGGCGACTGCGTCGCCATGTGCGAGACCTAAAAAGCACTAAGTGAGCCTCTGAGCAGGAGGCATCAATCCACAGAACTCCCTGGCAACAACTCTGATTTGAACACAAAAGCAAACCGAGGGAATGGATCAAAAGGAACAGAAATCAAAATCTAGTTTAGGAAAGGCAGGACTGAATTCTAAGAAATATGAATCGGAGAAAGCAAGACAGACCAGAGAAAAAGCAGGTAGTCCAACCTACCGAATTAAATAGGTAAATGAGTTTGAAATGTGGAACTAGACAGCCAAATATGAGGATTGGGGATTAATAGTATGCAAAGATAACTAGGAACTCCGGAACACAGAGCAAGGAATATGATCAAGGACAAGACTGAAAGGTTGTATGACACAACCACGCATGCCTAAACCACACGTTCCTTAACATTTCCGTTGGAACAATGAATGCATCTTAACCACACATCCCTTTACCATCCAAGTCTTTACAATAACTTGCCTTAGGGAAAGTGCTGGACTTTGGAACAGTATAATTTACTATTCCAACTCCAGTCCGTGCAACAGTAGGGAAAGTGTTGAACTTTAAGGTCCAACGCTGCTTTATCTAAGGCTTGTCATTGTAACAACATGACTGGTTAAGGCACATTCGTTATTCCGACCGCGTTGCAAGGCAATGAGTGGTTCGACCATCTTTGTAATTGTTGTTTCCTGGACTGAAAGTATGCAGATAGAAAAAGGGACAGTGTGGTACAGGACAAGGAATCTGCATGTGAAGAAGAAAAGGACTGGTGGTATGCAGTCCCGGACTGGCTGTTGCAGGCACTGGGCAATCCCACCGTCGGCCGCGAGGGTGGGGGCCGGTTTTGGGCCCCAGGCGGCCGGTTTTGTTACAGGGTCGTTTTTTGCAGCATAGCTGCAAAAACGGCACTGTAACAAAATCGGCCGAAAACCGGCCCTAGCAAAGAGCGCGGTCGCACCCCCCCAAACCCCCCCCCCCCAGGGGGAAGGGGGGGGCGAGCACTTTGCCAGGGCCGGTTTCGGTGCCCAGTCCGTGGTATGCAGACAGTCTGAGAAGACAGAAGGCACAAGATAGAAAGCAAGACATGAGAAATGGAGAGTGGGTCAGGGCTGAGACACAGGAAAGACCAGAAAGCATACATTGATGTGATAATGAATATATTGGGATAACGAACCATGCTAAGAGACGGGACAGCAATGCGACTGGCAATGTTTGAGGACCGAAAGCACTGCATGGACAGTAAGGCACTGGAATAATGGTATGGCGGTCCGGACTGAAGAGAGATGTGGAGCAAGGTATGCATTGTGCTAGAATGTTCTGTCGTAATCCAGCTGAAGGCCAGACCCCACAGGGCCGTTGTGAGTGCCATCTGGTTTCAGAATGTGGAATCCTTACTGTTGATGGAACTTGGCACAGGGTTCTCAGTATGCATGTAGCAAATAGCTCCATATGAGATTATCATATATGCCAGATGGTATATGTAACAACTTCCTGGAGAGCCAAATGAGCTTTCTCCTCGAAATGCAGTTCTACCTAATCTGAGCTTCTTCTCCAATAACTCTTCACCACCTGTCTAGAACTGGCTGAAACAAGCTCCCCCTTCTGGGCATCTAACCTTGACATATCCCTGCGCTAAATCGCTACCGTCACCATTGATCCAAGTCTATCAGTGCTACCACTCATTGCTAGACTCTCCAAAATCCTTCCATCTGGTCAGAAATCCTAAACGGATGACACCAACTCCAGTCATTAGATCTCGCATCAAGGACCCCACATTGACCGCACCAACGCAATCCTCGGTGAGCTCCAAACACATCCCTGATACTGCTGAAGGTTGTGTCCTGCATGCTGCTCCACTCTCAAGAAGCCAAGAAACTTCATCACATTATTGCAATTCTGAGAGAACCCAAATGTCAAACTCTTGAAGCCAGAATCCACTTCAAACTCGCCTGATTTACTTGTCAAGCCATTGACATGTGCCTACCACCCTCCTTGAAAGACAAACCCTATCTCAAGGGCGTTCCAGAGAGCCCAAAGCACTACTCAGTTGCTCACCTTTGTAAACCTTTTTTTTTTTTAAACAAAGGTCTTTTTCACACTGTCTTCTTTCTCCAAATGTGTAGCCATCTCTTGTTTCTGTGCTTGTAAATTGTAAAACGCTTTGCTGCCAGGGTGGCTAAGTCTGCAGAAATCTTTGACAATAAAGGGACATACAGGCAAACATCCCAATGTGCTTACTTGAACGTCAGAGAGACTAGTGATTTGTACCATGATACACAGTTTTTTTTCTAAATCTGCCCGATATCAAGCTCAATGTGAAATGTAGATGACGTTAAGAGTGCATAGATTTCCAAAATTAACATCTTCATTCATTCACTTGCACGTCTGGTATTCAATGGTGCATTATTTCACCTTTTTTTTAATTTGAAAAATTATGATTTACGGCTATAATATCCAGATTACCTTATGCTACCGAGAGTGCATACATCCAAAGTGTGCTTCAACTGCACTGTGGATGGCAACAACTTGCTCCCAGGCAACACCCGCGTACCATTTGCTTCAGGGAAAAGGCGTGTTTTTTAAACAGAAGTGGGAGGGATGGATTTGCACCAGAGTGAGGCGGCTCTCTGGAAACGACCTCTTTTTAGCTCCCTCTTAATGAAAGGCCGCTGAAATTCATCAATCGCTCGACAGACTGTGGCGTCTCTGATACCATCGTAAACCTCTCTGCCGTGGACTCCTGACATAGACGGAAATCTATCTGCCGTCTGCATATATACCGCGAGCCAGTCTTCAATGACATCAAAAAATACACCCACGCAGCATTAACGAGGCCGTGGAACTACGAGCATCTGGAAGAATGCCTAAAATGATGGTGAAAGATGGAAACCCGCACTGCAATTATCTTGCTAAGATTTGTCATACAAATACAACAACATTCCTGTCAGATGAGTAACTTCGAGTCTCGATTACCTCAAATTATTATTGGCCAACCCTACCTTCTCGCCGATGAATGAAGCCTTAGCCTTTAAACGACGAGAAGAGTAATGTTAAACGAAGGGCTAAACTGATTTCTAAATAGGAGATTAAGCCGGGTCTGGACTGGGAACAGCAACCGGCCCTGGCTTTTGTTACTGGCGGCCGATATTGCAGCACTGCAGCAAAACCGTCCCCCAGTGACAAAACGGGCTCCCATTCCTCCGGCGCACTGGGGAAACGCCCGGTGCCCGCTAAGGCCAGTCCTCCGGTCCGGCCCTGGAGTGAGCCATTCCTGCGGTTGGAGAGAAAGGTTCTGCAGCAGAGAGAAAAAGTGTTGTCATACAGCTGATTCTATTGGTAAATAATGAGATGAATGACGATAGGAGCCCTAAGTAATCACGTAAAATGAGTTTCTGCTCCCACTGAAACTAAAGGACTCCTATGACGTACCTAAAGCTTTTGAAGAGGCTGCTACTTAATGGGTTACGCTGAGAAAACCTAAAGTGTTGGGCTAGAATTTTAGAAGGGAGCTAGACCAAGAAATGTGGGAACAAAGTTGGGCAGATACATAAAGATCAGCGAAACACAAGCCTAAAATAATATGCAGCTGAAGTGTAGCCCAGAATATCGAGTAGGGAATATTGTGACACCTTAATATCATAGATCACATGCCATAAAATAGCGAAAGGTAAGTGTGCATAGGAAAGTATAGATTTGATATTCTTAATCCACATTTAAATACTTTGAAGATATATATATATATATATATATATATATATATTGATTGATTGATAGCTTTATTTCGATATGCATATATCATAAAAGCATTGCACAGAAGTATATAAAACAGCACATCAGAAATCATAGACTGTACATGAAAACATCAAATAGTAAAAGCAGAATAAATAGATTTTTAAAAAAGCATTAAATCGATAAAGACAGTCTTTTTAGGCGAATCAACCAAGCCCATTTTAAAAATTTGGAGACAGCACAAACAATAAAGGGAGCAGTATTGGTCAGTAAAATACGTAAAGCCACCGAATGCTGGCGAATACCCATCTCGTTACAAAGTGGTTTTAGCCAATAAGATCTTGGGTGCGCGTAATCAGGGCAATCAAGGAGAAAATGTGCCACTGTTTCGCAACAGTCTGGACAAAGGGCACAGTAGCGAGATACCTGCTTATTCGAGTTCCATCTAGAAAGCAAGTCGGCTAGGGGTAGAGTTCCTAGTCTGAATTTGATATACAGGGCCCGATCCATTGGAATGGTGATAATATCCAAAAAGGGTTCAAAGGCAGTAATATCTTTAATCCTCAAATATGCTGCGGTGGAATTGCAGTGATGCTGATTGCTCATGAGCTTTGAGGACACCCAGTCCCAATATATTTTTTTCAGAGACTCCTTCGGGGGAGCTGAATGAGTGAACCAGCAGGAGCCCAGACCTAGTTCCCCGAGCAGGTGTTTAATGCCCCTGAGCCATTTGTTCTTCTGCCAGCCATCCGAATGCATTACCTCTACCAGCCCGTCTGCATAGGATTTTAATTCCGGGACCCTCCACAGTCGGGCCCACAGTAGGAGAGGCCGGAGGCGGGCCAGATCTTTAATTGGTTTACAGCCCGCATCCATAAGCACCGGGACTGTCGGGGTGCTCATCGGGACTGCCATTAAATCCTTAATAAATTTATTCTCCGCTTTAGACAGGGACTCCATATTGCCCAGACCCCATAGCTCCGCTCCATAAAGTGATGCGGGTACTGCTCTAGCCTTGTATATATCAATGATCGGAGATACACAGTGTTTTGATGAAGTATTGTACTCCTTTAGCAAGGCTCCCCCCACCCTTTTGTGGACCAGTGTCATTTTATTTGTATGGGGCATCCAATTCATACCATCGCTCAGCCGAATTCCCAAGTAGTCGAATTCAGAAACTTTTTCAAGGTGGATAGAATTCAAGATGGGGGCACGTCCTAATTTTCTGGGGGGATGCATAACTAGATATTTAGTTTTTTCTACATTTATAACAAGACCTCTCGTTACACAAAAATCCTGAAACCGGTTCAGAAGCTTCTGAAGGCCCTGGGGTGTTTTCGAAATGAGAAGGGTGTCGTCGGCAAACAACAAAGTTGGGATCTTAACGTCACAGAGAGTAGGGGCGTCTGCTGGTTCTTCAAGCAAATGATCTACCACCCCGTTCACATATAGCGAGAAAAGGGTGGGTGCTAGGACGCAGCCCTGCCGGACACCCCTTTCTACCCGGATCTTATCAGTCTTCTCCCCATTCAAACCCCATCTAACCTGTGCATAGTTAGCATTATGCAACTTCATTAGGAGGTCCACAATGTATGGGGGCATCCCAAGACCATACAGCACCCTCCAAAGTTCCTCCCTGGGTACTAGGTCAAAGGCAGTCTTCAGGTCTATAAAGGCCAAGTAAAGACTGCCCTTGCCCAGCACCACCACCTTCCAGTACAGTAACAGGAGTCTAAAGACTTGTTCAATTGTTCCTGTGCCTGTGCGGAACCCGGCCTGCATCTCAGATAATATATGGTTATCATCCACCCAAGAAAGAATCCTTCCCAAGATTGCTTTGCCCGCCACCTTCTGGGTCGAATCTATAAGACTTATAGGCCTATAGGTTCCTGGTATATCGCGATTTCCTTTTTTAAAAATTGGGACTACCTCTGCCCCTTTCCAGGACTCTGGGACAGGCCCTCCCTCAATAATAGCATTTAAGAGAGCAGAGATCAACACCCCCAATCACCTGGGTAAGCACGAAGAAGATCCCCTGGTAGCCCATCTGGACCGGCCGCTTTTAATGGAGTGAGGGTTTTAATTAGATTCGTGACTTCACGAGCGGAAAAGAAATCCATGTCTCTATCCAAAGAATAGGGGGGAAGGATAAATTGGTCATTAAGTGGGCCTTCAATGGCACAATAGAGACCCAGAAAATGGTCAAACCATGCCTTGGCAGAAATAGTGCAAGTCCTCAAGGTGTCATCGGGACGGTTCCTACTACCCACCAGGTCCCAGAATCTTTTGGCATCTCTCCCTCGACTGGCCGTCAGGAGTTCCTGCCAAAAGTTGTATTCCCATTCCTCCTTAGCGACTCTTTGGCAGTAAGAATATGACCTTCTGGCCTCCCTAATTCTAGTTTGGGATTTAGATTTAACTGCGTCAACGAGCAGAGTCTTCGCCTCTCTGCACGTACGGTTAAACCAGCCTTGTCTTGCCCGGGGACCTGGTCTCTTTCCATTGATACTGCCTGGAACAATAAAAATATCACTAAGAGCCAGGGTTAGGTTACAAAATCTGGCAGACACATCCCCCAACCCACCCCCCTGTGGGTCAAGATTATTTGCGGCTGCAGCTAGGATCTGCGATATGGAAAGTAGTTTCTCTGCTGAGAGCGACAGCTTAGCCCACTTTAGCCGTCGACCGCAATTTGAAACTACCAACATATCCGGGACGGAAGGACACAGGGTTCTGCTGCCTAAACCGTCTAAACACCTATTGGTCAGGGTAAGAGAAAGAAGATTGTGGTCACTTTCTACAGAGGGTATAATGACCATGTCCCTGACCATACTCCATAGATGGATATCAAGAAGAAGATAATCTATTCTAGAGGAATGCGCGGGCCTATTATACGTGTGGGCTCCCTTTTTATCAGAAATAGTCCTGCCGTTAAGTGCCCTCAGGTCAAACTCAGTTGTTATAGAGTTAACCTGGAGCACCACTTCCGACCATTTCTTGATTGGACAAAGCTCTAGAGCAGGTATACCCCACCTATTATCAACAGCCTCTTGGTCCTGTGAAACTTCAAAGCCAAGGGGCTCAAAAGCGCAATTGAGGTCACCACCAACCAGGGTGCGGTGCTTATATTGCGAGGATCGAAGCAAAGCTTCCAAACGCGCTATAGTGGGGGATTCTCTGCCTCCCTTCACACCTCGGGCATAAATGTTAAAAATGTTTAAGATAACCTGGCCCTTTGGGTTTTTCAATGTGATGTTAAGAAGGTCAGGACATTGGGTATCGTGCACATCCACCCTACAATTAAGTGCAGTGGCTACCCAGACAAGGAGGCCTCCCGAAGGACGGCCTCTGCCACTCTCTATTTGGACTGCTGGTATATGGTATGACGAATAACCCGCCTTATGAGAGGGCTCCCTGCACCAGGTTTCCTGGAATACACATATGGAGTACTCCTCCACCAAGGCATTCCAGTCAGGCAGGGGCAATTTCCTATCCAGACCGGCCACGTTCCAACTGAGAACCCTGATGAATGGGTCCGTCGCAGTCGGGATGCTACCGTCCTCGACGGTATCTACCAGATCTATGGCTCCCACCGAAGGACAAGCGTTTGTAGATTCAGTTAAGATCGGCACTACCCCTGGTTCCCTTGTTTCACCTGGATCCATGTGCTCTCCTAAAGTGGGCAATGAGTTGAGTTCTACTGCGGGATTTGAGTTTCCGCAGTTAGAAATACCAGCCGCTCTATTACTAGTTAGGCTCCTATTTTTTTCCTGGCAAACAAGGGATTGTCACCATCCCCTCCCTGAATCTTGCCACCCGCCCATATCAGTAATGAACGGGACACTAGTATGATTATAATTCTGTGAGGATGGGGCAGCTGTACCAATCCCTGGCCACGTGTAGCCTCTGGGGCCATTAAACTCATTGATCAAAGAGGTTGAAACACTATATATATATATATTCAACACAGCAGGCGCTCCTTCGGCTTGCAGAAAAACGAAAGACACACACGGAGTCTGATTTAAAGCTTTTGAAATGCTTTATTCGGTGCTTAACCTTCTCCCCCCATCGACAGACGCGTTTCGCCTCGCGGCTTTTTCACCACCGCTGAAGTGTGCACCCGGGAATACGGAGCGGCGGCGGTGAAGTTCTGTTCTGTAAATATATATATATATATATATATATATATATATATATATATATATATATCTCTATAACAAGGTACATGATTGTAAAGTTAAGTATAGAACATGTATACATACTTACCTCTTGATATTTTAGCTGCGATATTAAGGTATAACAATATTACCTACTTGATATTCATGACCCACATCCACAGTTGGTTCTTAAATCCTGCAGGGCATGGGAGGATGCTGGAGAAAAGGAGTGTGACCACTGGTTAGATATTTGTTGCTATGAGATTTCTTATCACAGATTATACAAAGAAACAGAAAGATGCCTGGAATGATTAGGTCTGATTGAACAAAGTCGGGTGCATCAGAGAACAGGGCATCTGGCTAAATGTTGTCTCGCTTTTGTAAAACATGTTGCCTCACACAATCTGCATCCTGCTGCTCCTTGGTAATCCTGGATTGTGCTCCTATATGTGGAATGAACTTCAATATTCACATGATGCTTGAAGGGCAAGATAAACGCTGCATACTTCATTGATCCATAATAATTGAGCTTCAAAGTAAACAACGATTGTCTATCATATCTGTCGCTGGAAGGAGACCGACCATTGATGTGTTGAGTGTTTATAAGAGCTGATTTTTTTTACATTAACTATCCTTGTTATTCAAGCAAAGAAGAGTGCAAACGTCTGAAAGTATTAGCTCATGTAACCTCTCAATACAAACATTTGAAATAAGCAAAGATAACTAAATATTATTTTTACATTGGCACAACTGGAATCATTGGAAGCATTCAAAGTTTAAACCCCCCCCCAAAGTTTTGGTATTTAACCTCACCAGACCGCCTATAAACTACAGTAAACTATCATAAAACTCCCACTGCCCCAAATTTGACCACAAAGTTTACCCTCACTACGCTCCCACTGACATTGGGGTCAGACAGAACCCTCAGTGGTCCGCACAACCTTCCCTTACAGACCAACATATCCACAGGATAGTCAGCAGCACATATTGCACAAATGACAAAAGCTGTTGATCTGTGCAGCAAATTTACCCTTTCTGCGTGCTCTTTCTCAATTTGTCACCTTTTTATAGACTGATTTTTGCTGATATTGGAACTTAAGGCCCTGAGAAACTTCCATTCCGTTTCACAGTGAATGAGCTTTGACCCTGAAAACATGCGTTTCAAATTGGTTACACCCAATTGTTTTATTTAAATTTCCATTAAGGCTATGGTACATTGGTGTAGGAAATGCACCAGTGGCATAGAAGTTAAATGTTAAAGTGCTGAAAAAGAGGTTGCGTTTTGGGAGGAATTTTGCCATAATGGTGCCTACTGAATTCTGTAATCACTGAACATCTGAAAGGAAAACACTGCCTGACCCCCTGGGGAAATAAGCGAGAAGGAGCCCTAATCTCAAATAAAAAAGAGAGATATTCATTTTATTCAGCTAAAAAGTCATAATAGTATATAGACCTTTAAAAAGACATTAAAATACACAGGATCCTATTCACAAACTGCATTTTTGTTGTATCTATTTATGAAGTAGTACTACTAAATTTACTGCAAAATTCCTTCTTACCTTATCTAGTAGGAGATCCTCACACATGTAACTTTACTACTTATGGCCTGATTACAAAGTCGGCCGGTTTACACTCTGACCAATGTATTACTATGATGGCAGTCGGAGTGTAAACCAGCAGGGAAATCCGACTCAGTTCTGATGGGCTCAAAGAGCCCATCGACCTGCTGAAATGGGCACATCATCCTTTAAGGATGCCATTTCCACCATCGGAATTATGATGGTGGTTTCAACAGCCTTTTCATGTCAGCCTTTCTAATATGGAAAGGCTGTCGGAAAGCGGCTTTGGGGGCCCCTAGCATGGCCCCCTGTCCCTCCAGTTGTGACCCTGGGGGGCACCTATGGTGCTACATTGAAAATCTGTGCTCCGCGTGGCAGGCACCGTGAGGTGCCTGGAACATGGTGCAGGGATTTTCACAAACTCCCATTTCTCAATGAGAGCTTGTGCTGTGAGCAGTATCCGCCTGTCGCATAAGCTCCCTTAGAGAAATGGGAGTTTGCGACTGCACCATGTGCGATCGAATCGTAAAAAGGTGTGCGGAACTGCCGACCTATGGTCGGGCAGTTCACACACCGAAACAGTGTTGGTCAGAGGCAACTCCGACTGATATCGAAATCAGTAGTACATTTGGGAGGGAGCAAGGGGATTGGATAGAAAGCGACATACTTGCCAAATGGGAGGGGTTTAGTGAGGTGTAAGGAGGGCTTTAAGGAGAGACATGCACCCACCCACAAAGGAGTAGGCAGATCACTATTAACAAAAGGCACATCGAAAGTTATTACAGCCAAAAAGGGTCCCAAAACAGTAGTGAATAGCCTAGATAATATTCATAATAAATCATGATTACATCAAAGAATAAAAAAGAAAAGAGATGACACCATAGTTAAAATATAATAAGTAAAAAATGAAAACACAGACCATAGATAAAAAAAGGTAACATAGCATAGAGTTGCAATATTTAATAGCCAAGAACAAGAATGTAGACACAGCAGTACAGACATTCAATTCAGAAGGCAATTGGGGAATGATGGCCCCTGGGTAAAGCGGAGTTGTAGACTAGTCTTCACCTGGAGTGCTTCATACACAAAAACAGGACATGGAATATAATACATAGTTAGGGAGGAAGGGGCAGAAGGTAGTTTAGGGCTTATAAGAGTCAGGAAGGGCGCGCCGGGCCTCTTCCTCACTCCAAGCATCACCGGGTGGGAGAAAGGCCTGAAGGAAAAGTTTGTTCCATTTATAATTTTTGGCTGTTGCTAATCTGCGAGGCATGTCAGTGACTATTGCGAAACAGGTGAGGGCCCGCTGTAAACACTGGGTGCCAACGACAAGAATGAATGCCGGGATTTTTAGGGCAGACATGGGTTTGTTTATCTTGTCTGACGTGCTTTGCATTGGGAGGGTGGCCGCGGCTGTTGTGGCCTGCTTGTCGCCTAGGAGGGGCGGAGTGAGAAAAAGAGCCACAGGCGAGCGAGATCGGATCGCTTGGCGCACTACCGGTGATGTGTGGCTCGGTCTCAGCCTCACGGCCCGGTTACAGCCCCGCCTTCCTGGTGAGCAATATGGCTCGTAAAAGTCTGAGGGAGCGGGGCCTCTTGCTGATGCACTTGTGCTGGACAACGCGTATTTACAATGCGGCTGGGGCAGGATGCCCCTATCGATTGACCAACTGGGGCTGCCTCAGTGGGGGAGAACGAGGCTGTGACTTGGCTAATGGGCCAAGCCACTAAGAAACTCAGGAATGGTGCCGGTGGCCAGCGAGCACAGCAAATTATGGGGAGAGGAGGAAACACTTGAGGTTGGTGGGTCAGCCAGGACGGGAGTGGCCAGGCATGTAGTGGGACCACACAGACCAGATAAAAGGCAGGGGTCGACATAGAGGCGCAGATTAGGGAGCAGTGCTGTCTGGTGCAGGAGACCGAGGAGTAATGGGAGCATATGTGTAGAGCCAGGGAAGAAGAGGCTTGCGCTGGGAGGTGGGCGGTGTAATGTGTCTGGTCAGGGCCAGACACGTGGTAAAGGGTGCTAATGTAAAGATACACAGACACTCAGTTAACTGTTAGCCGGAAAGACCCCGAGCAGTCTTCCGCCTTATTTATTTATACCCTGGTGCGAGCCCGCCCCGGGGTATGCGTGGATGCGTCTAAAATAGGCAACATTGTATAGGAGAGCCCGTGTGGCTCTCTACATCCCTCCTTCAATTTAGTCTGTCCGTACAGCAATCGTGTTCTTCGCTTCAGGGAGATGTACAGACCAAGTCTCTCAGTTTCTGGCTGGGTCTTGGGTTGGATCGAAGGTTGTAGCGCTGGCTTCGGGCTACTGGAGGTGCTGCAACCCCAGCCGGGGTAGTTCTTTCGCTCTCCCCGCATGGGATTCCACGTGGTCGATTGTACTCGACGATGGTGTTGTGGTGCAGCCCGGGGTGAGCTCTCTCTCCTCGGCCTAGCCTCCGGGGACCCTGGGAACGATCCTCCGAAATCGAGACCATCATCATCTCCAGTCTCTTGACCTTCTGTCGTTTTGTGTCTTCCAGCCGGTTCTCGCACCTTCTTGAAACACGACACGTTGCGTGTCACCATGTGCTAATTTCGCCTAGCGGTGACCATGGTCCCTTGGATCTTGTCTACGATCCACACCTCGGGCTCGTTGGGTGTTCGGAATTTCCATCCCGGGTGCCGATCTCGCACGATGACTGTGTCCCCCTTTTGCAGTGTAGGCTCCTTGGCATGACGGGCCTCACTCGCCTTCTGATTCGTGGCATGCCTTCGAGCTTGAATGGCCTCGTCATTCCTGTCTTCAGGCACCCAGGTGCTGTCTGTCGGAATGCTGTCCCGGGGCGCTCTTTTGAACAGTGCGTGGGCAGGAGCACATCTGGTAGTGCTATGTGGCGTCTGCCGATAGGCCCCTAGGAATTGATCGAGGGCCGTTTCGGGGTCCTCTCCATTGTCTACTGCGATCCTCAGGGCTCGATTGAGTGTCCTCATCAGTCGCTCAACTTCCCCGTTTGCCTGCGGCCACAAGGGAGTGATTTTCCTAGGTTTAATTCTGAGGCTTTCAAGATAGTTCTGAAATTCTCTCCCCTGGAAGGGTGGCCCGTTGTCTGATTTGATTTCTTCCGGGAGTCCCATGGTGGCGAAGACTCGATTCAGGGCCTTTTTGACTTGGGGAAACACCATTGAGGATATCACTTCTACCACTGGGAATTTGGAGAACAAATCAACAAGGACCAGCGTGTGTCTGCCGTCGGGGAAGCTCCCGAAATCGATGCTGAGGTGGGTCCACGGCGTCTGTGGAGCATCTTCGGTGATCACCGGTGCTGGGGCCGGGTCGCTACCGGTAATGGCGCAGGCATGGCAGGATCGTACCATTTCGTCGACTAGACGGTCCATGGGTGGGAACCATATTTTGCATCTCAGGCGGGCTTTCGTTTTGGCCATCCCTTGGTGACCTATGTGTGCCAGTGCTAGTACCCTCTGCTGGAGGCTCTCGGGCATTACGATTAGATGTCCTCTAAGAATGACTCCTTCGTCCCCACGCTCAGCTCGTTTCGGATCTGCCACAGCTGCTGGCGCGAGTGGCTTACTTCCAGCCGAAGGCTTTGTGCTCCATCGAGGAAATGGGCCCAGCGATTTCCTTCAAGAGCATGACAAACTCTCACTAGTGTCTCATCTCTTGCGGTCGCTTCCCCGATCTCCTTCAGCGTCATGGTTTCTGGGCACGCTGCTTGCGAGATCATGTGGACGGATTCTTCAGCTTCCGTTCCTTCCTCTTGCGGGGGACGTTGGCAGGCGACGTCAGGATGGCGGGAGAGATAATCAGCAGGGTTGTGCGCACCCGGTCGGAAAACAATTTTGAAGTTGTATCCCTCTAGCTGAACGGCCCAGCGCTCAATCCGTGGAGGTGCCAGCCTGGAGGACCCCGCGAACAATGGCAGCAGTGGCTTGTGGTCTGTCACCACGGTGAATTAGTGGCCACACAGATATAGGTGAAAATGCTGACACGCCCACTTTATGGCCAGGGCCTCCCTTTCGATTTGGGCGTACCGGGTCTCAGTGTCCGACAATTGTTGGAAAGGCGACCCCAGGGGAGACAGAAGGTGTCTGACTGTCCCACCTCTCTCTGGGGAATAGGCCGAGCGCCGTAGGGAGGCCTCCTTGGCGAGGCTCCGCTCCTACAATCGTACCAGCAGAGCAATCACACTACTTACAGATAGACACCACACAGGAAGGATATTCACACGAATCTTTATATCAGCAATCAAAGCAAGTTCTTGGCAGGGTAGCGGCAAGGATCGAGGGATCCGTAATGTCGTGGTCTCGGGAAAAGGGGGTAGCGGGACAGTCTTGGCACCCACTGGTGCGTGGATAGTTCAAGGGTTCAGGCCGCGACAGCGTCAGCAGGGCCTCGGAGATAGTTCAGCTTGGACAGGCCGCGGCGGCGCCAGCAGGGCCTCGAAGGGGGTTTAGCTTGGTCAGGCCGCGACAGCGTCAGCAGGGCCTCGAAGGTGGTTCAGCTTGGTCAGGCCGCGACAGCGTCAGCAGGGCCTCGAAGGTGGTTCAGCTTGGTCAGGCCGCGACAGCGTCAGCAGGGCCTCGAAGGTGGTTCAGCTTGGTCAGGCCGCGACAGCGTCAGCAGGGCCTCGAAGATAGTTCAGCTTGGTCAGGCCGCGACAGCGTCAGCAGGGCCTCGAAGGTGGTTCAGCTTGGTCAGGCCGCGACAGCATCAGCAGGGCCTCGAAGATAGTTCCAGGTGCAAGAGTTCGGATCAGGATCAGCCGCGACGAGGTCAGCAGTGCTTCGACTCCAGATACAACTGCCGTCTTGATCCGGGGCTGGCCCAGATATAGGACTGGAGGGCTTTGATGTCCGGACCCTCGCGCCTGGGGGTCAGAGGGGCCGGGATGAAGGTGTCCAGACACCCAGCAGGGGGGCGGAGCCAGCGCCCAGGGAGCCGGGAGAGCGATCGATACCAGGCGTCCGGGGGCGGTGGAAGGCCCATCGAGACTCTCCTCCTCCGGGATCTGGTCGAGTGGCCACTTTACCACCTAGGAGGATCCTGGTGCCTCAATGTCTGGGCTTCGCTGGGGCCGGGCCCGGGATGGCTGCGGCCACGTGTTCGGGGCGTGAGGGTCCCAAGATGGAGTCGGGCCGGAAAGGGTGGCCTGGTCAGGGTGCCAGGCTGGCAGCGTTGGCGAGCAGGTTCTGCCGGGGTACCAGGGAGGGGGAGAGCTGTAGGTGGCCGGGGAGGCTGCTCGCGCCGATGGTTCGTGAATGTGCGTGTCAGGGGGGTCGATAGTAGGAAAATGGAGGGCCGATGTCGTCCTGGGCCCTCCATGCGGACGGGGTCGGACCACGCCACGAGGC
Organism: Lissotriton helveticus; assembly: GCF_964261635.1. Classification (NCBI taxonomy): domain Eukaryota; kingdom Metazoa; phylum Chordata; class Amphibia; order Caudata; family Salamandridae; genus Lissotriton; species Lissotriton helveticus. Next base: position 938,031,349 of record NC_136059.1, read on the forward strand.
CGTGTCCAACACACGTCCCCTCCAGCTGAAGGCGGGGAGAGTCACCCATCTTCCTGGGGGCTCTCTTCGTCGAGGCGGAAAAACCGGGACAGGCCGTCCGCGTTGGCGTGGTCACTGCCAGGGCGATGCTCCACAGTGAAATCCATGCCTTGGAGGGAGATGGACCATCGCAGCAGTTTGGGATTTTCGCCACGCATGTGCATCAGCCACCTTAGGGGCCGGTGGTCAGTCTGCACCCGGAAGTGGGTGCCGAAGAGGTAGGGCCTGAGTTTCTTGAGGGCCCACACGACAGCGAAGGCTTCTCTCTCGATGGTGCTCCATCGCTGTTCTCGGGCCAGCAGCCGCCGGCTGATGAAGGCCACAGGATGGTCAGTTCCCGCGGAGTCCAATTGCGATAGGACCGCCCGATGCCGTGTTCCGAGGCGTCGGTCTGGACCACAAACTCTCGGCTGTAGTCGGGGGCCTGGAGCACAGGGGCGGTACACATGGCTGCTTTCAAGGTCTCGAAGGCCACCTGACACGAGGGTGTCCACTGCACTTTCTGTGGCAGGTTCTTCGAGGTCAGTTCCGTGAGGGGCCCCACAATGCTCCCATAGTTCTTGATAAAACGCCGATAGTACCCCGTGAGCCCCAGGAAGGCTCGGACGGCGGTCTGGTTGACCGGAGGTTCCCAGGCTAGGATGGCGTCGATCTTGGGTTGGAGGGGAGCCACTTGGCCGCTCCCCACTTGGTGTCCCAGATAGGTCACGGACCCTTGGCCTATCTGGCATTTGCTGGCCTTCACAGTTAGCCCGGCCCGGCGGAGGGCTGTCAGGACTTCCCAGAGGTGTTTCAGGTGCTCAGCCCAGTGGAGGCTGTAGACCGCAATGTCGTCTAGGTAGGCGGCACTGAACTCTTCTAGCCCCGCCAGTACTTTGTTTACTAGTCTCTGGAAGGTGGCCGGGGCGTTTTTCATGCCGAAGGGCATCACCTTGAACTGGAAGTGGCCGTCGGGCGTGGAGAAGGCTGAGCGCTCCTGGGCGCCAGGGGTGAGGCCGATCTGCCAATACCCGGCGGTGAGGTCGAAGGTACTGAGGTACTTGGCGGCCCCCAGGCGGTCGATCAGTTCATCGGCCCGGGGATGGGATGTGCGTCGGTTCTCGTAACAGCATTCAGCCCCCGGTAGTCGACGCAAAACCGGAGTTCTGGCGGGGTGCCAGGCGCGGCGGCCTTGGGGACCAGGACCACTGGGCTGGCCCAGGGACTGTCGGAGGGTTCGACTACCCCCAGGGCCAGCATCTTGGTGACTTCCGTCTGGATGCAGGCCCGAACTCGGTCGGGGACCCGGTAGGCCCGGTGTCGTACTGGCTGACTGTCCCCGGTGTCGACATCGTGGACACACCATTGGGTAACCCCGGGGGTGAGGGAGAACAGATCTGTGAATTGTCCCAACAGTTCTTGACAGTCTCGGCGCTGTGCGGGGGTCAGGTCGGGGGAGAGAGAGATCCCTTCGACGGAGCCGTCCTTCTCAGTGCACTTTAGGAGGTCGGGCAAGGGCTCGGAGTCGTCTTCGGTCCCATCGTCGGTAGCGAGTAGCAGGCTCAGTTCGGTGCGGGCAAAATGACGTTTGAGCCGGTTGGCGTGCAGAACCCGGAGGGGGTTCCGGGGAGACTCCATATCCACGAGGTAAGTGACGGGGCTCTTGCGCTCGATCACCTTGAAGGGCCCCGACCATTTGTCCTGGAGGGCACATGGTTCGACCGGGGACATGACCCAGACCCGCTGGCCCGGCTCGAACTCGATGGAGGAGGAGTGCTGGTCGTACCAGCGTTTCATGTCCTCCTGACTGGCCTCCAGGTTGGCCTCTGCAAGGGCCCGGAACTTCCGAGTCTGGTTTCGGAGGGTCAGGAGGTACCGGTAGACATCCGGTGGTGCGCCTTGGACGGTAGTTTCCCAGCCTTCTTTGACTAGGCTGAGCGGACCTCGGACAGGGTGTCCGTACAAGAGTTCAAAGGGGCTGAACCCCAGGGATTTCTGTGGTACCTCCCGATAGGCAAACAGGAGGCAGGGCAGAAGGACATCCCATTTGCGTCGTAGTGGCTCTTCTAGGCCCTGGATCATTCCCTTGAGTGTCCGGTTGAACCGCTCCACAAGTCCATTCCCTTGGGGATGATACGGGGTGGTGAACTTGTATGTGACCCCGCACTGTTGCCACAGGGACCGCATATACTTAGATATAAAGTTCATGCCCCGATCGCTCACGACCTCCCGGGGGAATCCTACTCGGGAGAAGATCCCCATCAAGGCTCGCCCCACCACGGGAGCGGTGATGGTTCTGAGGGGGATGGCCTCAGGATAGCGGGTGGCGTGGTCCACCAGGACAAGTATGAAGCGATGCCCTTGTGAGGTTTGAGGGTCCAGGGGCCCCACAATGTCTATTCCCACTCGCTCGAAGGGGGTGGTCACTACTGGAAAAGGTTGGAGCGGGGCCTTCACCTTCCCCCCGCTCTTTCCGCTGGCTTGGCATGTCGGGCAGGTGCGGCAGTGGTTATGTACATCAGTGCGCATTTTGGGCCAGTAGAAATGGGTCACCAGGCGGCTGTAAGTTTTGTCCTGCCCCAGGTGCCCTGCGAGGGGCACATCGTGCGCCAGGTTCAAAAGGAAGTCTCTGAATCGCAGGGGAACCACTAGCACTCGGCTGGCCCCCAGCTCGGCAATTTTCTGTTCACTATATAGGAGGTCGTTGTCCCAGTAGACCCAGTGGGACCCTGAGGTGTCCCCGGTAGCTTGGGCAGCGGCTTGTTGGCGGGTCCCCTCGAGGGAAGGGCAGGTCTTCTGTTCCTGCCGAAACTGTTCTCGGGTGGGACCACCCTCTTGGCGCCATTGGGCGAGTTAGGGGATGTCGCTGAGCTCGTGGTGGTTTCCGGGCTCCGAGGGCCTGGTCTCGGAGTCGCATTCTTCATGGATGGCAGAGGGTGGTGGCTCGGGCCACTCCGGCTCTTCGGTCGGGGCGGCCTCGGTCGCTGCCGGGGCTCGGGCCGCCATAGATCGGGTCGTCGCACAGACCCACTCTGGTAATCCCATCATTCCTAGGTGCTCTCTCCGCTCGACTTGGGCCCAGGGAGAGCTCTCGAGGTCGTTCCCAAGGAGGCAGTCCACGGGGGCGTCGTCCCGGACGGTCACCTTAAGGGTGCCCGACACTCCCCCCCATTCGAAGGGGATTCGGGCCATCTGGCATAGAGTTTCGGAGTTGTCGGCGGCCCTCACGGGGCAGCGTACGTTCGGGATGATCTGTTCGGGGGTCACCAAGTGGCAGCGGACGGCCGTCACACTGGCTCCCGTGTCTCGGAGGGCTTCGGTCCGTCGTCCATTGATGTGGACCCACTGACGGTATTTACGAGTGTTGCTCGGTAGCGGGGCCTGGGGGACCAGGTCTCTACTGCCCAGGCAGGCTAGGGCCATGGCGGCCGGTTCATACTCGATTTGATCTTCCTCGTAGACCTCTACGTCTTCTTCTCCCTCTTCTCCCAGAGCTGCAGCAGCGAACTGGCGGGTCGGAGGCCCAGTGGTGCCGGGACGGTGGTTCATGGGGCAGAGGGGGTCACTGGCATAGTGACCGGTCCGCTGGCATCTGTGGCAAGTAATGTTCGGGTGGGGCCCCGGCCGGGCTGGGGGGTCCCTCTTCAGGGACGGCGAAGTGTTACTCGGGGGGGACCCTGGAGGGGGGCCCCGGCCCGAGGCCGGCGGGAAGCTTCGGCTCTGGTTCTGTCCTCCTCCGCCTCCCCGCTGGCGGGGGTGCCCCCGGCCGCCCTGACCGGTTTCTCCTATCGGTGTTCGGGGGACCCGGGTGTTCACCCATCGATCCGCCTCGACGGCGAGTTTCCGGGGCTCGGTTAGCTTGCTGTCGAGTAGATGCTGTCTGAGCTCGACAAAGCAGTTGTTGGAGAGGTGCTCCCAAACGATGAGGTCGAACAGCTGCTCGTAGGTGGACACTTTGCTGCCCTTTATCCATCCTTCCAGGGCCCTGCTATAAAAGTTCACGTACTCGACCCACGTGGTACCGGGGATTTCTTGCAATCTCTGAATCTCTGCCGGTACATCTCGGGGGTGAGGCCATACCGGACAAGCAGGGCGTCCTTCATGTGGTCATAGGAGGACATTACGTCGTCGGCCAGCTCCAGCAGGGTGTCCCTTCCTTCGCTGACGAATCTCCCCCATAAGCCGGCACCCCAGTCCTTTCGCGGAATGCGGTGCGCGGTCATGGCAACTTCGTACGCCTTGAACCATTGCTGGATATCGTCATTCTTGTAGTACTCCTTGACGATATCCTTCGGGATGTGGACCTTTGGGTCGGCAGGAGGTGGGGGGTTCCGGGCTACCGTGGCGCCAGCCTCTTCGAGTTTGGCTTTGATTTCGAGTTCTTTGAGGCCACGCTCGTGTTTGTATGCGAGTTTTTTTTCTTCTAATTCTCTTTGCCGCCGCCTCTCTTCCAGATCTCCCTCTAATCGCAGTTGTTCAAGGGCCATTTTCTTTTCTGCTAATTGGAGTTCTCCGTCCAGCCGGAGTCGGGCGAGCTCCAGTTCATGGAGCCGACTCCTCTCTCGCTCCCGGGCGTCTTCGTGGGAGAGGCCCGGGTCCCTGTTGGCAGTTCTTTCCTCTATGGGGGCTATGACGGTACTCACGGGTACTTCTCGGACAATGTCATCGTTCGTTTGGGGTGGGGTCTCTCTGGTCTCCACCCAGGTTTGCAGCGCTTCTTTGAAATCGTCCTTTGTGCTTAGTCCAGTGGTAGCGATACCCAAGTCTTTGCAAAATTGTTTAAGTTCTTTATGGGTATACTCTTCTAACAGGTCTTTCTGGAATTCTGCAGTCGTTCCGGCTTCCTTAGTAGTCATCGTGGCTGTGGGTCTCTGTCAGTAGTGACGTGTTACTCGCTGTACGATTTGCGTGGGCTCGGATCCCACCGCTGCCACCAATGTTGGAAAGGCGACCCCAGGGGAGACAGAAGGTGTCTGACTGTCCGCCCTGAGTCCCACCTCTCTCTGGGGAATAGGCCGAGCGCCGTAGGGAGGCCTCCTTGGCGAGGCTCCGCTCCTACAATCGTACCAGCAGAGCAATCACACTACTTACAGATAGACACCACACAGGAAGGATATTCACACGAATCTTTATATAAGCAATCAAAGCAAGTTCAAGGCAGGGTAGCGGCAAGGATCGATGGATCCGTAATGTCGTGGTCTTGGGAAAAGGGGGTAGCGGGACAGTCTTGGCACCCACTGGTGCGTGGATAGTTCAAGGGTTCAGGCCGCGACAGCGTCAGCAGGGCCTCGGAGATAGTTCAGCTTGGACAGGCCGCGGCGGCGCCAGCAGGGCCTCGAAGGGGGTTTAGCTTGGTCAGGCCGCGACAGCGTCAGCAGGGCCTCGAAGGTGGTTCAGCTTGGTCAGGCCGCGACAGCGTCAGCAGGGCCTCGAAGGTGGTTCAGCTTGGTCAGGCCGCGACAGCGTCAGCAGGGCCTCGAAGATAGTTCAGCTTGGTCAGGCCGCGACAGCGTCAGCAGGGCCTCGAAGGTGGTTCAGCTTGGTCAGGCCGCGACAGCGTCAGCAGGGCCTCGAAGATAGTTCCAGGTGCAAGAGTTCGGATCAGGATCAGCCGCGACGAGGTCAGCAGGGCTTCGACTCCAGATACAACTGCCGTCTTGATCCGGGGCTGGCCCAGATATAGGACTGGAGGGCTTTGATGTCCGGACCCTCGTGCCTGGGGGTCAGAGGGGCCGGGATGAAGGTGTCCAGACACCCAGCAGGGGGGCGGAGCCAGCGCCCAGGGAGCCGGGAGAGCGATCGATACCAGGCGTCCGGGGGCGGTGGAAGGCCCATCGAGACTCTCCTCCTCCGGGATCTGGTCGAGTGGCCACTTTACCACCTAGGAGGATCCTGGTGCCTCAATGTCTGGGCTTCGCTGGGGCCGGGCCCGGGATGGCTGCGGCCACGTGTTCGGGGCATGAGGGTCCCAAGATGGAGTCGGGCCGGAAAGGGAGGGCTGGTCAGGGTGCCAGGCTGGCAGCGTTGGCGAGCAGGTTCTGCCGGGGTACCAGGGAGGGGGAGAGCTGTAGGTGGCCGGGGAGGCTGCTCGCGCCGATGGTTCGTGAATGTGCGTGTCAGGGGGGGTCGATAGTAGGAAAATGGAGGGCCGATGTCATCCTGGGCCCTCCATGCGGACGGGGTCGGACCACGCCACGAGGCCGTGTCCAACAACAATGCTTTGCTGGCGTACGCTACTGGCTTCCACACTTCCGGTCCGTGCTCATGCAGGAGCACCGCACCTAGGCCCACCGGGCTGGCATCCACGATCAGTTCCGTTTTCCGACGGGGTTGGAAGTAGGCCATCACGGTCGTGTCTAGGAGATTTGCTTTGATGTCCTGAAATGCTCTGTTTGCTGCTACTGTCCACTCCCACTTGTGATCTAGATGTGTGAGGGCTCTTAGGGGCTCTGCGAGAGCTGCCAGGTTGGGCATGAACCGGCCACAGTAGGTGGCCATACCCAGGAAGCTGCGCACTTCGGTGGGGTTCCGTGGAGTGCTTGCTGTCTTGATTGCCTCTGCCTTCTTGGGGTCGACTTTCAGTCCTTCCCTCGTGAACGTGTAGCCAAAGAAATCTATCGACTCCTGATAAAAAGCGCATTTTGACCGGTGCAGGGTCAGTCCACTGTCTTCGAGCCTTTGGAGTGTTGCCCTCAGGTGAGCATGGTGCTCCTCAAGTGTCGCCGAGTATACCAGGATGTCGTCACTGAGGTTGATTACTCCGGTCAGGCCGGATAATACTTCGCGTATGGCGTTTTGAAACACCTCTGCAACGGAGGAGACACCAAAGCTCAGCCGTCGGTAGCGGCGAAGTCCTACATGGGTTGAGAAGGTAGTTATATACCTACTCGCTGGCTCCAGTTCAAGCTGATGGTATCCCGAGTTGAGGTCCAGTTTTGAAAACCATTTTGCCCCATTCAGGTCAGCCACTATGTCATCCATGGTAGGGGTGATGTGTCTCTCCCGCTTGACGGCGACATTGGGCAGCCTCATATCCACACACAGCCTGATCACCCCAGGTTGTTTTGGTTTGGGGGCTACTACCAACGGGGAAACCCAGGGTGTCGGGCCCGACACCTTTTCTATCACTCCGAGGTCTTCCAATTTTTTAAGTTCTTCCTCCACCTGGGGTCGTAGGTTGAATGGCACCCGTCTGTGTCGGAGGGCTACTGGTCGTACAGATGTGTCGATATGCAACTTGAATTGTCGCCCTTTGAGTTTTCCGAGGCCTTGGAACAGTGCTGGGAAGTCCTTCAATAGGATGTCTGCATGTGCCTGGTGCACCTGATTCGCAAAAAACACGAGGCCAAGGTCTTCTGCCGCGTGGCAGCTCAGAAGGGTGCCCTTTTTCCCTTCCGTGATGTGAAAACGTGTTTCAGTGGAATAATCGCCATTCACGACGGTCGTCTGGATTACTCCCCGCAGTGGTAGTGGCTCAGTGCCGCCGTAGGTGTAGATCCGGGCATTGGAAGGAGCAAGAAGGGGCTTGGGAGACATTTTCTCGTATTGGTCTGAGTCCATGACGTTTACTGAGGCCCCGGTGTCTATGAGGGCTTTTACCTCTGTGCCTTCTATGGATCCTGAACACATTGGCAGTGGCCTCCTCTTGGTGGACGCTCTGCTGACGTAGGAGATGACGTAGACCTCATCGTCCTCATCGTCTTCATATCGAGGTCGCCTATCTTGGGCCTGGTTATCTGGGGGAGGTAGTGCTTGGTCGAGTGACAGCTGTCGAATGCGTTGTGTCACTGTCCTGGGCCTTGGACCTGCTGGTCTGTATTTTCCCCCTCGACATACTGCGGCAAAGTGGTTTGGCCGCCCGCATTTTAGACACGTCTTCCCTTTTGCTCCACATGTTGCTGTTGTTGGGTGGTCGTCGCCACAGTATCCGCACTAGCTCCCTCGGGAGGTGGCGGCTCGTGGGCGGCCCGCAGAGGGTCTCCTCTGGATGGCGTCGACTTTCTCCTCTTTGATCTGCGGGGTTCTAGCTATGGCTGGTGCAATTACGGGTGTGCGGAGCGCCGCCTCCATCTCTTCCGCTCTCGCGTTCGACTGCTCGCGCGACCTGGCCAGAATTAGTATCTCGTCCAGCGATATGCCTGGTTGGCGGAGGATGAGTTTCCTGAGCAGCTTTGACCGGCATCCCACGATGATTTGGTCTCGGATTTCTTCCCTCGGGTTATTGAACAGGCAGGTGCTGGCCAGCCGGCGCAGCCTGGCGTAGTACATGTCCACCGATTCCGACTCAGTCTGCCATGCTCTTTTGAATTTGAATTTCTCAAAGTCGTTGTTGAGTTGGGGATCAAAATGTGTGTTAAGCGCAGCGACCGCAGCGTCGTAGTCGTGTTCGGGTCCAGTGTTGGGGAGCGTTTCGAACAACTCGTAGATCTCTGGACCCCCATACAGGATTAGAAGTGACCTTTTGACTGTCCCGTCGGTTTCTCTGGTGCCTTTAAAGTAAAGGTTCAATCTTCCGACCCACGCTTTCCATCTCGACGCCGCCGTTGCAGGGTCCGCCGCCTCGCTAAATGGGGGAATTGGCGCTGCGCCCGAGTGTAGGTGGGTGGTAGTGGTGCAGTGGCTCCGGCTTGGTTCTGACCTGGTGGTGGGGCGACCACCGCAGGTATGTTCTGCCCTGCCCCATCTTGGCTTGCTCCTGGCGCTGTGTTGGACATGATTCAGTCCCTTTCAGGCCTGTTTGTGTTCGCTTGAGTGCCCCCTGCGCACTAAACTCTCTTGCTCTGGTGACTGGGCTGGCCAAGTCTTGTTTGCTGTATGTTGAGGCCAAGGTTGATTCTCTTCCCTCTCTTTGGGGTTTGCCTGACTCGGTTTACGTAGATTGTGGGCCAGGAATGCTGTGGGCATTGGGGCCAGGAGTGTCCGTTCTGTCCCTTGAATTTGCCTGTGCTTGTTTACTGTCTGTGGTTATCTGCGCCTCCCCTCAGAGCCAGGCGGCAGGCGTTCCACACGCTGGAGCAGTTTGCAGCCCTCGCGCTGCAGGGGTGAGCTTCGGGCCTTCCAGCGCCCACGTGCGTAGCCGCAGCTCGAGCTGCGCGTCGCTCCGCCCGTTCAGACAGGGTGCGCCGGCACTCACAGGCCTCCTCGCGGCCGATGGCTCCGTGCCGCCGAGGGAACTTTCCGGGGCTTCACGGGGGCGCGCGGGCAGGCAAAGATCAAGACTCACCCGCGCCTCTCGGGGCCAGACCGTCACACCCAAGTCACCGGCGAGTCCCGCCAGCTGAAGGCGCTCCCGACGGGGAGACGCGTGGGTCGGCCTAGGAGCCGGGATCGGCACAGGAGCGTAGGCGGGTGAGCTCCGCAGCAGGGAGCAGACACGACGTGGAGGTGCGGACAGAAAGGCAGCCAGGCACGCGTGCAAGTAAGCCGGCCTCGTCGCCAGTGTAATGTGTCTGGTCAGGGCCAGTCACGTGGTAAAGGGGGCTAATGTAAAGATACACAGACACTCAGTTAACTGTTAGCCAGAAAGACCCCAAGCGGTCTTCCGCCTTATTTATTTATACCCCGGTGCGAGCCCGCCCCGGGGTATGCGTGGATGCGTGTAGAATAGGCAACATTGTATAGGAGAGCCCGTGTGGCTCTCTAGAGGCGGCTGGTGGCACTTCCACAGACGTGGAGGGGGAAGACCGGGAGAGACAGTTTTTCTGGAACTGAGGCAGGACGATGGCTATGGGTGCCTGGTGAGGGGTCAGGGGCACTCACAGACAGGGGGATTTTGCGGGTCGGGCCCGGTGGTGCTAGGGACCCTCCTGGTTGGTGTAGCCACGAAGGGGATGTGGTGGCAAAGCCAGCAGCAGATGCTGGCAGACAGACCGTGAAGCCAAGGGGGGCACAGAGGCCCTGAGACATTGGCCTGAAGAGGTGGGGAGGTCCGCAGTGGCCGTCCCTACACTGAGGGTTAGCCATTGCATCCCACCCAAGAATGTTGGTCCTAGCGGGACAAAGATGAGAGTGTGCTGAAGTATGTAGGCATATGCAAAAACAACAAGTATGTAGGCATGGCACATTTGAGTGAGTTTGAAGAGGGTGAGTGGGATGATGCTTTGGTGCTGGATTATGACGAGGGTAGTGACGATTGGGAAGAAAGTGAGTTGCGTGATGAGGATGAAGTGGAGAGACCTGAGGTGCACCACAATGGGAAAGGGTGCACAACAATTTGTGCAGTTAGTGTTTTGCAGAAGTCAAGTGCAGACCAAGGAGGCACCAAAAGTTGGGTGATGAAGCCGAGAAACGGATGTCGCAGGGAGAAGAATGACCCGGAGCTGTTGCCCTCAGGTACATGGGAGTGGTGGTCCATTTGGGGATTCGGGGAGCAGAAGAAAAGTGTGGCCACATGCACATCTGTGGGTGTGGTCGATAGGGCCATCAACGTTGGGGTAGGTAAGGCTAAGTGCACTTTGAAGGGTTTTTGTTGTGCCACCTGTCTGCAGTAGGTAAGCGGTCTATTTGTTTGGTACCCAGCCATCCCAGCATTTGGAGGGAAAGCCTGGCACCCATGGTGCTCTACTCCTCCCCCTGATTCAGTTTGAACCAGTTCCCCTCAGGTTTCTAGAAGCTTCTGGCACTGACTGGTAGGTGGGGTGGGGGGCATATAAATAAGGGGGTTGTGCCACCATGTGTGGAGACAGAGCAGGGACAGGAACGTGAAGGGACCTGCTGCCAGGGAAACCGCCACTTGGGCCTGTGTGCTGGACCCTGCACTCAACCAAAACCCCTCTGCTGTCCCCCATGGCTAGTGGAAGCCCCACTGCAGGAGTACAAGCTGCTGTACAGGAGGAGTGCCACGCTACAGTGGAGGATGGTTCAAGCCTACCGCCCTGTCTTGATGAGTACCCACTGACTGCTGACCTTGCCCAGTAGGGCCTACTGCTGTGATGCTTGGCCCTTAAGGAAGGAGCGCCATCCTAGGTCCCTGAGGGGGCTGGGACCTTGCGCCCCACGAGCGATGTGCCTAAAACCCTCTGAAGAGGAGAGCGCCATATTGGGGCTGGACTGGACCGCCCAGGAGGTGAGGAGCGTTACCTTGGGGCCCCTGAGGCTTACTGTTGGAACTGTCTGACCACCTGAAGTGCTGAGCCCCTGAAGCGCTGTGCTCCCTACGTGCTACTTGCTTCAGAACTGTTGCCTCCTAAGCGCTATGTGTGAGGGGAAGGACTGTTGTCTCCTAAGCGCTAGCCTTTTCAAGCGCTGTGCCCGCTAAGCGCTGTGTGGCCAAAAAGGAACTGTCTGATTGGAAAGTGCTGCGGGAGCCTACCCCGCGTTTTGGCATGCTTTTGGGCTAGTCGATGCTGGCGGGTGTTATTGCCCCCCCTGGTGCCAATCTAAATGAAAGCGGGTGCCTACCCTGCGTGCGGCGCGCTTGATTGACCTCATCGGGTGCCCACCCCACATAATTGCCGCCGTGACTCACCACCGCAGCCCAGGAGCAAGAAGGGGAAGAGTGCCGCAACTGCACCCCAGTGGGAGCCTACCCCGCGGGCATGCTGCCTGGAGGAGCTGCCGTCCGAAACCCAGCAGGTGCCACTAGCGCCGTGGGAAGATCACTGCCGCTGGCCAGGCAGAGAGTTGCCTGGGAGCCCTGAGGGCCGCCTCGCTGCCCCCGGCAACCCGGAAGCCTTTTCTGGAGGTGGGCGGGGCTTTGACGACACCCGGAGCCAGGCCCAGCCACCCCAGAAGACGCTCGCAGCCTCGCGAAGGCTGCATTGGAGCCAGGGTCCCAGGATGGGGGCCCGGGTGATGCCGGAGTAGCGGAGAGAGAGGCGGGGCTCCCGGGATCCTGAGGGAGAGCCCCGCAACCTCTGCAGAAGAGAAAGGCTGCTGGAGTGCGGGCAGGGTGTGGGGCGAGCCCCGCGCGCGGCCGCATCGGAAGCCTGGAGAAGCCGGGGACGGCCGAGGCACACACCGCTGCCTGTCCCCGGCCAAGAGACGTCCGGAACCTGCCCCCCAAAGAGCCCCGGTGAGTGGGGAACTGTTGGTGGAGGGGGGTGTGTCAGGGCACAGGGTCGGTGCCCGCCCCCGGGGACAGTGTTGCCCTTACAGGTGCCCCGTCTGGCAGCGGGCTCCTGCAACGTAGGGCCAGACTATTTGGGGATACCAGAGAGCTGCCCCAGCGGTGGACTCCTCTTCCCAGCCCCCCAAGGAGTGGGGCTGGGCTCTGACTTTCGCCCCATGGACCAGCTGGAGGAGGGTACACCGAGGGGCACCAGAGCCCCTTTCTTATTACCACGAAGGGGGCAGCTTTGATTTAGAGACCCAGGATAGGGGACCCCAACGCTGGGGGCCAAAGTGTCGCTATATGCCCCAGGCTGGCAAACTCGTCACTAGGTTGATGCCTAAGGGTGCTGTCCCCTGTTTAGGCCTATACAAATGTAACCTAGGCTCATGGCTGATGCCCGGTACTAGTGTGATTGTGCAGCTATGCCGATGATGTTGCGCCTAGTGTGGTTCAGGCCTATTGCTAATGCTGTTGATGCCATTTATATGTGCACGGTGTTTCTGACCAAATGAGTTCTGCCTATACTATTGTGCCTGATGTTTTCCTAAGGTTGATGCCCCTGAGCTCCCAGGATTTTGCACACCGCAGAGTGGGACCCATGTTAGGACTTAGTCCCTTCCTCATGATTTGATGCCTAATGCTAATGTCCCTTAGGCCTACTGTTTTTAGGATGCTATGGTTGGGCTCCAGGCTCAGGTTATGCCCACTGTGGAAGGATTCCTGCCTCAGGATTTAGGGCTGCTGCATGTCTAGGCCTGATGTTAATGCTGATACTGTTAGATTTGGGGGTCTTTGGTTGGCACAGGTTATTACTTGTGACACGCATGGACCCTCTCCTCTAGTCAGGGTAAGGGGAATTACCCTCTAAAATAATGCCTGCTCACCCTTCAGGTAGTGTGGCGCGAGCAGACAAGGCTTATCTCAGAGGCGTTTATAGGCTAAGCATTTGTGAACACATACAGTACTCAGTGACAACACTACAAATGGAAACCACACAGGTTTTTGTATAAAACTAGTTAACTTTTATATATGACTTAGCACAAGACCAACATAACGACAAAAATGACCATCATACTATTAGCAAATAAGAGTTCTTGTTTCAAGCGTATCTTTACAGTCTGTGCGATTCATATTCCTACGTTTGGCCCTTTACGGTGATGAATTGAACCCAAAAAGAGTCTAACACGCGCAGCGGATGCGTCTGTCCAATGTGCTCAAACACAGAGTGCGAGTCGTACACAGTACCTTTGATGGAAGAGTACGTCACGGACGATGCGATGAAGATAACGGCGTTGCATGCGGCGGTGTCCTCCTCTACGGTGCGAGCTACGGCTCGTTGGAGAGCGGAGTCGCTTTGCCAAGGGGACGATGCGAGGTGCGAAGCAGTTGAGGTTTGTTGCGGCGATGAGCCGTACCTTTGAGAGCGGGGCACCTTCCAATCCCGGACAGCGCGGTGCGAGGCGGACAGTACGCTGCAGATGTGCGAGACGTACCCAGCCACGCTATGCGCTTGTAACTTTAAGGCCAGCGGCCGGGGGCGCGTCGAGCAGTGCGGCTCGAAAGGGGAGGGTAAAGCGGTGTGCGTTGCAGGGCCCTCCTCTCACGATGCGAGCTCCGGCTTATTAGGGAACGGAGTCGCTTTGTTCGGGGCGGACACCTGGCACGGGGATTCACAGAAGTCGAGTCGAGTCTTCGAGGCGCACACAGATCTCGGCGCTGGCGTTACGGGAAAATCAGCATTTTCCAGCAGCTCTCTTTAAGGTGGGGGAAGTCCACCAGTCCTGGGATTTCGTTCAGGGGGCAAGCTCACCCACAAGCCCTTGGAGATCTTTAAGCACAAGTTTGAAGCAAAAGTATTTTCCAGTCTCTCCTTCAGCAGCAAGGCAACCACTGCAGGCCAATCCCCAGGTCAGGGACAGTACTCCTCCTTACAGCTTTCCCAGTTCCTTCTCGTCTGGCCGAGGTTCTTCTTGTTTCAGCAGGATCTGATTTCTTGGACTCAGGGTCCCAATACTTATACCACAATTCTTTTGTTCTTTCAGGCCAGGGGCCTTGCCTAGTTCAGCCCAGTTCTGGAGTAATTTGTTTACATGACTCTGGCTTCTCTTTTCAGTGTGCAGGGCAGAGACATCAGACGCTCCACAGGAGGTGGAGCCAGCATTGTGGTGGAAAGGCACAGCCCTATTCAGAGTCCAGGTGCACTGATCCCACCCATCTGGATGTAAATCTCTCTATTCACCACCTGACTGTCCCAGCCTGTCTCCTGGGAATTCCCCAGCCCTGTTACTCACAGAAACCAGACAGCAGATACACATCCTAGCAGAGGCGGGCTGAAAGGGTTAGGCAAGCAAATACCTACATTCCAAAAGTGGTATTTGCAAACACAGAATATTAAAATAAACTTTCCTAAAAGATGTATTTTATCAATCTGAGTTCAGGCATTCTAAACTCGAATTTCTACCATGTTCCCTGAGTCTGTTAGGATCATAGAATATAACAATTCCAACAGCCCATTCTGGCCTATGAGAACAGATAGCCTTGCAATAGTGAAACACGAAAATGGCTGTAATTCACTATTAGGACATGCCACACACATCAGGGCTTGTCCTAGCTTATACTTACAATGCACCCTGCCCTTGGGCCTACCATAGGGGTGACTAATAGGAAGTTAAGGGAAGGTTTAGGGACTGGCAAGTGGGTGCACTTGCCCAGTCAGCATGACAGTACCAGACTGCATGCAGGCTCTGCATAGAGGGCCCGACTGGCCCTCTATGTTCAAGAGACCACAGACTTGTTTAGTACTATACACACGAGGTACAGTTAAAATCCAGAGGACACATAATGGCTACCACTTCCCAGTAACATTGTTAATATACCCCTGTAGGGCTTCTATAACATGATAGCTATTTTGGTCAAGAAAATTATAGTACCAGTTTACCAATAATAGCCTGACCTGCATCAGGTTAGAAATCATGATCAGTTGAAACCAGGTTGACAAACTTGCACAAAGGGATTTTATGGATCCATACTTTACTGTGATTAGCATCACCAACCCTCCTTTTACCCTATCAGCCAGCGAAGGTGTTGCAAAAACAGTGAAAGCATAATAGCCGTCCAACACAATGCTCTCTTTAAACCACGTTTCCTGCAGACAAATGATGCCAAAACCCATGATGTATTCCAACCAGACCTCATGAGATAATTTAGGGTGAATACCTGCAATATTCAAGGAAATTAGTTTAAATGAAGGGGTAAGGTGACCGTGATTCTTTAGGTCCACTGGTGTAATAGTAATAGTGGGTATATTAACTAGAGCTATTTGGCCGAACCCTTCCCCCCCCTTCGTGATTACCCTAGATGATTGATTTTGGTGGCTGGAAGCAGTTTGCAAGGTTATTCTTGTCCTCATTTACAGTAATCGAGTTACACAAATTTGTGCCAGAGGATTCTAGGAGTTTTATGTGGCCAGAAACATCTTCATATAGAGCTCTCCCTGGGTGGATATGTTGAAAACCCCTACTTCTCTTACCGGCTGTCCGTCCAGATCATATGGTCAGTCAGTCAATCTCAGTTAAACCTGAGATGGCATTAAAGCGGTTAGTGTGGGTAAAAAATGGCTGTGTGGGGGGCAATGTTCCCTCTAATTTCTTTCCTCTTTGTGCGGCAGTGTAAGGTCTCTGTGCGCTGCAGCCAAGGCTATGTGCGCCAGGAACCAGACCACACATGTGGAAGCAGTGACCAATGTTCCCTCTAATTTTTTTACTTTGTGTGTGGCTGTGTAAGTTCACCTTACAGGAAACAGTGGTTGGTTGGATACATTCTTCAATTTCTGAGAGACATTAAAGAACTCACTCACAGCTCTAACAGAGTAAGAAGCAATGCACAAGCCCTGATCCAATTTCACCTGGGTGGTGGCAATGTTCTTCTCACCAGCTTTCATCACTCCACATTCGCTCCATGGCATTGCATCCACCGCCCATCTCATCAAGGGGTTCAATATATATCACATCACAGCAAGAGTGATGAATCTGCAAATGCTGTCCATCGACTTTAAGGCTTGAACCTACAAATCAGTAACAAAAGGTCTTCTGATTCACCTGCCTGAAAATCATAACATTGGAAGATTTCAGATCGAGAATTGCAAGAATGAAAACTGGGGACAGTGTACACACCAGGACCTCCAAGAAAACCCCTTCTGGATTTCAGGCTTAGCACATCACTCTCAAAGTTCAGAAAGGAACTAAAGTCTTTTCTCTTCAGTGATCACCTCTTCTGGCATCGATGAGGACCTCCTAGCTCCTCTGTCTATGAGCCCAACTACGAAGAAACTCTGTCCCACTGAACACTCTCCTTCCATCACACACTCTGACTTGCTCCCTAGTCTCCACGTGAACTAAAATGGTTTTACTTTCTGATTACTATGTAATGCACTGCACTGCTTTTCACGTTTTCTTCAATTTTTGGAGGACTTGTTCAGACATGAAATGTATACATATTTTGTGGAGGTGAGGAGAAAGATGAGGTAGACAGTAAAATACCCAACGGTATAAATACAGTTGAAGAGACCATCATATACAAAGGGCAGCATTTCTGTAGATCAGGATTTGTTGAGGAGTAGCTCAGAATGTGTAGTAAATGCCTGGAATTTGCAGCAAAAGTAGCAAAATAATACAAGCATTGTCAAATCCAATAAGTCTTGTTTTTCCAGCCTATTTGCCCAAACCTTTTATCTATGCTATTCAGCATTATCAAGGTGCTGTGCAGCATAATGGAAAGCTAAAAAACGGAAGGTACTATTGTGCAGCCATGCTATTTTGTAGGCACGAGTATGCTGCATTGCGCATGCATGCCTACAAAATGTTTTATGTTTTCAGATCTCAGATGGAATAGTAGATTTAAAAAAATAGAATATAAAGAGCACAAAGGTGCTTTTAAGTTGGAAGGGGAGGAGATATCCTGGGGGAGCATGAATTTGGAGGGAAGCAATGGGAAGCGGCTGAGGAAGCTATCACTTGTGGCAGAAGAACAGAAGTGCAGAAGCAAAGTGGTGGAGTAGCACACGAAGATGCGTGAAACACATGGGCAAGAGAGGGCAACATGAAGCATAGCAGAATATGGAAGATAAGTACATGAGGGAGACAGCTGGAAAACACATGCACTCTCATGGAATGCTGAACCAAAAAGAAAAATTCAGTTCCCGAAAAGTAAGTGGTTGAAGGAAGTAAAGATTCTATGTTCCAGGGGGAGGGAAAACAGGAAAGGAAGGTAAGCCCAAACAAGGAAATCATTAATGAGCAAGTTCATAGTTAAAATAAGGCCAACCAATGGGAAGCAGTGGGCAGCGTCTAAGACCACTGCAAGTTTACCATAGGTCTTTTCACAACCAGACAGATTGAGCTGGGTGGTAGGCGAGACCCAAACAATCCCAGATCTGGAGAGAAAGTAAGGTCTGTAGATTTATAGTAGGCAGCCCTTTTGTGTGTTAAATACCTACTTTTCTGTGCATCCACCACCCTCCGCAGTAGGGTCAGCTGAAAAGTAAAGCAATTGTGACATATTACACAACACGTATGAGAGCTTAATGATATTCAAACAGAAGTGTAGTTCCAGATGCAAGGAGGAGGGATCCAGTGAAACAATAACATTCTCATTGATTATGGGACCACCTGTGCTTCTGGGTTTATTTATTTGCATGCTGTTGTGGGATTTACCAAAGCTCTCCTTAGTGGTTTGTTGCGCACACTAAATTCCTTGCGGTTTCCTTGAAAGCAAGCAGCCATATTGGATCCCTGACAGTGTGGCGCTTGTCCGCGTGTCCAAGCGGAGAGTCTCGAAAAAGATGGCTTGCCATCTTATTAGCTCTGGGTCCAGTGCTTAATTTGAGCTGGTGGTTTCCAGTGTTGGCACCAGCACTTACCTGTCAACACCAGCACTTGTGACAGTATGCCACAAGGTGGCAGTGTCTGCTAATTTAGAGATGACAAAAACAACAGTTGATTATTAATTCAATACACGTTGTAAACTATTATTACCTGCCTCCCAAGCCATTCTTAAAGGTTTGGGGGCCTGTAATAGTCCGAATCGTCAAACTTGTAGGAGTCTGATTGTTAGTAGTTGTGTTGTTACTATAATTGGCAGCATTGTAGGGGCAATGTGTGGTGCAAGCTGCAGTGGCCTCCTGACAAGAGCCCTGGCATTACATTTGTTTTTTTAAATTAACTTAAGCACTGGTTGGTTTTCTTGATCCAACGAATAGTTAGTTACATACAATCCGACTTTGGGATAGCTATCAGATATGCAAATTATTTCCAACAAAATGTATGCAAGGTACATTTTTCTTAGATGTTTTCATTGTAGATATTCTAAAATCCTGGCTGAATGGTACTATCGAGTGGGGCGACCAGCAGAACTCAACTTCGCATTAATGGGAATGTTTGAGCTCGAACCCACCCTAGTGGAGGAGCCCCAGTACTTTATGGTCATGCATGGCCTGGCTATGTTGAGAGGTATAAGTTATGTTACACAGTTTTTATACAACACACATCCATCTAGGAGGTTAACAGAGGAGAGGGCTGTGCATGTGATCCTTCTGTCCATGTTGGGTGAAGCAATTATCCACTACATTTTACCCTACTCCATAGAACATGCTATTGTCAAGCATGAGATGTAGTTATAATGCAGCACATTCAAAATAATTTAGAAAGCAGCAAAGATTTTAATACAGACAATATCATTTTAGCTATTGTGAGGAAATGTGGGTGGCATTCAGAAAAAAACAAAAAACTGAATGCAGGGTGGAGCTGTCGATAGAGCAGCAGGTGCATTGCACTGGGCACAGGACCTTGAGAGACCCACCTCACCCAAGTATGGCTTCCTTTTGCTACCAAACTGCGACTGTAAGAAGCCTTTGTTTCTTGCTTGTCTGAAGGCACCCTTGTTAGTTCACGGTCTAAAAACCCTAAGGTTTGACTCAACATTTATGTGAAGGCGAGACGAAAGCCTGTGATTTCCTGGGCATTTTTAAGGGTGTCTCACCATGCCTTTAAAAACATCTCTGAAGTCTACAACCCTGACGTGTGCTTTCAGGTGTTTCTAAAAGCACTCGTCATGCTTGTAGACTTGCTGCATTTCATTTGTTAATAGAGCATGGCACACAATCTGCCCCGCTTTATTACATAGCTGCCAAGGTTTCAGATTGCGTGTGTGTGACATTTTCATAACTTCAGTGTAATTATGAGGGTCATTCAATGACTATGAGTGACACTTTCTTGCAAGCAAAATCAACCAATGAAGACGAGGGAAACATGTAAACATAGATGGCAAGTTTTCAGATTGCATATGTGTGACATTTCTGTGGTTTATGCGCACTTATGAGTCACATTGAACTGCCAAGAGTGACACTTTGTCTGGAGTAAAACCAAGCAATGAAGTGCATGAAAACAGATAAATAACACAAATTACACCTGTTTCAGCTGTTGTGAATCTATCTAGGACCCTAATTCGATATTCCTGAGTTATGCCCTTATATGGTTATAACAAATAATATCCTTATAAAGGCATAAGAATCATATCCATATTTAGTAATAGCCTATGCCGTCCAAATACGGCATGGCTACTCCCATAGATTCCTAGAAAGTACAAAACGTTCTTTAAACAAACCAAGCCTCCAGCAGCCCGGGAATTCCCCCTGCTTTTGTTTTGATTTGCACAAGAATTCCTGGAGTCCAGAAAGAACTGTTAGTTCTTAGTGACGTCTTATGTCCAACCTTACGTCAAACCCGGCACCTTTCAGGTATAAATATACCAACGTTGCCTTAAGCAAACACACGGTGGTTTGGAGCAGAGCGGCTATCTACTTGGCCGAAGCCCAGCTGATGCGAGGGCCGAAGGAAGCCGACCCTCCCATTGACGCACTGAGAGAGGCGCTGTCTTTTCTCCTGCCGAGAAATTCCAGCTCCGGTGTTTCCAGTCACCCCTGCGGGTTGCTGTGAGATCGAGTCCTGAGAGAGAGATACAAAACCTCTTTCATTCTAGAACCAAGGTACGGAGCTGATTAAACCCTTGAGAGAATTCTTGATTCAGATTCTTGGCAAAAACCAACTGAACTTAAACTGCAACTTACTTACTCCTTCCCACGTATTAGGCTTAGGTCAGGTACACCGGGGTAGGTGTATCTTAGAAGCACCAGTTGAGTACGTTAGTCAATGTTTTTATGTATGTATATATTTTATCCGTTTTAAAGTATCATATGGCTAAGAAATCATATCAATGCTTTTACAGTATTATTTCATAATATTCCTTTTACTGTACGCACTTTACTTCATGATAAGTATTGCAATTGTGGCAACTCATTTCTCTTGCATGAGAAAGAAGACTGCTCAATAAATAATAACTTTTATTGAAAATGCCCGTCTCTCTATTTCTCTGCACTCTTGGTGAAATTAAGTATGCACGATTGACTGAGTGAAATAGCTGTCTATTGTTTTCACACGACTCTAGAGATATACTCTTTATTCTGAGGGAGCAAAGTTGTCATGTTTATGCGGTTGTCAGAAACTAATCCCTTCTTGTCTATTCAGGAAAGTTAACCCCTTCCTGTTCACTCGAGAAAGTTTCTAGTGACCTCTGAGCTAGCTGGAAAACCTAATTAAGTCTAATATAGTCAGTAGAGACCTAGATGACCTCAGTCCTACGTCTAAACTGCTGTTTATATTATTCCAATGCGCAGAGCCTATTGGGAATATAGGAACTACACCACATGGTGCCCAACGTTTGGTAAGGCGATAATCTAACGCAAGACTCTAGAGTAACTCAGTCGTGTTTTCACACAGACCCCTTTTCCCGTAAAAACTCCAAAAGACGTCTGGAGTGGGTAAAAGGTTAATATCCGCCGGAACTTAGTAGGAAGAGATTCCTATGTATAGTTTTTGGTTTAGTCAACGTTGAAGGATACAGTGTTCCAAAATATTGTGCACCTAATCTTTGTTTCCTTGAAACTTGCTCTGCGAAGCAACAAACCTTTCAGTCAATAAAAATTACGGAAAGTGACGTTGAAAGGGAGAAAGCTAGAATAGCAGCTCAACTCCTAGCGGATGACACAAGTCTGAGAGATGAAGACCCGAAAGCTATAATCATTCCGGTAAATGTAAGAAGAACTATAACTCTTAAACTTATAGAAAATGGACTATCACCAAGAGGTGGTACAGTCATATTCGTGGTAGAGGCCCATGAATATCGGCAGACAGGGGTATTCTATTCATGGATACATTTTCCAGCAGCAAACGCTGTGACACAAGACTTCCACTATTACAAAATAGAGGAACCCCCGGATGAATACGTTCCTTTCGAGGATGTTGAAATCCCACTAACTTACCAAGAGCACCTGCTCTGGTTTAATGGCGCCCTAAAACATCAAATTCACATCACCAGGCTCGGTCCACTAGGTAGACCAGGAGCCACGTGGCCGGTTCTAGCCAGCTACACACCACATCCCGACATTGAAAAAATGTCAGACCGGGAACTTTTAGCTCAGCTAAAACAGCTAATTAAAATACATAGACAATTGGTCCAATATGTCATACGGACTTCAACAGTCCAACCAGCAATAAAAATTCCACAGCACACCCCTCACCAGGGGAACACAAATAAAATCACACCACTTAATATACAATCAGCGATTGGCAAAATACCCACAAAACGGGAACAAATTCCATTCTGGTTAGCCTAGAAAATTACTCAAATAGAGGCGGTATTTCCTGATACTACACCTCATGAGAAACACAGAATTCTGACTATCTGTCTTCTAATGGGGATCGCACCACATGTGGAGGACTGTGACACTTGGGGCACAGTCTTTGCTTCGATTTACACAAAAAAACATGGTGTTCCATCTATGGCGGTTATACCAGACGTATTAAGACAGATTCAAAATGAATACGGTCCAGAACCTGCTTTAACTCTAGGTATGAAATTACTAAAAGACTTTAAGCAAGTCTCGGCTATATTATTAGCCAACATAAAAGGAGAAGCAGCATCTGTGGCGATGCGCCAAAATTGAAAGAAACAGATATAGCAGAACAACCTTTTGAACTTGCCAGAATCATAGAAAAATCCTATGAAGAACTAGGTAGAGATAGTTTGGGTGGGAAACCACTAAAACCCCAACTAACTGAAAATCCTGAAAAAACCTTTATTAAAAATAATCTCAACACTCCAAAAAAGAGTTGGGAGGGTGATAAATAATCCACTCCCAGAGAAAAACGGATCCAGTCCAGAGGAAGGACTCCTCAACGAAGAGATAGATCTTCAGAACGAGGAGGCAAGTCTCCCCAGAGGGAGCCCTCTGAGAAAAGATACAACCTTAGAGATAGGGATAAATTGAGAAAACCTGACAGATATCAAGATATTGATACACGTCCCTCTCAATCTTTTCAGACTTCCTCACAGAAATCGGAAAGAAGAGGACGGTCAGAACACAAGGAAGAGCACGTCAAATCCAAAGACAAGGAACCTGCTCATCAAAGTAAAAAATTACAATTTCCAAAAAAGAAGGTAGCCAGTATTAAAATAAAACATGCCGAGGATACTGAGGACACAACTGAAAAATGGAGAGTGGGCCCAGACAGTGCTAGACAGCGCAGCAGGAGTGACCATAGCTCGCAAGATCCTGATGAATCTTCTGGAGACAGTGGACACGAATGAGTACATTCAGGTGGAAACTGCAGACACCAGAGTTAGCAAACCCCATAAATTATACGAAATAACATTGCGTATAAAGGGGGACAAGACTAGGAAAATAAAGGGTCTCTTTTGGGATAACCTTTCGAAAGGCTATGATATCCTTCTAGCAGAAAAAGACTGGCCACCGGAGTTTGTCAGGGAGTGCCCTCATGGCGAAGAAATGATTATGCCTGCCTTCTCAAATCATATTCCAATTCATAAAAAATATACATTTGCTAGAAAATGGGCAGTAGCCCAAGCTCCTGCATTATATAAAAATCATGTAGGATGGGATGAGGATTCTCCTCACCATAAAATCAAGTTAAAAAGTCAACCTACTGCACAAAGGCAGTACCCAGTTAAGCAAGAAGCTAAAAAGCAAGTCAGGGAGATCTTAGATCAACTTGAATATCATGGGGTGATTGAAACATGCACCTCACAAATGAACAATCCTTTGTTTCCTGTCTCCAAGCCAGACAATTCATATCGTCTAGTTTTGAACTACAGACACCTAAACTCCTGCTGCAAGACATTTGCAGTACAAAACTCACACAGTGCAGCACTAATGAATAACATCGTGCGCAAAAAATATAAAACGACATTAGATATCTCTAATGGTTTCTTTTGTCAAAACATAGCACCTGAAAACTAGGTATTTGACCGCTTTCTCAACAATGGGGTCGCATAACAATTCTGTCGACTCCCACAGGGATTCAAGAATAGCCCAGGATTATTCTCAGCAAGGGTAACAGAGTTACTACAAATGTATGATTATGAGGCATTATCCTATGTCGATGACATCTATCTCACAGATGATAACCTGGAGACTCACTTGAAAAGAGTGAACACCATAATACTTGGGTTCGCAGCTGAAGGGTACAAATTCAACTTTAAAAAGTCACGAATTGTCCACCTAACTGTCCTGTTTTTAGGATACGAATTATCAAGTGAAGGCAAAAGCCTAGCAGACAATTTCTTAGAGAAATGCGCTGTACTCCAAGCTCCAAAAACGCTGAAGAACTTACAATCAATACTAGGTTTCCTGAATTTCAGAAGAACATACATTCTAAATTATGCAGGGAGGGTTAAACCTCTCTATGAATTAATAAAACCTGATTTCAAACCAATTAATTGGACTCAGAAACACACAGAAATTTTAAGATCATTGCAAACAGATATGTTAACTAAAACAAAACTGCAAACATGCGAAAGGATACGCAACCTTGTAATCCGAGTAATCCCAGGAAGATGCGGATTCACGTACCTGACCTCTAATGAGGGAGAAACGGTACCAATAGCTTACAAATCACACTTGTACACACAAGCTGAAATGAAATTCAGTTCAACTGAAAAAATTCTAACTGAGGTTCAAACTGCTGTAGCAAAAGAAAGAGCCCTAGTCCAAGGGAGAAACATATCTTTTTTAACAGCAGAATCAGCCCTTGAGGCAGTGACAAGACCACGCATTCCAAATGCAGTGACATTAGATCCAAAATGGATACAATGGGAAAATGTTCTTGCTGCAGAAGACGTGAAACACACGTTTGATCCAAAAATGAAAAAACTAGAAGATCTAGAATACGAACATGAATATCCTCTGTCAATCGAGATTCTGCCTCTCGGACAATACACCTGTGTGATTTACACAGACAGATTCGCACAACACTACGTTGTGGGAAAACAAACTTACAATGCAGCGTGCGCGATTGTTAAAGGTCGCTGGTGCTTAGGTAAATTCAGACCGATAATTACAAAAACGGAATCACTCAGAAACTGTACAGCTCAGCGAGTTGAAATAAGATCTTTAAAGATGGCGCTTGAAAAATGCCGATCGCGAATTCCCCACACTAATAGTGTGCGATTCGCATTACTGCATCAAGTCTTACAATATTGACACGCAGACATGGATCAAAAACCGTTACAAAGATGACACAGGTGCCACAATAAACCATAAAAAGCTCTGGGAACAAGTAGTTCTTTTGCAGAAAGAACTACAAAAGACTCACGTGATACATACACTTAGTCATCAACGTGATGGCGTTCACGTTGCAGGGAATTCATTGGCTAATAGAGCCACAGCGGCAGCGGTTCCACCGGCTTCCGTAGCCACAAAAAAGCGTTCTAAAAAACACATAGACGGAGAAACCATGCTGGCGGTAAAAGCCTCATTAAAAGGCGACTTTGCAGCATTACCTCTCAACTATCCACTCAAAAATACATACATAATTGATGCAAACTCCGTTCCTTTTGCTCAAGTCCCTGGAGTGGGGGATAGAGTAATTCCAAACACGAACCGGAGGGCTTACTTGATTCAAGAAGCACACATGGGACAGGGTCTAAGGCACCAAGAGATCGTGAGATCTCTAAAAGAATTACAATCAGAATACTGGTGGCCGGGGATGAGCCTGCAAAATTACAAATTTGCAAAGGATTGTCCAGACTGCAACAGAGATCGCAGTTGTGAACCGAACCAGACTACTGCCAGGACACCTTTATTAGAAAGCATCAGGCTATCTATACGCAGAAATCCAGCCGGAGAAATGCGTTCCCATAATTATTAAGACTAGATTCACTTAAGATGTAGGCCCCAGCGCTCGGCTGACGCCAGAACTGTTATAAAAGATTTGCGAGTCTTTATCGGCACATACGCAATTGGCATGCTACATTCTGACCAGGGTCCTGCGTTTAGCTCTCGAGCTTACACAGAGGCCATGACCAGCATGGGCATTGCATTGCGGTACTCTTCTCCCTTCCATCCTGAGGGAAATGCGGTAGTGGAAAGAAAAAACCGTGACATAAAGCAATCTATAACGGCGAGGGTATTAGGTTCGGGTGATGGGTGGGTCAAACATCTAACAAGTGTCCAACGTAGTCTTAACAATCTGCCAAGAAATTCTCTAAAAGGTATCACTCCATACGAACTATTGTTCGGCACTAGAATGCAAATCCAGGACTTAGATTGTCACACTTCAGTGGTGAAAGAAAAAGCCTTTGATATCAAAGACCATTTGGCTGTTTTACAGGACTTAAATGAAACAAGAAGAAGTCTAAGTAACACAAAGCTAAAGCCAACGACCACTGAAGAAAAACCACCTGTCCCAGCAAGACCTGTCTGGATTCCAAAGCTTGGGGATCTTGTCAGAGAGAAGATCGCGGTGAAGAAGGAATTTAGGCCTTCTTACAGAAAAGCAGTACCTGTCTTAGCTGTCAGCAGAACAAGATCAGTAGTACTACCGCCCCTTGCTGGTAAAAAAGGAGAACAGAGTTGTATCCATCGACCTGGTAAAACCACAATCATGTGGCCAATAATAAGTAGTAGGCCCAGTGGTTAGCAGAAGACCAAATCTTGCTACAATCCAAGAGGTGCAAACTGAGAGACTAATCACTTTTGATAAACCTGCAGTGAATAAAAAAGGACTATGCAACAAAGCCATGGAACTTGTGCCTCTTGAAACCCAAATTGCAACAGTTCGTCAAGAAACACCTGTCTACAACGATGTAGCCTCCGACTATGCTAATGAAACAAAGAAAAATGCAACGACTAATGAGAATCCGGAAGCAATTCCAACAATTGACAGAACTGCATCTGGCTACTTCATCAATTTCGATGACTTTCCTGATGATCCAAGCGAACATGAAGATACGCCAGCAACAAAAACTTTCAAAGAAAAAATGACTGAACTCTTTCATCAACTAAAAGAAACATATCTGATTTCAACATGGATTGAATTTTGGATTGTGTTAGGTGTACTTTTCCTCCTACTTTGGCTCATCATGGTTCTATGTTTGGGAAAATGCATTGATGGAAAATATAGTACAATGGACACAGCAAGTCAGAACATCAACTTGGTCCTAAAACCTCACACATCCTCTCACATCGAGAAAAGAGAACTGTCATCAGTGAACATAACAGCCAATCCAATACCCGGTGGTGTAGTATGGGACAAAACGGATTATGAAATCTATGGCCCGATTGAGCTCTTGAAATATCCACACAAGTTCAAGGTTTCATTAAGTGAATTTGTGACTCCAAGTACTTTCTATGATGATTGGGACTTTGAAAATATTAATAATATGATGTCAGATTTAGGAATGTCAGCAAAATCCACAGAACATGATTATTTACAGGGTTAATCGAACTATGAAGAAATGTACAGTTTTAACCACTATGGTCATCACTATTTGCATAAATCTGCTCAACCTAGAAATGTTTTTAATTATAATCAATGGGAACATTGTCCTACACTGCCAAAAGGCAGCTCGAAAACATTTTATGAGAAATTCCCATACTTATCAGGGTTTATTAACAGTGATCCAGAAACGTTTTATTTTAGAATGTAAAATAAGACAGGAATGAAAACAATGTTGACAAATACTAAATTGATTTATTCTGAAAAATGTTATGATAAAATGTCTACATTTGGTTTTGAATTTTGGAAAAACAATATTGAAACAAAAACCATCTGGGGTTCAAAAGACTGGCAGGTACAAGGTCTAGAAACATTATTTAGAGCCTGCATGATCCCAGAACAGATAATATTCCGGAATGACACCATTCAACAAACAACCTGTCTTGGTTTAGCCAAGATAAAAGACTTTAAAAAAATGTCTATTCCAAATCCCATACCTGATAGTAATAGCACTGCAGATGTGGAGATAGACGTATTCCATATTTTACACCAAAACAGAACAAATCCTGATTGGAAAAAATGGTTGATCTGGCCCACAGACACAAATAACTGTCAAGATAGATTCCTGAACAAAACACAGGGGTTCAAACAGAACAGGCCAGACCCAAGATATTCCCAGAGACAACATCCAGGGATAGTTACAACATACAGTGTAGGGAAACTATGCATTGAGTGGCTACAGAAATCCATACTGGCTGAAATTAAGCAACACTTGACTTTACTTAAAGACGGTGGTGACTTGCGAGATTTCATACTGGGACCTCGCAAACAGCGTCAAAAACGTTTCATATACGCCGGTATATACACTGCTTACAACGAAGCTTGGAAAGTAATGCAAATTGAAACAGCTGAAAAAATACGAGAAATTGATCGTATAAATTTGGAAAAATCACTTTCTGTTGTGGACAATGGGTTAACGACTCTGTCCTCCAGAATATATTCACTGGACAGCATTGTATCATCTGCTATTGATATAATAGAGCAGGACTTGCTAATGTTACAACATGGCCAGTCCCAATTGCGTTCTATTGTACAGCTAGGCTGGACGTTGCAAAACCTGCGTTCAGGCTACGTGCCATGGCGTCTAATCAACACAACGTCATTATTCTCTATCTTTACCCTTACTGATAAACAAATCAGTTTGGCACAAAAAGGAGCAGACTATACGATTCTGAGCATTGAAAAACTTGAGAGATTATCTTTGACAATGTCAGAGAGACCTGTCATTGAATGCATAATACACGGAACAATTACAATTCCGATAACAACTTTCCAGTTTAAGTATTGCCAAAAATATATACCAGCAGGCCTGTATGAAAGGTTGGGTAAAGGATACATCAAATCAACCTGGAATTTACCTTATCCACACAAATGTTATAGTGAAGGGAAAAAAGAGGTATTCCTTAGTGGTAACAATTGTAAAAAATCACTAAGCGGTACACTTCTGTGTCAAGGTATTAACTTGCATGGAGCCTGCGAAGGTTCATGAAATAACCTTTCATGTCACCTGCACGGCACTCCTACAACACAGATAGAGCCATTTTTCAGACAGCTTTCCAACAGCAGTTACTTTCTAATAATTGACCACAGCTGTTGTGGCATGATGCCAGGAAAAGCCTATCTCATAACCGTTACTTCTAGGGTCATTTGCTGTATGCAAGTATTGTATTCAAACAGCAATCCAGACATGGAGGCGGCAATATGGCCTTCTTTGAATATCTCTTCTATTCGAATTGATACTTTAAGCAGAATGAAGTCTATTCTTTTACAGACAACTGTGCCTTTAACCTCGTCCAAAGAGACGTATGATCTGCACGTTGCAAGGACAGCAGCAGAAATACATTCCCTATTATCAACAAATTGCCCCGTACATTTAGTAGAAATGTTAGGTCAAATTTTAAACATGTCTGATACCAGTGGCATCGCACATGTATTTAAGACAATTTTTTCGGGACTGTTAGCACCCTTTGAAACAGTTCTGGGCATTTTCCCGAATTTTGTGCATTCGTTATTCGGCGGCCTACCTCTTCTTTTGGGACTCGTAGCAGGAATTTTATTTTTGATCCTTCTGCCCGATATGGCAAGCCAAGCCACAGACAAAACTCCAGCTACAATGGAAGAAACGATCCTAGCAATACGCTACCGAGACCGAATCACTAGAGTCCTCGGATTAGCCCGGCTAAGAGATCTGAGTGCAACCTGGTTTCTTTCATTCAGACCAATCTGGCAAGATTGCATCATACCTGTGCTTCGATGTCTGCTATGCAGAGAAGAATGCGTGTTGAACGTCTGTCTTACACTACCATCAGCAGTACCTATGGATATCGATACTTTGCTAGGTCCGTTAACAACTCATGCAACGTGTTGTCCCCAGCGGCTACCTATTCTGATGACGGCATTCGTTGAGACTTCACCATTACGATTAGGTG
Organism: Lissotriton helveticus; assembly: GCF_964261635.1. NCBI lineage: Eukaryota > Metazoa > Chordata > Amphibia > Caudata > Salamandridae > Lissotriton > Lissotriton helveticus. The sequence goes on from NC_136059.1 coordinate 938,060,757, forward strand.
GTGGTGAAGTACGAGATGAAAGCAGCACCACACAGGCACAACCTTCAGTGAGCATTGCTGATCCAGACATCGATGATAGCAATGATTCTCACATTTGCACTATTTCAGCATTTTCAAACTTGGTCGAACTTTCACCTGATGTTGTAGACCAATTTTTCGCAAGCCTGTCTGATATGATGTTCTCTCCTAACAATGAGAATGACTTTTAAAACAAACGAGCACACAGCGTTCCCTGAACTCTGAATTCGGCCTTCAGTTTTTCATAAACAAAACTACTGAAAACAATTGGAACTATTTTTTCCCCTGAAAGCGAAATTATTTTTCCACTTCCAAAATATTTACCTTTTTTTGGCACATGGTAGTCTGCTTAAAGTAGAACTATTCTTAGAGAACAGAGCTTCTATTTTTATAGACACTAGAGACAATATTTTACCTCAGCCTCTAGCACATGTACAGTATTGTATAAATATGTGATGAAATGGTCTCGACCTTTTTTTTCTGTATTAAGAGCCATTTCATGAATGTAATTTTCGCAATTCATTCAGCCAATATTTATATATGGATTATCTGAATGATACAACTGCTTGAAAGACGTACAGTATAATACTCATTTTCGTGTATATACCATATACCATTTCAAATGCAACTTATGTATTTTGGGGTGGGTTGGAAAACACATGCATCGTTATATGTTTAGTATTGCTTACTTTTTAGTAATGATGGACATTAATACGTGGAGTGGGTGTTGTGAATCTATCTAGGACCCTAATTCGATATTCCCGAGTTATGCCCTTATATGGTTCTAACAAATAATATCCTTATAAAGGCATAAGAATCATATCCATATTTAGTAATAGCCAATGCAGTCCAAATACGGCAAGGCTACTCCCATAGATTCCTAGAAAGTACAACGCGTTCTTTAAACAAACCAAGCCTCCAGCAGCCCGGGAATTCCCCCTGCTTTTGTTTTGATTTGCACAAGAACTTCTGGAGTCCAGAAAGAACTGTTAGTTCTTAGTGATGTCTGATGTCCAACCTTACGTCAAACCCGGCACCTTTCAGGTATAAATATACCAACGTTGCCTTAAGCAAACACATGGTGGTTTGGAGCAGAGCGGCTATCTACTTGCCCGAAGCCCAGCTGATGCGAGAGCCGAAGGAAGGCGACCCTCCCATTGACGCACTGAGAGAGACGCTGTCTTTTCTCTTGCCGAGAAATTCCAGCCCCGGTGTTTCCAGTCACCCTTGCGGGTTGCTGGGAGATCGAGTCCTGAGAGAGAGATACAAGACCTCCTTCATTCTAGAACCAAGGTACGGAGCTGATTAAACCCTTGAGAGAATTCTTGATGCAGATTCTTGGCAAAAATCAACTTAACTTAAACTGCAACTTACTTACTCCTTCCCACGTATTAGGCTTAGGTCAGGTACACCGGGGTAGGCATATCTTAGAAGCACCAGTTGAGTACGTTAGTCAATGTTTTTATGTATGTATATATTTTATGCGTTTTAAAGTATCATATGGCTAAGAAATCATATCAATGCTTTCACAGTATTATTTCATAATACTCTTTTTACTGTATGCACTTTACTTCATGATAAGTATTGCAATTGTGGCAACTCATTTCTCTTGCATGAGAAAGAAGACTGCTCAATAAATAACAACTTTTATTGAAAACGCCCGTCTCTCTATTTCTCCGCACTCTTGGTGAAATTAAGTATGCACGATTGACTGAGTGAAATAGCTGTCTATTGTTTTCACACGACTCTAGAGATATACTCTTTATTCTGAGGGAGCAAAGTTGTCATGTTTATGCGGTTATCAGAAACTAATCCCTTCTTGTCTATTCAGGAAAGTTAACCCCTTCCTGTTCACTCGAGAAAGTTTCCAGTGACCTCTGAGCTAGCTGGCAAACCTTATTAAGTCTAATATAGTCAGTAGAGACCTAGATGACCTCAGTCCTACGTCTAAACTGCTGTTTATATTATTCCAATGCGCAGAGCCTATTGGGAATATAGGAACTACACTACACAGCAATGAGAAGTTCTAAAAATATCTTTAAACTGCTCCAAAACCCCTGAAATAGAAGGAAGTTGACACTGTGTTTATAATTGCCACTAATTCTCTTCATATTTTGAGGCAGTCTATCGTATACTGCATATAGTACAAATTTGAAACAATGTATATATATTCAGAGTGGCTTTAGTTGGAGGTTGAAACATCATAGCATTCTAACACAGAAGCCACTATCCCCCACTGTGCCAACCAGGACAAAATTATGTTTCTCTCTAGTTACACACAAAACATTTGCAGTTATTTCATTAACCAATTGAAGTTTCATAATGTTAACATAAAAAAGATGTATTTCCCATAAATGTATGTAACTTGTGTGGTTCATCAGCTTTCATTTAGGTGTGTGGTTATTTTCTACATAGTTAGCTAAAAGAAAAGATGAACAACATAGCTATTGAATGTTTTTCCCTGTATATGTTTTATTGTGAGACCCAGGCTGCATTTGCTGCTGGAGCAGTCAGAGTTAAAGCCCATTTACACCCAAAAAACCTATGCAGTTTCAAATTTCAGTAGATATGCAAGACTGGCTTCAGAGCAGAGCATCTGAGCTATATATTTCAAGCGATGCTGACAGTATAGCTTTTACAGCTGCATGGGGCTGGAGATTGCCACATATCTTTCGAAGCCATTAATATATTAATATCATTCATTATCCTTGTGAAACACAAAATAATCCCCCTTCGCTTCGTTCTCCCGGCCTGAAATATATATTAAGGAAAACATGGGCTGAATGTTGTAAACTACCAGGGAGAGTGGCCCAGTATGTTTAAGTAGTACGTGCTGAAGAGATCAGATAAAGACAGTGCTGTCATTAGACTCTGAGTAATTGACTCACCGGATTGCTGTCTGTCTACAAGAGTCTGAGAGTGTGTCTTCCAGGCTCAGCGATTCGTTGGATTGCTTTATCACGAGGTGTGAGACTGCTTGGGGCAGAAGGTCTTCATCCAGAATGGGCAGGGAAAGGGGCTAGGGCTGCAGCAGCAGGCGGCAGTTTAAGTTTGTGTCCTGGTCAAACTAAAGAGAGTCACAGGCATCAGTTTTTCTCTAGTCACTCAAGAGTGTTACTAATATGTGAATATTAAAACGATAATACATGCAAAATCTAGGTTCAGTGCGGGCCTGTAAGGACTGTAGAGAGCAATCACATGGCTATCCCTGATGCAGGTAATCAGCGTCCTGCGCCTCCAACGCTGCCTTTCCCTCTTCTGACCACCTGCTGTCACCAATCAGTGCTGTATTTACTGATTGCACTAGGACCGACCGTGCCAGTCAGTGAGTGTATGACAATGCATGATGCAGTCTTCTCCCAAATTCCTGACACGTCCTCCGTGGCCCGGCCGCACAGTCTTTGCGTCCGCAGCCCTTGAATCACCAGGATAATGATGCCTCATAATATCAAAAGAAATGCAGCAAGTCCACAGGCAGGACGTGTGCTTTTGGAAACACCTGAAAGCACACGTCATGCTTGTAGACTTGCTGCCTTTCATTTGTTAATAGGGCACAACTGTGGAACAGATTGTGTACTTTTGTGAAAGTATTCATGTTAATTGCAGCGCACACGGGCGCTGTGATTAATATCATTACTTTCTAAAAAGCATACAATCTGCCCCACAGCTGAGCCCTTTTAAACCAAAGAAATGCAGGAGCCATTTGCTGATGAACTTCGGGTGGTCTCCCTCCGTCTTTTGCACTGCACGCTTTTTAAAAGCAGCAGCGCAAACTGTCCTCAGCTGCGTGTGTGCGCTTCGCATATTACACTGCGTGCTCTGGGAGACATAGGTGCGTGGGCGTGCAGGCGCGCACATTACAGGGAACAGTGGTGGGGGTATATATTCTGTCCTAGTTGTACAGGCCGCAGTCTTATGGCAGAAACCTGGTAAGGGGGATAAAAAAGCACAATGGGCGTGCCTTTATCAGTTCGCCAGGTGAATCTCTGAGATGTTTTAGAGCAAAATACAAACTCCTAGCATCGCTAAAATTCAGCACAACACACTCTCCTTGCATGCTTTTGGTCGTGGAACCCACCCAGCTCACCTGCCTGACCATGATAATATATTCAAACCAGTTTAAATGAGACGTGGTTTTTCTTGGAGCACCAATAAGTTGATTTATTGATGAGACTTTAACAGCTTTCTTGTTGGCCAGGGTACAATGAGGGAACCCTTGTCAGGATCAAGGTGTAAGGTATACTTTTGGGGGACAAATTTAATATGTTTGTGAGCCCCCACCCACTTGATGACCCTTGTGGCCAATTATTTATGATTGAAGCTTCAAGGGGAGGTCTTCCCCTACCTACCGGGTCGGATCTTGTTTGATTCAAAACCCTGTGTTCCCGGTTTTTACTATTCCCAAGGGCATTCCCCTGGGACACAAAACCCCTTGGCATCGTGACCAGGGGGTTAATATTTGCGGTATTATGGATGGAATCTTGAGAGGGAGCCAGATTATTTAAAACAGATGTGGCTCTTACAGGGGCCAACCTAACCGAAGGGGCACGAGCAAGACCAACACCCTGCCCTTCAGCTATGCCACTTAAATGAGTTACCCTAGCAGCCTGCTTTCTTATGACACATTTTCTGATAACTTCTGGAGAACTCTGGCTAGTTATTACTCTATGCTGACCAATCTAGATAGAGTAGGTGCCATGGCCTCCTGTACTAGTTTACAACATTTTCCAATTGGGGTATCAACCCCATCCTGTGCAATGCTTCTTCCAACTCCTAAATGAGAATTACAAGCATTTCCTAATGTATGAGTTTGCTTAGTTCTCTTAGTCCTTGGTGACTGGCCTTTTAATTTATGGGCGACCCCTGCCATCTCAGTTTGTTTCCTCTTTCCGCCTGGTACAGTCAATGGTCCAATCTGCTCCACAGTTGAGCAGGTGGGAGGATCAGCTTCGTCCCATGTGACACATGGCTCACCCTGACTCAAAACTATAACAGTGGGCGAGATTAGAGGTTGAGGCCTGTGGTCAGTAACATTTCAGGACTATCCAACTGGAGATCAGTGTTAGGAGAAACAGATGCAAATGGTTCAGGGAATGGTGGATCAAGGATTGGTGCTAATGAAGTCTCCGCTCAGCACGTTCAATTTCTTTACTAATGGCCCCTACCGCCTTTTGGAGGAACCACCAAGAGTAGTGTCCGTGGTTTTTGGGAGAGGCTTCGGCTTCAGTTTCCCCATGGTACAATTTACTTTATGTCTGCACACATAGGGGAAAATAATAGGGTTATCTTATGCCATCACGTTGCTTTGCAAGGTAGGATTTCACCATCACAGGCCCAAAGGGAGCAAGAATAGCGTGACCAAGAGGATGGGCCCAGCCCAGCCTCCTCCAAGCTCCGATGGGCGCAGATAGGCCCGCCCTTGGCCCAGGCACTCCGCTCGAGGTTACCTTTATGCACCTCTAGCACAAGGAGAAATGTGTTGGTGCCTCCTGTGGCTGTCGGCAATGGGGGAAGTAGTCCCCCGGGTAAAGTGCAAGGTGCTGGTGCTGATCAGTACGGGCTCCCACACTGTAGGAGCCTGAGGTTGCTTTTATGCGCCTCCGGCACAAAGAGAAATGCGTTGGCACCTTCTGGCGGTGTGGAAAATGGGGGATGTAGTCCCCAGGGTAAAGTGCAAGGTTCCCGGTACATGAGTCTCTGAGTGTATAACTGACTGGGTCTATGAGTGGCTGTGTGAGTGACTGTATGAGTGAGTGAGTGTCTGAGTGAGCCCGTGAGTGGGTGTATGAGTGTCTTAATCGGTTTATGAGTGAGAGCATAAGTCTGTAAATGGGTGCATGCATGAGTGTCTGAGTGGATCTGTGACTTTGAGGGTGGGCGTCTGGTAGGTCTGTAAGTGGATGCATGAGCCTTTACTAGGTAAGTGAGTGTGTTCACGTATATCTGAGTCAGTTTGTGAGTTGGCGTGTGAGTTTCTGAGTATATGAGTGACTGACTGAGTCCATAAGTCTCTGAGAGGGTATATGACTGAGTGTGGGAGTGACAGTATGGGTGTGTGAGTGAGTGTATGAATGTCTCAGGGGATCTGTGAGTGGGTGTATGTGTCTCGGTGGGTATATGAGTAAATATGTGAGTGGATCTGTAAGTGGGTGTGTGAGTCTCTGAGTGGGTCACTACATGGGTACATGACTCTCCGAGTGAGTCTGTAAGTGGGTGCATGAGTATCTGAGTGGCTCTGTAGGTAGGTACATGAGTACCCAGGTGGATTTGTGAGTGGGTGTTAGAGTCTGTAAGTGGGTATGAGACTGTATGCATAAGTCTATGACTGAGTCTCTGAGAGGGCCTGTACATGGGTGCATCACTCTGAGTGATTCTCTAAGTGGGTGCATAAGTAGCTGAATGGGTATGTTAGTGGGTTCATGAGTATCTGAGTGGATATGTGACTGGATGTATAAGTTGTATAAGTGTGTGAGTGGGTATGCGAGTGGGTGTATTAGTGTCTGAGAGGATATGTGAGTAGAAACACAAGTATGTGACAGTAACCGGTGAGTATGTATATATTTATATTTTCACTAATATTCACGATGACGTTGTGATAGTCATGATGTCCCTGCAATGGTACATGTGGGCCACGTTGGCATTCACATCATCGTCATGAAGATCGCACGTGATTAGTACAATCTATTTTGGACACTTAACTTGTGTCACTAACACACCCATTTCTCAAACATGGGGTCAGAATATCTCCACCCTGACCCTTTATGTTAGCCAGGTGGGCACCCCGGGACACTGCAGAGCCGGCCCTGAGGTGTGGCAGTCCGCAGGGCCATCACTGGCTCCATGAGGGGGGCCACGCGGCCCCCCTCACAACCAATGCACAGCCCCTGGGGGTGGTGGTACCCGGGACTCAGGGTCGGTAACAGACCCCCACATTAGACTATTAGTGCCCCGGGGAGGTGGCGGTCCACGGGGTGTGTGGGGGCATGTGCCCCTGCAAAATAATTAATGAAAGCCCCGGGGGTGGTGTTCCCTGGGGCTTGGGGGGCCTAAAGGCTCCCCACAGATTAAAAAAGAAGACCCGGGGGTGGCGGTCCCCAGGGCTGTGGTGGGGGCTGTGTGCCCCCGCAAATTTTTATAGAAAGCCCTGGGTTGTGGTGGTCCCCGGTGCTGTGGGAGTCCCCCTGGGCCCCCACAAATAATTTTTGACTTGCCCCCTGGACTTGGCCCACTCGGGGGATCATTAATAATGAAGCACTTCATTTTTTTATTTTCACAGCCGGATCCGCGGATCCTCCGCGCATTTCGGCGATTTTTTTGGCCCTTGTGGTCTTTGTGGAGGGGGTAAGGGTGTTTCTACCCTGATTTTTTCAGCTCTTTTTCTTGAATTTATCAGATACTACTGAATAGATTTACACCATTTAACAAAAAGAGGGGCATATTATCAGAGACCTAATTCTGCTTTTCCGGCACCTCACTATTAACAAGGACTCGCTGACAAGCTGTAGTATGAGTTTCCTTGAGTTAGCTGCATTTGTTTTTCTGCTTTGCATGTCAGCGATATTTATCGCTAATGACATGCAAAGTGGGTGTTCCTCACCGAATCCACATGGAATCCATCGCCAAAAGCAACAGTGCCCTATTAACAACGGAGGTCAAGTGATAAAAAAAAGCTGCGCTAACCGCGTTTATCGATGTAATCTAACGTCAGGTATAACCCTGACTTACCTATCTTTTTAATCGGAGGTGGATTGACAGGTTAAGTCCACACTCCCATATTCACAAGCTTTTCATTAGCGTCTGAAATCAAAGCTTGATTTCTCATGCTAATGATGATTATCTCTGTGTATCACTGGAATTGACATTGAGCTAAGCGTTGTAAATATGCCACTAACACGGCGATGTAAACCAATGATACACGGCACTAAGCACGTTTACGGATAATTGTTAATATGCCCCAGAGTTATTTCCGAAACAAGGGCTAGCTTTGTGCCAAATTTGGTGAATTTTGTTCAGCTGTTCGGGCTGTAGCCGTGTCTAAAGTTTCCTATGGGAATTAACATGGAGAAAATACGTTTTGGGACTCCCATTTTTTCTTGGCCCCCGCTTGCCGAATCACCCCGAAACTTTCAAGATAGGAGCTGACCGGAGCGCCCCACTAGTTTTAAGAATTTTGCGAAGATTCATCAACCGGCGCCAAAGTTATTGGGAAAAGAAAAAACACTTTTTGAATAGAAACAAGGTCCTAACTAGACTACCTACTGGCGACTGCCAGTAGGTAATGTGTATATATATATATATATATATATATTTTTTTTTCTTTTTTCACCACAAAATTGGGCAGCACAACCGGATACTTAAGGAAGCTTTATTTTTTAACACAACACCCCACCGCTTCATCCGACCCTCCGGTCTGTATTAGGCTCCTCTGCAATGTTCACAGGTTCCCTTGAATTAAAATTGGGTCCGACGCGTTTCGGGCCACAAACGCCCCTTCCTCATGGGCTGTGCGCAGTTCAACACCAAGTTCTCTTCACGCTGGTCAAACGCGTTTTAGTTTGAACAGCTGGCGTCGTCCTCCCTGAGTGGGTGGAGTCTGGCAACACCGGGACTCTTGGTCAACGTAGTCCTGTGAAGTGAAACAAAATAGTAACCTTAAGTAGGCTGGCGTGTCTGCACTTTCATTATTGTCATTAAAATCCTTAAGTAGGATAGGAGGGAAGCTGCGGGCATCACGTTTTATTCAAATGGATGTTGCGCTGACAGGCGAGTGTGCTTCATCTCGCCTCAGTCTCTTAGGACAGGATACATGTTCCGCCATCAGAGTGGAGCTCCTTCCGCGACCAAGGCTGGCCGCCTGAATATAGTAGAGCAAATTGCGCAAGCGCTTCGGGAGGGCTCACCGCTTCATCCGACCCTCCGGTCTGTATTAGGCTCCTCTGCAATGTTCACAGGTTCCCTTGAATTAAAATTGGGTCCGATGCGTTTCGGGGCCACAAACGCCCCTTCCTCATGGACTGTGCGCAGTTCAACACCAAGTTCTCTTCACGCTGGTCAAACGCATTTTAGTTTGAACAGCTGGCGTCATCCTCCCTGAGTGGGTGGAGTCTGGCAACACCGGGACTCTTGGTCAACGTAGTCCTGTGAAGTGAAACAAAATAGTAACCTTAAGTAGGCTGGCGTGTCTGCACTTTCATTATTGTCATTAAAATCCTTAAGTAGGATAGGAGGGAAGCTGCGGGCATCACGTTTTATTCAAATGGATGTTGCGCTGACAGGCGAGTGTGCTTGATCTCGCCTTAGTCTCTTAGGACAGGATACATGTTCCGCCATCAGAGTGGAGCTCCTTCCGCGACCAAGGCTGGCCGCCTGAATATAGTAGAGCAAATTGCGCAAGCGCTTCGGGAGGGCTCACCGCTTCATCCGACCCTCCGGTCTGTATTAGGCTCCTCTGCAATGTTCACAGGTTCCCTTGAATTAAAATTGGGTCCGACGCGTTTCGGGGCCACAAACGCCCCTTCCTCATGGACTGTGCGCAGTTCAACACCAAGTTTCTTCACGCTGGTCAAACGCGTTTTAGTTTGAACAGCTGGCGTCGTCCTCCCTGAGTGGGTGGAGTCTGGCAACACCGGGACTCTTGGTCAACGTAGTCCTGTGAAGTGAAACAAAATAGTAACCGTAAGTAGGCTGGCGTGTCTGCACTTTCATTACTGTCATTAAAATCCTTAAGTAGGATGGGAGGGAAGCTGCGGGCATCACGTTTTATTCAAATGGATGTTGCGCTGACAGGCGAGTGTGCTTGATCTCGCCTTAGTCTCTTAGGACAGGATACATGTTCCGCCATCAGAGTGGAGCTCCTTCCGCGACCAAGGCTGGCCGCCTGAATATAGTAGAGCAAATTGCGCAAGCGCTTCGGGAGGGCTCACCGCTTCATCCGACCCTCCGGTCTGTATTAGGCTCCTCTGCAATGTTCACAGGTTCCCTTGAATTAAAATTGGGTCCGACGCGTTTCGGGGCCACAAACGCCCCTTCCTCATGGACTGTGCGCAGTTCAACACCAAGTTCTCTTCACGCTGGTCAAACGCGTTTTAGTTTGAACAGCTGGCGTCGTCCTCCCTGAGTGGGTGGAGTCTGGCAACACCGGGACTCTTGGTCAACGTAGTCCTGTGAAGTGAAACAAAATAGTAACCTTAAGTAGGCTGGCGTGTCTGCACTTTCATTACTGTCATTAAAATCCTTAAGTAGGATGGGAGGGAAGCTGCGGGCATCATGTTTTATTCAAATGGATGTTGCGCTGACAGGCGAGTGTGCTTGATCTCGCCTCAGTCTCTTAGGACAGGATACATGTTCCGCCATCAGAGTGGAGCTCCTTCCGCGACCAAGGCTGGCCGCCTGAATATAGTAGAGCAAATTGCGCAAGCACTTCGAGAGGGCTCACCGCTTCATCCGACCCTCCGGTCTGTATTAGGCTCCTCTGCAATGTTCACAGGTTCCCTTGAATTAAAATTGGGTCCGACGCGTTTCGGGGCCACAAACGCCCCTTCCTCATGGACTGTGCGCAGTTCAACACCAAGTTTCTTCACGCTGGTCAAACGCGTTTTAGTTTGAACAGCTGGCGTCGTCCTCCCTGAGTGGGTGGAGTCTGGCAACACCGGGACTCTTGGTCAACGTAGTCCTGTGAAGTGAAACAAAATAGTAACCTTAAGTAGGCTGGCGTGTCTGCACTTTCATTACTGTCATTAAAATCCTTAAGTCGGATGGGAGGGAAGCTGCGGGCATCACGTTTTATTCAAATGGATGTTGCGCTGACAGGCGAGTGTGCTTGATCTCGCCTCAGTCTCTAATAGAAACTAATAGAAACTCAAAAAAATAGAGATACCCATTCCAGTTACAACAACCAATTCAGTAATACCACCATCTATATACACATCCACTCATTCACCAACAGTTCTATATAGTCACTCATACATATATTCACTCATCATATGTAGTGAAACACCTATACATCCTGTTACACACCGACAGTCATCCAAAAGTTAATCACACACATAATCACACATGCAAATAAACTATTGAACATCCATTTATTTGCATATACAGCTATACACACACTACCACCTTACTTCTAAGGAAACTTACACATACTTACTCTCTTAAACAATCACTTGTAGAAACACATACCTATTTAAACAAGAACTCTTTCAATCTCTCACTCTCACATATACTCACTTATATACATCAATACTCACATATACTAGATTAAAACATATGTAGTTACTGATAAAGACACTAGTGAGACAGTCATTCACTCACTAACACACACATATACACACTCATCCACCCACACAGTCCTGCACATATGCTGTCTTCAAAACACATACAAACAGTGAGTCAGTCATTGATGCATCTATGTGCTAAGTAACACCCCCACCAAACCATACAGACACTCATACTGATACTAAAAAAAACATCTAATAACCCATATACACACACATGTAGCTACTCACCAACCCATGCAGCCACTTATACACAAAGTGAAACACTGATACAAACATTTAAATATTTAAACAATACTCGCTAATATTTGTATTCACTAAGATACACTTAATAAGCCAGTTAACCAATCAAATTTTTTTTTTTAAAACATCCATTAAGACACTTATTTAAACATTTATTCTTCCATCGACCTTTACATATACATATATAAAACATATTTATTTTTCAGAAAGACACACATTCACTGGATGGTGTCATGAGTGATGTCATGAGTGATGTCACTGACCATGTCATGAGTGATGTAATATGTGACGTCATCAGCAGTGCATTGCAGGCGCGCAAGTTATAGTGAGTCCAACTAATTATAACGTGGGAATTTCAATGGTTTTATGTCAGTAAAATGTCCAGCTAACTATAACTGGTGTCAAACCTATAGTTTTTTCAGTGAATTTAATAGGTTTTTTAAATGCTAATTCCTAACTATAACTGGTGTGAAACCTATGGTTTGTTCAGTGAATTTCATAGGTTTTTTAAATGCTAATTCCTAACTATATAAGGCCTGAAACCTATGTTTTTTTCAGTGAATTTTTAAAGTTTTTTTTAATGCGAATTCCTAACTATATAAGACCTGAAAGCCCACCAGGAATCTCCAGTATGCGCCAGGGGACTGCATTGCAGAGAGGTGTAATGAAGCCACGCCCCTTTTTACACCTCTCTGCAACGCAGCCCCCGTGCATGTTTGAAGAGGGGGAACTAATTCCCCTTGCATACTGGGGGCCCCTGGGGGCCAACTAGCCCACCTGGAACCTCCAGTATGCGCCAGGGGGCTGCATTGCAGAGGTGTAATGAGGCTATGCCCCTTGTTACACCTCTCTGCAACGCAGCCCCCTGCCGCGTTTGCAGAGGGGGAACTAATTCCCCTTGCATACTGGGGGTCCCTGGGGGCCAACTAGCCCACCAGGAGCCTCCAGTATGCGCCAGGGGGCTGCATTGCAGAGAGGTGTAATGAGGCCACACCCTTTTTTACACCTCTCTGCAACGCAGCCCCCGTGCGTGTTTGAAGAGGGGGAACTAATTCCCCTTGCATACTAGGGGTCCCTGGGGGCCAACTAGCCCACCTGGAACCTCCAGTATGCACCAGGGGGCTGCATTGCACAGAGGTGTAATGAGGCTATGCCTCTTTTTACACCTCTCTGCAACGCAGGCCACTGGCGCGTTTGCAGAGGGGGGACTAATTCGCCTTGCATACTGGGGGTCCCTGGGTCATATCTGCCCAAACACCGATATTCCGAACGATTGAAAATGACTTTTCTTGAGAAACATTTGGATTTGGATTATCATGTCCTATACTTTGGAATTTTTGAAAGACTGACTTTGAGGATGCTATAAATTACTCAAGTCTGCCCGAATTGTGTGGGTAAAATTGATACCTAGTCACTTTGACTAAGAATGTACTTACGTCTCGTCTAACATTTGGAAGAAATAACTAGTTATATGACAACAGGATACCGACATAACTTGAAGGAAATAAGAACGCCCTGAAGAAGTTCTGTTGTACAGAACGAAACGTTTCGGCTGGCTGTGGTACATAAACTTAAGGAAAATAAAAGCATTTGAATATACACCAAGATTCAGCGCTTCAATGAGGACTCTAAGTGATATGATTTGATTGGACTTATTGTGCAAGTGGTGCTGTGCCAAACTTTGGAATATTCTCCACTACTCTCTACTACTTACTCTTTCCTACTCCACTACTCTCATACTCTCAAATACTCACTCTCTACTACTCATTCTCTACTACTCTACTACTCTCTACTACTCTCCCTCTACTACTCACTCCCTACTACTCACTATCTACTAATCTCTACTACTCACTCTCTACTACTCTCTCTCTACTACTCAATCTTTACTACTCACTCTCTACTACTCTCTACTACTCACTCTCTACTTCTCACTCTCTACTACTCTCTACTACTCACTCTCTACTACTCTCTCTCTACTACTCACTCTCTACTACTCACTCTACTACTCTCTCTCTACTACTCTCTACTACTCACTCTCTACTACTCTCTCTACTAGTCTCTACTACTCACTCTACTACTCACTCTCTACTACTCTCTACTACTCACTCTCTACTACTCACTCTCTACTACTCTCTACTACTCACTCTTTACTACTCTCTACTACTCACTCTCTACTGCTCTCTACTACTCACTCTACTACTTACTCTCTACTACTCTCTACTACTCACTCTCTACTACTCACTCTCTACTACTCACTCTCTACTACTCACTCTACTACTCTCTACTACTCACTCTCTGCTACTCTCTCTACTGCTCTCTACTACTCTCTACTACTCACTCTCTACTCTCTACCTCTCTACCTCTCTCTACTTCTCTCTCTACTAGTCTCTACCTCTCTACTGCTACCTCTCTACCTCTACCTCTCTACCTCTACACCTCTACCTCTCTACCTCTCTCTAAACGCACACATATACACATATATATGCATATATATGCATATGCATTTATATATATGTATGTGTATGTATATACATACATATATAAACATATATAATCTGTATATCTATATAAATACAAATATAAATGCATGCATACATATACATATATGCATACAGATGCATGTTATTTACATGAAAGTTTAAAAAACACTAATAAAAGCAAAGCTAAAAAGCCACCTCATTACAAACAGAATGGCTTTAACTTAAACGAGGGCGAGATCTATTGCATTTTCATTGCTTGTTTACTTTGGTTCTATCAAGAAGGCATTCCGATGTGTCACACATTTGCCATAAATTCTGAATGTTAGCACTCTAGTTGCTCATTAGATCACTGTAGTAAAGCTACTGCTCACCAGGGAAGTCTGCTGCTGGTATTCAAAGTGCATGTTTCAGTCTGCATGTCAGAATTTCTTTAATGAAATTGAAGAGGATTTGAGAAGTCACTCAGAATGTGCCCTAATTTTTCTTTCTGCAGCACTAATCATACTTTCTATGGCAAAATATACCCCCTCATGTTGTTCCTTTTTAAATTAAATGTTTTAAGAGTTACCACTTTATTCCAATCAAGATGGCTTCAGGTGTGCCATACCTTTGTAATAAGTAGGACTGTTAGCGCTCTAGTTGTTCTTTAGAACACTCTGGGACATTCTGTCATTGGGCTATACTTGGGCTACATCTGGGTGATATTTGGGCTACATTTGGGCTCTTTTGTCTCTGGTGGCCATCTTGGGAGACTGAATGTCAGAATTTTTTAGTGAATTAGAAGAGGATTTGAGAAGTCACTCAAAATGTTCCCTAATTTTTCTTTTTGCAGCACTAATAATACTTTCTATGGCATAATATACCCTCTAATTTTGTTCCTTTTTAAATTAAATGTTTTAAGAGTTAACACTTTATTCCCATCACAATGGCTTCAGGTGTGCTATAACTTTGTAATAAGTAGGACTGTTGGCGCTCTAGTTGTTCTTTAGAACACTCTAGGAGGCTGCAGTAGAACACAAAGGAATCAACTGACAGTCTCTGTCCTTGTTGGATGTACATGTTTTACTGAGAATGTCAGACTTCATTCTCACATGACTGAGAAAGATAATGTGAATTTACAGAAAATATGCTTTCAGTTTAGCTTATAGATCCCCTTCCAAACCACTGTGGGAAAATCATGAGATATTAGTTTTCTTTCAAACATGATTCATGATATCACAGCAGAAGGCTTTTTCACATGGTAAAATCACCTTAGAACACACCACAATTCCTAAAATGAGTATGGTACCATCAACAAATGATTTATAATGTAACTAAAGTCCTAAAACCCTCTATTAACTACAATGCTTTTTAATGAGGTGCTATCATGTATATTGGTCCCAAGATGGCTGCCTTGGATGAAGTGCTGACAGCCAATCAGATCAGATGTGTGGTTAGGCTCCGCCCAGATATATATATTTTTTCGAACCTAAATTACTCAAAATCCACTAGAGCACATATCTTGAGACATAGCAAAGGCACTAATCAATCAATCCTAACTATAACTACCTACTGGTGACCGCCAGTATATATATATATATATATTACCTACTGGCGGTCGCCAGTAGGTAGTTATAGTTAGGATTGATTTCCATAGGAAATCCGCAACATTCTATTGGGAATAACTTTGGCGCGGGTGGACGAATCTTCGCAAATTTCTCAAAGAAGATGGCCCGCTCCGCTCTGCTCCTTCCCTGAAAGTTTTGGGGGGATTCGTCAAGCGGGGGCCGAGATAAAAGGGGGTCCCAAAACGTGTTTTCCCCATGTTAATTTCCATAGGGCGGTTGGACTCACTTTTAGCCCGAACGGCTGAATGGATTTCCACAAAACTTGGCAAAATTGTAGGGACTGGTAGCCCGATGTGCCTTTGCTATGTCTCAAGATATGTGCTCCAGAGGATTTTGAGTAATTTAGGTTCAAAAAAATTTATATATCTATAGCCGCGCCCCGGTACGCGCACCGGGGAGCGCTCCGGGCGCGCCACGCGACTTGCGCACGGGAAGCTGATTGGCTCTCGGGTGTCTGTAAACATTCGAAACAGTCCGGAGCGGCCGCCATCTTGTGTCTCGGTAGGACCGAGACACAAGAGGTGGCTAAAAACAAAAGGGGGAAATGACCAAAAGGGGGCAGGGTACACCCCCCCCCTGACCCTCTAGGATTGATGTGGGGGCCATAAAAGGGTCCCGCGGGACACATTTTTTAATTTTTTTTTTCCGATTTTCACGGGGGGAGCGCCCGGTACGCGCACCGGGGAGCGTACCGGGGAGCGTACTATGGAGAAAAAAGAATGACAGAGTTTTTAAAAAATGTAGCATTTTTTTTATAAATTGGAGGTAGTTCTGAAAAGAACTTTTTTTTTTCTTTTTGTTTTTTTATATTTTTTTATACTTTTTTAAAACGATTTTATATATTTTTTTGGATTTTTTTCAGGGGAAAAACAAAAACAGGGATTCCAAAACTGCTCAACAGGAGCAAAAAATTCAGAAAAATTAAGGACGGGGAGGGCAGCGGTGTTCCTGTCTCTTTATAGCAATGAGTTCAACGCTCTGCTCCCCATAACAGAGCATAACAGAGCAGTTCATCACAGTCCACGCATAGAAATTTTATGCCTGCAAACACCGGCTGCACGTTAAGGACCATTCTTCCACGTGGTGTTCCTGAAGGTGTTGCTCCACCAGTGGAGGTGCTGATGCCATCTCTTGGTAAATTCCGTGCCAGGTCCCTCACACTCTCCCTGGCATAGTTTTTTGGGTGTCTTCTCTGGACATGCCTAATTAAATTGGCATTTCCAAAGCTATATTTTTTATTAGGATTGCCTCTGGATAAAATACTGCCACATATCTTGCAGGTTACCTTAGCAGCATTAACCTTTTTTTTTCCTTCAGGGATGTCAAAAAATTTCCAAATGAAGTGGTCCTTTGTTTTGTGGTGAGGAGGGTCCTCAGGCAAAAAACCATCAGAATCACTGCTGGATGACTCCCTTTCAGCCATTGCTGTAGATCAGGAAACTTTGAGAAGCAGATAATGCAAAGAACACCTCTTGCTCTCTCCAAGTACAAAGCAATAGTGAGAGAAATGGGTGGGTTTCTCAATATTTGCCAAAAAAAATGTTCTGAACCAATGAAAAGTGTTATTTTAAAGTCACATGGTTTGACGCGCTTACGCTACGCGCCCTGGGGCGCGTAGCGTAAGCGCGTCGGGGCGCTTACGTTGCGCGATCGTATGCGATCGCGTGCTTCCGGGTGCGCTTACGCAGTGCGTCATATGACGCATCACGCGGCTACGCGATACGTCACGATGTTGTTTTCGTTCGCAGCAATAGCGCTAACGGGACGTTTCGGGCAAAAAATATAAAAAAAAATAAAATAAAAAATACATATTTATACAATATAAAAATTCATTATAAAAATATTATTTCATTACTATAGAGATTTTCTATTAAAAAACCATTGAAATTCACTGAAAAAACCATAGGTTTCACACCAGTTATAGTTAGGAATTAGCATTTAAAAAACCTATTAAATTCACTGAAAAAACCATAGGTTTTACACCAGTTATAGTTAGCTGGAAATTTTACTCGCATAAAACCATTGAAATTCCCACGTTATAGTTAGTTGGACTCACTATAACCTGCGCGTGCAATGCACTGCTGATGACGTCACATATTACATCACTCATGACATGGTCAGTGACATCACTCATGACATCACTGATGACACCATCCTTGTGACAGAGTGACAGACCTCATTTCACTTTAATGTAACCCTTGAAACACATATTCAAAAATAGAAACTAACATTTTCAAAAAAATGGAGATACCCATACCAGTTACAACAACCAATTCAGTAATTCCACCATCTATATACACATCCACTCATTCACCAACAGTTCTATGTAGTCACTCATACATATACTCACTCATCATATGTAGTGATACACCTATACATCCTGTTACACACCGACAGTCATCCAAAAGATACTGTCACACATACTCACACATGCAAATAAACTATTAAACATCCATTTATTTGCATATACATTTATACACACACTACCACTTTACTTTTAAGGAAACTTACACATACTTACTCTCTTAAACAATCACTTATAGAAACACATACTAATTTAAAAAGGAACTCTTACAATCCCTCACTCTCACATATACTCACTTATATACATCAATATTCACATATACTACATTAAAACATATGTAGTTACTGATAAAGACACTAGTGAGACAGTCATTTACTCACTAACATACACATATACACACTCATCCACCCATACAGTCCTGCACATGTGCTGTATTGAAAACACATACAAACAGAGAGTCAGTCATTCATGCATCTATGTGCTAAGTAATACTCCCACCAACCATACAAACACTTATACTGATACTAAGAAAAACATCTAATAACCCATATACCTACACATGTAGCTACACACCAACCCATGCAGCCACTTATACACAAAGTGTTACATTAATACATATATTTAAATATTTAAACATTACTCACTATTATTTATTTTTCAGAAAGACACACATTCACTGGATGGTGTCATCAGTGATGTCATGAGTGATGTCACTGACCATGTCATGAGTGATGTAATATGTGACGTCATCAGCAGTGCATTGCACGCGCAAGTTATAGTGAGTCCAACTAACTATAACGTGGGAATTTCAATGGTTTTATGCGAGTAAAATTTCCAGCTAACTATAACTGGTGTAAAACCTATGGTTTTTTCAGTGAATTTAATAGGTTTTTTAAATGCTAATTCCTAACTATAACTGGTGTGAAACCTATGGTTTTTTCAGTGAATATATATATATATATATATATATATATATATATATATATTCACTGAAAAAACCATAGGTTATAGACCATATATAGTTAGGAATTAGCATTTACAAAACCTTGAAAATTCACTGAAAAAACCATAGGTTATAGACCATATATAGTTAGGAATTAGCATTTAAAAAACCTTATTTTACTCACACAAAACCATTGAAATTCCATATATAGTTAGTTGCACTAACTATATATGGCGCACCCGCAATCCACTGCTGATCATGTCACATATTACATCATTCATGACATGGTCAGTGACATCACTGATGACATCACTGATGACATCTCAAATGACATCACTGATGACAACATCCAGTGACTGTATTTTTCTGTAAAGTTAAAATATGTCTTGAGTGGATGTATAAGTGTCTGGATGAAGGATTTAGTAGGTGCATGACTGACTGTATGAGTGAGTGATTAAATGTGTCTCACTGAATGCATGGGTTAGTGACTAAACTGTCTTAATTTGTGCATCATTATGTCTGTTGTTCTGTAAACTGCTGCATGTGTTGATCATTAGCTATACGAGAGGCTATATGTGTTATTAATTGGTTGCCCAAGTATTTCTATGGGAGATTGAGTTTGTGTGGGGGTGGCTGGAAGGTGTGAGACTCTATGCATAGATGTGTGAGCAGTTTATTCACTAGGTGTATGAGTTCAAGAGTGCATGTGGAAACAGCTACATGGGCAGTTGACTGTGTGCATGAGTGTATTGATGAGTGAATGGATATCTCAATGCTACATGTCATAGTAAGTACATATGTAAAACACAGTACATGTGAGAGTTGGCATATATAAATAACTGTGCATGAGAGCCACTGAATGAGTGAGTGGTTGTATCGATCATTGTGAACTTGTATCAGGGATTGTATAAGAGAGTAAATATGTGTTAGTATATGTTTCAATAAGTAAGGTGTGTTTAACTGTATAGTTGAAGAAATGGAGGTGAGATTGTTTCTTTGCATGACTGACTGGGTGTGTGAGTAACTCCATGGATGAGTGGCAGTGTGTGAGTGTCTGTATACACTGAGTGTATCTAAGGTTATATTAGAGTCTGAAGAGGTTTATCGTATTAGCACAAGAATGATGTCAAATGAGATGTCATCAGTGATGTCATTTGAGATGTCATCAGTGATGTCATCAGTGATGTCACTGACCATGTCATGAATGATGTAATATGTGACATGATCAGCAGTGGATTGCGGGTGCGCCATATATAGTTAGTGCAACTAACTATATATGGAATTTCAATGGTTTTGTGTGAGTAAAATAAGGTTTTTTAAATGCTAATTCCTAACTATATATGGTCTATAACCTATGGTTTTTTCAGTGAATTTTCAAGGTTTTGTAAATGCTAATTCCTAACTATATATGGTCTATAACCTATGGTTTTTTCAGTGAATTTCAATGGTTTTTTAATAGCAAATATCATAAGCTGTCGAATGTCAAGTACGTGGTAAGTAAAAACATTTTCGTGTTTATGCACACTGATCTGCTTTGAATGCTGCCCCCCACCCCTCATTTCTATTAGGAGTACTCTCTCTTTGCAGATAGTGAAGGGTAGTTAACGCAGCCCTTTGCCCCCTTTGTAATCCGTCGTGCCTGCTTCTCTCTCCATTTGATTGATTGTTCTCTTTGGTTCATTCTCTATTTACAAACAAGCACAGAGTCGCAATACTCTGTTTAGTCTTTGCAGATAGCGAAAAATCGTGTAAAAAAACAAAAGGAATCGAGCAAAATCAGTAGGCCACTAATGGGATCTCTTTTTGACCTCGCTAAAATAGAAACATTAGGAACAACCTGTTGAAAATAGCAATGCGTATGTACATAAGCGGCGTTCATTTGTGTTCACAGTACCCCTTGTTGATTGTTTCAATCGAGCATTGAATTGTTCGATGTTAATTCTCTTAAGGATCTTCTCTACCTGCAAACGAGGAAGAATAGGAATATTCTCTCTCCCTTTGCAGATAGTGAAGGGTAGGTAACGCAAGCCTTTAACACGTCGTACCTATTTCATTCCTCATTGATTGATTGATTGTCCGAACATTGACTGTTTGGGAATTAGTTCTTTTTGGAGGTATTCCCTGTTTGCAAATAAACGTAGGAAAATCTTTGCAAGTAGTGAAAGGGTACGTAATGCGGACCTTTCTCCCCCGTTGTAATCTGTCATGCCTATCTACTCCCCACTGATTGATGCACCTGTTTCACCCGGACCATTTACTAGACATACGTCATCTGGCCCGACCAGAGAGCACCCCTAGTGAAAAGGACATATGCAATAATAACGAAGTGATCACTGTATCCTGTTAACAGAAACTTTAGCATGAAACAACCTGGAAAGAAAAGAATAGGAAAACGAAAATCAGTAGGCCACTGATGAACATGAACTTTTATTAAACAACGAACAAAGAAACGATAACATAACGTAATGATAAAACCTATTAATGTCCTAGAAACAAGAAAACGTTAAAATATGCCAGTGGTGAGAGACCAGAAAAACAGTAAGAGAAACCAAATCACCCCTCGCTGTCCCACCGCCTGCCACGCCAAAAAAATCGATAGACTAGGGAAAATGCAAGTCAGTAGAACATCCGCCCCCACTCTGGAAACTTCCAAGGTGGGGCAGGGTTCCGGCTACGCCCAGCCGGGAGCAGCCCATATAAGGCAGGTCCTGCTGCCACGCCTCGGAGATCCTAACGTAGGGTGTAGCCGGAGGAGAGGCCGAGACCAACGGGACCCGGCCAGGGAATTGCCTTTACAACGCTGAACAGTTGCAGGGGGGGGGAATGTCTCCTCGACCCTCCCCTCTCTCTCCCAGTCCGGCCGCGGTGGCCCTTGAGAGTTGCAGGTAGTCCCGCCACATGCTCTTCCGGTCCGGCCACCAACGGTCGGGGGGCCGAGACCGACGGAATCCGGCTGCAGCCGATAAACCAAGAAACCCGTTCATGGGGCCAGAGCCAGGGGCGTCCGGCCGACATCTACCGGAAGCCCGGCCCGAAGACGGACGGGACACTTCTTCTTTCTTGTATAATTGCTGCAACAACCCTGGGGGGGGATGTCTTGCACATGCCTCCGACCCCCCCCCCTCGTCCTCATCGCCTGGTCCGGCCATAACAAATCTCAAGCGAGACGCCGTGGGGTGCACTGGGAGGGAGAGACGGTGCGAACAGGCCTCTCCCGCCTCCCCAGTGGAGGCTTCCCAGCTGCACCCTCAGCGGTCCAGGCGCCCGGAAAAGAGTTCTTCCACTGTGGCCATGCTGCAACGTCTCGCCCGGCAGGGTGGAGCCCGTCCGCTCATTTGACCCCGCGATCGCCAGTAGCTACCGAACTCTCAAAATGGCGGTCGACCTGGCAAGAGCGGGCCCAGCATAAAGAAATGGCCCGGTCACTGGTTGACTCCACCACCGTAGTCCTCCACGACCTTGAAGATTCTAGAGGAGCCGCGGGAGTCTCCGACCCCCGATGGGGAATGACTGCCATGATCACCCGTGGAGTGACGAAACTGTATCCGCGGGACGTCGGCGCCAGCCTCACTTTGAATTACTAGAATCCTGCAGACCTCACTTCCGGTGAAAGCACAGTGTGACCCGGTAGGAAAAATTGTTGCACCCCCTCCCCTTTTTGACTGATAGTTCAAACCACCGATCCTTTCCTTTGCCCTTTTAACGGAACTTTGGACTGCCTCCCCCTCTTTTACATTTTCTAGAGAAAACAAAACATTAACCACTACATTAGCATAGCAGTTGACACCAGAACTGTTTTCAAATTGAAAACCAACAACATCTTCAACAGAATCCTTTTTGTTTCTGCTGTGACCCTGCTCCAGCACAGGCATTGTCCCCAGCAGTAATTCTGCAATGCCGGTAAGAATAGCTGTGGTGCCTACTGGACTCACTCACCCCCGCGGCGCCCCACGCCGTTATTTGCTGGGCGGCAACTTGCTAGACATCACCTTCGTGACATCCAGATTTCAGCGCGTTCTGCTGCCTTGGAACTATTCGCACAACAGACCGCTACTGACAAGAATATTTCATTATTGGTGCTGTCAATTTCAATAAATCTATTACTGTTTTTGTTTTGTTGTATATATTTATATGTTATTAAAGTTTTATATTCCTACTACTTTGTTGGAGTGCTATATATTTTTTATGTGACACATAATTGTAAAAACTTTGATGTACAAAGAGTCATTCCTGGAATCTTCCGCTTCAGGCTCGGTCCCCTCCCCAATCACAATACAGGATAGTTTTCAGATAGTAGGAACACGTGTGGTGTGACGGATCTCATCGGGTGTGGGCCTTGATCTACTATAACTCCTTTGAAGAGGGGTGATTCTTTACAGCTGGGGCCATAAACTACATCTGCAGGGCTAGCTGATAGCCTGGACAATCGGACACAGAGGAAGAGGAGTGTCACAGGGTGCGGTAGTGAATAGGGCGAAAGGGAGGTGTCGGGCGGGCACAGTGTGATTCTCAGGGAAGAGCAGCGCAGATGGGGGGAGGTTTATTGCCCATGCATAAGACAGAGAGCGGGGGTGACCAGTGCCTGGGGAAGATGCTTGCGAGGGTGAGGAGCCATGCTACGAATCGACAGCGTGCAGAGAGTGGGTCTGGTCAAGACATCTAAAATGGCTGCCGTGCACGACAAAAGTGTGGCATTTCAAAAAAGGCAAGATGGCGCAGACAATGTTTTTCAACACTTCCTCATTTCCTTCGAATCGAACGTTAACAGACGTTGGGGCATATTACCAAAGTTAAGCGATATTTATCGCTAACGATGCTTACCAACCAATTTTTTACCACTAAGCATCGTCAGAAATTATCGAAGATAAACCTTACTATTATCAAGGTTTATCGCAAATGCGATAATAAACGGCCGCAATGCATAAATATCGCTAAAAACTCAGCGATATTCATGCATTACCGAGCTAATACTCTTAGCCATGTTATCCACCTCCCATTGGATAACATGGCTAAGAACTGCTCAGGGCAGGTGTTACTTTTTGGAGATATTCGCGCTTAGCGCGAATATCTCCAAAAGTTGGTAATAGGAGATAGATATCTTGCATGTTGTAATGCAAGTTATTGTGGTATATGGAACTCATACCATAATCTCTCAGGAAAGCAGAAACTGATCCTTTTGGGACCGCCTAAAAAGGCCTAGGGGGTGAGGAGTACTCTACTTTGCCCCCTTTTCACGTTCCGAACTATTTTATTTTACTCTCTTCTGTAATTACACAAAATACCAGCGATAAGATGCATCGGAGACACACAGTGAGAGAAAGGAGGCCGGAGATGAAGAAGACATGTCAAATACACATTGGAGATAATATAGTGGCAGAAGGGAAGTAAATATGAGTAAACTTACCATGTAACATAAAAATGTTGCACTCTATACTATAAGTCTCATTTTATACTACAATCACTTCGCTACAACCTCATAAATTAAAAATAAAAATAAATAATGTCTCAAACAATTTTTGATTTCTAAATATAAATTTATTCTTCAGAATTTTCTAAATTTGAAACAACTAGTAACATGTCCTCATCAGTAATTTCCTCTTCAATCATCTCATCTGGAATCTCCTCATTAAAAGTCTGCAATGATGATTCTTGTAACTCTATGGTCTCCAAACACTCGATAAATTCGCCATCAAGAGA
Organism: Lissotriton helveticus; assembly: GCF_964261635.1. NCBI lineage: Eukaryota > Metazoa > Chordata > Amphibia > Caudata > Salamandridae > Lissotriton > Lissotriton helveticus. Next base: position 938,085,323 of record NC_136059.1, read on the forward strand.
TTGATCAAAAAAATCATTCAAGTCATCTCCTCCTTCTGACAATATTTCATTATTGGTGCTGTCCATTTCAATCAATGTAGTGGAATCATTCAAGTCATCTCCTCGTGACAATATTTCATTATTGGTGCTCTCAATTTCAATCAATGTAGTGGAATCATTCAAGTCATCTCCTCCTTGTGACAATATTTCATTATTGGTGCTGTCCATTTCAATCAATCTAATGGAATCATACAAGCCATCTCCTCCTTGTGACAATATTTCATTATTGGTGCTCTCAATTTCAATCAATGTAGTGGAATCATTCAAGTCATCTCCTTGTGACAATATTTCATTCTTGGTGCTGTCCATTTCAATCAATCTAATGGAATCATACAAGTCATGTCCTCCTTGTGACAATATTTCATTATTGGTGCTCTCAATTTCAATCAATGTAGTGGACAATTCAAAAGAAATTGCCACGGTCTCTTCATTGTGAGCCATTTTATTTTGAAATTGCTTGCTGTAAATTGCAGAAAAAAATAATCACTTTCATTTATCGTTTTTAGTAATACATAATATAAAACTAACTTCATCAAGTATTTAGTATAACAGAAGGACTGCAAATAAATAACAGAAAACATTTTTCAAATTATCTTCAAGTGTACAACATAGTTCCCCTTACAAATTAACAACTCACCTTTTTAAAAGTAGCAGAAGTGTTAGTACTGTGTAAATCAAACACCAGAAATTCACCACCAAAAATTCCTCACAAATGTACCTCAGACAGTAGTATCGCAAAATGGCTGTGGTTTCCTCTCATTTGACATATATACATAACCAATTAACTTTCATCACACACAAATACAAAACCAAAGTAACATTTTAATTGGTTCTAAATTTCAACACTTTCAAATGTGTTTTCCCCATGCAATTTTCCATAGGACATTTACATACGTCTACAGCCTGAATGGCTGAACGGAATTACACCAAACTTGGCAAAATGGTACATCAAACCTAAGAGGTCAGGAAGGATCTACTATGCCCCCTTATGGTCATTTCCCCCTTCACTTTGGCCTCCTCTTGTCTCTCAATCCTACCGAGAGACAAGATGGCGGCCGCTACGGACTGTTTGGAATGTTGACAGACGCCGGAGAACCAATCAGCTTCGCAAAGCTCCGTAACGCGAAAAGTACGCGAAGCGGAGCGCTGTTACAGATATATATCTTTTTTTGAACGTTAATTTCTCAAAATCCACTGGAGCACATATATTGAGACCTAGCAAAGGCACATCGGGCTACCAGTCCCTAATATTTTACCAAGTTTCGTGCAAATCCATTCAGCCGTTCGATTATTATTATTATTATTTTTTTTTGCCCCGCGGGGCCCTTTTAAAACCTCCACATCAAACCTAGGGGGTCAGCGAGGATCTACTATTCCCCCTTATGGTCATTTGCCCCTTCGCTTTCGCCTCCTCTTGTCTCTCGATCCTACCGAGAGACAAGATGGCGGCCGCTACGGACTGTTTGGAATGTTGACAGACGCCGGAGAACCAATCAGCTTCGCTTCACAAAGCTCCGTTGCGCGAAAAGTCCGCGAACCAGAGCGCTAACCGGTCCGCTGTTACAGATATATATCTTTTTTTAAACGTTAATTTCTCAAAATCCACTGGAGCACATATATTGAGACCTACAAAAGGCACATCGGGCTACCAGTCCCTACAATTTTGCCAAGTTTCGTGCAAATCCATTCAGCCGTTCGGGCTAAAAGTGAGGCCAACCGCCCTATGGAAAACTCAATGTTAAAAACACGTTTTGGGACCCCCCTTTTTTCTCGGCCCCCACTGGACGAACCCCCCCCAAATTTTCAAGGGCTGCTCAGAAACAAAATGTGCCATTTTCCTGAAAATTTCAGCCAATTCCGTCCACAAACGCCAAAGTTATTAGACATAGAATTTTCAAAAAACCCATAGAGAAAAAATCCTAACTATATATACCTACTGGCGACCGCCAGTAGGTAATATATATATGTGCGCAAACTCCAGACAACGCCACTGCAGCTCAAGCGCAAGAACCGGAACAGCGAGGCAAGCAGGAGACGGACCACAGCTGAAAATTCACAGGTCTTTTAATTGCAGGAAAGGTGTGGGGCAAGACGCGTTTCGGGCTTACAAAGCCCTTGTTCACATGCAATGACACAGTGATTTATTTTTGTTTTTATAATGCAGTGAAACCCGCCTCCCCGCCAATTTGCTAATCAGGTCACATGGTCATAGGGATAGGAAAAAGACTATCCGAACAAAACACAAATGGGAGAACATAAATGAAAGCTCCTTAAAACAAGACATATTTACAATGCGATAATTAAATAACATTGGCCATACTTGTTCATAATGCAATGTCATCTCTTTTCTGTATAATACAATATATACATAATTACTGGATAAATCCATGTGCAAGAAACGCATTTGTGCAAATGTAGCGGCCTGTAAACAGCGGGGGAACGGGAAAAGTTCGGGAAAGTGCAAATAACAAAATCACAATGAATCACTATCTGTAATTCTTGGAGTCATTCATTCTATGCATAAATGCATTTCTAAGGGAGGGGAAAAATTGAAATAAAGTGCTAATAGTGCATGATGATATTGGCCTATGTATATAATGCATAAATGCTTAACATGAAAATGAAGGTAAATCTTGACCTTTCAAAAATGTCATATAAAAGCGCATATAGAAAAACATTTCATACTGGTATAAAAACATCATCATATCAAACGGTGAGATAAAAACACCCTATGTGAAATACGTAAAAAAGTTGAGATTTCACATCTAAAATAGTTAAATATGTAAATACAAAAAGTGCACTATATACAAAGAGAGAAAGCCGAATTCATTTATATTTACAAATAATGACTGACAAGGAACTTGACCAGCCACGGCTGTTTTCATAGAGAAACATAAACCACTCAAAGTAAATCAACATTGTCTAGCGCCTATTCCCAGATCACAGGGAACCTGACGTATCTGGGAAATAAATGGGATGGTGGGCCAACAGAGGAGATCTAGTTATATGTGTGGGCATTATATGTTTAATCAAGTCTTTAGAGAAAATGGCGTAGATCCTCAGTGTTATTAAGCCCATTGGGCCATTTGCTGTCATATTCTAGGATCAGGCTTGATTCTAGTCGCCTCAGTATGAGCTCACGGTTGCCACCTCTTCTGAGTTTGGGGACTGCCGCTACCACATAATACGAGAGGCAATTAATGTCTTTGTTGTGGGTACTCTCGAAGTGGCGAGCCACTGGATATGTCTGGTCACAGTGAAGGATGGCTCGAATGTGCTGCAAAATCCTGACGTGCACTTGTTGTTTTGTACTGCCTACGTAATTAAGGCCACAAGTGCACGTCAGGACGTATACAGCAAACTCAGTTTTGCAAGTATGGCTCCCTCTAATTGGAATCTCACTCATAGAAAATGGAGTTCTGTAATGAGTTTTATTTATGCCAAACTTGCAGGCTCTGCAAGTTGTGCATTTACGGAACCCAGAAGGTGATAACCAATTAGGTTTCTGTTGCAATTCAGGACTACCTTGGTCCAGAATTGAACCCATACTTTGTGCCCGCCTGAAGGTGACCAGAGGTTTATTGGGTAACAGACATCCCAAAACTGTATCCGTTAGGACAGTAGACCAATGCTGGTTAATGATTCGTCTGATTTTTGTTTCTTGACTGCTGTAGTTTGTAATAAACCTCGGACAGTCAATGTTGCTCGATTCAATGTCTTTAGCCATTGCCTTGTTCTTATTCACAGTATTTAGCAATAGGCACGATCTAGAGCAATTTTCTGTTTTTGTCAAAGCCTGGTTGAACACTTTTTCAGAGTAACCTCGGGCTTTCATTCGGACTTTTAACTCAGACACACATTTTTGGAAATCCTCAGCCTTACTGCATATTCTTTTTAGCCTTAGGATTTCTCCATAGGGTATGCTGTGGATAGTGTGCTTGGGGTGGAGACTGGAGGCGTGGAGAGTCGTGTTACCCGCCGTAGCTTTTCTATGTAGAGTAGTTTGTATACATCTATTATCATCCACATAAATCCTGACATCTAAAAATTCTGCTTGCTTGGCACTGATATTTGATGTAAACTTTAAGTTTAGGGGGTTGTTGTTTATCTCTGAGATGAACACTTTAGCCTCATTTTCATCCCCTTGCCAAACAATGAAGATGTCATCGATGTAACGGAGATATTTTATTATTTTCTCCCTTACCCAAGTTTTATGTGTGATGTTGAGGACCTGCTCCTCCCACCAGCCAACGTGTAAACACGCGTAGCTGGGGGAGAAGCAGGCCCCCATCGCCACCCCTCTTAGCTGTCTCCAAATTTCCTTGCCGAATGAAAAGTAGTTGTTACCAAGACACCATTCGATCAAGCCCAATATCACCTTGTTGTGTTCATAGTATTCCGCCGCACGTTGACCCAGAAAATGACTGACAGCATTTAGACCACAAGAGTGGGCAATACTAGTGTACAATTGCTCAACATCAAGGGTGATTAACAACATATCATCTTGCCACTCCAAGTCATCTATTTTTGCCAAGAAATCACTGGTATCACGAACAAAACTTGGAAGAGAGGTCACCCAACTTTGTAAGAAATAATCAATGTACTGGCCCACATTCTCTCCGCTGCTGCCTATAGCAGAGATAATGGGTCTGCCAGGAACAGGTGACACCCCCTTGTGAACCTTTGGGATTAAATAGAGACATGGCAAGACAGGATGTGCATTGTGCATAAATTTAAATTCATCTGATGAGATAAGACCTTCTCTGCGAAATTGTAGCAGTAGTTTATGTAGATTGTCATTCGCTTTAAGGTACTCTTTGTTGGTAGATTTCAAATAACAAGCAGGATCGTGTAATTGTCTTAATGCCTCTGCAGAGTACTCCGATTTGGGCCAAATGACAATATTCCCCCCTTTATCTGCTGTTTTTACTATGATGTTGGGGTTATCCTTTAGCTTTTTCATCAGTTCAAAATATTTAGCTTTTTGCACATTGTACTTCTTTTTCTGTATGTTGTTCGTTCTTTTATATAACTCCTTGATGTCTGCAATGATACAATCCTGAAAGACGTCAACCGCATCTTTGGTCATCATGGGCACAAAATCAGATTTTCCTTTAAATGGTGTGATGCCTGCACCTTTCTGAGTCATGTTGATTTTTTCTAACCTTTTCTGTGTGCTGGTATCAACCGCATCTGCAGTAGGTTGGGAATTGGTTTCAAAATTAAGATCATGCACATCGAGGAAAACTGGCACATCCGAAGCTGACAATTGGATTGTGCTTTCAGTATTGCTGGTGTTACAGTTTTCCTCATTGCCCACAGTAGATTTTACTTTTTGTAGTACAAAGAATTTCTTTAATTTTAGTTTGCGAATATAGCGATAAACGTCAACTCTGGTGGAAGCATATTTGAAATTTTGTTCTGGACAGAAATTTAGACCAAGCATATATATATATATTTTGAACACTACAATTACCAGAGTGCTCTACTCGCAGGAAGCAGCAAGACACGCCCACTGGGGACATTTATTAATAAAGTTGAATGGTGTTCCACTTCACTGCTGCCGTTGTTTTATTCAGGCTCGTGAAAAAGGACGTAAGTTCGAAACACGTTGGGCCATCTGAATCTGGAGTGAAAGTATGCAGCAGACATGTTTGGCTGACACTTACCTTAGAGAGTAACCCAACGTGAGTATGCATCTTCACAAGTGGCAAACTTGGATGGTTGGATTTAAGCGGCCTCTTGCCGGGTTGCGAGGACGCCCCACCGCATCAAAGCGGATCCGCGGTGCTTGACGATGTTCCAGCACCGGTTATCGGAAGAAGGGCTCAAGAGTCAGTGAGTATGGATTAGCAGAATGTAGAGCTTTAATCTTCCACCAACCCACTGCGGTACAACTGTTGAACTAATTTTAAAGCACAAGCAGCATCCACTTGGACATTATCATGCGGAAGTGAACACTACAATTACTAGAGTGCTCTGCTCACAGGAAGCAGCAAGACACGCCCACTGGGTTCATTTATCAATAAAGTTGAATGGTGTTCCACTTCACTGCTGCTGTTGTTTTATTGAGGCTTGTGAAAAAGGACGTAAGTTCGAAATGCGCTGGGCCATCTGAATCTGGAATGAAAGTATGCAGCAGACATGTTTGGTCGACACTTACCTTAGAGTGTAACCTGACGTAAGCAGGTGTCTTCACAAGTGGCAAACTTGGATGGTTGGATTTAATTGGCCTCTTGCCGGGTCGCGAGGACGCCCCACCGCATCAAAGCGGATCCACGGTGCTTGACGATGTTCCAGCACCGGTTATCGGAACAAAAGTGAGTAGGATGACTGCATAACTGAATAGGATGTGTGCTGGTGTGTAATGTTAATATAGGTGTATAATTATATTTGATAGTGTTCTATTGATCATTGACAACATGTATGAGTGAATATACAGGAAAGTGATTAGATGTGTGTGTAGATCTTGGAATTACTGAGTGTTTTTTTTAGATACTTGTATTGCTGTATCAATCGATTCAAATATGGTTCTCTGTATTGTACAGTGAGTGATGAAAGGTTATACTAGTGTACGATGAGGTGTATCTGATTGTCACGTGCATTATGTCATCAGTGATGTCATCAGTGATGTAATTGAGCTGTCATTAGTGATGTCACTTACCATGTCATGAATGATGTAATATGTGACATCATCACCAGTGGATTGCGGGCGCAAGTGTTACAGTTAGTACAACTAACAATAACGGAGGAATTTCAATGGTTTTGTACAAGTGAAATGTCGAGCTAACTATAACATGTCTGAAACCTATGTTTTTTTCAGTGAATTTCAAAGGTTTTTTAAATGATCATTTTTAAATATATTTATTGTTATATTTATTGTTATATTTTTCAACTACATTTTTTAAATCTTTTTTTAGGTATGTTATTTTTTAAATTACATCACACATCTATTTTTTTAAACTAAAAATATATCTGTTTTATTATTTTATATTGTTTAAAATATACTTAAATTATAATTTTTTATTATTTTTTTCCTTTTTTTGTTTTGGAGTCGCGCACCCAAAGCGTACCCTGCTCGTTCACTGCGCGTCATGTGTCCGCCATTTTAGGATTGCTGTATAGGAACAGCGTAGGGTGTGAGACGAGTACAACTTTTTAAACGCGGTCGATATGCGACTTGTACACGAGTTCTGGCACATTACGCGATGTGTCGGAAGTGCGGTAGCAAGGGACGTTGAATGCAAATCGGACGCGGTGGGTGCGCGACTCCCGGGATATTTTTCAATGTTCAAAAACTTATATATATATATATAATATAAATATTAACACAAAACTTTGTGTCAGGTAATTATAACAATAATATTCTTTAACTTTCAAAAAAAGCACATTACTTTTAAATGCAATTTCGGGAAGTCGCGCTAGATGCGAGCTGGGTGCGTGCCTGGTGCGCGCACCCTACGCGTACCCCATGTGACCACAAAAAGAGATTTGATTGGTTCATTAGACTTCCTATTCAAAGTATTGAAGGATCCCACCCATTTCAATCACTCTTCTTAGACCTTTTCTTAGGCAAAGACCTGCTGAGAAGAACTCCTTTTTTTTGCACATTGCAGACCTGATTCACCTCGTAATTTTCAAAATGGCAACAAATCCACCTTCTTCATCTGATTCTGAAGAGTCCACCACTCAGGAATTTGTTCCAGAACCTCCCCATCCAGAGAGGTATTCATCTATCGTGTGGAAGTTTTTCACATTCCCAGCTGGACTAAAAAATAGGTCAGTGCGACCAAAGTAAGGTGCAAAATCTGCAAAGCGGTCCTCTCTAGAGGAAATCCGAACAAAAAATACTCGTGTGGGACTGCAAGTATAAAGTATAAAAGAAGCATTTGCAGACACGCCATTTAGTCAACTTAGCACGAGAGGAGATGAGCAGACTAGATCAAAATGCTCCTGCACCACCAGCTGTACCAAGCACATCTGGGACAGCACCATCATCTTCTAGTTCAGCACCAGATATACGTCCCCAATTTGCACGAGTCAGGATAAATTGTGTAAAATGCGGACGTCTCATTGCTTATGGTGAGCAATCAGTGGACCTTGTTTGTCGGGCTATCGACAACCACTATTGTTAGTTGTTTTTTTCTCCTCATAGTTTTTGGTACTGTTCATCCTGTTTCTCTGTTTAAAAAAAATACACAAAAAAAAGAAAACTACAAAACAAAAAAAAGTTCTTGTCAGAACTACCTACTCTGGTTAAAAAAAGAGCTAGACTTGTATGCTAATGTGTTAAAGTTTAGATGTATGTATGTGTAGTGAATAATTGACTGAAAGAATGCATTTTTACTATGTGGTGAATACATAAGTGCAGAACTATAAGAAAATGCTGCAGCATGACACTGTGAACTATTTACCTACTGCACTATTTCAGAAGCACAAGGATGCAACATTTGAACATAAATATGTTGCAAGTCTGTGCTTCCCTCTGCACAGCTGCTTAAACTGCAGCCATGTGGTGACACATGCACCCTTGCACCATGGTGGAAGGATGCACGTTATGCGGAGATTGTTTTTGTGCAGCAATGGACACTTGCCTACACAAAAACAATCAGAAAAGGCAATTTTCATCTCATGCTGTGCATTGTAGCATATATTGAAAGTAAAAAATGAAAAGTGAAAAAAAATCTCCTTGTTGTGCTTCGCTACACCAATTGGAGGTTGGTGCAACATTCACAAACATGTCCAGATTTATAATTTTTTATAAAACTGGATATATGTCTTGTTCTATGACTGTTCTGTGCAAACACGCACAACAAAACCTATAGAACGCCTTTTCAACGCAACGTGGTGTGTATGATGAGATTATATTTACATGGAAAAAAAAAGGTATACAGAATGCCTTTTCCTGTAAATAAGAAAGAGAGTTAATGGCTAGGCCAATTCTTATTATACAAGTACATTTTTGTACTACTAACAGAGAACAAGGTACATTTATAAGTACTTATGTTTTACGAAACTTATAGCATGTATTTATATATGACTGAAGAGAAGGGATTGTGCCTACTGTCACATGTAAAAAAAAACTTAGTGATGTGCTTTAAGTTAAATAGTTTTATTTTGTATAATTCTAAAAGTACCAGGACCTACAAGACCACCATATGTCTCTATTGTGTGCTATACCATGTATCTTGTAGACAGGTGTTCTGAAGCTGTCTCCTATTTGATACCTGTTTGCAATGGAATTCTCTGGCACAAATGTAGTTCATCAATCTCCCATTTTTTCAACTGTGTGCAAACACAGTCCGTTGTGCATTGTAAGACGTACTTAAAATGACCTCAGCAGTAATATGCCAATAAAACACTACACATTTTATTCAGTTGTTTTTTATAATGTAAAATATAGTAAATTCTATATTTTAGAATTAGGATCTGTAAAAGAAAAGATAAATAGTTATAACATGTAATAATACATTTTTAACAGCACAGCATAATTTTGACATTTTACAAATTCATTCCTTTTTTGCTGTTCTCAGAATATATTGAATTTCACTACAAACAGTGATTTCAATCGTACTCATCACATCACAGCGGGCAAAAAACTCCCAATCAATTAGATTGTTTAAAAATAACCAACCATCCATCCACACTAAAACACCAGATAATACAAATCACACATATATAAAATGGTTACTGCTAAGAAAATGTTATAACTTACATTTATAAACAATGTAAATGTTGTTGGTTAACATTATACACCGAGACAATTTGCAACAAAAAGTCCATAATGCAAAGAAAGACCTTTCCTTGAGGCCAAATTGTATTTTTGCAGTTGTTTTTATGTAAATTGTCCAATGGTAATTCTATTAAATCATAATATTAAATTCCTCAGAGGCTGAATCATCTTCCTAAAACTTTGGATTTAAAAATATTAGGTAGGAATTTGGTAATTCAAAAGGCAAATGTTGTTTGAAAACCAACTCAGCATCATTACAAAGAGTCCAGACTGTGTTACTTTTTAGATAGGCAGTGTAACGTCCAGATGTTGTTGAAGGACCATCGTGGAAAATTATTGCTACTGCTACAAAAGTCCTTCCTGATATTGATAGTTGAGTAGCTACAAAAATGTTTTATTAAAGTGTCCAATTTTCTTCCGTCAGCTGTACAACGTTGCATCATTAAAATTATATATATTGTCCATATCTTTGTATAAATAATGTTGATACAATTTCTGATTTGCATTGGCTCCACTCCATGTTTTGATTTTCAGATTTAACTAATTTATTGAAAGACACTGATTTACAGTCTGGTAATGTCAAATATAGAAATCTTTCAGTATTTACATTAGTGCTACATGTATACATACAATTTTCACATTGATGTTCCCATTTATAACAAAGGCCAAAAATATTCTCTATGTCTACACCTTCATTTTCCAATACAGTAAGCATATACATTAGAAATTCCTGAGCATCTTGTTGGATATTTTGTGTAAATTGTGTAGAACCCAAACATACATCCAAAAGATTACGAACAGCAGAAACGGATTGTATTTTACTTGTAGCAGTTCTTAATTTTTCATACACAGAATGCAACAAGCAACATTTTTTTTCCCGATTCTCCATAATTTGCTGCTGCAAAGCTTCAAGAAAAAAAACAACAATGACCACTACATTAGCATAGCAGTTGACACCAGAACTATTTTCAAACTGATAACCAACAATCTCTTCAACAGTGTCCTTTTTCGTTTTGCTTGCAATCACAACATTATTTTTTTCCCCTTCTCTACACCTTCAGTACAGATATTCTCATACCTTTTTTTCGACCAACCACACGCTTTTTAAATACAAGATATTGACCTAAATTGGGAGCATATGTTCTTCTTTGTATCATCATAATCAATCAAAAACAAACCAGATAATGTTCTGACTCGCGACAAAGCAACAAATGCCATACCCTCTTTAAACACAGTATTTCCAATGTTCACCAAAGCACTGTCAACACTTAAACCTTGAGATTTATGAATAGTCACTGCATATGCCAAAGAAACTGGAAACTGTTTTCTACGGACATATAAATCTTTAACAAGCAAAAAACGAACTGAACAACGACCACTTTGTTTAACTTCTTCAATCTGATCAAATTTAATTTTTAAGAACTCAATACCATCTTTATTCTGATAATTTACAAAATCCACAACTTTACCCATTGCTCCATTAACTAAACCTTTGTCTACGTCAAAATTATGCTTTAAAATGACTTGACAGTTTCTACATGCATATAGATTCTTTTCTAAACCAGCAGTTTTAGATATTGAATTTTCTAAAGAATCCAATTTTGTCTTCAATTTTTCTGTCAAAATAATAGTGAGTCCTTCATGCTCTATTTTATCGATGGCTTCCATTTTTCTTATTTCCTAATTTTCCAGTCTCAAAACTTCTTCGTTGAATATACAACACTCACGCAGTGTTGGCATTAAGCAGATCACAGATTTGTTTTCTGCAATTTTCATGTGTATGTTCTCAGGAACTACGTTTTCATTTGGAAACAAATTGGTAAGTAATCGAGTCTGCAAAGCTTGTTTGCCATGTTCAGTCAGTAGTCCAATTCTTATATCTTGGAGAATAGTTCCATAATCATTTGCTTGTCGCATATTTGTAATGAGTTCTTTGTATTCAAAATATGACCAAATGTTCACGTTTCCAACACTACCCAGAGACTTTCTGGTGTCTTCATGCGCAAGTGTTTTAAATACTGGTTGTCTTTTTACAGGAGTCAGTTGCAGTAGATCTCCAAACACTATGACATGTTTTCCTCCAAACAACACGTCGTACTCTGTTATAAGAATTTGCTGCATTCTTAAATGCACAAAGGGAAGCATTAAGTTTGAGACCATGCTTACCTCATCAATAATGAGAAGTTTCATTTTCTTCAAGACTCTTGAAACTTCACAACAAGCTTCTCCAGATAGCTTGTGGTATTCCAATTTGTTTTCATGCTCCACAGGTAGCATTAGTAAACGATGTAATGTAATTCCTTTGATGTTGTGTTCTGCCAACCCAGTTGGAGCAGTGACAACACAAGACAAATGCGACTCAGTTGTTTTTCTGCAGATAACTTGTAATTACTTTACTTAAAAAACGTTTTCCTGTTCCAGCTTCTCCACTCACGTACATACGGATAGGTTGAAATGACGTCCATGACCACTCTTTCTTTTCATGAAGTAATCCATGGTCCATCTGTTGTCTCACTTGCTCATATATTTGTTTCTGTTCAATATTTAGTTGTTCTTCCAAGTTTCCTAAGTCCATAATATCTTCTTGAGCTTGATGCATTGCTGTTTCCACTTCATTCATGGCGATTGCTGCTTCATTTTCAACAATTGGTTGTCCTAGTGGATCTTGACTCAGCGCACAGAACAGTTCTTTGTCTTGAGAACTGTCTCTAGCAATTTCAGCTGCAATTGTAGCTTTTTGATCAATTTCATTGTTCAACATTTTAACATAATTTGCAAAAGCACTGCATTGTATGCTATCTTTACAAGCATTAAAGGAATCTTCATAGCTCTGGAAATCTCCAAGTAATTCCAGTTCTGAACGCCATGGTTTAAATAGTTGTAAAAGGGCTAAATAGTAAAATTCCCTTTTATAAGCAGTGTCGCAACTCAGCTTTCTGTGATTAATCAAATTTCCTTTTGTTTGTTTCACCAAACATCCTTCGGAACCAATGACTCCATATTTTCCATCATTGATGATCTCTGTAGTATTCCGTTTAAAAGTGTAGTTTTGCAGCACTTCATAGAGGCACATTTGCTCAATTTGATGACTTCTGTTTGGGTAATATGTGTCCAACATATTCGTTTTCAAAATATCTGTACTTTCTGGATCTTTTTCTGCTAAATATTCAATTTCTTGTACAGATTTCAGTACTCGATTTTGCATTGCTGCAAGACCTAGACTCACCCAAATGATTCTTCTAGATTTAGAGTATAGACTTTCAGATAATAACCGATCTGAGCATTCATAGGCTCTGATCTCTCGTGGGATAACATCTTCAAACTGAAACTGGATAATATCTTACTTAGTGTCTTCTCGTGAGAAATCTCTTCCCACATTTCTTTCAATTCGGTCTTTTCTGATTTTGCAATATAGGACGTTACATATCGAGGAACAGCAATGGAATTGTCGGCAACATACTGAATATCCATGTTAGCATTCCACATGGACAAAATAACTGGGTTGTAGTCATTTATGTATTATTTTTGGAGACTTTCTTGTGATAGTATGTTGCAAAGATGACATAAAACTGTTCACGCCTCCTTTGGATATTACAGGACGTGGAAATGCAAAACGACATTTGGTGTAGAACTTCTCCTAAGATTTGTACTTTCGTCTACAGTATTCTCCACATCGGTGGCTTTGGAATCATAAGACTTGTGCTTTTAAGTTGTTTTCTTCTGTGCTTTTGGGTACAGCACATGTAGCATATTGTTCAATAAAACTCAAAACAGTATCATTCGCATCTGTTCCAAATTTGGGGGCGTCCTTAATCCATAACAGCATATGTATATGAGGAGCACCTCTTGCTTGATACTTCTTTCTCCAAAAGAAATCCACAACTTGTACTCAGCACAGTTTAGGGTAAGGAACCATGTTGGAGTTCCTGAGTTCCGTAGCATACATTTCTGTTCTCCATGACGACGGTACTAAAATTTATTAGTTCCACGCTGACATGCCATCAGATTAATGAGCTGAGATTCTAGATGATCATCTCTCTGGTGCACTTTATCCAGAAAATCTTTTCTAGATACATTTTGCAGATGTATTCCAGTGTTTAAGATGTGATTGACTGCATATGAAAGTCCAGACAAGTCACTTTCAAACAAAATATGAAATATATAAGGGATACATTGTCGAAATCTTGGATCTTCTGCATATAATCTTGTTGTCCGATATTCAGATGCAGGAATCTGCACAGGACGTTCATCATATCGTTCACCTTTACCAATTGGAAACAGCTGCGGAAAACAACGAGCTTCCAAGCTCTCTTCCCATACACTCATGGGACTTCCCTTTGCTTTTTTCATTTGGAACAACTCAATAGTGTTCCCCATCACTTCTTTTGAATGAAGTGGATGCACACTGTATTGTTCATAGATTTCTTCACATCTTAACTTGTCCAATTTTTCAATTTGTCCACTTGAGGTTTCAGTATCTTCTGTTAAAACTATTTCTTCTTCTCCCATATAAACATTCTTATGGTATGTATTGTTTTTTATCAAATACAATGAAGCCTTTTGCACTTAACTAACATCCACTAACTCCTGCCAGATTTTCTTATTCTTAGTCGGCACACCATTAACAAGAATAACTAGTGGTTCACTTTCTACACTCTCTACACCAATAGTTTCAATATTTTTCTTTAAATCTAATGGTAAAAACACAACTCTTCCTTTTACTCCTCTTTGTAAATCTGAAGGAGGCAATTTACCTGTTTTAGGCTCCATACGAACAATAGCCTGAAACGGGTGCACACATTGAATGAAAATAGACTCATAGGTGTTTAAATCTATCAATTCTGGAGGAATAGCAACTAACTCTAAATTATTATACACAGCTATAGCGGGCATATTATTCTCATCTAATTCGTTATAACAATATTTACCAATACACTGATCAGAACCCAAATCAAAACAATTCTCTACCTACAAATAAATTGCAAATTCCTTCCACTTATCATTATTTTCTTTTCCACATTTTAAATACAGATCAACACTCCTAGTCTGATTTTTATAGTGTGTTCGCCAACAACAAATAAAAGAAAAATGTGGCCTTTCACCTGAAATCACCTTAAACTTTGTAATTTCATTTTCAAAATTTGTTGTACAACTTTGTTCAACATTCTCTACAACATTTTCTCCTATTAATGTCTGAGTTTCTTCACTCTCTTCTTCAGGACCAAAGTAACAAAACTCAATATCATCACAAACCTTTTTCACATCTGATACTGACCCATGCTAAAGAGCATTGTTCAACTCATTTAACTTTAGTGCTGGACTTTTTGCATAATACAATCTTCTCACTAACTTCCGCATTTGAGTATGATGTACTGCCAACATCCTGAAATGGTGAAAAACACTTTGACATGATTTCCTAGAAAGACAAGCCAGAGAATGACCTTGCAAACCAGTATGTTTTCTCACTCTACAAGGGTCTAGTCCTTGCAACACCTTAATCTTTTGTTTAACACTTTTTTACAATATGCTTGTAAGAAATTATGTAATTTTTCAATAGATTCTTGTTGTACACTACACATACTACTACAATCCTAAGTGTACACTGGGGCTTGAGGAC
The DNA here is from genome assembly GCF_964261635.1 of Lissotriton helveticus. Lineage (NCBI taxonomy): Eukaryota > Metazoa > Chordata > Amphibia > Caudata > Salamandridae > Lissotriton > Lissotriton helveticus. The sequence continues at coordinate 938,100,712 of NC_136059.1, forward strand.
ATCTTCCTAGAACTTCATCAGCTATCACTTCTTCTGCATTTCTAGGAACCATTTGATCTTTGTCAATTGGACAACCATTTCTAACCTCAGAAGCTCGACCACTGGTGTCAACTGCATGCAACAAATCAATGGTCTGTAAATAAGTCTCTTCATTAAAAAAAGGCTTAGAACTTGAACTGTGTTTCCATTGCCCTAAGAAAATATCACAAAACTTACTTTTTTTTAATTACTCTTTTCCACTTACTTTTGGCCTTTATTAAATGCATTGGTTTATCTAGTGATCAAATTCTCTTTAATACTAAAATAAATAGTTTCCTCTTTACTTCAAAAGCCTTTTCAACAATGGATTCGATATTCTTCTTTTTATAAAATACTGTTCTCTTTCTATATTTCTGTGTATGTTTCATCAAATTATGGACTACTCTGTTGTAAAATATTTTTTTGCGGTATTCTTTATATTGATTTTCTATTCTTTTACAATAAGTTGTATCCTTTGTATGTACATTGCCTTTTTAACCTTTCCTATTCTTTGCACTTTTTTTGTGCTCAGAACATTTTCACTGCTTTGCACATTTCCATTTTTTTCTGAATCTAGAAATATTTTTTATGAAGTCCTTTGTGGTCTTACCAGAAATGTTTCTCTTTTTAGTCACATTATGTTGGTCTTCCAATACTTGTGGTTGAGTTTTTTTCAAGTAAGTATCCTTCTTCTGCCCTTTTTTTCTTCTCTCTTTCTCCGGCATGATAACTTTTTTTAATGATGATTAACAGTATCTGTAAAAAATAATCATAAATACATATTTAATAATAACTTTAAAATTATACTTTTTTATTACATACGAACACATTCCATATAAATTCTGACTAAGAAATTGTAGGCCTGAAACACAACTGTGAAGGCGGTAAGAGCTGTACATACATAGTACACAGCAGTTTCAAGCACTCCATAACACTAAAACCTGAAGCACTGTATGAGTACATGCATATTAACTAAATGATCACAATACTAGTGTTTTAGTGTTTATGGTAGTACAGTAGTGTTTATGTAAAGTAGAGGTCGTACTAGGAGTAGATTTCGAGTTTAGGATAGTGCACTGGTGTTTGTGTAGTGTAAAGTTGTAGTGTAGTTCCTATTATCCCAATAGGCTCTGCGCATTGGAATAATATCTTCAATAGTATAGACGTAGGACTGTGGTTAACTAGGTCTTCTACTGACGATATTAGACTTAAAGTTATGTGTGCCAGCTAGCTCAGAGTTCACTAGAAACTTTCTCGAATAGGCAAGGAGGAGTTTAACCTCCCTGGATAGACAAGAAGGGATTTAGTTTCTGACAACCATAGAACATGACAACTTTGCTCTCCCCTAATCAAGAGTATATCTCTAGAGTCGTGTGAAAACAAAAGACAACTATTTTACTCAGTCAGTACGTGCATTCTTAGTTTCACCAGTTTGTAGAGAAAGAAGAGATGGGCGTGCTTCAATAAAAAGATGTTATTTATTGATCAGTCTCTTTTTTCATACAAGAGAAATGAATCGCTATTATTGCGATACTTATAGTTAAGTAAAGTGCATACAGTAAAAACAGGATTATAAAATAATACTGTAAAAGCATTTATATGGTTTCTTAGCCATATGATACTTAAAATGGATAAAAGATATACATACATATATACATTGACTAATCGCTCTCAACTGGTGCTTCTAACTACGCCTACCCCGGTGTACCTGACCTAAGCCTAATACTTGGGAGGGAGTGAGTAAGTAGCAGTTTAAGTTAAGTTTGTTTTGCCAAGAATCTGACTCAAGAATTCTCTGTAAGGAGTTAGTCAGTTCAGTACCTGGGATTTAGAAGGCTGGAGGGTTGGTATCTCTGTCTCAGGACTCGATATCCCAGTTACCCGCGAGGGCGGCTGGAAACGCCGGAGGCTGGATTTCTCGGCAGGAGAAAAGGCAGCGTCTCTCTCAGCGCGTCAAAAGGGAGGGGCAGCGTCCGTGGGCTTTTCTGCATCAGCTGGGCTCTCCGGCAAGTAGCGCTGCTCCAAGCTCGTCACCACCGTGTCTTAGCTTAGGGCAGCGTCGGTATATTTATACCTGAAAGGTGCCGTGTTTGACGTAAGGATGGACATAAGACGTCAGCAAGAATGTCATAAGGACTGGTCGTTCTTACATTCTTTGCAGGAGTTCTCGAGCGAAATCAAAACAATAGCTGCGGGGGATTTCCCAGGTCTGTTGGAGGTTTGATTTGTTTTGAGAACTCGGTGTGCTTTCTAGGGGGCTGAAGGGATAGTGCTTGCTTAATGTGACAGCATGCGCTATGACCTAATCTGAAGACGGGTTTCTGTGCCGGTGTATGGACATTAGTGAATTAATAACCGGACAAGGGTCAGAAATAGGAGTATCAATATAGGTACCTAGATAAACACACTACACCCACTCCACGAATTTATGTAACCTAAGCAATAGTAAACATAACTAACAGTGCATGTGTATACCAAACCACCCCAAAAACATTTTGTTTTTTGTATTTGAAAAATGGTGTATGCGAAATGCACGAAATGAGTATAGGTACTGTATGCATTCAAGCAGTATAATCATTCAATAACGAGATGCACATTTTATATCGGCATGAATGATTTGCGAATTTACACATGAAATGGCTCTTGATACATAAAAAAAATTGCGAGACCATCTCATCACATATAAACACAATTAATTGCATATAAACTAGAGGTTGAGGTAATGTAATGTCTCTAGTATTCCTAAGAATAGAAGTTCTGTTCTCTAAGAATAGTTTTACTTTAAGCAGAAGATAAGTGCCAAAAAAGGTAAATATTTTGGAATTGGAAAAAAAGTTTTCGCTATTCAGGGGAGAAGAGAAAAAATAGTTCACAGTCACTTTGTTTTCAAAAAAACTGAAGGCCAAATTCAGAGTTCAGGGAACGCCGTGTGCAAGTTTGTTTAAAATCATTCTCTCTGTTCCGGTGAAAACATCATTTCAAACAGACTCTCGAAAAAACAGTCTACAGCTTCTGGTGAAAGTTCGACTAGGTTCGAAAATGTCGCTACCATGCAGTCACGCGCATGATTGCTTTCAATGATGGTTTGATCAGAACTGCTTACAGAAGTTCGTACCTGGTTGATGCTGCTTTCATCTTGTACTTCACTACCCTTCAATCGTAGTGGTGAAGTCTCCACGAATGCCGTCATCAGGATAGGTAGCCGCTGGGGACAGCACAATGCATGAGCCTTTACTGGACCCAACAAAGTATCTGCATCCAATGGTACGTCTGATTGTAGTGTAAGACAGGTGTCCAACACGCATTCTTCGCCGCATAGCATGCACCTTAATACAGGCATAACACAATTCTGCCAGATGGGTCTGAATGAAAGAAACCAGGTCATATTTAGATCTCGTAGCCGGGCTAAGCCAAGGACTTTAGTTATGCGGTCCCGGTAGCGGATAGCTAGGATCGTTTCTTCCATTGTTGCTGGAGTCTTGTCTGTGACATGGCTTGCCATAACGAAGCAAGAGTAGCAAGAATAAAATGCCTGCTACGAGTCCCAACAGGAGTGGAAGTTCGCCAAAGATGGAATGGACGAAATTTGGAAAGATACCCAGAATCGCTTTGAATGGGGTTAAAGCGCCTGAAAAAACTGTCTTAAATACTCTCGCGATACTCCTTGTATCAGAAATATTTAAGATTTCGTTCAGTATTTCTGCGAAGTGTAGGGGGCAATTTGTTGATAACATTGAATGAATCTCTGCCGTTGTCCTTGCAACTTGGAAATCATACGTTTCTTTTGATGACGTCAACTGGGTTGGCGTCTGTAGGAGCACAGTCTTCATTCTGCTTAAAGTATCAATTCGAATAGAAGAGATTTTTAAACAGGGCCATAACCTTCCCTCCCTGTCTGGAGCATCATTCGGGAACAATACTCTTTCACAGCACATGACCCTGGAAGTCACGCTTACAAGATAAGGTTTTCCTGGCAGCAAGCCACAACATCTGTGATCTACAATTAGAATGTAACTCCCGTTCGAAAGTCTTCTAAAGAATGGTTCTATTTGTGTTGCAGGTGTGCCTAACTGGTGACATGAAAGGTTATTTGAAGTCCCTTCACAGGCCCCATGCAAACTAATACCCTGACACAGAAGTATGCCACTTAGTGATTTTTCACAATTACCACTAAGAAATACACTCTGTCCGTTATTACTGACACATGTGTGTGTATAGGGCAAGTTCCATGTGGACTTAATGTATCCTTTACCCAACCTTTCATACTGGCCTGCCTGTATATATTTTTGGCAGTATTGAAACTGGAAAGTTGTTATCGGTATATTTATTATCCCATGTATTATCCATTCAATGACAGGTCGTTCTGACATTGTCAATGGTAATCTCTCAAGTTTTTCAATGCTCAGAATTGTATAGTCAGCACCCTTTTGTGCCAAACTGATTTGTTTATCAGTAAGTTTAAAGATATTAAATAGTGACGTTGTGTTGATTAGACGCCAAGGCACATAGCCTGAACGCAGATTTTGTAACGTCCAGCCAAGCTGTACAATAGAACGTAATTGAGACTGACCGTGTTGCAACATCAGTAAGTCTTGCTCTATTATATCGATTGCAGAAGATACAATACTGTCCAGTGAATATATTCTGGAAGACAGAGTCATTAACCCATTGTCCACAACAGAAAGTGATTTTTCCAAATTAACACGGTCAATTTCCCGTATTTTTTCTGCTGTCTCAATTTGAGTTACTTTCCAAGCTTCATTGTAAGCTGCATATATAGAGGCCGCTATGAAACGTTTTTGACGCTGTTTGCGTGGTCCCATGATGAAATCACGCAAGTCAGCACCTTCTTTAAGTAAAGTTAAGTGTTGCTTAATTTCTGACAGTGTGGATGTATGTAGCCATTTAAGGCAGAGTTTCCCCACACTATAAGTAGTTACAATCCCTGGATGTTGTCTCTGGGAGTATCTTGGGTCTGGCCGGGTCAATGTGAATCCCTGTATTTTGTTCAGGAATCTGTCTTGACAGTTATTTGTGTCTGTGGGCCAGATCAACCATTGTTTCCAATCAGCATGTGTTCTGTTTTGGTTTAAAATATGGGATACGTCTATCTCTACCTCCGTAGTGCTATTACTGTTAGGTGTTGGTTTTGGAATAGACGGTTTATTTAAGTCTTTAATTTTGGCTAGGCCAAGACAGGATGTCTGTTGAATTGTATCATTCAAAAATATAATTTGTTCTGGGATCATGCAGGCTCTAAATAATGATTCTATACCTTGCACTTGCCAATCTTTTGTGCCCCAGATCGTTTTCGTTTCAATGTTATTGTTCCAGAAGTCAAAACCGAATGTATTCATTTTTTCAAAAAATGAGTCTGAATATATCAATTTCGTGTTTGTAAGCATGGTTTTCACTCCTGTCTTATTTAACAATTTGAAATAAAATGATTCTGCATTACTTGTGTTGAACCCTGAAAAGTATGAATATTTATCAAAAAATGTCTTTGAACTGCCTTTTGGTGGAGTTGCACAATGTTCCCATTGGTTAAATTTTAAGACATTTCTAGGTTGAGTAGATTTATGCAGATAATGGTTACCATAATGGTTGTAACAAAACATTTGATCATAATTAGATGAACCTTGCAAATAATCATGTTCTGTAAATTTAGCTGACATTACTAGATCAGACATCATATCATTAATACTTTCAAAGTCCCAATCATCAGCAAACGTGCTTGGTTTTACAAAGTCACTCAATGAAATCTTGAATTGATGAGGATACTTCAGGAGCTCAACCGGACCATATATTTCGTAATCAGTTTTGTCCCATGCTACCCCACCGGGTATAGGATTGGCTGTGAAGTTTACTGAAGAAAGTTCTCTTTTCTCTATGTGTGAAGACTTGTGTGGTTTCAGGACCAAGTTGATGTTCTGACTTGCTGTGTCCATTGTAGCATATTTTCCCTCAATGAAATGTCCCAAGCATAGTACCACGATGAGCCAAAGTATGAGGATGAATACTCCTAGTGCCACCCAAAGTTCAATCCATGGAGAAATTAGATAGGTTTCTTTTAGTTGATGAAAGAGTTCCTTTGCTTTATCTTTAAAAGTTTTTGTTGTCCGCTGTTCCTCAGGTTCACTTGGATCCTCAGAAAAATCATCGAAGTTGATGAAGTAGCCTGATGCTGTTCTGTCAATTGGTTCAATTGCTTCTGGATTCCTTTTTGTTTTTGGAATTTTCTTTGTTTCATTAGCATAGTCTGTGGTTACATCATTGTAGACTGGTGTTTCTTGATTTAAGATTTTGATTTGGGTTTCAAGAGGTTTAAGGTCCATGGCTTTGTTGCATAGTCCTTGTTGTTTCACTGTAGGTTTATCAATTGTGATTAGTCTTTCAGTTTGAACCTCTGTGTTTGTAGCAAACTTTGGTGTTCTGCTACTTCTTGGGAGTCCACTTGGCCTACTACTTGTTATCGGCCACATGATTGTGGTTTAACCAGGTCGATGGATACAACTCGGTTCTCCTTTTTACCAGCAAGGGGCGGTAGTACTACTGATCTTGTCCCGTTGACAGACAAGACAGGAACTGCTTTTCTGTAAGAAGGCCCAAATTCCTTCTTCACCGCGATCTTCTCTCTGACCAGATCCCCGATTTTTGGAATCCAGACAGGCCTTGCTGGGACAGGTGGTTTCTCTTCAGTGGTTATTGGCTGCTGTTTCAACTTTATGTTGCTCAGGTCTTTTCTTGTTTCGTTTAAGTCCTGTAAAATAGCCAAACGATCTTTGACATCAAAGCATTTTTCTTTAACCACTGAAGTTTGACTATCAAGGTCCTGGATTATTATTCTAGTCCCAAACAATAGTTCGTACGGACTGAGACCTCTCAGAGAATTTCTTGGCAGATTATTAAGACTACGTTGGACACTTATTAAATGTTTGACCCACCCAGCTCCCGAACCTAATACCTTTGCTGTTATAGATTGCTCTATGCCCTGGTTTTTTCTTTACACCATCCCGTTTCCCTCAGGAAGGAGGTGACAAGAGTACCGCAATGCTATGCCCATGCCGGCCATGTCCGCCTTATAAGCTCGAGAGCTAAAAGCAGAACCCTGGTCAGAATGTAGCATGCCAATTGTGTATATGCCATTATAGACTCGCAAATCTTTTTATAACAGTTCCGACGTCAGCCGAGAGCTGGGGTCTACATTATAAGTGAAAATAGTCTCAAATAATATACATTGGGACGCATGTTTATTGTTTAATCATGCGAATAGATCGCTTTGTGCTTTCTATTGTGTGTTCCGGCACTACCTCGACCGGTTCGCTACTGCGATCTCTGTTGCAGTTTTCACAATTATTTGCAAATTTGTGATTATCCACGCTCTTCCCCGGCCACCAGTATTCTGATTTTAATTCTATCAAAGATTCTTTGATTGTCTGATGCCTTAAACCTAATCCCATATGTGCTTCTTGTATTAAGAAGCCTCTCCTCTTCCTATTTGGAATTACTCTATCCCCCACTCCAGGGATTTGAGCAAAAGGAACGGAGTTTGCATCGATTATGTATGTATAATTGAATGGATACATGAGGGGTAGCGCTGGGCAGTCGCCTTTTGATGACGTTTTTACCGCCAGCATTGTTTTCCCGTCAATGTATTTTACTGAACGCTTTTTTGTAGCTACGGAAGCCGATTTAGTTGTTTCCGCTGTGGCTGTCTCAGCCAATGAATTCCCTGCACCGTGAACGCCATCACGCTTATGACTCAGTGAGTGTATCACGTGAGTCTTTGATAGTTCTTTCTTTAAAAGAACTATTTGTTCCCAAAGCGATTTCTGCTTTATTGTGGCACCTGTGTCATCTTTGTACCCGTTTTCAACCCATTTCTGCAAGTCGTTATTGTATGATTTGACGCAGTAATACGAATCGCACACTATTAGTGTCGGGAATTCGCGATCGGCATTATCTAGCGCCATTTTTAATGCTATTATTTCAGTTTGTTGTTCTGAATTATTTTCCACTGAGTGTGTTTTTGAAAACAGAGGTTTTAATTTACCTCCGCGCCACACGTTTTTTGTAATCTCGCATGTTGCGTTATAAGCTTCTTCTCCCCAAACTGAGGGTTGAGCATGTCCTTCTGTATGTATTACACAGGCGTACTGTCGTATGGGCAGAATGTCGATTGGCAGAGGATATTCTCTTTCGTATTTTAGATTTTTTAATTTTGTCATCTCTGGATCAAAATAGTATTTCACTCTGTCTATAGCAAGAGAATCTTCCCATTGTATCCATTTTGGATTTAGTGCCATTGTAGGTAAATTACATGGGCTTGTTAATGCCTCAAAGGCCGATTCTGCTGTTCTGACTGTAATCTGTCTGCCGTCAGCATGGTATCTTTCTCTTGCTACAGCTGTTTGAACCGCGTGAACAATGTTTTCCTTAATGCTGAATGTTTTTTCAGCTTCTGTGTACAAATGTGATTTGTATGTTATTGGTACCTTTTCTCCCTCATTAGAGGTTAGGTATGTGAATCCGCATCTTCCTGGGATGACTCGAATCACAAGGTTGCGTGTGTTATCGCGTGTTTGCAGTTTTGTTTTAACTAACATGTCTGTTTGTAAAGATCTCAAAATTTCTGTGTGTTTTTGAGTCCAATTGATTCTTTTAAAATCTGGTTTTATTAGGTCATAGAGAGGTTTAACCCTCTCTGCATAGTTTATAATGTAAGTTCTTCCGAAATTCAGGAAACCTAGAATTGATTGCAAGTTTCTCAGTGTTCTAGGTGCTTGGATTACAGCACATTTCTCTAGGAAATTGTCAGCCAGGCTTTTGCCTTCACTTGATAATTCATATCCTAAAAATAGGACAGTCAGATGGGCAATTCTTGACTTCTTGAAGTTGAATTTGTAACCCTCTGCTGCGAACCCAAGTATTATGGTGTTCACTCTTTTCAAGTGAGTATCCAAGTCATCATCTGTTAGATAGATGTCATCGACATAAGATAATGCCTCATCATCATATATTTGTAGTAACTCTGTTACTCTCGCTGAGAATGATCCCGGGCTGTTCTTGAACCCTTGGGGCAAACAACAGAAATTTTTCTGCAAGCCATTTATTGATAAAGCGGTCAAATATCTGCTTTCAGGTGCTATATTTTGACAAAAGAATCCATTAGAGATGTCTAATGTTGTTTTGTATTTTTTGCGCACTATGCTATTCATTAGTGCCGCACTGTGTGTGTTTTGTACTGCAAACGTTTTGCAGCATGAGTTAAGGTGTCTGTAGTCCAAAACTAGACGATATGAATCATCTGGTTTGGAGACAGGAAACAAAGGATTGTTCATTTGTGAGGTGCATGTTTCAATCACCCCCTGGTATTCAAGTTGATCTAAGATCTCCCTGACCTGTTTTTTAGCTTCTTGCTTAATTGGTTACTGCCTCTGTGCAGTCGGTTGAGATTTTAACTGGATCTTGTGAGGCGGAGAGTCCTCATCCCATCCCACATGATTTTTATATAGTGCAGGAGCCTGGGCTACTGCCCACTTTCTTGCAAGTGTATATTTTTTATGAATTGGAATATGATTTGAGAAGGCAGGCATAATCATTTCTTCGCCATGAGGGCACTCCCTGACAAACTCTGGTGGCCAGTCTTTTTCAGCTAGAAGGATGTCATAGCCCTTGGAGAGATTATCCCAAAATAGACCCCTTATTTTCCTAGTCTTATCTCCCTCTATACGTAAGGTTATTTCATATATTTTATGAGGTTTGCTAACTCTGGTATCTGCAGTTTCCACCTGAATGTATTCATTCGTGTCCACTGTCTCCAGATGATTCATCAGGATCTTGCGAGCTATGCTCACTTCTGCTGCGCTGTCTAGCATTGTCTGAGCCCACTCTCCGTTTTTCAGCTGAGTCCTCAGGATCCTCGCCATGTTTGACTATTTTAATGCTGGCTACCTTCTTCTTTGGAAATTGTAACTTTTTACTTTGATGAGCAGGTTCTTTGTCTTTGGACTTGACGTGCTCTTCCCTGTGTTCTGACCGTCCTCTTCTTTCCGATTTCTGCGAGGAAGTCTGAAAAGATCGAGAGGGACGTGTATCAATATCTTGATATCTATCAGGTTTCTTCAAATTATCCCTATTTCTAAGGTTGTATTTTTTCTCAGAGGGCTCCCTCTGGGGAGACTTGTGTCCTTGGTCCGGAGATCTTTCTCTCCGCCGAGGAGACCTTCCTCTGGACTTGAATCTTTTTTCTTTGTGAGTGGATTGTTTATTTCCATCCCAGTTCTTTTTTGAAGTGTTTAGATTATTTTTAATAAATACCTTTTCAGGATTTTCTATTAGTTGGGGTTTCACTGGTTTCCCACCCAAACTATCTCTTCCTAGTTCTTCATAGGATTTTTCTATGATTCTGGCAAGTTCAAATCGTTGGTCTGCTATATCTGTTTCCTTCAATCTTTGGCGGATCGCCACATTTGCTGCTTCCCCTTTTATGTTTGCTAGTAATATTGCCGAGACCTGCTTGAAGTCTTTCAGTAATTTCATACCCAGAGTTAAAGCAGGTTCTGGACCGTATTCATTTTGAATCTGTTTTAGCACCTCTGGTATTACCGCCATGGACGGAACACCATGTGTTTTTGTGTAAATGGAAGCAAAGACTGTACCCCAAGTGTCACAGTCCTCCACATGTGGTGCGATCCCCATTGGGAGACAGATAGTCAGAATTCTGTGTTTCTCCACAGGGGTGGTATCTGGAAATACTGCCTCTATTTGAGTTATTTTCTGTGCTAACCAGAATGGAATTTGTTCCCTTTTAATGGGTACTTTACCTAGACAGGACTGTATGTTCTGTGGTGTGATTTTATTTGTGTTCCCCTGATGAGGGGTCAGCTGTGGAATTTTAAAAGCTGGTTGGACTGTTGAAGTCCGCATTACATATTGAACTAGTTGTCTGTGTATTTTAATCAGTTGTTTTAACTGTGTTAAAAGTTCTGGTATTGAAATTTTTTCAATGTCTGGATGTGGTGTGTAGCTGGCTAGAACCGGCCACGTTGCTCCTGGTCTACCTAGTGGACCGAGCCTGGTGATGTGATCATTATGTTTTAGGGCGCCTTTAAACCAGAGCAGGTGCTCTTGGTATTTGAGTGGTATTTCCACCTCCTCGAAAGGGGTGTACTTATCCGGAGGTTCCTCTATCTTGTAATAATGGAACTCCTTTGTTACAGCTTTTGCTGCTGGAAAATTTATCCATGAATAGAATACCTCTGTTTGCCGATATTCGTGTGCCTCAATTACGAATATGACTGTACCACCTCTTGGTGTCAGTCTATTTTCTATAAGTTTTAAGGTTATAGTTTTTCTTACGCTGACCGGGATGTGTATTGCACCCGGGTCTTGCTGTACGAGACTTGTGTCTTCCGCTAGGAGTTGAGCTGCTAATCTAGCTGTCTCCCTATCTCCTTCACCGTCTGACATTTTACTGACAGGAAGGGTTTTTTGTTGCAGATCAGGTTTCCACGGAAACAAAGATTAGGTGCACAATATTTTGGAACACTGTATCCTTCAACGTTGAATAAACCAAAACCATACATAGGAGTCTCCTCCTACTAAGTTTGGCGGATTTTAACCTTTCACCCACTCCAGACGTCTTTGGAGTTTTATGGGAAAAAAGGGTCTGTGTGAAAAAGCACGACTGAGTTACTCTAATGTCTTGCGTTAGATTGATCGCCTATCCAAACTGTTGGGCGCCATGTAGTGTAGTTCCTATTATCCCAATAGGCTCTGCGCATTGGAATAATATCTTCAATAGTATAGACGTAGGACTGTGGTTAACTAGGTCTTCTACTGACGATATTAGACTTAAAGTTATGTGTGCCAGCTAGCTCAGAGTTCACTAGAAATTTTCTCGAATAGGCAAGGAGGAGTTTAACCTCCCTGGATAGACAAGACGGGATTTAGTTTCTGACAACCATAGAACATGGCAACTTTGCTCTCCCCTAATCAAGAGTATATCTCTAGAGTCGTGTGAAAACAAAAGACAACTATTTTACTCAGTCAGTACGTGCATTCTTAGTTTCACCAGTTTGTAGAGAAAGAAGAGATGGGCGTGCTTCAATAAAAAGATGTTATTTATTGATCAGTCTCTTTTCTCATACAAGAGAAATGAATCGCTATTATTGCAATACTTATAGTTAAGTAAAGTGCATACAGTAAAAACAGGATTATAAAATAATACTGTAAAAGCATTTATATGGTTTCTTAGCCATATGATACTTAAAATGGATAAAAGATATACATACATATATACATTGACTAATCGCTCTCAACTGGTGCTTCTAACTACGCCTACCCCGGTGTACTTGACCTAAGCCTAATACTTGGGAGGGAGCAAGTAAGTAGCAGTTTAAGTTAAGTTTGTTTTGCCAAGAATCTGACTCAAGAATTCTCTGTAAGGGGTTAGTCAGTTCAGTACCTGGGATTTAGAAGGCTGGAGGGTTGGTATCTCTGTCTCAGGACTCGATATCCCAGTTACCCGCGAGGGCGGCTGGAAACGCCGGAGGCTGGATTTCTCGGCAGGGAAAAGGCAGCGTCTCTCTCAGCGTGTCAAAAGGGAGGGGCAGCGTCCGTGGGCTTTTCTGCATCAGCTGGGCTCTCCGGCAAGTAGCGCTGCTCCAAGCTCGTCACCACCGTGTCTTAGCTTAGGGCAGTGTCGGTATATTTATACCTGAAAGGTGCCGTGTTTGACGTAAGGATGGACATAAGACATCAGCAAGAATGTCATAAGGACTGGTCGTTCTTACATTCTTTGCAGGAGTTCTCGAGCGAAATCAAAACAATAGCTGCGGGGGATTTCCCAGGTCTGTTGGAGGTTTGATTTGTTTTGAGAACTCGGTGTGCTTTCTAGGGGACTGAAGGGATAGTGCTTGCTTAATGTGACAGCATGCGCTATGACCTAATCTGAAGACGGGTTTCTGTGCCGGTGTATGGACATTAGTGAATTAATAACCGGACAAGGGTCAGAAATAGGAGTATCAATATAGGTACCTAGATAAACACACTACAAAGTGTCGTGCTATGCTGGTGTTTTACGGTAGTGCAGTATTGTTTAGGTAGTGTAGGGGGTCATGCTGGGATAGATTTAAGGTTTAGAGTAGAGCAATGTTGAATGGTTACTGTAGGGGGTCGTGCTGGGGGTAGATTTAGAGTTCAGGGTACTGCAGTGGTGTTTGTGTAGTATAGGAGGTCATGCTGGAGTAGATTTAAGGTTTAGAGTAATGTAATGGTGTTTGGATAGTGTAGCACTTGTGCTGGTGTAGTGTCTTAGGGTTTAGGGTAGTACAGTGGTGAATGGGTAGTGTAGGGGATCGTGCTGAATTACTCTCTTAGGGTAGTACAGTGGTGTTTGGGTAGTGTAAGGGATCGTCCTGGGGTAGGTTTAAGGTTTAGGGTAGTGCAATGGTATTTGGGTAGTGTAGAGGGTCGTATTGGGGTAGTGTTTTAGGGTTTAGAGTAGTACAGTGGTGTTTGTGTAGTGTAGGGGTCATGCTGTCATAGTGTTGTATGGTAGTGCAGTAGTGTTTGAGTAGTGTAGGGTGTCATGCTGGGATAGATTTAAGTTTTAGAGTACTGCAATGGTGTTTGGGTAGTGTAGGGGTCGTGCTGGGGTAGTGTTTTAGGGTTTAGGGTAGTACAGTGGTGAATTGGTAGTGTAGGGGGTTGTGCTGAGGGTAGATTTAGAGTGTAGGGTTGTGTAGTGGTGTTTATGTAATGTAGGGGATTGTGCTGAATTACTCTTTTAGGATAGTGCAGTGGTATTTGTGTAGTGTAGGGGGTCATGCTGTGATAGTGTTTTAGGGTAGTGCAGTAGTGTTTGAGTAGTGTAGTGGGTCATGCTGGGTACTGTTTTAGTGTTTAGGGTAGTACACTAGTGAGTATGTAGTATAAGGGGTCGTACTAGGAGTAGATTTAGAGTTTAGAATAGTGCACTGGTGTTTGTATAGTATAGTGGGTCGTGCTGTGATAGTCTTTTAGGGTAGTGCAGTAGTGTTTGAGTAGTGTATGGTGTCATGCTGGGGAAGATTTAAGGTTTAGGGTAGTGCAATAGTGTTTGGGTAGTGTAGAGGTCAAACTGGGGTAGTGTTTTAGGCTTTAGGGTAGTGCAGTGGTGAATGGGTAGTGTAGGCAGGGCCGGACTGAGAACCAAAACAGGCCCTGGCAAAGTGCTCGGCCGGTCTCCCCCTCCCCCCAGGGGGTTGTGGGTGCCGCCGAGTTCTTTGCCAGGGCCGATTTTCGGATGTTTTTGTTACAGGGCCGATTTTGCAGCTATGCTGCAAAAACGGCCCTGTAACAAAAATGGACCCCAGGGGCCCCAAACCGGCCCCCCACCTGTGCGGCACACCGGGGGATTGCCCGGTGCCCACTACGGCCAGTCCGGCCCTGAGTGTAGGGGGTCATGCTGGGAGTAGATTTAGACTTTAGGATAGTGCAGTGAAGTTGGTGTAGTGTAGGAGGTCCTACTGGAGTAGATTTAAGGTTGTCCGTACTGCAATGGTGTTTGGGTAGTGTAGGGAGCTCTTGCTCAGGTAGTGTTTTAGGGTTTAGGGTAGTGCAGTGGTAAGTGGGTAGTGTAGTGAGTCGTGCTGGGGGTAGATTTAAGGTTTAGGGTAGTGCAGTGGTGTTTATGTAGTGTAGGGAATCGTGCTTATGTACTCTTTTAGGGTAGTACAGTGGTGTTTGGGTAGTGTAAGGGGTCGTGCTGGGGTAAGTTTAAGGTTTATGGTAAAACAATGGTATTTGGGTAGTGTAGGGGGTCGTGGTGGGGTAGTATTTTACAGTTTAGGGTACTTCAGTGGTGTTTGTGTAGTGTATGGGGTCATGCTCTGATAGTGTTTTAGGGTAGTGCAGTAGTGTTTGAGTAGTGTAGGGTGTCATGCTGGGGTAGATTTAAGGTTTAGGGTAGTGCAATGGTATTTGAGTAGTTTAGAGGGTCCTGCTCGGGTACTGTTTATGGGTTTAGAGTAGTGCAGTGGTGTTTATGTAGTGTAGGGGGTCGGACAGGGGGTAGATTTAGAGTTTAGGGTAGTCAACTGGTGATTGTATAGTGTAGGGGGTTATACTGAGGTACTCTTTTAGGGTAGTACAGTGGTGTTTGGGTGCTGCAAGGGGTCGTGCTAGGGTAGGTTTAAGGTTTAGGGTAGTACAATAGTATTTGGGTAGTGTAGGGGATCATGCTGGGGTAGTGTTTTAGGGTTTAGGGTAGTGCAGTGGTATTTGGGTAGTGTAAGGGGTCATGCTGGAGGTAGTGTCACTGCAAGAGTATATCTACTTATATATCTGCAAACAAATCAATCAACCAAATTATTCTATCTCAATTTTCCCAAATGGACACTGACTCACAGTCTGATTCTAGACAAATAACAATATTTCTTATAAATGGAATATATAGATACTAACTGGGGAAATGTAGACTTCAAACACAAGTGTGAAGGTGATTACACTACTACGTGCATAGTGCGTAGCGTAGGAGTTTCAAGCACTGCATGCCCTAAAGCCTGGCTCACTGCAACAGTACATTTACTTATATATCTGAAAACACATCAACCAACCAAACCATTCTCTCTCAATTTTCCCAAATAGACACTGACTCACAGTGTGATTCTAGACAAATAACAGTATTTCTTATAAATGGAGTAGTACAGTGGTGTTTGGGTAGTGTAGAAGGTTGTGCTAGGATAGTGTTCCAGGGTAGTACAGTGGTGTTTGGATTGTGTAAGAAGTTGTGCTGAGCTAGATTTAAGGTTTAGGGTAGTGCAATGGTGTTTTACGTGGTCGTGCTGAGTTAGTGTTCTAGGGTAGTGCAGTGGTGTTTATGTAGTGTAGGGGGTCATGCAGGGATAGTGTTCCAGGTTAGTACAGTGGTGTTTGGGTAGTGTAAGAGGTCGTGCTGGGGTAAGTTTAAGGTTTAGGGTAGTGCAATGGTATTTGGGTAGTGTAGACGGTCGTGCTGGGGTAATATTTTAGTGTTTAGGATAGTGCAGTGGTGTGCATCACTTTGCTTCAAACATTAATTCAAAAGCAAACACACATTGCTATTTGTTACACATTTGAACCCTTTCCAATTGACATACGTATGAACACTACCCCCAATCTGCCATCTGCCTGTTACCATAGAAACAATTCATGGAACACTTATCTGAGCACACAGGTTAAAAGTTCATCACCCAATGTTGCTAATCAAAACAGCAAGTCTGATTGACTTTTCAACATATCAGCTTATCCTATGTAATGTTTCTTTCAATCAGATGTTGTTAACGAATAAGAATCATGCTTTTAAAAAACAGAAACATGCACCCTACTTCTCAGTGTAGAAAGTTGTCAAACAACCAATGATTTCTTTTCTTTTTTCAAAACTGCATCTTATCCACCATTTTAGAATGTGTTTAGTTTTCAAACTGTCATTTCATTTAGAGAGACCATCTGAGTGCATTCAGACCTCGCTTCAAGATGCTTAGAGCGTGGATTGTGGGACACAGCTATATTTTCTGGAGCCAAAGGTACGCAGAAAACAAAGAAATTCACAAAGACCTAGGTTAATGTAGACATTAAATGGATTGGACAGAGAGGGTTAAAGTGGCACCAATTGATGCCATTGGTGAAATCCTTTTTGCATCTCCAACACCCTGACCTCATAATTGTGCACTGTGGTGGCAATTGACTTAGGCACTTTGAATGGAGTAGGTTTGGAAAAGTTTATGAAGGACACCTTTGGAGAATTGATGTCACTTTTCCTCAAAACTGCCTTTGTCTATTCTAACATATGCCAAAGACAGAAATGGAATGGTCCAATCAATGTTGTCCACAGATTGAGAAAGCTAGGAAACATGTGAACAAATCTGTTTCTGCTTTTCTTCGAGACTTTAGAATGGGGTCCATTTACCACAACAATCTCCGATTCAATATGGAAGGCATCTATAGGAAAGGTGGTGTACATTTTACAGATGAGGGAAACAGAGTCTTCCTCATAAACTTTAGATTCTGCATAGGTACTTACTTGTAGGTACCAGAATCTTTCAATAAACACAAGGTCTCTGTTAGAATTGGGGGTCTCTGGTTGGCACAGGTGAGTACTTGTGACAAACAGGGACCCTCTCCTCTAGTCAGGGCAAGGGACTTACTCCTAGAAATAACCCCTGCTCACCCTCTAGGCAGTGTGGCGCGAGCAGACAAGGCTAAACTTCAGGGCGTTAGTGGTTAAGCATTTGTGACAATATACAGTAATCAGCTGACACACTACAAATGGACACCAGGTGAGTTTTTATATAGGAATAGGTATTTTATATATATACTTTAAGCAGACTTAATACAAGACCAGATTACGTTCTTCACTTAGACCACAATACTCTTTCAGCAATTAAATAAGGTCTTTGGTTGCAGAATGCGAAGTTCTTAATGTCCGTGCGCTGTGCGCAATTTTGTCCGACTCTCACTGTTAGATATGCGTCAGAACGGTAATTTAAAACAAAGCGTTGCGGGCTCCTGGGCCCGGGTGTACGCACCGTAGTGCGCGTCGGATGAACAGTACCTTTCTGGTGGTGTAGAGTCCGGGTCGCAGACAGCGTACGCGACGTAGATGCAATGACACGATGCAGGCAGCTTCCCTCCAAGGAGGGCCCTGGCTCTAGTGGCGTCTCTGTACGAGGCGTAGAGCGGGGGGCCTTGAGGAGCAGGTCAGGCGATGCGGGTTGCTTGGGCGGCTCACGTCTTATGAGTCGTACCTTCGGTTAAGAGGCTGTCTCTCGGGGGCGGCTGGGCAGCACGCTGCGGCCAGTACGCGATGTACCGGGCGGTTTGGTTGGTGCAGCGTGGCCCCGGAGAAGGACAGCACGTGCGGTTGGGTACGCTTCAGGCGTACGAACAGTACCTCGCTGGATAATGTGCCGGATTTGGTCCGTGGGGGCTGAAGGCAGTGGCGGTGCGGCTCGGATGGGGGAAAAGCGACGCCAGGTGCGGGACGGCCCAGAGGCGACACGGTGCGAACTTGGCTAAGAAAGGAGCGGAGTCACACGGAGCAGGGCGGACACAGCACGGGCTTCAGGGTTGGTGAGGCACACTTAGCGATGGCTTCAGCGGGGCACAGACACAGGCAGTCCAGCAGCTCGGGTTGAAGGCAGGAGAAGAGCCCAATGGTCCTGGGGCTCAGTTCATGGGGCAAGCTCACACACAAGCCCTTGGAGGTTGTTTTCAAAAGCACAAGTAGGTTCAAAAGTCACTTCAGTCCTTTCCTCTCCTTCTTGCAGCAAGGCACCCACCACTGGCCAGTCTCCCAGGTCAGAGACAGTAGTCCTCCATGCAGCTTTTCCAGGTCCTTCTCTTCGGGCAGAGGTTCTTCTTGGCGTCAACAGGATCTGATTTCTTAGGAGTCGGGCTCCTACTTTTACACCCAAAATCCTTTGTTCTTTCAGGCCAGGGGGGCCTTTGCCTAATCCAGTTCAGTCCTTGAGCACATTGTTTTGCAGACTCTGGCTTCTTCTTTCAGTGTGCAGGGCAGGGACATAAGACGCTCCGCAGGAGGTGGAGGCAGCATTGTGGTGACAAGTACAGTCCATGAGTACTCTGTTGACAGTCTTCCCTTCTCTCTTTACAAGGTGCAGGGCAGAGACATCAGACACTCCCCAGGGGGCGGAGCCAGCATTGAGGTGGAAGAGCCCAGCTGTTAGGAAACGGTGACTGAGGCTGGATTGAAGTTCTTGACATGCGTGTTGTCCTGGAATCCCCGTACCGTCATTGTCCACTAATCCCTAACCACTTTTTGACAACATAGCAGATAGGAATTTTCAGACTCTCCCTGACGCACGTAAAGAGGCGCGTCGGAACGTAGCCGTTGCTTGGCTTACTGTTCCGGTACCACGCCCCCTTCCTACTCCCTGATTCTGGAACGCGTTGCCGCAGCGTTTTGCTGCACCCTCTTTGGCGTTTCATAGCAATATTATCCTGATTCCTGTTTCCTGCACCTTCCTCTTAGCCCTACTTTCGTCGTGCACGGCTGGAGTTTCATATAGCTGTGAGCCGGCATTTTCCTTCGCAGCTCCCCGTCGGACGCTGACATTACACCCTACCTTTTCCCACGCATTTAGCGGGCGTTCTGCTCAGCCGGCGTTTTTAGTCCTTAAACCCGCAGCAAACGAAAGTGCCTCTTTTCTTTTCATTGTTATCCTTCCTGCTGAGAGTGAGCGCTCCGCCCTGGTTCTCCCTCGGGGCCGGGTGTCTCTCCTCCTGAGTGTGTCACTGCTCCGCTATCCCTGCCCCTGCACAGCCGGTCGGTACACCTCACTCCTTCCCCTTTTTCTTTTGTATGTGTGAGTCCTTTGTGAGTTCTGCCCTTCCTAGCATGTTATACGGGTTTACTGGATATCTCCTTGAGCTTTTGAACTCACCTTCAAGGCGATCACAAACTTTATTTGGGGTAAGAATTTCCTTGCGACAACCACGCATGTCAATGTTCTGAGTATTTACCTGTATGTCTAGAGTATATTTTATATAGTGCCTCCTGTTCTTTTTCCTAGCCTGGACCACCACCTGAAGTACTTCTTCCTGTATGCTGACCCCCTCGTATGAGGAGAGTGGTGGACACTCCTTGGGTTTTTCCCTCATACTTTTAGGGGACAGTGGACAGGAGTGTGTTCCCTATCACATTCTTGTTTCTGTGTCCTGGAGGTAGTGGGATTCTTCTTCGTTCCCGTGGAAACTGCAGAATCTGCTAACAGAAAGCCAAGCCCACGAATATATCTTTCCCCTGAGCGAAGATGAATCCCGACCAGACTCATGGTACTCCTGAGCTTAACCTCCAGGCCCATACCATGGAGGAACTGGCAGCAGCCTTAGTAACCCTTCAGTCAGAGGTAGGGAGATTAGGTGCAGAAAATCAGAGGTTGCAAACAGAGGTTCTTCAGTTAAGGACAGCTGAAAACATGACACATAGAGAAACAGGGACTATCCCTAAATCACGCAAGAATTACATACAACCTGCCAGATTTACTATGGGTTTCTCAGATGCTGACAAAGGGGCTAGCGGAGAGACTATACCTCCCGTACAAGTCACAGTTCATACTTCTAGTCCGGTTCCCCTAGCAATGCCCGAAAGATTCTCAGGTGATAGTACCAAATACAACGTATTCATGAATCAATGCCAGCTACAGTTCTTATGTAAAGCCGCGGCATTTCCCGATGATTCAGCAAAAGTGGCCTTCATTATATCATACCTTGCAGGGAATGCAGCTGAATGGGCTGTACCCTTGGTGCAAAACAACGACCCTTTGTTATATGACCTCTCCCTGTTTCAAGAGAAAATGAGAAGTTTGTTCGCCAAACACACCTACATGCAAGCCAGCGATAATGCCCTGCTAAACCTTAAACAGGGATCCAAAGACCTCATTACATATATAACCAGTTTTAATTGTCTGGTTTCAGAAACACATTGGCCGGAAGACAAAAGAACTTCCTTGTTTTACCGCGGTTTGTGCGACGAATTAAAAGATTTGCTTTCCCAAATTGTAAACCCCCTGAAGACTGTTCCTCTTTTATTGATTTAGCAGTAAAGTTGGATCATCGACTGCATGAGAGAAAAGGGGAAAAGAGTCGAACCAGTGCACCTTGATACCTCTTGACACGTCCGGAGAAACCAATAATAAAAGACACCTCAGAACCCATGCAAATAGGGGGAATAAGAGGTCCTTTGTCCACTGAAGAAAAGGACAAGAGAAGAAAGCTCAACTTATGCTTGTATTGTGGAAAAGGGGGACATTATGCTAAGGAATGTCCGGTTCGTCCCAAAAATCCAAAAGTATCAGCTAGTAGCATTTCCAGTTCGGAAAACTAGAAAGCTTGGAGAACAGAGAGATCAATTCTTCAAGCAGAAAACCCCAGCAGATCTCTTCAAACAAACTAATCTCGCATAAACCAGTAAAACATTTCACTTTACCCATTACATTACCCTATATGGCTCAAGAGCAGTATAACATGTCTATTCTATTAGATTCCAGAGCTACGGGAAACTTTTTTGACCTACAGCTATCTAAGAAACTTGGACTATCCTTTGTCACTAAGGAACAGCCGGAATCTATTTGGGCTGTGCATGGTTCTGAGTTATCCTCTGGGTTGATAACCTATCAAACCCCTCCTATGATCTTAGTCTTTAGCAATAGACTTTCTGAGAGCATTTCTTTCGATTTAATAGATGCCCCGAATTTTGTCGCTATTCTGGGGGTCCCGTGGTTACAGGTACACAACCCATTAATAGATTGGATCAAGAGGACGGTCACTTTGATATCCCCGTATTGTCGGTCCCACTGTTACCAGGAGGCCAGAGTACAAGAACACCCTCTATGTTGTGCCATTCGGACTGGGGTTGAAATGGGAGTACCTGACAAATACATCGAGTTCCACTAAGTTACCTCCTCACATAAGCTACGACTGTCGCATTGACTTAATACCCGGTGGTGAACTGCCTTGCAGTCGCATTTATGCATTGACACCCTCAGAGACTGATTATCTAAAGGATTATTTGGACGACATGCTTAACAAGGGTTTTATTTGGCCCTCTACCTCTCCTGTGTCCTCCCCTTTATTTTTTATTGATAAGAAGGAAGGGGGGCTCAGGGCATGCCTGGACTACAGGGCATTGAATAAGATCACCATCAAAAACAAATACCCGCTTCCTCTCATACCTGTCCTCCTTGATCAAATTAAAGGGGAAAAATCTTCACCAAAATAGATCTAAGGGGTGCTTACCATCTAATACGTATCAAACAAGGCGACGAATGGAAGACAGCTTTTCGAACCAAGTTTGGTCTCTACGAATATTGTGTCATGCCCTTCGGTCTGTGTAACGCGCCTGCGGCGTTTCAATATTTTATCAATGACATATTAAGGGAATATATCGATATATTCGTCATAGTCTATATCGACGACATCCTCATATTCTCTCAGAATGAACAAGATCATGTGGAGCATGTCCGGAAAATCTTGAACAAACTACAAGAAAACCACTTGTATGCCAAGTTGGATAAAAGTGTCTTCCACGCCACTGAAGTTGACTTCTTAGGTTTTATTATCAAGCCGACGGCATTCAGATGGATCCTAAGAAGGTAAAAGCCTTGGTTCAGTGGTCTAGCCCTACCTCAATCAAAGAAATCGAGTCTTTTTTAGGCTTCGCCAATTTTTACCGGCGATTTATCGATCATTTTTCTGAATCTGTCTCTCCGATTACGAAACTATTGAAAAAAGGGGTGCTGTTTGTATGGTCTGAAGAAGCAGAACTGGCCTTCTGTGCAATAAAGAACAAGTTCACCACGGCTCCTATCCTTCACCACGCTGATAACACACAACCATTCTTCATGGAAGCAGATGCTTCCCAGTATGCTGCAGGTGGAATTATTTCACAGAGAGACAAAGAAACAGGCCACATGCATCCTGTAGCATATTTTTCGAAATCATTATTGCCAGCTGAGAAAAACTACACTATAGGTGAAGGAGGACTGCTAGCAATCAAATTATCTTTTCAGGAATGGAGACATCATTTACTAGGGTCCCCCCATGTAGTCACCATTTATTCAGATCACAAAAATCTCCAGTTCTTTAAGTCAGCAAGAGCACTCACACCAAGACAAATGAGGTGGCTGTCTTTCTTTAGCGAATATGATTTTCTTATCACCTATAGACCAGGGCCGCAGCAAGGAAAGGCCAATGCCTTGTCACGTTTAGGACATGAGAGAGACACAGACACAGACAAAGAGCAACCCCTTCCTATTATTCCTGATAACAAAATACTTGGGGTGGGTGATAAAGACACCACGCTCCTTGAGGACATAAAAGAACATCGCCTCTCCGTGCCATCGGCAGAATGGATACAAAATCCCTTAAACACCATCAGAGAAGTGTTGTATTATCATGAACATAAACTTTATGTACCTACTCCCGCTCTTCAACAAAAAATCATAGAGTGGTGTCATAGCAGCACCTTAGCTGGGCATCCTGGCATTCGTAAGACGAATGAACTATGCCACAGATGGTTCTGGTGGGAATCTATGTCCAAAGATATTCTCGCATTTGTTCAATCCTGCTCCACATGTGCACGACAAAAGGCTTTGCATTGTGCGCCTACAGGGCTACTAAGAAACCTAGCCATTCCACCGTCACCCTGGCACACCATAAGCATGGATTTCATGACTGACCTTCCCTCCTGCCAAAGGTACAACACTATTTACGTAGTAGTGGATCTTCTGTCAAAAATGGCCCATTTCATCCCATTGAAAAAGCTACCTTCCTCTAAAGACCTAGCATTTGTCTTTTTGGACCATATAGTAAAACTACATGGGTTACCCTCAGTAATCATATCAGATAGAGGTCCCCAGTTTGTTTCCAAATTTTGGCGAGGGTTGTGTTCCATTCTGGGCATCGATCACAGACTTTCTACCTCTTATCACCCTCAAACTGATGGTCAAACAGAAAGGACCAATCAGACCCTAGAGCAGTTTCTTCGTTGTTTATTGACTTCCATTCCCTCTACTTGGGTTCAAGCTCTTCCCTTAGCAGAATTCGCTTACAACAATTCTAGTCACTCAGCTACAGGCATTTCCCCTTTCTTCTTTTTGCATGCACAACACCCTAGAATGATACCTATTGTGTTGGAGCAGAAAGATATAGTAATGCCGGCGCTAGAAGAACACCATGCACACATACAAGAAGTATGGGAAACAGCTAAGACAGAGCTAGGCAAGGCCAAGATAGCCATGAAGAAACAGGCTGACAAACACAGAAGAACAGAACCCATGTACACCGTAGGAGAGAAGGTATGGCTATCCACTAGAAACCTTAGAATGGAAGGATCTAGAAAATTCCTGCCCAGAATCATAGGACCCTTTCCTATTGAGAAAATCATAACTCCTGTCACTCTGAAACTGCAGTTACCCCCGCACATGAAAATACATCCTGTATTCCACAGTTCATTGGTTAAAAAGTACCTACCCTCAGTTGTCCCTGAAGTTCCACCCCCACCCCTACAAATCAATGGAGATGAAGAATATGAAGTGCGTAAAATCCTAGATTCCAGGAGACTTCGAGGCATCCTCCAATACCTCATAGATTGGGTAGGATACCCCCCGGAAGAAAGGTCAAGGGAGCCCGCAGAGAACATTCATGCAGCCAGATTAGTCAGACAATTCCACAGACTGCATCCCTCTAAGCCTGGTCCTGTAAATAGGCCTTTGTGGAGGGGTACTGTTAGGAAACGATGACTGAGGCTGGATTGAAGTCCTTGACATGCGTGTTGTCCTGGAATCCCCGTCCCGTCATTGTCCACTAATCCCTAACCACTTTTTGACAACATAGCAGATAGGAATTTTCAGACTCTCCCTGGCGCACGTAAAGAGGCGCGTCGGAACGTAGCCGTTGCTTGGCTTACTGTTCCGGTACCACGCCCCCTTCCTACTTCCTGATTCTGGAACCCGTTGCCGCAGCGTTTCACTGCTCCCTCTTTGGCGTTTCGTAGCAATATTATCCTGATTCCTGTTTCCTGCACCTTCCTCTTAGCCCTACTTTCGTCGTGCACGACTTGAGTTTCATATAGCTGTGTGCCGGCATTTTCCTTCGCAGCTCCCCGTCGGGCGCTGGCATTACACCCTACCTTTTCCCATGCATTTAGCGGGCGTTCTGCTCAGTCCGCGTTTTTAGTCCTTAAACCCGCAGCAAACGGAAGTGCCTCTTTTCTTTTCATTGTTATCCTTCCTGCTGAGAGTGAGCGCTCCGCCCTGGTTCTCCCTCGGGGCCGGGTGTCTCTCCTCCTGAGTGTGTCACTGCTCCACTACCCTGCCCCTGCACAGCTGGTCGGTACACCTCACTCCTCCCCCTTTTTCTTTTGTATGTGTGAGTCCTTTGTGAGTTCTGCCCTTCCTAGCCTGATATTCGGGTCTACTGCATATCTCCTTGAGCTTTTGAACTCACCTTCAAGGCGATCACAAACTTCATTTGGGGTAAGAATTTCCTTGCGACAACCACGCATGTCAATGTTCTGAGTATTTACCTGTATGTCTAGAGTGTATTGTATATAGTGCATCCTGCTCTTTTTCCTAGCCTGGACCACCACCTGAAGTACTTCTTCCTGTATGCTGACCCCCTCGTATGAGGAGAGTGGTGGACACTCCTTGGGTTTTTCCCTCATACTTTTAGGGGACAGTGGACAGGAGTGTGTTCCCTATCACATTCTTGTTTCTGTGTCCTGGAGGTAGTGGGATTCTTCTTCGTTCCCGTGGAAACTGGTGAATCTGCTAACAACAGCCCTATTCAGAGTCAAGGGGCACTCCCCCCACCCATTCTGGCCTAATCTCTCTATTCACCACCTGTCAGCCCCAGCCTGTCTCTCCTGGAATTCCCCAGCCCTGTCACACACAGAAACCAGACAGCAGATACACATCAGAGCAGAGGCGGGCTGAAATGGTGAGGCAAGCAAATACCATCTTTCTAAAAGTGGTATTTGCAAACACAGGATATTAAAATAAACTTTACTAAAAGATGTATTTTATTATTCCGAGTTCAGGCATACTAAACTTGAATTTCTACCGTGTTCCCTGAGTCTGTTGGGATCATGAGTGTAACAATTCCAACAGCCCATTCTGGTCTATGAGAACAGGTAGCCTTACAATAGTGAAAAAAGAAAATGGCTGTAATTCACTATTAGGACATGCCACACACATCAGGGCTTGTCCTACCTTATACTTACAATGCAACCTGCCCCTGGGCCTACCATAGGGGTGACTAATATGAAGTTAAGGGAAGGTTTAGGGACTGGCAAGGGGGTGCCCTTGTCCAGTCAGCATGACAGTACCGTGAGTGGCACAACCAGTGCTGCAAGCCCACCAGCAGCATTTGTATTTACAAGCCCTGGCACTCCTGTTGCACTTTACTGGGGTCTGAGAGTAAACCAAATAAGCCAATCATGGAAACCAATCAATGTATACACTTTATACAGGGAGCACTTGCACTGTGGCACTGATTGACAGTGGCACAGTGCTCTGAGCAGCAAACTGTATAGTTTGTGAGTGAAACGATCCATGCCCCATAGGTCTCAGGAGGTGGGTGGGGCGACAATGGCACACCGCCCGCAACGCCCAGCACCCGCTCGGCACCTAGCGTCGCCTGCTACCGGACCTCGTGGATCATCCACGAGGTCTGGTAGCAGGACAATCCATGCCCCTCCCGAGACCTATGGGGCGTTGATCGTTTCACTCACAAACTATACAGGTTCCTCTAAAGTAGAGGTAATTCCCAAAACTTGATGGTTTGTTTTGTGTTTTTTTTGCACTTATTTTTACACTGCAATTTTTAACTTTCACGTCCTCTGGTAGGGTGGACCTTAGCGCGTCCATACCGCCAAGGTACACTTCCCATGGTCCTGAAGAAAGCCCAGTAATCCCACAGATAAGGGCTGAAACATGTCGACCCCACCTTGAATGGAAATACCCAATACATTAATTGGCACATTTCCCTACATATATTTTTAACCTTGTCAGGCTGACCATTGAAGAAAAAACATTTCTTTATGGTACAGTCCTTTGACAATTTTAAGATCACATAATTTTTCACACCACTGTCACACAAAATCCTGCTCCGCAGTAATCTGGCGTTGTAGCACACCAGAGAGGCATTCGGCTTCTCCTGGTGGGCCCGATGATGAAGCATGTCACCACCCAGGGTGGTGAGTGAGGGCTTCTAAGAAAATCCCTATTGATTTCCAAATCAAATCCTTTAGGAAGATTTTCCTCTCTGACCTTTGTGCTTTTCTTTCCCTTTTTTTGACACTCTCCTGTTGTTTGATTGAGATTACCCGGGGGACTGAGAGTGCTCCTTTCCCTCACTCTCATATTGTTACTACTGTTAACCAATAAGAATCATGCTTTTAAAAACAGAAACACTCACCCTACTTCTCAGTGTAGAAAGTTGTCAAACAAGCAATGTTTTTTTTTTCAAAACTGCATCTTATCCACCATTTTAGAAAAATGTATTTTTCCAACTGTCTTTTCATTTACAGAGACCATCTGAGTGTATTCAGACCTCCCCTCAAGATGCTTAGAGCATGGATTGTGGGACACAGCTATACTTTCTGGAGCCAAAGGTACGCAGAAAGCAAAGAAATTCACAAAGACCAAGGTTTATCAAATGTAGACATTAAATGGATTGGACAGAGAGGGTTAAAGTGGCACCAATTGATGCCATTGGTAAAATCCTTTTTGCATCTCCAACACCCTGACCTCATAATTGTGCACTGTGGTGGCAATGACCTAGGCACTTTGACTGGAGTAGGTCTGGAAATGTTTATGAAGGATACCTTTGGAGAATTGATGTGACTTTTCCCCAAAACTGCCTTTGTCTATTCTAACATATGCCAAAGGCAGAAATGGAACGGTCCAATCAATTTTGTCCACAGATTGAGAAAGCTAGAAAACATGTGAACAAATCTGTTTCTGCTTTTCTCCAAGACTTTAGAATGGGCTCCATTTACCACAGCAATCTCCGATTCAATATGGAAGGCATCTATAGGAAAGGTGGTGTACATTTTACAGATGAGGGAAACAGAGTCTTCCTCATAAACTTTAGACTCTGCATAGGTACTTACTTTTAGGTACTACAATCTCTCAATAAACACAAGGGCTCTTTTTAGAGCCACCTAAGAACTAAACACATAAACCGGAAGTATCTGAAAAACATATTTTTTTGCTTAGAGTCGCGCACCCAACACGTTAAGAGTCGTGCACTCAATGAGTAAAAGTCGTGCACCAAACACTCCCACCCTCTCATAGTAAACAACAGTGTCCAGGGTGTGGACACCCTAGGACACTGCAGGAGCCGCCTTGGGGGGTAGCAGTCCCCAGGACCCTTGAGGACTCCAGGAGGGGCACCATGCAGCCCCCCCTACAATACAGAAAGCACCGGGGTGGTGGTCCCCGGGGCTTGAGGGGCTTTTAAGCCTCTCCCACAAATTATACTGGGAGGGGCTTTTGACCCCCTCCCAACAATTTATTTTGTAGCCCCGGGTGGTGGAGATCCCCGGGGCCTCTTGGGGGCCAATTTAAATTTATTAATTTTGCCCCCGGGATTTGGCCCCCAGGGGGCTAATTATAAAAGAAGCTCCATTTTATTTTTTTACGGCAGAGTCCGCGCACCCTACACGCACCTGCCGGGTTTTTAAAAAAAAAAAGAAAAAGAAAAATTGTTGGCCCTAGGGGTCCTTCTGGGACCCACTAATCAGGTCTAGAGGGTAAAATTATTTCTACCCTGCCCCCTTTCTGCGTTTTGCATACATATTCCACTGACTTCCTCATCCTTGCTTCTACCTAGGCACAAAATGGCTGCCAACAGTTCTTGGTTTCGAATGTTGACAACCATTTGACAGCCAATTAGCATTCAGCGTGTGATCGGAAGAGTGCGCTTATGGTACGATGACGAGCCTCACACACTCCGCGGATCCACCGCTCCCATAGATATATAAATTACTTTAACTGTAATTTTCTCAGGAACTACTGAAAAGATTGACACCATTTAAGCAAAAGGCACAAGTCTTAACTGAGGACTACCTCTTTGCCAAATTTGGTGTCATTCCTTTCAGCCGTTCGGGCTGTAGCTGTGGCTAAAGGTCCTATGGGAAATTGCATGGGGAAAACACGTTTTGTGGCCCCCTTTTTTCTCAGCCCCCACTTGACGAATCACCTTGAAACTTTCAGGATAGGAGCGGATCAGAGCTGGCCAAAAGCTTGGAAAATTTCACAAAGATTCATCAATTGACACCAAAGTTATTGGGAATAGAATATTGCCGATTTCATATGCATAATAGGTACTAACTGTAACTACCTATATATATATATATATATATATATATATATATATTCACTGAAAAAACCAAAGGTTATAGACCATACATAGTTAGGAATTTGCATTTACAAAACCTTGAAAATTCACTGAAAAAACCATAGGTTAGAGACCATATATAGTTAGCTGGACATTTTATTGACATAAAACCAATGAAATTCCATATATAGTTAGTTGCACTAACTATATATCGCGCACCCGCAATCCACTGCTGATGATGTCACATATTACATCATTCATGACATGGTCAGTGACATCACTGATGACATCACTGATGACATCTCAAATGACATCACTGATGACATCACTGATGACATCTCAAATGACATCACTGATGACATCATCTAGTGTCTGTGTGTTTTTGTAAAGTTTAAATATGTTTTACATATTGAAGAATGAGTGGATGTATGGAAGACTGAGTGTGTGTGTGGCTGGCTGGGAGGTGTGTGACTCTGTGCATATCAATGTGTACTTGTATCAGTGATTGTATAAGAGAGTAAGTATGTGTTAGTATATGTGTGAAAAGTATGGTGTTCTGTGTTTAACTGTATAGATGAGGAAATCGAAGTGTGATTGATTCTTCACAGGACTGACTAGGTGTATGAGTGCATATGATAGTGTTGTAATAATGAGTGACTGTATGTATGAGTGATTGTATGGGTGAATGAGTGAATGTGTGTGTAGACGTAGGAATCAGTGAGTGCGTATATAGTAACTGGTATTTGTGTGTCATGATGTCATCAGTGATGTCATTTGAGATGTCATCAGTGATGTCATTTGAGATGTCATCAGTGATGTCATCAGTGATGTCACTGAAGTATGGTGTTCTGTGTTTAACTGTATAGATGAGGAAATGGAAGTGTGATTGATTCTTTACAGGACTGACTAGGTGTGTGAGTAACTCCATGGATGAGTGGCAGTGTGTGAGTGTCTGCATAGGTGTATGAGTGCATATGATAGTGTTGTAATAATGAGTGACTGTATGTATGAGTGATTGTATGGGTGAATGAGTGAATGTGTGTGTAGACGTAGGAATCAGTGAGTGCGTATGTAGTAACTGGTATTGGTGTGTCATGATGTCATCAGTGATGTCATTTGAGATGTCATCAGTGATGTCATCAGTGATGTCATTTGAGATGTCATCAGTGATGTCATCAGTGATGTCACTGACCATGTCATGAATGATGTAATATGTGACATCATCAGCAGTGGATTGCGGGTGCGCGATATATAGTTAGTGCAACTAACTATATATGGAATTTCATTGGTTTTATGTCAATAAAATGTCCAGCTAACTATATATGGTCTCTAACCTATGGTTTTTTCAGTGAATTTTCAAGGTTTTGTAAATGCAAATTCCTAACTATGTATGGTCTATAACCTTTGGTTTTTTCAGTGAATTTCATTGGTTTTTTAAAAGCTAATATCTATAGCTGTAAAATATATTCTTTATTACGTGACGTATCACGTAGCCACGTGAGACGCCTCATGACGCGTCGCATAACCGTGACGTATCGGCTCTGCAGCGCAAACAAAACCCGTAACGTAAGCGTGCCGGAGCACGCTTACAGATATATATATATTTTTTAACCTTAATTAGACAAAATCCACACGTGCACATATCTTGAGGCCTTGCAAAGGCACATCAAACAAACAGTCCCTACAATTTTGCCAAGTTTGCTGGAAATCTATTCCCGTAATTTTTTTTTTTACTGTTTCTCTTGGTTTTCCCCTTGTTACGCTTACCGGGACGCTACCCGGTACGCGAACCGGACGCTCCAAAAACACAAGATGGCGGACTCCCGTTACGCTGCCGGTTCGCTGCCCGGTTCGCGTACCGGGAAGCGCCTCTACCGCGAAAAATCACGGGGGACTTTAATATCCCCCTCATTAATCCTAGGGGGTCAGGAGGGGTTTACCTTGCCCCCTTTCCTTCATTTCCCCCTTCTTTTTTCATCACATCTTGTCTCTCGATCGTACCGAGAGACAAGATGGCGGCCGCTCCGGACTGTTTAGAATGTTGACAGACACCGGAGAGCCAATCAGCTTCGCGAAGTTCCGTTACGCGTCAGGTACGCGAACCGGGGCGCTAACCGGAGCGCTGTCACAGATATATATATTTTTTTAAACGTTAATTTCTCAAAATCCACTGGAGCACATATATTGAGACATAGCAAAGGCACGTCGGGCAAACCATATCTACAATTTTGCCAAGTTTCATGTAAATCTATTCAGCCGTTCGAGCTAAAAGTGAGTCCAACCGCCCTATGGAAAAATGAATGGGAAAAACGTGTTTTGGGACCCCCCTTTTTTCTCGGCCCCCCCTTGACGAAACCCCCTCAAATTTTCAGGGGCTGCTCAGAAACGGAATGTGCCATTGTCCTGAAAATTTCAGCCAATTCCGTCCACAAACGCCAAAGTTATTAGACATAGAATTTTCAGAAATCCCATAGAGAAAAAATCCTAACTATATATACCCACTGGCTATCGCCAGTAGGTAATATACATATATAAACATATATAATCTGCATATCTATATAAATATAAATGCATGCATACATATACATATATGCATACATATGCATGTTATTTACATGAAAGTCTTAAAAACACTAATAAAAGCAAAGCTAAAAAGCCACCTCATTACAAACAGAATGGCTTTAACTTAAACGAGGGCGAGATCTATTGCATTTTCAATGCTTGTTTACTTTGGTTCTATCAAGAAGGCATTCAGATGTGTCACACATTTGCCATAAATTCTGAATGTTAGCACTCTAGTTGCTCATTAGATCACTGTAGTAAAGCTAGTGCTCACCAGGGAAGTCTGCTGCTAATCATGGTTTGCAGCCATTTTCCCGCATTTTTTATCCCGCAGACTTTCAGTCCGCATACCATTATCCCGCAAGGTCATTGACCTCGCATACCATTATCCCGCATTTTTTCAAAACGCATGTGCATTTATCGCGCATGCCTTTACAAAGAATTACGTTTTAAAGGCATGTATGGTAAATGCATTTGCGTTGTGAAAACCACGATGACGAGAGAGGTAAGTGGGTTTGTATTAATTTTTTCGTGGGTTAGTGATTGTGTAGTGTAGTGTAGTGTTGTGTAGTGTAGTGTTGTGTTAGTGTAGTGTAGAGTTGTGGTGGTTGTTTAGTGTAGGGTCATGCTGGGGGTAGTGTTTTAGGGTTTAGGGTTGTGTTGTAGTGTTTGCGTAGTGTAGGGTCATGCTGGGGGTAGTGTTTTAGGGTTTAGGGTAGTGTTTGCGTAGTGTAGGGTCATGCTGGGGGTAGTGTTTTAGGGTTTAGGGTTGTGTTGTAGTGTTTGCGTAGTGTAGGGTCATGCTGGGGCTAGTGTTTTAGGGTTTAGGGTAGTGTTGTAGTGTTTGCGTAGTGTAGGGTCATGCTGGGCATAGTGTTTTAGGGTTTAGGATAGTGTTGTAGTGTTTGCGTAGTGTAGGGTCATGCTGGGGGTAGTGTTTTAGGGTTTTGGGTAGTGTTGTAGTGTTTGCGTAGTGTAGGGTCATGCTGGGGTGTAGTGTTTTAGGGTTTTGGGTAGTGTTGTAGTGTTTGCGTAGTGTAGGGTCATGCTGGGGGGTAGTGTTTTAGGGTTTTGGGTAGTGTTGTAGTGTTTGCGTAGTGTAGGGTCATGCTGGGGGTAGTGTTTTAGGGTTTTGGGTAGTGTTGTAGTGTTTGCGTAGTGTAGGGTCATGCTGGGGGGTAGTGTTTTAGGGTTTTGGGTAGTGTTGTAGTGTTTGCGTAGTGTAGGGTCATGCTGGGGGTAGTGTTGTAGGGTTTTGGGTAGTGTTGTAGTGTTTGCGTAGTGTAGGGTCATGCTGGGGGTAGTGTTTTAGGGTTTAGGGTAGTGTTTAAGCATGGGCGGATTTTGCGGATCCACGATTCGCGGATTCAGCGGATTCACGGATCGTGGATCCGCAAAATCCGCGGATTCAGCGGATTTGCGGATTTGGGGGCGGGGCTTCCTCGAGCGTGTGGGCGGGGCCAAACGGACGGGGCTTCCACGCGAGCGCACATGCCTCTTGTGTGTCTAAAAGGTCAGAGACCGATCAGAGCAGCAGATTAAGAGACAGAAGCCCCTGGTCACAGGAACAGCACGGGGGTTGCGCTCGTATGCTGAATGAGTCACTGCATTTGCGCTTCAACTAGTTCCAGCGACCAAGTGTGTGTCACTATGCAATCGCGCCGAAGTGCGCAGGGGTCCCTTGAGTGAAATGTCCATCATAGTGGGTAAATGGCGGGAAGACGGTGCACACCTCGAGTGTGTGGGCGGGGCCAAACGGACGGGGCGTCCATGCGAGCATGCCTCTTGTGTGTATAAAAGGTCAGAGACCGATCAGAGCAGCAGATTAATTTTTGGGCTGATGAATGAGTCACTGAATTTAAGCTTCAACTAGGGCACATGCTTTATTGATATTTGCAAGTGTTTCCTGTTGAGGTTTATTTTTTTGTGCCAGGACCGTCGTGCCCGAATGAACCCTGCCCTTCATATTTATTCAAGAAGACACCACTGTTGAAATAATTTACGATGGCGCCGGCAAGCTGCCAGCGCCATCCTGCAAAAGTTACTTAATTAGCTTCAACAGGAAGCTCCAACTGCTAAAATAAAGCAGGCGCTCGAGCCCCTGCTGTATCTTATCTGTTAGAGCTTCCTGTTGAAGCTAATTAAGTAACTATTGCAGGATGGGCGCTGGCAGCTTGCCGGCGCCATCGTTAATTAGGCGCGCTTGAACTTTTGACCGCAAAATCCGCTCCGATCGCGGATTGCGGATTTTCGGCAAATCCGCGAGAGTTCGCGGATCGCGGATTTGCCGAAAATCCGCAAAATCCGCGATCGGAGCGGATTTTGCGCTCATGCTTAGTAGTGTTGTAGTGTTTGCGTAGTGTAGGGTCATGCTGGGGGTAGTGTTTTAGGGTTTAGGGTAGTGTTGTAGTGTTTGCGTAGTGTAGGGTCATGCTGGGGGTAGTGTTTTAGGGTTTAGGGTAGTGTTGTAGTGTTTGCGTAGTGTAGGGTCATGCTGGGGGTAGTGTTTTAGGGTTTAGGGTAGTGTTGTAGTGTTTGCGTAGTGTAGGGTCATGCTGGGGTGTAGTGTTTTAGGGTTTTGGGTAGTGTTGTAGTGTTTGCATAGTGTAGGGTCATGCTGGGGGTAGTGTTTTAGGGTTTAGGGTAGTGTTGTAGTGTTTGCGTAGTGTAGGGTCATGCTGGGGTGTAGTGTTTTAGGGTTTTGGGTAGTGTTGTAGTGTTTGCGTAGTGTAGGGTCATGCTGGGGGTAGTGTTTTAGGGTTTAGGGTAGTGTTGTAGTGTTTGCGTAGTGTAGGGTCATGCTCGGGGTAGTGTATTAGGGTTTAGGGTTGTGTTGTAGTGTTTGCGTAGTGTAGGGTCATGCTGGGGGTAGTGTTTTAGGGTTTAGGGTTGTGTTGTAGTGTTTGTGTAGTGTAGGGTCATGCTGGGGGTAGTGTTTTAGGGTTTAGGGTAGTGTTGTAGTGTTTGCGTAGTGTAGGGTCATGCTGGGGTGTAGTGTTTTAGGGTTTTGGGTAGTGTTGTAGTGTTTGCGTAGTGTAGGGTCATGCTGGGGGTAGTGTTTTAGGGTTTAGGGTAGTGTTGTAGTGTTTGTGTAGTGTAGGGTCATGCTGGGGGTAGTGTTTTAGGGTTTAGGGTAGTGTTGTACTGTTTGTGTAGTGTAGGGTCATGCTGGGGGTAGTGTTTTAGGGTTTAGGGTAGTTTAGTTGTTTAGTGTATGCTAAAGGCATATTCGTTCTAAAAGTTTTCGTTATTTTAATTTGCGGCCTAATAGTACATGCGGGATTTTTTTTGCGGACTGATGGTATGCGGGATTTCGTCATATATTCGCTAATCATACTTTCTATGGCAAAATGAAACCCCTCATTTTGTTCCTTTTTAAATTAAATGTTTTAAGAGTTACCACTTTATTCCAATCAAGATGGCTTCATGTGTGCCATACCTTTGTAATAAGTAGGACTGTTAGCACTCTAGTTGTTCTTTAGAACACTCTGGGACATTCTGTCATTGGGCTATAGTTGGGCTACATCTGGCTGATATTTGGGCTACATTTGTTTTTTTTTGTCTCCGGTGGCCATCTTTGGGCTACATTGGGCTACATTGGGCTACATTGGGCTACATTTGGGCTCCAACATATATATAGCCCAATGTAGCCCAATATATATTTTTCAAAGTTAATTTTCGTAAAAACCACTGGAGCCTATATCTTGAGACATAGCAAAGGCACATCGGGCTACCAGTCCCTACAATTTTGCCAAGTTTGGTGTAAATCCATTCAGCCGTTCAGGCTAAAAGTGAGGCCAACCGCCCTATGGAAAATTGCATGGGAAAAACACGTTTTGGGACCCCCCTTTTTTCTCGGCCCCCCCTTGACGAAACCCCCCCAAATTTTCAGGGGCTGCTCAGAAACAAAATGTTCCATTTTCCTGAAAATTTCAGCCAATTCTGTCCTCAAACGCCAAAGTTATTCGACATAGAATTTTCAAAAATCCCATAGGAAAAAAATCCTAACTATATATACCTACTGGCTATCGCCAGTAGGTAATATATATATATATATATATTACCTACTGGCGGTCGCCAGTAGGTAATTATAGTTAGGATTGATTTCCATAGGGAAATCGCAACATTCTATTGGGAATAACTTTGGCGTCGGTTGAGGAATCTGCCTGATTTTTTCAGCAACTTTGCCTCGCGGCTTTCCGCTCCTTCTCTGAAAGTTTGGGGGGGATCCGTCAAGCGGGGGCTGAGATAAAAGGGGGTCCCAAAACGTGTTTTCCCCATGTTAATTTCCATAGGGTGGTCTTTCGCACTTTTAGCTCGAACGGCTGAATGGATTTTCACCAAACTTGGCAAAATTGTAGGGACTGGTATCCCGATGTGCCTTTGCTATGTCTCAAGATATGTGCTCCAGAGGATTTTGAGTAATTTAGGTTAAAAAAAATTTATATATCTGTAAGCGCGCACCGGTACGCGCACCGGGGCGCGCTCCGGGCGCGCCACGCGACTTGCGCACGGAAAGCTGATTGGCTCTCGGGTGTCTGTAAACATTCCAAACTGTTTGGAGCGGCTGCCATCTTGTGTCTCGGTAGGATCGAAACACAAGAGGTGGCAAAAACAAAGGGGGAAATAACCAAAAGGGGGCAGGGTAGACCCCCCCTGACCCCCTAGGTTTGATGTGGGGGCCATAAAAGGGTCCAGCGGGTCCAAATTTTTTAAAATTTTTGTTTCGATTTTCGCGGGGGGAGCGCACGGTTCGCGTACCGGGGAGCGTACCAGGGAGCGTACTTTGGTGAAAAATAGTGAAAATAGTAGTGAAAAATAATCATTTTGAGTGATTAGAGGTAGGGTAGCTCTGAAAAGAGCTTTTGTGTTCTGTGGCTGTTTTAGGTACCTACAAGTACGTCCCACACACACCCACACGCACACAACCCCACACCCCCACAGTCACACACTCCCCACACATACCTCACACACGCACACCTCCACCCACACCCAAACACCCCACACCCCCACACTGACACCTTACACATCCACACCCACACACCCCACACACCCACACACACACCACACCCCCCCAACACACACACACACAGATACCTCACAGACACACCCCACACATCCCACACACACACCTCCCTCCCCCCCACAGACACACACACACCTCACAGACACACCCACACATCCCACACATACACACACATCCTATACACATATCCCCCCCACACACACACCCCCCACACATACCGCACACACTCACACCTCCACCTACACCCAAACACCCCACACACCCACACCCACACACACAGCTTACACAGCCACACCCCCACCCACACCCACATACCCCACAC
This sequence comes from Lissotriton helveticus, assembly GCF_964261635.1. NCBI lineage: Eukaryota > Metazoa > Chordata > Amphibia > Caudata > Salamandridae > Lissotriton > Lissotriton helveticus. Next base: position 938,137,530 of record NC_136059.1, read on the forward strand.
ACTTACACACACCTATACACCTCACCCCCCCAGACACACACACACACCTCACAGACACACCCCACACATCCCCCACACACACCTCCCCCCCTCCACACATGGGGAAAACTCAGTGAAACAGTAAAATAATAATTTAAAGTGCTTAGAGGTAGGGTAGCTCTGAATAGAGTTGTTGTGTTGTGTGGCGTATTTAAGTACCAACATGTAGGTACCAATGCAGAGTTTTAAATTCAATGTAGACCGTCTCCTTTGTAGATAATTTGTATGTTGTTACAGAAGTTATTGTGGTATATGGAATCAATAGCATAGTCTGTCAGGAAAGTAGAAACAGATCCTTTAAGCACACCCTGAGACTGTCTAGGGGATCAGAGGTAGTCTATCCTGCTCCCTTATGATGTTTTCCAGTATTACATTTAATCTCTTTTAAATGTATAGAAAATTGGCGGTGATATCGTGCATTAGAGACAGACTGTGAGAGAAAGGAGGCAGGAGATGAAAAACAGATGTCAAATACACTTTGGAGATAATATAGTGGGAGAAAGGAAGTAACTATGAGCAAGCTTACTATGTATCACAAAAAAGAATTGCACAGTATACTATAAGTCTCACATTATATTATATTCATTTTGGTACTATTTCATTGATTACATATAAAAAAGAATAATGTCTGGAACAATTTTTAATTATTAAATATAAATTTATTGCTCTGATTTTTCAAAATTTAATAAGACTTCCAACATTATGTCGTCGGGAATGTCCTCATTGGATTACATGATTCCATTTCTTCCACATATTTGAGAAACTCTTCATCAAGAGACTGATCCCAAAAATCTGAATCGTTATTCTCTTCCTCTGGGTTGTCCTGAAGATCAAGTTCGAATGAAATATTAAATTTATTTTGATCTCCTTCCATTATGTTGCTGTAAATTGCATAAAAAATAAATATATCAGTAGAGATAGGGCACTGTTGGGTTTCAGTTCAGAGAGGTACTTTTGAGTTTTTAACAGTCAAGTTATCTTTGGGCAGTGTATGGTATCAGGCAGGAAGTAGAAATATAAAAAAGTGCATGTGAAGAAGCCTAAGTAAATTCATAAATATACTAGAGAAGCCTAAATCAATCCATAACTATAACAGAGAAGCCTATCTGAATCTACAACTATAATAGAGGGACAGTAAAAAACTATCAGAAAACGTTTTTCCAATTTAACTTAAGGTGCAGAACATAGTTCCCCTTAAAAATTAACAAATTACCTTTCAGAAAGGAGTTGATGTTTTCAGAGGAAATCCTTTATAAATGTACCTCAGGTAGTAGTACTCAAAATGGCCGTGTTTCCCTCTAATTTTTCATATATATTCATGTTCATAACCAATGAAATTTCAGCACATAAAAATACAAAATGAAAGTAACATTTTCATTGGTTGCAAATTCTAACACTTTCATATTTGTTTTAGTCATGTAATTTACCTCAGGATATTTAGACAGTGCTACAGCTCAAATGGCTCAATGGAATTCCACCAAATTGGGAAAATGGTAGGGACTGGTATGTAGTATGACCTATTCTATATTTGGTGAAAGTGTCTCCAGTGTTTTTTATGTAAATTAACTTTTAACATTTTTTTAGAGCGCTTCCCGGTGCGCGCCCCGGTACGCGTACCGGCAGGGCTACGGCAGTCCTCAATTTTGTTTTCGGTAGATTTAAGACAGAAAATGGAGGACAAACAACGTTGGGAATGGGTATAAGGGGGCATCGTAGGCACTCCTTGACCCTCTAGGTTTTCTGAGGGGGTCTTAGGAGGCCCAAATAGGCAAAAAAACAAAAACAATTTTTTATTTTTCGCGGGGGGAGCGCCCGGTACGCGCACCAGGGAGCGTACCGGGGAGCGCACTATGGTGAAAAATAGTGAAAAAAGTTAGAAAAAGATAATCATTTGGTGTGATCAGAGATAGGGTAGCACTGAAAAGGGCTTTTGGGTTCTGTGGCTGATTTAGGTACCTACAAGTAGGTACCAATGCACAGTCTTCAATTCAGGAGGAATATTCTATTCCCCTCATCTGAAAAGTGCACACCATCTCCTCTGTAGATATCTTGCATGTTGTAACGCAAGTTATTATTGTATATTGAACCCATTCCATAGTCTCTCATGTAAGCAGAAACAGATTTATTCACATGTTTCCGTGCTTTCTCAAATTGTGGACAAAATTGTTTGGACCACTTCCATTTCTGTCTTTGGCAATATTGGAAAATACCAAGGCAGTTTGAGGAAAAAGTGCCATCAATTGCCCAAAGGTGTCCTTTAAAAGCATTTCCAGACCTACCCCAGTCAAAGTGCCTAAGTCATTTCCACTACAGTGCAGAATTATGAGGTTAGGGTGTGGCAAATGCAAAAAGGTTTTCACCAATGGAATCAATTGGTGACATCTTAATCCTCTCTGGCCAATCCATTTAATGTTCACATTTTGTAAATCAAGGTTGTGAAAATTTCTGGTAGCTGCATACCTTTGAGCCCAGTGGATATAGCTATGTCCAATAATCCAGACAGAATACATGGTGAGAGGAGATTCTGGTGCAGTCAGATGAAGTGTGGGAAAGAAATGGCAGTTGGAACAATAGGAGTTTGCAAAAAAAACTGTAGACTTTCAGTGCTATTGAATCACAAGCAATGATTGGTAGATTGAGATAGTTGAAAACTGAAAGTTAGGGTGCATGGTTGTGTTCTGTGTAAGAAGTAATTTCAATGGTTAAAAAAAGTCATTTAAAGAAACATTGCACCAGATAAGCTGGTGTATTAGCAGGTCAAACATCCTTGCTGAGGTGATTTGCAACATTGTAGAATAAACTTTTAAACCTGAGAGCTCAGTGAGGAGGGAGTTGCTATGGTAACAGGTAGAAAGGGCTGAGGGGGGGAAGGGTGTTGGTTTGAAAATACAGAGGGAAGAGTTTTGATTGGTTACCATGAGGAATATGTGTGTAGAATTAGAGGTTCTCTGTGCCATTAAGGTTTGCAGTGCCTGGAGAACATACCTTTTGCTCTGCTAAAGAAATATTGGTGTGTGTATCTGACACAGTTGTGAATCTTCTAAAGCATTTGTAAAGGTGAGTTATGATTCATTTAATATACATAGATACTTGTATACTCTATGGAGAAGATTTGGAAGCAAATTGTGTTTTTTTAATGTTGCTTTGTGTCATGCTTTTTGATAATGCTTGGTAAAAAGTTTTTACTGTATAGAGGAATTGTATTTTGTAAAATTGTGAAGTTTTAGTAGTGACATGGAATGCTTGTACATAGGACCTGTGCTGTGTTTTTTAAATGTGATGTCAAAAACGATTTTGGGAAAAATGAATGGCTTTTACATTTTTTTAAAAGAATAAAGAATGTGTGCATGTTTAAAGAAATAAATGTGACTCTTTACAATGATGTTACCTGTGTTAACTCAGTGTAGGAAGGATATTGAGTTTGTTTGCATAGAGGAATTGTATCTTGTAAAATAGTAAGGTTTCAATAAAGACATGGAATGCTTGTGCATAGGAAATGTGCTGTATTTCCTAAATGTGATATCAAAAACGTTTTTGGGCAAAATGAATGGGTTTTACATTTTTGAGTATAATGTGGCGCAGAGGTTTGAAAAGTGACGCATCTACCTACATGCGTCACTTTTTAAATATGGCGCAAAAAGGTACATGTTTGGGCTTTCTGGGGAGCGTAGGTGGTGAGGCTTGTGTCTAAGAGTGAAGTGGACTAGGCTTCATGAAGCCTATCCCCGACTGCACTCTTAGACACAGGTGTCAATTTGACTCTTTACAATGATGTTACCTGTGTTAACTCAGTGTAGGAAGCATATTGAGTTTGTTTGCATAGAGGAATTGTATTTTGTAAAATAGTGAGGTTTCAGTAATGATATGGAATGCTTGTACATAGGATCTGTGCTGTGTTTCCTAAATGTGATGTCAAAAACGATTTTGGCGAAAATGAGTGGCTTTTAAATTTTTGAGTATAATGTGGCGCAGAGGTTTAAAAAGTGACGCATCTACCTACATGCGTCACTTTTTAAATATGGCGCAAAAAGGTACATGTTTTATGCCGGCGATGCGTCACAAAAAGTGACGCATCAGCAGTGCAAACTGACGCAGGGCCTCATAAATGAGGTTCTTTTTTTTTTGCACAGTACTCCAGTTTAGTCCTGTCCACTGCACTCTTGGACACAAACTTCACCTTTTGTGATCCCCTGGACAATCTTCATCTCATCTGCACTCCTGTTAAGGTGTCAGAATCCTATCACATGGGGAAAGCTCCATGTGAAAGCGTTTGCCTCAGTCTTATCCCTGCTGTGAGGCAGATGCTTGTACATAGGACCTGTGCTGTGTATCCTAAATGTGATGTCAAAAACGATTTTGGGGAAAATTAATGGCTTTTACATTTTTGAGTGTAATGTGGCGCAGAGGTTTAAAAAGTGACGCATCTATCTACATGCGTCATTTTTTAAATATGGCGCAAAAAGGTACATGTTTGGGCTTTCCTGGGGAGCGTAGGTGGTGAGGCTTGTGTCTAAGAGTGCAGTGGACTAGGCTTCATGAAGCCTATCCCTGACTGCACTCTTAGACACAGGCGTAAATTTGACTCTTTACTATGATGTTACCTGTGTTAACTCAGTGTAGGAAGCATATTGAGTTTGTTTGCATAGAGGAATTGTATTTTGAAAAATAGTGAGGTTTCAGTAATGACATGGAATGCTTGTACATAGGACCTGTGCTGTGTTTCCTAAATGTGATGTGAAAAACGATTTTGGGGAAAATTAATGGCTTTTACATTTTTGAGTATAATGCATCACTTTTTAAATATGGCGCAAAAAGGTACATGTTTTATGCCGCCGATGCGTCACAAAAAGTGACGCATTAGCAGTGCAAAACTGACGCAGGGCCTCATAAATATGGTTAATCTTTTTTTGCACACTACTCCAGTTTAGTCCTGTCCACTGCACTCTTGGACACAAGCCTCACGTTTTGTGCTCCTCTGGAGAGTCTTCATCTCATCTGCACTCCTGCTTAGGTGTGAGAATCGTATCACATGGGGAAAGCCCCATGTGAAAGCGTTTGCCTCAGTCTTATCCCTACTGTGAGGCAGGTGCAAGATTTTGACATAACAGTTTCCTAAAAGTGACGCAGTGAAATTTTATAGATTTCACTGTGTCATTATTACGAGGCTTTTTGCAGAGAAATGACCCCTCTCTGTACATTACACTTGACAGAGGTATAATGTGATGCAAAAGGTTTTAAAAAGTACGCATTTACCTACATGCGTCACTTTTTAAATATGGTGCAACAAGGCACATGTTTTATGATGCCAATGCGTCACAAAAAGTGACGCTTCAGTAGCGCAAAACTGACGCATGGCTTTATAAATGAGGATCAATTATGTCATCTGTGTTACCTGAGATTAGGAAGTAGATTGTGCAGATGAGGTGAGACATGTCCATAGGGACAGAGGAGGTGATGTTTATGATCAAGACTGTAGTGGGAGAGAGGGCTTTCCCGGGAAGCATAGGTGGTGAAGCCTGTGTATAAGAGTGCAGTGGACTTAGACATAGGTCTCATCTTCTTTGTACCTGTGGACAGAACTGTCTTCCACTATACTCTTCAATACAGGCCTCACCTTTTGTGTACCCCTGGAGAATCCTCACCTGATCTGTAACCCTGAATAGATCGTTTGCTTTTTGTCATTGCTTTGTTGTTTGGTAATAGTGGTCTATAATGTGCTATTTTTTTCTTTAACACAGATTGAAATCAAGATTTCAAGAGTAAGCAAACATGCCCACAAGGGAAAGGACAAGAAAACAACGTAACCGAGAAAAATCAAAAACAGCAACGGAATTACAGCACTCTTCCACAACAAATACTTCAAAAAACAGGAACCAAGCTCCTGGTAAGACAACTAAGTCTTTTATTCGGAACATATGTACTTTAAAAAAAAATGATGGACAGCATGTAGAAAAAGAAAATGAGAGAGTAAATTTGAAAAGGAAGGAGAGAATCTCAAAGAATCCTACAACTGCAGCAGGAGAGAATAATATGTAAAGGAATAGAAGGCAGAATCAGTTTAGAGACATTCGTAGACGAATGTTTCGCAATAGAGTGGTTTTAAATTTGTTAAAAACATTAGGAAAGGTAAACAGAGAGCTGCTTTTTATAAGAAAAAAAAGTGTAGAGAAGATTGTTGATCAGGCTTTTGAAGTTAAGAAAAAGTTATTTATTTTAATAATCAATAGAATTAGGACACTTAACAAGACAATTGATGTTTTCAAATCGAACAGTAGATGGAAAAGAGTAATTAATCGGACTAATTTTTGTAAAGTTTTTTCTGGAGAATGGATGCACAGTTCAAGTTGTGAGCCATTTTTTAATGAGGAGAGTTACTTCCAGGAGAATGATTTAGTGCATGCAGTTGACACCAGTGTTCGAGCGTATGAAGTGAAAGACGGTTGTCCGATTGAAAAAGAGAAACTTGTGCCTAGAGAACCAGAAGAGGTGTTAACTGATGAAGTTTTAGGGAGACGTACTAAGGGTCCAGTGTACACTTGGAAGTGTAGTCGTATTTGTAGTGTGCGACAGGAATCAATTGATTTGTTTTGTAATTTCTTACGTACATATAGTAAGAAAAGTCTAAAGCAGAAAGTGAAGTTGTTGCAAGACTTAGATCCTTGCAGAGTGAGAGAAAAGACAGGTTTGCAAGGCCATTCACTGGCTTGTCTTTCTAGAAAAGTCTGTCAGAGTGTTTTTCATCATTTTAGGATGTTAGCAGTGCATCATACCAAAATGAGGAAATTAGTGAGAATGTTGTATTATGCAAAAAGTCCAGCACTTAAGCTTAAACAATTAAACAGTGCTCTTTAGCATGGAACTGAATTAGATGTGAAGAAGATTTGTGAAGAAATCGAGATTTGTTATTTTGATAAAAAAGAGGATAGTGTAGAAATTGACACAGCAATTCAAGGTAATGTGGGAGACAATGTACAGATTTCAAGTACAGAAAAGTTTGAGCAGGAAATTACCAGGTTTAAGGTGAAATCAAGTGAAAGGCCGAATTTTACTTGTGTGTGTTGTCGACGAAGTCATTATAAGCATCAAACTAGATTAGTTGATTTATACGTAAAAAGTGAAAAGATGAATAATTATGAGTGGAAGGATTTTGCAACTTATTTATGGGTGGAGAATTGTTTTGATTTGAGTTCTGATCAGCGTATTTGTAAATATTGTTATGATACATTATATCAAAACAGAATGCCTGCTAGAGCTGTTCATAATAATCTGGAGTTGGTAGACATTCCCCCTGAATTGATGGATTTAAATACATATGAGTCTATTTTGATTCAATGTGTCCACCCTTTTCAGGCAATTGTTCGCATGGAGCCTAAGATAGGGAAATTGCCTCCTACAGATTTGCAGAGAGGATTAAAGGGAAGAGTTGTTTATTTGCCTCTAGATTTCAAAAAAAATATTGATACAATTGGTATAGAAAAAGTAGAAGAGGAACCTTTAGTTATTCTAGTTAATGGGGTTCCGACAAAGAGTAAAAACATCTGGCAAGATTTAGTAGATGTTAGGAAAGTCAAAAAGGCAACGTTGTATTTAGTCAAAAACAATGAGTATTATAAACATGTATGTGTTGCAGCAGAGGAAACAGCTGCAGATGAAGACAGTGATTGTTCAGTCGGCCAAATTGAAAAAGTTGATGTCTCTAGAAGTGAAGAAATATATTAACATTATACTGTTCATCCTTTGCATTCCAAAGAAGTAATGGGGAATGCAATTGAATTGTTTCAAATGAAAGCAGCAAAAGGGAGTCCCGTTAGTGTATGGGAAGAAAGTTTGGAAGCTCGTTGTTTTCCACAGCTATTTCCAACAGGTCGAGGTGGACGATATGATGATCGACCACTTCAAATTCCTGCATCTGAATATCGAACTGTAAGATTATATGCTGAAGATCCAAGGTTTCGTCAATGCATTCCCTATTTGTTTCATCTACTGTATGAAAGTGACTTGTCTGGGCTTTCTTATGCAGTAAACCATATATTGAAAAGTGGAGCACATCTACAAAATGTTTCGGAGAGGGACTTTATGGAGAAAGTGAATCTGCAAGATAATATTTTGGAATCTCATCTAATCAATCTCATGGCATGTCAGCGTGGTACAAACGAGTATTGGTACCGTCGTCAGGGGGAATTGAAATGTATGCTAAGAAACTTAGGAACTCCTACATGTTTCCTCACTCTTAGCTGTGCCGAGTATGCATGGGATGACTTACTTCAATTTCTACGAGAGGCAAATGCAAATATACAAAATATAGAATTCAAAACACCTGGAGAACTGTGTTATTTGGATCCAGTAAATGTATGCAGATATTTCAATCATAGATTTGAAGCTATGATGTCTTTTATTACCAACAAAAAAAATCCTCCCCTTGGAGAGGTTTTGGATTTCTTTTGGAGAAAGGAGTATCAAGCGAGAGGTGCTCCTCACATACATATGTTGTTGTGGATTAAAGATGCACCCACATTTGGAACAGATTTGGATGAGACAGTGATGAGCTTCATTGAAGAGTATTCAACATGTGCTGTTCCGAAAACTACCGAAGAAAACCGTTTAAGGCAACAAGTTTTACGCTTTCAATCCCATCGTTGTGGAAAGTACTGTCGTCGAAAATTCAGAAACAAGGACAAGTTCTACACAAAATGTCGTTTCGCCTTTCCACGACCAGTGATTTCTAAAGGAAGAGTAAATAATTTGATGTCTTCTCTGCGACATACTGTGACGAGGAAATCACCAAAAAATACATACAATTTAAAAAGAAACGAAGAGTCCAAGTACATCAACGACTACAACCCAGTGATTTTGTCCATGTGGAATGCTAACATGGATATTCAATTCGTTGCTGACAACTCTATTGCTGTGGCTCGATATGTGACGTCTTACATCACAAAAAAAGAAAAGACAGAACTGAAGGAAATGTGGGAGGACATTTCACATGAAAAGAGTCTAAGCAAGAAATTATACAGTTACAGTCTGAAGATGTTGTCGCATCGAGAAATTGGAGCATATGAATGTTCTGATCGATTGTCATCAGCAAGTCTATATGCCAAATCTAGAACCATCATTTGGGTGAGTCTAGGTCTTGCTGCAACACGAAATCGAGTTTTGAAATCTGTACAAGAAATAGAGTATTTGGCGGAGAAAGAACCAGAAAGTACAGATATTTTGAAGACCAACATGTTGGATACATACTATCCAAATAGAAGTAGTCATCTTGAGAACGTTTGTTTGTATGAAGTTCTGCAAAACTATATTTATAAGAGGACCATCAGAGAAGATATTAACAATGGAATATATGCTATCATTGGGTGTGAAGGATGTCTAGTGAGACAGAAAAAAGGCCAGTTGATTAAACAACGAAAATTGAGTTGCGAAAATCCAGAGAAAAGGGAATTTTACTATTTAGCTCTTTTGCAACTCTTTAAGCCATGGCGTACAGAAGAGGAACTACTTGGAGATTTTCTCTGTTACGAAGATTCTTTTAATGCAACCAAGGATACCATAGAATGTCCTGTTTTTCTAAATTATCTGCAAATGTTGAACGAAGAAATAGAGCAAGAAGCCACAATTGCTGCAGAGATTGCTAGAGACAGTTCTCAAGACAGTCAGAGTTCTGCTTCATTGAGTCAGGATCCACTTGGAGGACCAATTATCCAAAATGAAGCTGCCACTGCCATGGATGAGGTGGAAAGAGCTATGGAACAAGCTCAAGTTGATGAAGTTAACTTAGAAGATTTGGTGAAACAACTAAACCTTGAGCAGAAACAGATATATGACGAAGTCACAGAACATATTGAACATGGATTCAGTCATGACAAAAAAGAGTGCTCATGTACATCATTTAAGCCTGTCCAACTGTACGTGAGTGGAGAAGCGGGAACTGGAAAAAGTTTTCTGATTAAAGCAATTGCAACTTAACTGCAGAAAAGGACTGATTCATCGCTGTCTTGTGTTGTTACCGCTCCAAATGGGCTGGCAGCACATAACATTAAAGGGATTACTTTACATCGTTTACTGATGCTGCCAGTGGAGCATGATAACAAATTGGAGTATCACAAGCAATCTGGAGATGCGTGTTCCGAAGTTTCGAGAGTCCTGAAGAAAATGAAACTTCTTATCATTGATGAAGTAAGCATGGTGTCAAATATAATGCTTGCTTTTGTGAATTTGAGAATGCAAGAAATTCTTAGAACAGACTATGATGTCTTATTTGGAGGAAAACATATTATTGTTTTTGGAGATCTTCTGCAGTTGACTCCAGTGAAAGGACAACCTGTGTTCAAAATGCTCACACATGAAGATACCAGGAAGTGCTTAGGGAGTATTGGAAACGTTAATATATGGTTAAACTTCAAATATGCAGAACTGCTTTGTTGGACAGGCCCCACGAAGGGCTCGCTCCCTCCCCGCATGACAGGGCCCAGACACCGGCTCTCCGGGGCCTACCCGCAGAAGCAACCCACAACCCGTCCCCTCCGGGACGCCTGCTCCCGGATATCTCTGTGTCCCGGGCCCGGGCCCCCGGCAGCCCCATTGCCCGGCCCAGCCGCCATCTTGGACACTGCACCACGCGGCCGCGTGGCCTCAGCTCGACCCCAACCCTGGGCCCGGCCAGGCCCCGCCATCCCAGCACCACCATCCATCCAGGAGGTGAACGGACCACTTGGCAGGCTGATGGGAGAAAGAAGTGTTGATGGCTCTCCCCCGCCAGGTGCCGATCGCCCCCAGCCTCCCCGGGTGCTGGCTCCACCCCCCTGCTGGGTGTCTGGACTCCCTCATCCCGGACCTCCCGACCTCCCAGTGCGAGGGTCCGGACATCAAAGGGCGCCAGACCTATAACTGAGGCAGCCCCAGAGCAGGAAGGCAGTTGTATCCTGGAGTCGAGAGACACCGAGAAGAACTCATCCTTGACGGACTGCTGGCGCTGCCGCAGCCCTGCCTTGTGAACTATTGTCCTGCCTGCTGGCGCTGCCGCGGCCTTCTGCAACCTTCATCCTCGTGGGACCTGCTGGCGCTGCCGCGGCCCGTTGTAACCGTCATCCTCGTTGGGACCTGCTGGCGCTACCGCGGCCCGTTGTAACCGTCATCCTCGTTGGGACCTGCTGGCGCTGCCGCGGCCCGTTGCCACCTACGACCTCTTCGGGACCTGCTGGCGCTGCCGCGGTCTGACCCGTCCGAACGCCGAGCTCGAGGATTGCGAGCTACCACCGTTTCACCTCAGTACCTGTAGGTACCAAGACTGTCCCGCTACCCCTTTCCCTAATAGAGACTAGAATTGAGAGGATCATCGTGTCCTAATCTCCTTGTATCGTACCACCTTACTCAAAGAATTGCCTATAAAAGGTGTTAAGCTGATCTTCGTGTGGCGTCCATCTGTGGGGGGGGAAGTTACTCGTCTGTACGATCACTGGAGACGGCCCTCACCGGAGGCCTCTCCCCTTGTGCTCGGCCGACCCTCCAGGTCCCCGTCTAACATTGGTGGCCAGCGGCGCGATCCGAACCAACGCGTAACCGTACAGAGAGTAACTCACCCTACGACTAATCCACAATGACGACCAGAGAGAGCGGATCTGCAGAGAAATTCCAGACGGAAAAACTGGAAGAGTACAACCACCGAGAGCTAAAACAATTTTGCATAGAACTAGGCATTGCTACCACCGGTCTGAGCACGAAAGAGGACTTCAAACACGCCCTAGAATCCTGGGCAGAGACGAATACCGCCGAAGCCCCGGAACCAAACACCACTCTGACAGAAGAAAGGAGAACGGATCTCTCCCGGGAAGAGATCCGAGAACGAGAGAAAAATAGACTTCACGAGTTAGAGCTGGCACGGCTCAAATTAGACGGAGAATTGAAACTGGCAGAACAAAAAATGAACTTAGAACACTTACGGCTCCAAGAAGAGCGAGAGGAGAAGCAGAGACAGAGAGAACTCGAAGAAAAAAGACTGGCATACGAACACGAGTGCAAGCTAGCGGAGATAGAGATGCGCAAACAGAACAAAGACCTAGGGGTGCCCGAACAACCGCGCCCCCCAGGTACTACCGAACAGAAGGTCCACATCCCCAAAGATGTGGTCCGGGAATATTTTCGGAACGACGACATACAGCAGTGGTTCAAGGCCTACGAGATCGCCATGACTGCCCACCGGATCGCTCGAAGTGACTGGGGAGCCGGTCTATGGGGGAGATTCGTCAATGAAGGCCGTGATGCCCTGCTGCAGCTTCCGGACCATCAAATGACGTCCTATGACCACATGAAGGCCGCCCTCCTCAGTCGATATGGGCTGTCCCCGTCTAACATGCTTCAAAATATGCGGCAGGCAAAGGATGAAGATTATAAAAATATTTTACAAGATGTAAGAATCGGAAAACTAAGTCAGCAAGGGAAAGAAGCTTTACATGGACGATTAATTTCAAATTTGTACCCAAATGAAAACATTCTTCCAGAGAATATTTTTAAGAAAATTAACGAGAAGAAATCTGGCATATGTTTGATGCCAACTCTGAAAGAATGTTCCATGTTCAATAACAAAATGTTACAGTTAGAAAATGAAGAGATAGTGAAACTGGAAGCTACAGATAAAATAGAGCATATGGGAGCTGTTGGACTGGGCCCTTCTGGCAGGTCCACCCCTGAAGTTGTGCTTGTTATATGTGACCTGGGGAGGGTGATTCCCACTCTGAGTGCGTGTAGATGAGAGAAGCCTGCCCTCCCATAGGACTGCATGGGGAATGGGTGTGTCCCTGATAGTTCCTGGTGCGTGGGGGGTACAGGCTCGAGTCTGGTATGTATGGACTCGTGTGATTGAATGCTGTAAGATGATGTATGCAACGTGTGTGTGTCTAAAAGAGAAGTGCCACTTCTAGACATCGGTGTGTGTGTGTGCAGTAAGTATGGTGGCGCGTGATTGGCTGAAGTGAGGGAGGGGCTGTGCCTGTATCCTGTATGGGTCTGGGCTGTCCCCCACAATGCTGGCTCCACCCACCTGTGGTGCGCCTGGTGTCCTAGCCTGGCCAGTAACAAGAAATTCCTTATAACCAGTTCTAGCTGGTTCTCATCCTGCCTGCCCCTTTTTAGACAAAGGGATCTCCTGTATAAAAGGAGGGTGTGCCCTCTTCTCTCTCTCTTTAGTGCTGGTCCTGACTGGAATCCTGCCAGGGGCGTGCTGCTGCGTGGGCTCAGGGTTGGCTGGCCTCCCTGGGCCCTGCCCTACTCCTGAACTGCTGGGGGCCCTCTTCCCCTTCTGGGAACTGCTGTGCTCCCCCTGAATTCCTGGACTTCCCATGGTCCCTGCTTTCTGTGGTCCTAGCGCCTGGGAGCGCTTTCCTGCTGTCCTCGCGCCTCGGGGCGCTTCATTCATACTTCTAGCGCTGCGGAGCGCTTCTTGGCTGTCCTAGCGCCTTGGGGCGCTCATGCGTGTTTCCAGCGCTGGGAGCGCTATCCTCTACCAGCCGGAGCCCACCCGGTATGTGCCCCGTTCGTGGGAGGGGGCCCGAGCCCCCAGCGAGTGCCTACCTCGCTTGCCCCGTTGTTGTACCTCTTATCGCGGGAGCCTACTCCGCGCCCCCGCGTCCCCCCACGAGTGCTGCCGCTTCCCCCCCCCGGGGCCCCCCAGGAGCTGGAGGGAGCCCCGGAGAGCGAGGAGAATCCCGCGCAGACCCGGTGAGTGCCTCGAAGGGGAGGGGCCATCGGGGCACATTGCCGGTGCTCGCCCCTCCCCTCCAACGACCCGTCTGTTGTGCTTGTGGCCTCGTGGGGCCCCCAGTGATGCCGGGTCCCCCGAGGGGGACCCCGCTTGCCCATACCTTGCCTGAGCCCCGAGAGGCTCTATCCGTATTTTACCTCCCAGAGCCCCGTGAGGCTCCACCGGCATTTTAACCCCTCGAGCCCCGAGAGGCTCCATCGGTGTCTTCGCCCCTGAGCCCTGAGAGGCTCCAAACCCCCACATCCGGCTGCATGAGCCTCGAGAGGCTCCACCATGGTCCTCGAGCCCCGAGAGGCTCCACCTTTGACCCCTGTCCCTATGAGCCTGCAAGGCTCCGCCCACCATTTTGTCCTCGAGCCCCGAGATGGCTCCCACGTGTTGGCCCCATCCTGGCCCCTCAGCTGCCCAGCACTTCGTGGGCAGCTGCTACGTGTAGGTGTGCGCGGGGCTGCTTATAGCCTGTCCCGAACATTGAGACTCTGGGCGTCCTAGCCCCGGAAGGCCTGTTGGCCTGTTGAGAGTACGAGTTAAATGTAACTGTGCTCCTTGAGAGTTATTCTGTTTCCTTCCTACAGGTACGTCTGTGGTGTTATGTACCGTGCCATTCCTTCCCTCCTGACTATCCTTGCCTCATGTATGTTGATACTGGTTAGAGTGAGTTCTATTGCTAGTCCTATGAAACCCCGGGGCGTGACGTATTCTAATGCTAAGCTCCTGGTGATTATGTGTTCTAGTCCTAGTTCGAGGAAGCTCCCAGTTGTTATATGTTCTAATGCCAGCTCCATCATGTGCATATTCCTGGCAGTGGTCCCCTGGCCCTGTCCTGTATATAGTCCCTTGTAAACCCTGCCCGTGCCCCTGGCACCCTGTAAAGTATGTGTTCCTATGTGTCCTTTTTAATACAAAGACTATTTTCATATATACCTGGTGTGGAGTTCTCTTTGTGGGGGGGCCCGGGAGGTTGTTGCTGGGGGTGCGTGCGCAAATGCTTTACACATGACCTCCGAGATAGGCCTTGCTGCTCGCGCCACGTTACCTAGAGGGCGAGTAAGGGGTGTCTTGGTGGGTGACTCCCTGGCCCTGACGGGGGAGTGGTGGTCTCTGACTGACTCTGGCGCAAGCTCTGGTCAGCCGGAGATCCCATTTCCTACAGGAGCAACAATTATTTTGTCTGAAAATTTGAAATCAAAATTGGATTCATTAGAGAAGACTATATCTAAAACAGCTGGTTTTGAAAAGACTCTGAATGTGTGTTTAAATTGTCGTATCATTTTGAGAAGGAATTTAAATGTTGAAAGAGGTCTGGTAAATGGAGCAATGGGTCATGTTGTTGGTTTTGTGAATTACAAAAATAGAGATGGAATTGAAATTTTAAAAATTAAATTTGATGGCATTGATGAAATAGAACAGATTTGTCGTTGTTCAGCTAGATTTTTGCTCGTGAAAGACTTATATGTTCGCCGAAAACAGTTTCCTATTTGTTTGGCATATGCGGTGACAATTCATAAGTCTCAAGGTTTAAGTGTAGATAGAGCTTTGGTGAACATTGGAAGTTCTGTGTTTAAAGAGGGTATGGCATATGTGGCATTATCACAAGTCAGAACTTTATCAGGATTGTACTTGATTGAGTGTGATGAAACAAAGATTTGTGCAGATCTACATTGTGTTAAAGAATACAATAGGTTAAGAAGAGAGTATGCTCCACATTTGCCTCAATATCCTCTGATTGAAAAACGTGTGGTAGGCCAAAAAAGAAGAAATGAGAGTAATTGCAGTGAGGTATCAGAAAAAAGGCATAAAGTAGATAAAAGTGTAATTGTAAAGAGAAAGAAAAATGATTCTGTTGAAGATGTTGCTGGATTTCAGTTTGAAAACAGTTCTGGTGTCAACTGCTATGCTAATGTAGTAGTTAATGTTGTTTTTTCTCTCCAAAATGTACAAAAACAGATTGTCGAAAATCGGGAACAAACATTGTGCTGTTTATTGAATTCTGTGTTAGAGAAATGTAGTAGTGATAGAGCAAAAATAGAAAGTGTTTCAGAAATTAGAAATCTTCTAGACATATATTCAGGTCAAAATCAATTTTCACAGAATATTCAGCAGGATTGTCAGGAATGTTTAATGTATATGTTTGATGTATTGCAAGATGAAGGAGTAGATATAAAAAATCTTTTTAACCTTTCTTATCAATGGCAACATGACTGTGATAACTGTGCTTCATCAAGTACTACTACAATAGACTCTGAAAGATTTATATATTTGACTTTACCAGACTGCAAATCAGTGCCTTTTAATAATCTAGTTAAAGCAGCGGATCACAATATGGTGTGTACCCAATGTAAGTCTGCAATGCTGTCCACATTATTTCTACAAAATTATGGTCACTATGTCATTTTAATGTTCCAACGATGTAGACCTGATGGAACTAAATTGACAACTTCTATTAAAAATTTCGTGGCTTCTCAGTTATCGATATCAGGAAGAACCTTTACAACTGTAGCTATTATTTTTCATGACGGTCCTTCTACAACATCAGGGCATTACACATGCTATTTAAAAACTTCTAAAGGTTGGACTCAATGTAACGACACTCATTTGACTTTCAAACAACGTTTGCCTTTTGGATTTATAAATTCATACCTAGTGTTTTTACAGCCAAAATTTAGGTAAAGGTAATTGGCCTATGAAGACGGGAGGAGTACTGATATATACTCATACATCTGACACTATTTGGCCAAATGGAAAGGTGCAGGAATGAGTAAAGAGTCATGACTGAAAAAAGGAGTATATGAAAATATTGAAAATATTTCAGATGTTCTTGGAGTTTTTCTTCTAGAAAGTCGATGAAATGGATTTTTTACTGAACAGCAAAGTACTTTGCAACGAGAAAAGGACCTCCATGATATACTAGTTGGCCTCAAAGAAAAGTAAGTCAATCAAAGATTAGTGTACATTTGTCATTTGTCAGTATCTAAGGTTTTTTTTAAAACACAATCTTTTAGATTGTGTTTTTTTTTTCCCGCTGTCATATGATGAGTAATTTGAACTCACTGTTTTAAGTGAAATTCAATATATTCTGAGAACAGCAAAAATAAACTATGTAACATGTTGTACAAGTTATTCTATACTTTGGATTGTGTAAATGAAATTGTATTCCCATTCTCTGACACTCACTTTCCTTTTTCCATCCGCTTTGAGCTCTTTTAACTCACTTATAATGTCTTTCTCTCACTCTCTGTAACCCCCGTTCTTTTACTCCACTTCTTTGACAAGCCCTCATTCTCATTTCAACTGTCTGCATCCCCTCTCTCCCTTGCAAAACTTTTCAGCTTTCAGTCTCTCTGCTTTACTTCCCTTTTCCGTATTTTCCTCCTTTGCTCTTTTAGT
Organism: Lissotriton helveticus; assembly: GCF_964261635.1. Classification (NCBI taxonomy): domain Eukaryota; kingdom Metazoa; phylum Chordata; class Amphibia; order Caudata; family Salamandridae; genus Lissotriton; species Lissotriton helveticus. The sequence goes on from NC_136059.1 coordinate 938,154,712, forward strand.
AATTCCTGTTTACTCACTCAGCAGTATTATCGCACTCTATCACTATAAATCACCCACTCTCCCTCGCTTATCTTTGTTTGCTCCTTACTTTTGACCTTTTCTATCTATTTTTCGTTCACTACTTCTATGTCCTCAGTGCCTCACTCTCCTTGTGTTATGTTCACTTGTGTTTATCTACCTTCTATCATTTCTTTTACAACAACTTCACTGCTCCTCTCTCATCGTTCTTCATCCCATTTCTTTTACTCTGGTTCCATTACTATCCCTCATTTCCTTTCTTTCAATGTCCTTCTCTTTACTTTCATCACCAAATTATTTTCTCTCAGTACCACTGTTTTAGTCGTCTTCTCCTCTCTTTCCTTTTTTTGATCCCTTACTCATTTCCTTTTCTCACTCATTGTACTCAACCTCACTCAGTTTTTCTCTTAGTGTGTCTGTCTACTAACTTCCTCACTCCATTTCCCTCAATCATTGTATATTATCATCTCTCCCTTCATCCTTTCACTCTATGACTGTTCTTCACTTACTCTCAGTTATCTTCTATTCCTCATTCTTCTAAATGCATCCTTAATTAGACTGTTTTCTGTCTCAGTCATTATCTTTTTACTTACTACTGTTTCCTGATTTAGTTTTGCTAACTCACATTGTTTTAGTATCTTTCTTACCTTCAGTTCATTTCTCTGTTCTTCTCTTCCTCTGTGTCAGTGAATCTATATGCCTTACTCTTAGTAATTTGCTCTCATTCTATTTCTTGTTTTCTCTTTTTATCCTTCTACCTTACTTTATTTCCCTTTCTGTGTCCTTCACTCTTACTTTATTTCTAGATACACTGTTATGATTTTTAACCTCTTCATTTGTATCTTTTAATTTAAAATACATATTTTACTAATTATAACTTATTTTTTCTTCTCTCTTTCACAGATACAAAGTGTAGTAAAAAAATGTAATTAAAGTTACATTTATTATATGGTAAGTGTGACTAAAAAAATGTAGTTTGTCATCACCCTTTGCTTTAAGCTCACTAATATTTTCTCAACCAACCTCACTCCAGTTTCTTTACTCTGCTTCCCTCACTTATTTCACTTATTCTTATTCTCCATGTTTACTCCAATTTCCCTATTTCCCCTCTCATATTCAACTTCTTTCAGTCCCTATTCTTTACTTCACTTACCCTCTGTTCCCTTCCTTTGCTTCTTCACTCATTCTGTTTTTCTTAACTATTTACCTTACTCCTACACACACACCTCATCCCCCTCCCAACACATACACACACCTCTGACATACACCCCACACACACTCCACACACACACCTCATACACAGAAAAAAATCCCCCCCACACACACTTCACATACACACACACATTCCATACACACACATACATCCCACACATATACCCGCCACACCCACACACCCCTCACACATATCTCACACACCCTCACCTCCACCCACACCGAAACACCCCACACAGCCACAACCACAGAAACACCTTACACACCGACACCCCGACCTACACCCACTGACTCCCTATAACTCACACAAACTGCATTACTTATCTTTGTTTGCTATTTCACTCAAACCCATTCAGGTACTGTTAGCTTTATTTTCTCTGTCCTTTGTGTTTGTCACTCCCCATCTCTTATCCTAATTCAATTTTTCACTCTCTTTCACCCCTCTTTACTTATACTAACTGGTCTTTTCTTACCCTCCCTCACCGTTCTTCATTTATCCCAGTTACGCCACTACCGTTCATTTTCAATTTTTTTCTGTCCTATCTTTTTCTTTCAACACCCACTCACATTCTCCCACTATCTCTAGTTTAGTGTTCTTCCTCTCTCTTCCCTTCTTTCGCTCCTTTAGTGATTTTACTTTTCTCATTTTCACCCTATTACACTTTGTCTGTTTTTAACTATGTAGTAAACAATCCCTCTGTGTTTCTCCCTCTAGCTCTCTTTCTCTTAACATTACTCTCTTTGTGTTCTTCCCTCATGCTAACTCCTTCATTCATTTTTTTTTTCTTTTTTTTTTTGGTGCGCTCCCCGGTGCGCGCCCCGGTGCACGTACCGGTACGCGTACCCTGCAGAAAAAAGATTGACACAGATTCTTTAAAAATATAGGTTTATTTTTATAAAGTAAAGGTAGTTCTAAAAAGAACTGTTTTTTTTCTTCTTTTTGTTGTTTTATATTTTTTTATGTTTTTTTGAACATTTTGTACTTTTTTTGGCTTTTTTGAACACTTTTATATTTTTTTTGTATTTTTTATGGGGAGAAACAAAAAACAGGGAATTGTAAATGGCTCAACTGGAGCATGAAAAAAATCAGGAAAAATTAGGTTTTTTTTGGACACTTATGGTTATCACCAGAAACCATGATAAGTTCAATGCTTTGCTCACCATAAGCAAGTAACTTGTTACAATATTTGCATAAAATTTTGTAATCATTAAACTTTGGTTGGATAGTAGCCAATGTGTCTCTTGCCCCCGAACCCGATGGAGTGGGTTGTTTTGATGTTGAGCGTCGAGACGTTGATGGGGTAGTTTACTGCAGAGGTCCTTAACTCTGCATTAGAGTAGTTGTTTGGATGCCAACGCATTATGTGGCGAATCATCGTATGATTCCCGAAGGAATACTTTTTGTTAGGGTTCCCCCTGGATAGCTCAGCACCACAAATTAAGCAAGTCACATTTGCTGCGTTGACTTTTTTAAAACCCCTTGGGAGTTTGTAGAACTGCCATACAAAGTGCTCTTTGGGTTTGTAGGGCTGTTTATCTTCTGGCAGGAACTCCCTTGTCTGTGCCTCCTCTTCCTCATCCTTCTCCTCTTCCTGTTCACCACCAATATAATCTTCTGGTGGTCTTATAGATGGTGGTGGTGGTGGTGGTGGGCCAGATGCTCCAGCTGCTGATACTACTGTAGCCATTTTCTGAGATAGAACTCGAAACAAGTCTTCCTCAGTCAAAGGACAAAGTCAGAATAAGGAAAAAAGGAGGGGGCTTTCATCATTTGGAAAACAAAAGTGTTCTGGACCAATGAAAAGTGTTATTTTCAAGTCACATGATCCAAGCTTTCATCATTTGGAAACCAAAACTGATCTGCACCAATGAAAAGTGTTATTTTCAGATCACATGACCCGACGCGCTTACGCTACGCGCCCCGGGGCGCGTCGCGTAAGAGAGTCGAGACGTTGCTCGATCGTATGCGATCGCGTGCTTCCGGGTGCGCTTACGCAGTGCGTCATATGACGCATCACGCGACTACGCGAAACGTCATGATGTTGTTTTCGTTCGCGGGAATAGTGCTCTCGGACGCTCCCCGGGGCGCTCCGTAGCATTGCGCTCACCCGTACGTTCACCGGTACGCGCCCCGGGAGCGCCCGGGGCGCGTACCGGGGCAAACAATAAAAAACAAGCATTTACAATGCAATGGTTTCGCCTTTGGAAAAGTTAGAGTTATTGGCATTGTAAATGACAATATTTGTATTTATGTGTTGGTTTTGAAAACAGATAAATAAATGGCATTGTCATTTACATTGCCATTAGCTTAATCTCTGCAGTCACTCTGCACTCTCTAGCACTCCCTACTCACTCTGCACTCTCTAGCACTCCCTAGAACTCCCTACTCACTCTGCACTCTCTAGCACTCCCTAGCACTCCCTACTCACTCTGCACTCTCTAGCACTCCCTAGCACTCCCTACTCACTCTGTACTCTCTAGCACTCCCTAGCACTCCCTACTCACTCTGCACTCCCTATGCACTCCCTATGCACTCTGCACTCCCTATGCACTCCCTATGCACTCCGCACTCCCTATGCACTCCCTATGCACTCTGCACTCCCTATGCACTCTGCACTCCCTATGCACTCTGCACTCCCTATGCACTCTGCACTCCCTATGCACTCTACACTCTAGCACTCCCTACTCACTCTGCACTCTGCATTCCCTCTGCACTCTGCACTCCCTACGCACCCTGCACTCCCTATGCACTCTGCACTCCCTATGCACTCTGCACTCCCTATGCACTCCCTATGCACTCTGCACTCCCTATGCACTCCCTATGCACTCTGCACTCCCTATGCACTCTGCACTCCCTATGCACTCTGCACTCCCTATGCACTCTGCACTCCCTATGCACTCTGCACTCCCTATGCACTCTGCACTCCCTATGCACTCTGCACTCTGCACTCCCTATGCACTCTGCACTCTGCACTCCCTATGCACTCCCTATGCTCTCTGCACTCCCTATGCACTCTGCACTCTGCACTCCCTATGCACTCTACACTCCCTATGCACTCTGCACTCCCTATGCACTCTGCACTCCCTGTGCACTCTGCACTCCCTATGCACTCTGCACTCCCTATGCACTCTGCACTCCCTATGCACTCTGCACTCTGCACTCCCTATGCACTCTGCACTCCCTATGCACTCTGCACTCCCTATGCACTCTGCACTGCCTATGCACTCTGCACTCCCTATGCACTCTGCACTCTGCACTCCCTATGCACTCTGCACTCCCTGTGCACTCTGCACTCCCTGTGCACTCTGCACTCCCTGTGCACTCTGCACTCTGCGCTCCCTATGCACTCTGCCCTCCCTATGCACTCTGCACTCTGCACTCCCTATGCACTCTGCACTCCCTATGCACTCTGCACTCCCTATGCACTCTGCACTCCCTATGCACTCCCTATGCACTCTGCACTCCCTATGCACTCTGCACTCCCTATGCACTCTGCACTCCCTATGCACTCTGCACTCCCTATGCACTCTGCACTCCCTATGCACTCTGCACTCTGAACTCCCTATGCACTCTGCACTCTGAACTCCCTATGCACTCTGCACTCTGAACTCCCTATGCACTCTGCACTCTGCACTCCCTATGCACTCTGCACTCCCTATGCACTCTGCACTCCCTATGCACTCTGAACTCCCTATGCACTCTGCACTCCCTATGCACTCTGCACTCCCTATGCACTCTGCACTCTGCACTCACTCTGCACTCCCTATGCACTCTGCACTCCCTATGCACTCTGAACTCCCTATGCACTCTGCACTCTGAACTCCCTATGCACTCTGCACTCTGAACTCCCTATGCACTCTGCACTCCCTATGCACTCTGCACTCCCTATGCACTCTGCACTCCCTATGCACTCTGCACTCTGCACTCCCTATGCACTCTGCACTCTGAACTCCCTATGCACTCTGAACTCCCTATGCACTCTGCACTCCCTATGCACTCTGCACTCCCTATGCACTCTGCACTCCCTATGCACTCTGCACTCCCTATGCACTCTGAACTCCCTATGCACTCTGCACTCCCTCTGCACTCTGCACTCCCTATGCACTCTGCACTCTGCACTCCCTATGCACTCTGCACTCCCTATGCACTCTGCACTCTGAACTCCCTATGCACTCCGCACTCCCTATGCACTCTGCACTCCCTATGCACTCTGCCCTCCCTATGCACTCTGCACTCCCTATGCACTCTGCACTCCCTATGCACTCTGCACTCCCTATGCACTCTGCACTCCCTATGCACTCTGCACTCCCTATGCACTCTGCACTCCGCACTCCCTATGCAATCTGCACTCCCTATGCACTCTGCACTCTGCCCTCCCTATGCACTCTGCACTCCCTATGCACTCTGCACTCCCTATGCACTCTGCACTCTGCACTCCCTATGCACTCTGCACTCCCTATGCACTCTGCACTCCCTATGCACTCTGCACTCCCTATGCACTCTGCACTCCCTATGCACTCTGAACTCCCTATGCACTCTAAACTCTGAACTCCCTATGCACTCTGCACTCCCTATGCACTCTGCACTCCCTATGCACTCTGCACTCTGAACTCCCTATGCACTCTGCACTCTGAACTCCCTATGCACTCTGCACTCTGCACTCCCTATGCACTCTGCACTCCCTATGCACTCTGCACTCTGAACTCCCTATGCACTCTGCACTCTGAACTCCCTATGCACTCTGCACTCCCTATGCACTCTGCACTCCCTATGCACTCTGCACTCCCTATGCACTCTGCACTCTGCACTCCCTATGCACTCTGCACTCTGAACTCCCTATGCACTATGCACTCTGCACTCCCTATGCACTCTGCACTCCCTATGCACTCTGCACTCCCTATGCACTCTGCACTCCCTATGTACTCTGCACTCTGCACTCCCTATGCACTCTGCACTCTGCACTCCCTAGCACTCTGCACTCCCTAGCACTCTGCACTCCCTAGCACTCTACACTCCCTAGCACTCTGCACTCCCTAGCACTCTGCACTCCCTAGCACTCTGCACTCCCTAGCACTCTGCACTCCCTAGCACTCTGCACTCCCTAGCACTCCCTAGCACTCTGCACTCCCCAGCACTCCCTAGCACTCTGCTCTCCCTAGCACTCCCTAGCACTCTGCACTCCCTAGCACTCTGCACTCCCTAGCACTCTGCACTCCCTAGCACTCTGCACTCCCTAGCACTCTGCATTCCCTAGCACTTACCTTTAACTTGAACACGACAGCAACGAAACACACAAAGGGGAGACGACATAAGACGGAACACGGAGCAAAAGTATAAACAAAATGCTGCTTACTTGATCGGAAATCACAACAACTTCCTGGCAACGTAAATCTCGCCGACCACTCCGGCTAAAGACACTTCCAAAAAGACGAAAACATCACGGGAGAAAAAAAAAAATACACGCCCACAGCCACATGACGTCAGAAAAGAGGCAGGATGAGAAAAACATCGCCGAAACGCCCACGAATCGCCTCGAACGATGACAGGCAGATCTCACTTCCAATGGCTAGCCTCCATTTATGGAGGTAGCCAATGGAAGTGAGAGGCGTAACAAAAGCACCATACAAAAGATTTCGCCTGCGCGAACCGCTGCTTGCGCAGCTTTTCGCCAGGTCGAAACCTAAAAATATATATATTTACACAATTTAAAATTTGTTATAAAAATTATTACTTTCATACCTATAGATATTTGCTATTAAAAAACCTATGAAATTCACTGAAAAAACCATAGGTTTCACACCAGTTATAGTTAGGAATTAGCATTTAAAAAACCTATTAAATTCACTGAAAAAACCATAGGTTTTACACCAGTTATAGTTAGCTGGAAGTTTTACTCGCATAAAACCATTGAAATTCCCACGTTATAGTTAGTTGGACTCACTATAACTTGCGCGTGCAATGCACTGCTGATGACGTCACATATTACATCACTCATGACATGGTCAGTGACATCACTCATCAAGACATCAGTAGCAGTTGTGGATGCTTCCAGTGACATTTTACCGTTTGCGAGTGTAGACTGGGTTAAAAAAGAAAAAAGTGAGAAAACTTGCAATTAGAGAGTAACCCTTGTGCTGTGGTGAACAGACGATGCACACATATCCATGATGAGTTCGACAGCAGTGTGTCTAAGGAGATCGGATGCCAAAAGAGACACAGAGCGGCGTGGGAGCACACATAAGTAACAAGGTCTATTTACTTGTGAAATAGACGTAAGGAGACATACGGCGGCTATTTTGAAGGATTGGCAAATCCTTTATTGGGCATCAAAACTGGTACGACGAAGATTTAGGTCGACATAAACAGCGACGCAGGTTAAGCCTAATTGCAAAATCTCTGTGAAGCGTAAGCAGCTGTAACGAGTAAATAATATTCAAAAGAAGAAACGGTGCAGCGGCAAGTTGGTGCAGCTCGAGAACGGTGGTAGCGGTGTGTCAGCGGATTTCCCTGCGCAAAAGAGAAAACAGCGTTAGGCACACCTCAGATTACAGAGCCTACATGTCTGAGTGCTGGCTACTAAAAAAACACAGGGCATTTGAAGAAGTAAAAGTGTTTGGGCTATCCTGGTATCTTGTAAGGACTTTGGAGTAACGGTGATAGGCACACCTTGGAACATAGGGTCTACTTGTGTGTACAGCAGTGATAGACACACCAATTACAATGGATGCAGTGATTTTTCCACCTTTTCTATTTTTACAACAAGCAGAAGTACCATCAATTGAATGGGATAAATTGGTGGAAATATTTGAAAATTACCTTGAGGCTTTAGTTGGGAGGTAGTTTAGAGCGGCAAGGAAGAAAGCGATGTTATTAAGCACGTTAGGTAAGGAAGGTCAGCATGTCTTCACGTATTTGCCAGCGGCTTTTGATAATGAGAGACGGGCTATTGCTAATGTTTATTTGGAAGCTAAAGCAAGATTGGAAAATATTTTGCTTAGGAGATTAACATAGTACTGTGAAGGCATCAATTTTACACTCAAACGCAGAAGGTAGAAGAAATTATAGATCAGTTTGTAACAAGATTACGTGAATTATCCCTAAGTTGTCAAGTTGGAGCTATGAGGGATGCGATGATTTGCGATCAGCTAATCGTTCAATGTAGGAATAAAAAGATGCAGGAGAGGCTGTGGGCAGCAAAGAATCCCACATTATGCAATGCCATTGAGATAGCTAAATGGTAGAAGTCAGACTTGTGCATGAGAGAAATGGAAAAAACAGGGTAGCTCAAATGTGTCATCCATCCAGCATGAGGAGATGGGGGTACTCAGCACAGACAGAGAAAATATAAAATCTGAGAAAAAAGGGTTGCTGAATAAGTAATCTATGTGAAGCTCTTTAAGGTCATATGATGTCACCAAACACTGAAAAAATATGCACCAGATGTGGAAGTAATTTCCATACGGCAGATTCTAAAAATTGTTATGGTGTTGGGAAAGAGTGTAGATGTAAGGACATTTTGCCAGGATGTGCAAGGCAAATGGCAGGTTTAAGGTGGCAACCATGGAGGGAGGTGGAGAGGATGAGGGAGGAGTAACAGATAAAAGGGCAGGATATGACGAGGAGGAGGGCAGACCTAGTGCAATACTAATATTATAAAGAGAGAGCCCAAACCTTTGAGGCGGGTAATCTCAGTAACCACAGCACCAATCACAACACCCAATACAGCATTGGAAAGGGCAGTTGCAGCAGAAGGACATAGGCTATGCAGACGGCCACCATATATATATATATTTTTTTGCAGAGTTTTATATAGCGCAAACTTGACCCGAACTGAATCAGGTATCAGAGCACTTTACATAGCACCATTTAAGTTACATGAGGACACAAATTCATTTTTGTTAGGCACGGGGAGATTAAGTGATTTGCCCAGAATCACAGGATGTTTGGCGTCGTTACCAAGACTCAAACCCAGATCCCCAGGTCCGAGGTCAAGCGCCTTAGCCGTTAGGCCAACTCCTCTATACATTTAAAAGGTAAAAGAACCGTTCTAGCAAAGTAGTCCCTTGTGGGCGTGTCTGCGTTGTGCTGTGGGTGTGGGCTGGGGGCGTGACTAACGCTGGGGGCGTGTGGTACGGCCATCACATCGTGGGCTGTGGGCGTGTGTTGGGGGCATGAAAAACGCTGGGTGCGTGACAAACGCTGGGGGCATGTGTCCGCCCTTCATGCCATGTGAGTCGTACATACAAGCGCCAATTACGTTGCTGCGCAGCATCAAGGGTCACACTGGGGGCATGACACGCTGGGGGCGTGAGAAACACTGGGGGCGTGTGTCCGGCCTTCATGCCATGTGAACGCAATTGCACCTCATCAAGGGGCACGCAGGGGGCGTGAGAAATGCTGGGGGCGTGTGCTACGTTCCGCCCTTCATGCCATGTGGGTCGTACTTTAAACAGAAGATCGTCTGCTGTGGCTGTGTGCTGGGGGCGTGACAAACGCGTTCACCTGGAGGCCTGGTAAGTAACGTTACTGCAGCCTCTCCTAAGCGCTGTTACTGAACTCTCTCATTCAACGAAATTACACGCGCCTTCTACCATCAACCAGGGCTCTAGCCAGGCTCAGGCGGCGGATCAGTACACTAACCACACACGCCTGCTAAAATCAAACAGGCCTGCATCTGGGCCTCAAGCAGGGGAACACGCAAATGAGCGTGTCTGCGGGGACAATTACTGCAGCCTCTCCTGCTCGCTGTCACTCAACTCTCTCATTAAACGGATTTACCCGCGGCTGATAACTCTCTCATTCAACGACGTTACACGCGCCTGCTAACATCAACCAGGGCTCTAGCCGGGCTCAGGCGGCGGATCACTACACCAATTACACGCGCCTGCTAACATCAACCAGGGCTGCCGCTGGGCCTTCTCCGTCCCTATTCTAATGAAACAAAAAATGTTGTCTACCGCGAGATTTTAAAATAAATTGCCCTTGCCAAATACACACATTACACACATTCTATTTCATACCCGGACAACGTCGGGACGGGCTGCTAGTGCTTAACCGCATGCGTGCGGGCGGAATTCCGCCCGTACGCTGGGTTTTTTAAAATCGCACTTTACGTGACGAGCTGGGCTCGTCATGAGCGTGCGAGGAGGCTACGCCATGACGAGCCCAGCTCGTCATGAGCGTCGAAGGGGTTAAAATAAAAGGTGACAGTGCCCAATTGATTGTGGATTCAGGGTCCTTCTACACGATCATACCTAGAGATATGTTTATGCAACACTGGCCAAATACACACCTGCTTCCTAAGGATATTAACCCTGGTGATTATCAGGGAGAGAAGGCAGACACATTAGGATATATGATAACTGAGATTTGTTTTCAGGAAAGAAGTGTAAAAGGGAAGGTGTATGTAGCAAAACGTGGACCACCAATACTGGCGTGGCAACACCAATAGGATTTACATTTAATTATCAAACCCAGAGCACCAAATCAGATCATGGTGGTTGATGAAGTCACTTTGGATGACATAGTTGGTGGGGCAGGTAAGGCGTTTTGGGGGACATAGGTGAGCTCAAGGAATATGTACATAAAATATTGGAGAAGCCGAGTGCTGTGTCGATACAACATAAAGTGCATAAGGTTCCTAATATTGCAAGGCAGGAAGTGAATCCTATGTTACGGTAGGGCAAGGATTAGAACCTATAGAGAACTCCAGATGGATTTCTTCCTTTGTTACTATAGGCAAATCAGATGGTAGCCTCAGGGTGTGTTTGGACTTGTGTAGCCTGAACCAAAGTATTATAGTAGATAATTACCCACTTCCAAACATTAATGAGTTGGTGTTATCATTTAAAGGGAGAGGTTGTTTTCCAAAACGTGACATAAGAAGTACGTACCATCAGATTAAGTTGCACTGTGATTCCAAGTCCCCTCATAGAGATTCACGACCAAGGAGGTATTTCAATTCACCAGGATGCTGCTTGGCCTAGCTTCAGCGACCAATGTGTTCCAAAGGATGATGGGTAAGATTTTAAAAGGGTTAGAGGGTGTAGTGAACTTTCAGTACGACATATTGGTGTTTGGAGACACAAAGGAGAAACACAATATGGTTTTGGAAAAAGTATTTCATAAAATTTCTGAGGCTAGTCTGACACTCAAAAAAGTGAAATGTACGAGAAACAAGGGAATGTTATTGTGGTGTCAACAACTGTGATTGAAAAGTATGTATTTGATAATGAGGCAATGGACTTAAGTAATATACACTGAACCCTGTCCATTTTCAATAAACAGATTCATTAAAAAAAAGAGAAATGTACCTGGGATACACGTTGTCAGGAACAGGAGGGATCTCTTGGAGCTATAATAAAGGCACCGACTCTGAGAGATAAGGATCATTGAGGTCCTTTCTTCGGCTCATTAAGTATTATGCAAAATATGTTCCAAATGGAACAAATCAAGAAGCTGTTTAAAAGATGGTATAAATATGTGTGGGCGGAGGAACAACAAAAGGCATTTGAAAATATAAAAAATGAAATTTGTGCTGCAAATGTTCTGACACCATTTGACACCTGGTTGACATCCATTACCATTGTGGATACCAGTTTGGTGGGAGTGGGGGCTGTTTTAGCTCAAGTGCATAAGGAAGGAGAAAAGATGGTGGCTATTGCCTCCCATTCTTTAACTGAATCAGAGAGGAATTATTCAGTTACAGAGAGGGAGGCATTAACCGCTGCATGGGCAGCAGAGTATTTCAGGATGTATTTGTAGAGGTTTTCTTTTGTCATACGCACAGATCATAAACCGTTATTGAAGATTCTCTCACCTGGGGAAGTAGGGAAAGGATGTGCAAGGCTGGCATGGCAGCTCGCTTACAAGAATATCAGTACAAAGTTGAATACATTCGGGATGGAATAATGGACAGGCTAATGGGTTGTCTAGATTGTTTTTACCTTTGCAAGAAGTAGACAAGGTAAAGATTAACATTTTTGATAAAGAGGGTGAGGTATCAAGTGTAAATGAATTAGTGGAGATGAGTCAAGGGACCATTGGTAAGGAACGGTGGTATGAATGTATGGTCAGTGTTGCAGCAGGTGGTGGATATGGTTGTGAAGGATGGTAGGCGTGAGAGCATGGTGCCTTTGGCTGTAAGATCCTTTATTAAAATTTTGGATGAGCTGTCTGTGTGTGGGGGAAAACTGATTTCTTGAGGGGATAAGTTTGTTCCTCCACAGGGGTTAAGATTCGAACTGTTTAAATCGGTGCATGAGGGCCATTTGTGAAAGACACCCATGAAGAAAGGATTACGTGAAAATTTCTGGTGGCCTGGAATGGATCCAGAAGTTACGAAATGGGTTGAGAGGTGCGTGGATTGTAGAGATGGAGAGAAAAACCTAAAAGTGAGCGATCAATCAGTCACGATAGAGATGATGGATCCAGGTCTACCATGGCATATGGTTTGCTTGGATTTCCTAGGACCCTTAGTGGAGTAGCCACAGAGTTGAGGTTTGGACTGGTTATGGTTGATGTTCACTCCAAATGGTTGATAGTGAAGTTAATGCGAGAAATAATGACAAGGAACACCAGTAGAGTGTCAGCTGATGTTTTCAGAGAAGAAGGATATTCAGTGAAACTTATCTCTGATAAGGGGACACAGTTACATATGTATTAGTTGAATAACACATAAACATATTTACTTACTTTAATTTGTGTCCGCCATCTTGAGTCTGTAAATAACAAAAGAAAAGTGGCACCCGCGTCATTCTGAAGGTGTGCATATGCAGGGTGACACATGCTCATGCCTGTCGAGTGACGAAACCAGCAACAAAGGTCTCAACAAAGCACCTTTTTTCCCAGTGGTGTGCAACATTGGCATTTTGTTTTACAAACTGCATTAGCAAAGCCAATAGTTCCAAAAGGCAATACCTTTTGGCTTTGCGAATGCTTGTTAAGTCGTATTTCCATTACATCTTTCTTTCCTTTGTTCCTTCTATCTTTTTCCATCTTGCTTCTTTGGTATCTCCTTTCTTTCTTTTCTTCCCTCTTTCCACCTTAACTTCCTTCTTTATTTCAGCCCTTGTTCCCTTCTGTCCTTCTTTCTTTCTATTCATCTCTTTCTTCTCTTTCCCCATTTCTTTCCTTCTTTATTTTTGTCTTCCTTCTATTGTCTATTATATCCAGTATTTCATCAATCCTTCATGAGATCCTTTTTTTCTTTTCTTTCTTCCATGTCCGTTCGCACTTTTACCAATACTTCTTTCCTTCAGTCCATCCTTCTTTGCCTTTTTTCTATGCATGCATTCATTCATCCATCTATTATTCTGTCTTTTCCTTCCTCCCATCTCTCCCTTTTTTCTTTAATCCAACCATTCAATTGCCCTTCTTTGTCTCTTCCTTTCTTCCTGCTCTCCAACCAGCCATCTTTCCTTCTCGCTAAAGATTCGGCCATCCATTTGTTTGTCCCTTTTCACTCTCTCTGTCCCTCTTTCAATCTATCCATCGACCTTTCTTTCTCCCCACCCATCCATCCTTTTCCTTCTCTCTAGCCTTCCTTTTATATTTCTATCCATCCAATCAACAACCAATCAGTCGATTCATCCTTCCTCCTCTCATCGACCCAACCTTCTCTCTATTCATCCATCCTTCTAACATTCATATGTTCTTCTTTAACTCCACTAGCCCATCTCTCGAGCCATCCATCCATCGCTCTGATTTATTTTCCGTCCATTCCTTTTCAATTCCTTCTCCCATCCTTCCTTGGCTCCATCCTTCTTCACACCCACCCCTTTCTCCATCCATATTCCACCCATCCTATCTTTCTTTGTCTCATTCACCTAGCTTTTCTTCTCTCCATGCACCCTCTCGTAATCCATTCTTTATCTATTCATATCTCTCTGTCCATCAACACGGTAAACAACCTTTACAACGCAACTTTTACATCGCAGAGCCTTTACAACGCAACCATTACAACGCAAACTATTACAACGCATTGCTCTGGGGGGCGCTCTAGGATAGGGAATAGGTTAATTTACTATCCAATAACCTTCCCTAGTGTCCACGGGGACTGGAGTTGGAATAGTAAATTAAACTATTCACTATCCAGCACCCCAAAGCACTATGCGTTGTAATGGACTGCATTGTAATACTTGCGTTGTAAAGGCATGCGATGTAAAAACATGTGTTGTAATGTCATAGATCCATCAACACACTCTTTTTGTCAGCTTTCACTCAATGTTTCTCTTTTGATCTATGCTTATAACCATCCATCCTGCATCATTTCCTCCTCCCCTCCCTTGCTCTTTTATTCCTTTTATTTCCTCACCCCACAGCTCAATCATACCATTCAGTTGCAGTAGTATATATGAACTTCTTTACAATCAAAGTCAAAGGAGCCTTAAACAAAAATGTGATTGTTTTATGTTACATACACTGAACTGCGTAGTGGCACACTTCCCTGCTCAAGCTGCACAGGTGGTGGGTTAATGAGGCCCACACTTCTCTAGCTAGACAGTCCCAGGCTCTGCTAAGTAAGAGAATGGGAGAGGACAGAAGAACAGTGAGGTAAAGATAGAGGTGAAGTAGAGGGAAATGTCAGATAGGGATAAGGGTGGTTAGAGTGATAGGCAATGTAGAGGATGATAGAAAATGAGGAAGTCAGCGAGAGAGATATAGAGAGGTGGGAAGATGGAGAGGTAAGAAGAAAATGACATTTGGGGTTCAGAATGAAGTAGAGAGAGTCAGAGTTATAAAGAGGGAAGTGTAGAGAGAGGATGGAATTCGACAGGATAGGAGGTAGAGATCAAGTTGTGGTAGAAAGACCGGTAAGTTAGACAAAGGTAAATGCAGAGAGAGCTTTTGGTAGAGAGGCAGAGAGGTGAGGTAGTGAGAGAAGTAAAGAGAAATTAAAGTTAGAGTGTGGTGAGGTAGGGATGAAGGCAAAATGAGCAAAGGTATAGAAATATAGGACAGGTAGAGTGGTGTTACAGGAGGAAAGGCATGGAGATATGTTTGAAGGGAAGAAAAAGTGAAAACAGAAACAAGGGAAGTAGAAAGGAAAGTGATTTGACACATAAAAGAGATGACTAAATCTTCAGATCCTTTAATGACTTCTCATAGACAACCTAAAGCTTGAGCTGATCTCTCACTCTATCAACTCCACATATGATGCCAACAGCTTCAACACTTTGTTTGGAAGCTATGTGAACATCCACTCCTGAATTAGAATACGCAAAGGCAAGCCAAAGCATTCAGAACCTTGGTACTCTAAAGACCATTCTGACAACAAACAATCCTTCTACAGACAGGAAGGTAAATGGAAGAAAAACGAAACTACCGATGACCCCATGATACTGAAGTCCCTCTGCCCAACTTGCAGACAGCTCATCCCATCACCCAAAGCAATGACATTATTAACACATTCAATGAAGCCAACAGCAGAAGCTGAACACTTTTCAAGATACTCAAGCACTGATTAGCCCTGCCAGATTCACGTATGCCTCACTCCACAGAAAGAGCAATGCCATCAATGTCTCCTCCAGTGAAAAAATACATAAGATCTGACTGCCTCACCTTATACACACACCACTCCTCATAGAATCCTTCCATAGATCTCACATCAGATCAGATCAGATCTCACAGACACACTCAACTCGCTCAAAGCCGCTTTTATGAAAATGTTGTCTTACCCTTGTCTTTAATCAAAGCTCTCTCTGAGGACACTCTTTCAGCCCTACTCACTATTATAAATGTCTCCCTCAGGTAAGGTGTCTTCCCAGAAGCTCTCAAGACAGGCCAGAGTCTCCAACCACTAAAGAAATCTACACTAGACCCTGACAACATTGCCAACTACTGGCCCATCAATCAACTACCGTCCATCAGCAAGATCATGGAAAAAGCAGTCTATGTTCAACTTCAAGAGCACATCATGATAACCTCTGCTGCACAAATATCAGTTTGGCTTCAGTTCATGTTGCAGCATGGAGATAACTCCCTTACACATTGTAGAAAATGCCCTCCTCATCAGAGATGAAGATGACGCCTTCCTCCTACTACTACTGGAACTCTCTGCTACCTTCAACACAGATGACCCCCCCCCCACTCATATGCACCTTTGTGTCTTGAATGAGATTCACTGGCCATATCTCTCACTGACTCTCCTCCTACCTTTCCAATTGTCAAAAGTGCCCCAAAAGATCCCTATCACCTTCAGGGTCACGCAAAATTCCATACTTTCTTCTATCATCGTCAAACTTTATATGGAGCATTTGGTGCTCTATTCCCAGATAACAGTATCAAGATTCACCAATATGCCAATGATACACAATTCTACTTGTAAGTCTCCTCTGTTCTACACATCCAACACCTCAAACACAGCACGTCGACCAGACCTGGATTTCCAGTGCCTACCTGAAGCTCAACCCAACTAAGTCAGAATTCTTGTAATTTGTCAAGAACAACAAACAAGAAACCATACAAACCTGTCATAATGACATCAACCTCGATGGCTTTAAATCCCAGCTTTCTCCGAATGCCAAGTCAAATGGATTCAAGCTGGACACCAACCTCAACCTCAAGGAACACCAGTGGTTAATTTGAGCTGGTGGTTTCCGGTGCTTGGCACCGAACCTTAATTGTCAGCACCGGCTCTAGTGACAGTCGACCACATGGTGGCGCTGTCTTTTTAAGTTTCAGATGAGCACAAGTTTGTTTAATAAGTCAAAACACCATACATGCCAACAAAGCTGGAATTTTTTTAAATAATCGGGCAAATGTATTTCTCCCATTGACTTCTGTGAGGCAAGTTCTTAATCGGATCTATTGTCATGTATGGGACTTGCAAGTGTGCTGCTGTAAGGTAGGATATCAGAAAAGCAAAGATAAATGTTTTAACCTGTCAGGAGCACGGAGAAAGTGCTAAAGCAGGCAGAGAGAGCATGACAAAAATGTTGTGCACTGACCTACGGGAGCAAGTTACTGGCAGTGCATACTCCAGAGTCACACAAGATCAGTCCCTGTAGGGAGAAGTGCATTGAAGAATTGGGTTTTTGCATGCTGGAATCAGGAGGTGGGAGACTAAACTTGAAATCTGTAGTCTCCCGCCTGAATCGGGAGGGTTGACATGTACGAAATACATAAAAATAATATGAATTTTATCACTTGTAGGAGTGCATTGGTCAGAAGTTGTGTGGTTACTGTCATTGGCTGCACTGGAAGGGGCAATGGTTGGTGCAGGCTGCCGTGGCCATCTGAGAAGGGCCCTGGCACTTACTTTTTTTTATATGTTTAAACAGAGAGAGACCCCTTGTCAGCAACCAAGGGAGTGGAGTAATATCAGGAGCAAAAAACAAAAACACCCTATTAATAGTGGATTTCTTAATTCATATACAGCACATAGATAAACTTTTTTTTTAAATTACTCAAAATCCCTGAAACACTCAAACATTGATCCCACTATAACATACAGTGCAAAAATGTCAATTTATTTCTTTAGTACATGTGAATATTATTAAAACACAATTTATATAATTAAACACCTATAATAAAACACAATGCAACAGTTCAACATAATTATAAACAATAAAAGTCATCAAGTCAGGACATAACATAATATCTTATAACACTTTTACCACAGAGAACCCCAAGAAAATTGGGAAAAGAACAATGATAGACAGTATACTTTGTCTTTTAGCTCGACTGTTCCCTAGGAATAATTTTAGCAAGATTAGCCTGTATACATATATTCTATTTTGTATCTACAGGTCCAACTTGTCCTCGGGATAATGTACAGAAACGGGTCGATGCATTTCGATGGGTATCTGATTATTCCATCTTTATCAAGACAGTCATTACGTTCACTTTTCTTTGTGGTATATTTGATTGTTATACCCTTCTTAAACAGACTTTTATAATCGCCGTTTCCCAAGTGCCTTAATTGCGAATCGCAATTTGAATTCGCAATTAAGGAATATTATTTGCAAATCCAAATACGCAGCGTTTTGCGATTCTCAAATAGCGGTTCGCAAAAAATCGCTATATGAGAATCGCAAAACCAAAGTTTCATACATATCTCCCTAAATGATGTGATAAAAGTATTAAATCAGTAAATACATAGTAAACTCCACAGCATCGCATAAATTCACTGACTCTTACCAATGTCTATTATTTTATCAACATTTATTCATGATAAAACAGAAACCCTAAGCATCCTAATTCTTTTTTGCAAGATCTATTTATTGAAACAGCTGTTGTATGGTTATGGATACAAAAACAGGTAAGTGAGCAGGTATTACACCAGAAAACAATTTAATTGTAATACATCAACCGAGGAGGTCACGGTGACTGTACAGTACTAGGATACACGTTGCACAAACAGCACCTGCTGGGGAAGGTGAAGTGGGTGGGGCTGCATCAGTCTCAACATGCCTAGTCCTACACCAAAATATCTGAAAATACCACCACAGCACCAGGTATAGATTCCAAGAGCTTGCAGCGCCAAGTAGTGGAACTCCGCTGCTCCAGTGGTTGAGTACCTGAAAGGGGGGAGGAGGTCATATGAGTATGTGTCAATTGAGCTCATGAAGGCTACCTAGATGTGTGTGATGACCTCCAGTTTATCATAGAGTTTAGATGTGATCCTGGCCAACCACTCTGCGGAGCTCAGTCATCCGCTCATGGCCAGTCAGAGGGCTGTCGCTAATGATGCACGATGCATATCTTAGCTACTACCAGTGATGTTGCCAGCCAGCCATGTGTATGAATGGCCAGATCCGGGATGTCACATATATCATGAAGTATAGCTAGCTGGGAAGATGAGGACATCAAGGCTGAGCTGTGGCTGGGCAGAAATACCTATATTCCTGTCCAGTAACACTCTATACCTGGGCAAGGCCAGAGGATGTATAATGCAGTGCTTCAGCTTGGACTCCCAAAGGACTCTGTCATGATCAAGAAGCAGTGTCGTTCAGTCCCCTGGAGAATAGTCCTTGCCAAGAAGCCTCTGTCAATGCAACTCTTAGGTACACAGTCTAATTCCAATCCCTGTCCATTATTTGATGCACTTTGAAGAGTGTAGCTTTTATTGTGCTCACTAACCCAAAATAAAAATTTAATATAAAAAAATACACAACAGGTAATGTTTATTTTTAGGCATTTAGCATTAGAAAGCTGTTCTCTTCAAAATGCAGTTAAAATAGGCACTGATTCTAGAAGCAGTGGATTTATGAGATTCTGTTTCATTTGCTACTTAATTATTGATTTAAAGTAGATCCAAACAGGTTTAATGACCCATGGTTTCTGGCAAAGCTGTATCCATTGGACAATGGAAAGCCCTTTCCTTACGTTGTTCATGTGGACTCTAGTAGCTAGCCTGGTGGGTGGATCCTGTATTACTAAGGATTCTCAATGACTCACTAGAGAAAAAGGTGGATTCCACTTTGAAAAATGTTTATTCTGGATCATGTCCCTCCAAACTAGAATCTATGGGGAATATGCAGCTCAATCCATGATTTCAGATTTCAATGCACTTTTAAAAGCAGTTAAACATAGTAAAGAATGTACTGATGTGTTGGATGGTCTGGAACACGATGTGAAACTTCTCTCTAACATTTAAAAAAATGTTTTAGGGTCTTTGCTTTGTCTTGCAGAGCACCTATTGCCGACTGGAGAAATATGTCTCTTAAAAATTGGAGCACAGACTGAGCTCAAAGATTATCTGTGCTTAAAATGCCTCTTGAAGGTAGAAAGACTTCATAATATGTTTAAAGAAAGGAAGTACTCCTTTTCTTTTAAAAGACATCAACCCAAATCCTCTGTCTCTTTTTTCAACAGATCTAGGTCATTTTTCCGACACTCTTTGAGAAAGCAAAGTTCATGAAAACCAGAATTAAAAAAAAGAGGAATGCTCGAAGGAAAAATCCTCATTTAATCAATCAGTCAATTTATAGAGCGTAGCTAATCACCCGCTAGTATATCCAGGCGCTAGTATATCCAGGTACTTCCAGGGTACAAGGGACTAATTTGAAAAGTCAGGTCATGAGAGCTTTTTGAAATTCCCGTAGAGAAGGGGAGCTCTGGAGCTGGAGGGGGTGGCTGTTCCATGTCTTTGCTGTGATAGGAAATTGGAGAATGAGCGTCCTCTGCTCATGCTTCTGATGATGCAAGGAATGTGGGCAAGCGAGAGGCAGGCAAGGGGAAGTTGTCTGGACCTACTCAATAAAGGCTGCAGTACGATCACATCAGTATGCACCTGGATACTTAGCTTGCCACTTCCATGTGGCCTCCAGTGCCTGCTTGTTCCAGACTGATCTAGTGACACCGCAGCCACCCGAGGTTTCGGGCTGGGGATTCCCGACCAGGTTTTCCTACTCCCCATCCTTCCCGCCAACAGAAGCCTCACCCAACCCAGGACCTACTTAATGCAGGCCGCAGCGAGACTGCGCCAAAGTCAAGTCTGTCTGCACCCATCTGCACCTAGACTGTGCGATGTACCTGACCCCTGGCCCTCCCACGCCCAAAGATACACGATCGCCAACCACTACACCCTCAATACCAGACACCGCAACAAACACTGCCACCGCACCAACTCACGCTCCACGGTAGGACCTTTTATCTGCACCCACTGCCACTTGACCTGCCACTTCACACACACCAGCCCAACAACCAGCCCCACCACAGACACCCCTGGAACAAAAACACCACCTTGCATGTACCCTTCTCAACACACTTCCTTTGCAGGCATTCCACTGAATTATGTGACCTCATCGCCACCTTCACACCGACACAGTCTTCCTCACTGAGACCTGGCTCAACCCCACATCTACCCCAGATGTTACCTCAGCGATCCCCAACAGATATAAAATCACTCAACAGGACCGTCTCAACAAGCTGGGAGGAGGAACAGCCATTATCCACAAAGAGACCATACAATGTACCACCACCACCGACGCCACCATCACCCCCATGGAACATCTCAACTTCAAGCTCCAAACAGGCAAGACCACCATCACAGGCACCCCTTGCATACCGATCCCTAGGCCCGTGCTCCAGCTTCTGCAACACCATCGCAGACTTCATTGCGCCCCTAGCCTTAGACTCCAAGGACTACATATTACTTGGTGACCTAAATTTCCACATCGATGACCCTAATGATAAAAAACACTGCACACCTCCTCACCAGTATGAGCAGCCTCGGATTGACCCAGATTGTCCATGACCCTACACACACCACAGGACACACGCTGGACCACATTTTGACCTCTTGTAACTGCCTCAAATACATCCATGTCACAGAACTAACATGGACCGATCACTCCATCGTCCACTTCAGCATCTCCAGCCCCACACCGCCATCCCGAAGATGACCAATGCATGGAACAAAATCTCAGAGACCAGCTGGGCAAACGCCCTCAACACCTCCAACCTTGCTACCACCACCAATCTCGAACAAGGAGCGAAAAACTTCAATGCCTGCATCGTCTCCATCAAGAGCAACATCTAGAGAAAATCCTCTAAAAAGGCCAGATGGCACACCCAAGAACTCAGAACAGTTAAATGAGACAGCAAACAGATGGAGAGGAGATGGCACACCAGCAAGGATACCTCCGACAAGCAGCCTCTGAATCCTCCTGCAACCTCTACCACAGCCTGCTGCAGGCAACAAAGAAGACAGACATTGCTGCATGCATTGAAACCAGCACCAACAACACCAAGGTACTTTTCAACATCGTTAAGGAATTCTCCAACATGTCTGACAGCGAAAACATCATCACACCCTCAAAGGAGCTGTGTAACAGCCTCGCTCACTTCTTCCACAACAAGTTTGCAACCATATACAGAAACTTTGAACCCCAACCCACACCTATTGATTTCCTCGACAGATACACCAGCATTGTAACTGACACAAACCACACACTGACCAAGTCGAACATCCTTCCACCCTGGATACCAGTGGAGCTCCTACACATCCAACGCAGCACCACATCTTAAACATCAGAAACCAAAGGATCAGCCAGGAACTCACCACCCTACTCATCACCTCTATCACCACTGCAACATTTCCCGGTGCCTGGAAACACACCGAAGTCAGGCCACTACTCAAAAACCGTCAATTGACCCCTGCGAACTCAAAAACTACTGCCCAATCTCCCTGCTCCAATTCCCAGCAAAGGTACTGGAAAAGATCATCAACTCATGACACACCTAGAGCAGAACCAGCAACTCAATGCCTCTCAATCTGGCTTCCATAGTAATCACAGCACCGAAACCAGACTGATTGCAGCCACCAACGACATGCGAACCCTCCTCAACCAAGGAAAAACAGCAGCTTTGATCCTCCTCGACCTCTTGGCAGCCTTTGACACCTTGTGCCACCACACACTGATCGAAAGACTCTACCACATCGGCATCCAAGGGGACGTGCTTAGATGGATCACATGCTTCCTCATTAGAAGAGCCTATAGGATCCACCTCCAAATCTTCACCTCAGAACCCAAGGTGATCACTTGTGGTGTCCCCCATGGCTCAATACCTCAGCTCCACTCTTAAAACACTTATATGACCCTGCAGGCCAACATTATTTCATGATCTCAACATAATTACCTTCGCTAATGACATCCAACTCATCCTGTCACTTACCGAGGACCCCACCACTACCAGAACCAACTTCTACAGATGCATGACAAACGTCGCCGACTGGATGAAGAACAACTGCCTGCATCTAAACATAGACAAGACGGAAGTAGGGATCTTTGGCAACAGCAGCAACACATGGAATGAATTCTGGTGGCCATCAGACCCAGGACCAACACCCACTGTATCCAACCACGCCAGAAACCTCAGATTCATCGTGACAACAATCTCATCATGAATTCACAGAGCAACGCTGCCTCCTTCGCCTGCTTCCTCACTCTGCGAATGCTACGTAAGATCTTCATGTGGCTACTCCTAGACACGATGAGCACTGTGACACAAGCCCTCATCACCAGCCGACTGGACTACAGGAATGCACTCTACGTAGGAATTGCCGCACATGTTCCACAGAAACTTCAGATCATACAGAATGCTGCAGCCAGACTCACCTTCGGCCTTCCCCAACAAACCCACATCACACCCCACCCCAGGAAACTCCACTGGCTCCCCAGACAGAAGAGATGCCAACTCAAGCTGCTGACCCACACACACAAGGCTGTACACAACCAAGGACCAGCCAACATTAACCACCACCACCCCACACACCTTCAGAGAATCCCCTAATTTCTGGAATTCCATATGGCCCTCAAGACCTGGATGTTCGAATAATCGTCCAGGGCCTGCAAGTGAGTGATTAGCTGTGCTTTACAAATCCTGTTTAATTGCTTGGAAGGTTAGTGAAAGTTCATGTGGTGGTTTATGTAGGTCGGTCTGAGATTGTGCAGTACTGACCTGGGACTTCTTCTGAAATGGGAGCCAGTGGAGTTCCCTGTGGTGAGGCGTGACGTGAGTCAGCCAAGGAAGGTCAAGGATGAGTCTAGCGGTGGTGTTCTGAATAGTGTCCAGTCTCTGGAGGAGGTGTGTGGTGATCCCTTAGTAGAGGGGGTTTCTGTAGCCCAGTGTGCTGGTGATGAGGGCTTGAGTGATGGTGTGTCTGGTGAACAGGGGGTGGCATTGAGGAAGCAGAGAATTCTTCCAAAGAACTTTTTAAAATCTTTAAGGAAATCTCTGTGTTAACCACTGATAATGCGTCCCACATTGACTCGGTGGAAACATGCAACAAAATTGCTAAATATTTCTCTGGAAAGATAACAGACATCTATGCTAATTTTGCTAGGAACTTGACATCTGGCCATGACTTTATGGAAAAGGAAGGAGTTAGTATCACAGAGTCATGCCTACAGTGTTTCTCGGTCCCTCCTCCAGAAACTCTAATAAACATCTGTAAAAGTATTAAGTCAGGTTCCCCCTGTGACCCTGCCCCTCCCAAGGTACTAGGAGCCAGCTTAAAAGTACTGGAACCTTACTTTAGACATGTGCTTCAGGTCTCCTTTGCCTCGGCCAGTCTTCCTGAAGCTTGGAAGAAAGCTATTGTACTCCCTATTAAGAAAAAACCCAATGTGAGCCAAGACACTTTGGAAAACCTGCGACCAATCTCTCTGTTACCCTACCTAGCGAAGGTGGCGGAGAAAATAGCCAATAAACAGCTTATGGCCCATCTAGAAACCAACAACATCCTTCATAGATCCCAATCTGGCTTTCGGTCGGGTTACTCCACTGAGACAGCTCTTTTAAGAGCGACCGAAACTCTACGGATGGGAGCAGATGAGGGTCATACTATGGCACTTGTTATGCTAGACCTCAGTGCCGCGTTTGACACTGTAGCACATTCCATCCTGCTACAGTGTCTAAACAAAGCAGGGGTAACCAAGGCGGCACTGGGGTGGCTGAAAGCATTCCTCGTAGACCGCTGCTTTCAGGTCCAGAGAGGTACCTTCCTCTCAGACAGCATAGCCTTGGAGCAGGGAGTGCCTCAGGGCTCTGCCCTTAGCCCCACCCTGTTCAACCTGTATATGGCCCCTTTGGCAGAGGTAGTTCAATCGTACGGTGTCGAATTAGTCTCCTACGCCGACGATACCCAACTGCTCATCTCCCTGTCCCAAGTTCCCACCCAAGCAGCTGCCAATTTCAAAACCTGCATGCAGGATCTTGCAGGTTGGATGAACCAACACTGCTTGAAACTTAACGGCTCCAAAACGGAGGTTGTAATAATAAGAGGTAATGATGCTAGCTGGACTAAAGAATGGTGGCCATCTTGTCTTGGTCCCTTACCCACCCCGTGTAAGGCAGCAAAGAATTTAGGAATATGGGTTGATCCTAAACTTTCTTTTGATGATCACATTCATAAAGTAGTTGGGAAATGCTTCGGGGTCTTGAAGACCCTTAATCGCACGCTGGACCTCCTTCCTTTAGAAGCCAGACGTACTATGACCCAAGCCCTAGTTACCTCTAGGTTAGACTACGGTAATGTGCTACTTCTTGGAACTACGGAAAAGAACATCAGGAGATTGCAGGTTCTACAAAACACGGCAGCTCGACTAGTCCTCAGATTACCCAAAAGAGCAGCCTCCAAATCTACCCTGGCAGCTCTACATTGGCTACCAATAAAAAAGAGGATCTTATTTAAAGCACTCTTGATGTGCTATAAGATTACCTCGCACAAAGCCCCCTTCTATCTGACGGATCTAACCATTCCCTATGAGCCTAACAGAACTCTTCGCTCTGAGGGAGCTGGCTTACTCAAAATCCCCCGGATAAAAAAAGCCAGAATGGGAGGACGCTCCTTTCGTGTGTTAGCGGCCAACAAATGGAATTCTCTTCCTATTAACATCAGGCTAGCTGATACGGAAACTAAATTTAGGAAATTACTAAAGACTTACCTGTATACTCTTTAGGTCTCCAGCCCTCTTCCTCACGTCTGCCTCTCTCCACAGCGCGGGGATACGCCGGGATGGCGTCACCATGCGCTCTATAAACCCCTTTATTATTATTATTATTATTATTTGAAGATCTTTTGTAGCATCCGCAAAGTTAAGAAGCAGGCTGAGGAGACTGTGTTGATCTGGGACTTTACAGTAAGCTTGCTGTTAAGGATGATGCTGGGGTTTCTTGCCTGGTTTGTTCGAGGGGGTGCTGATCCTAGCTGTGTGGGCCACCAGCAAGAGTTTCAGGACAAGTTGTTGTTGCCAAAGATCAGTACTTTTGTTTTGTCAGTGTTGAGTTTCAGGTAGTTTTTCCTCATCCAGTCGGGGATGCTGTTCATGCAACTGTGGAAGCCGCTTCTGGTGGTGGTGGGATTCTTGGAGAGGGAGAGGATTAGTGGAGGGTCATCTGCGTACGATATGATGCTGAGTCAGTGGTATCTGACAATGCTGGCCAAGGGTGTCATGTACGTTTTGAAGAGAGTCAGATTAAGGAAGGAGCTCGTGGGAATACCCCAGATGTTTGCCTTGGGTTCAGAGGTGAAAGGTGGTAGGCAGATTTTCTGTGGTCTTACAGTGAGAAATGAAGCGATCCATCTGAGAGCGCCTCCTTGGATGCCAATGTAATGTAGCCTGGCAATCAGTGTGTGATGGGATATCGTGCTTATAACTTCTGAGAGGTTGAGGAGGATCAGGGCTGAAGTCTCTCCTTGGTCGAGAAGGGCTTGGATGTTGTCAATGGCCATGATCCGTGCATTCTTGGTGCTGTGGTTGCTGCGAATCCGGACTGTGAGGAGTTAAGATGGTGGTTCTGCTCAAGATGTTTGGTGAGTTGTTTTTTGATGGGTTTTTTCAGGGCCTTGGCTGGAAAAAAGAGCAAGGAGATGGCCGTTAGTTCTTGAGTTAACCTGGGTCGGCTGATGGTTTCTTGAGCAGGGGTTTGACCATGGCCTGTTTCCAGCTTTCTGGGAAGGTGGCGTGGTTGTCGAGGTGTTGAGCAGGGAGACGAGTTTGTGGCTTATTCTGACGTTTCTGAGGTTGAAGATGTAGTGTTGGCAGGGATCCATGGGGGCTCTGAGTGGATGGAGTTCATGATGGCAGTGTTTTTTTGGAAAGTGAGCAGGTTCCATGTGGTGAGTCCGTGGTCGGTACTGATTCTGGTGTCAGTGAGTAGGTTGAAGAAATCTGTAGGCTTGGGTTTGAAGTTTTTATAGTTAGTTGATATCTTGTTGTGGAAGAAATTTGTGAGGTTATTGCAGAGCTCCTAGGAGGGGATGATTCTGCACTCTATGGCTGCAGGGCTGGTAAACTTCCTGATGATGTTGAAAAGTTCTTTGGTGTACCATTTAGCCTTCTTTGTGGATCTTCTGTGGTTGTTGTTTTTGATTGGGACGATCTTGTCAATGCAGCGTTTGAGCCATGAGTTGAAGTTCTTGATACGTTGATTAAGGGATGTGGAAGTGACAGATTGGAGCCATTGAGGGTGTTGGTCGATTGGGTCCTGGATATTTTGCTCCAGCAATGGCTGGGGTGTTCTCCCTTGTGTGGAAGGTGGTATGAGGACTGGTGACGTTGAAGAAAATAGAAACCTTCTCAGGGGTCTCACTGATACTTGGTCCTTTTAAACCAACAAAGAAGAAATTGGCACAGAAGCTGAAATATAAAAGTAACATCTTTAATAACCTCAATTGAGGGAGACTATGTCACACAGAAGTCTTAGTAACTGAATGAGGCAGTCTAAGGAGTACAGAAAACAGGGGCCTTATATATGCTTAGGGTTACATAGTCAGCATAAGACCAAGGAGCAGTCCTGGCTCATGTAAGCAGGCAAAATGCCTAATATGGGCATGCAAGATCTGCTTGCTCAACAAAGTGGGAGGGGAGTTATCTCCATACAGCAGCAAAAATAGCCTGACAGTTCCATACTAGGAGCAGGTGCATTCTACTAGCTAGGCCCTTCTGAGCATGTGCAAGGCTCTGAAGAGGGAAACAGCACATGGCGAGCACATGGTTACCTAAAATGGCTGCCAAATACAAAATGGCTTTCAGCTCATGTTAACAAATCCCTGCAATCTTTAACAGATAGTCATTTTAGCATGAGCTAAAGACATTCCTATGATCCAGTAGGAACACAGAAAAATATTTGCACATTAATTTTCATAAATTTGTCAATATCCTAATTCATTGCTAGGTGGGCATTTTCCATTCTAAACATTTAATTAAGCGGGTATATATGAGGTATAAGCATGAATACAAAGGGAAAAAAGCAGCGGGTCATAATTAACATACAGATAGCAGGAGAGAGTAATGACCATTATCACAAACAGAATTATCATTTTTCTAGTCCTAAGCAAATCCTAAAACCGTCTAGTAAAAACATTTTCAGGGCTACTTGTCCATTTTCCTTTTATGAGGGCTAGAACATCACTTTAATACAGTCAAGGAAAGGGCAAAGTCAAATTTTTCAATTGCTCAGAAAAATGTTTTTCGTGCATAATAAATATAACTAATGCAAATATTAAAGCAACTAAACAGATTATTAAAAAAACAATCCTGGCTCCAAGGGACCAGGAGGACCACACAGGGCCATAAGAATTAGGGCGAAGAGCTGCAAAGGGCTGCTCCTCCTCAAAAACGGGACATCCAAAGGGGTACATTATTGACAAAAAGAAGAAGTCCTTGGGGAAATTGAAGCCGCTGTACAACCAACCAGAGGGGAGTCTTCTCCCTGTGTCCATTTGAGCCTCACATGGAGGCTCTTGTTGTTTCCATGGTGGAGCTGCACAACTCGCAACTCAAGAATCACAGCCCAGTTTCAAGGAAAAAGTCTCTTCTTTCAGGATAGGGCAGTCACCCACCAGGGCAAATGCTCTTAGCGATCCTGTCCAGTGTCTCAGGCAGTGCACCAGTTTCCTTCACTTTAATATAACAGGCACCAGAGACACAGCACATGTACCCTAAACTCAAGTCCTTCCCTAACTCCTGTATTGCTCTGCTGGCACACTGCTCATTCGTTGGGGCCACACATTGCATCCAGTGTGCTCAGGTATCTCTTGACCAACAAACAAAGGAGCAAACTTGCATTCACTTTGGGACCAGGATTCAGAGGCCTGATGCTAGGATCTCTGAAGCAACCTTTGTTTCAAAAGGGGTCATCTCAAGCAAAGCCTGGTCGGTCTGTGACTCTCAGCTGGTCATCAAAAAATGATCCACGATTTCTCCTTTCTGGTTTGTGACCATGTCTTTCGCCCAAGACAGTGGCAAGGGTACACACTTTATTACAGGGCGTCCACCTTCACTGAAGTCCTAGTTGCCAGCAATGCCTGTGCTGGTTACCTTCACTTTGGCTTCAAGCTGGACTGGTGCTGACGCTGACTCCCCAAGCTGAATCAGATGTCCGGGCCACTCTGGCAATGGTTGTATGGCAGCAAATATCTATTGGTGGACAGAACAAAAGGTCTTTAGACAAGGCACAGAAACAGTCTATCAACATAGAGGATAGTCTCAGAATACTTCCTAGTCTTGGGGCGTACCATATATTAGCAAGGCACCCAAGAACCACTTCCATCTATATATGTGAGAGTAAAAAAAAACGACATCCTGGACCTATTGGCAAGCATAAAATGAACTCTTTGATGAACTGACAAAAGTAATACAACAACCAATCCCAAGCAGCCAAGGAAGTGTGTGTTCATTTACTAAATTGTGAGAAAAAGAGAAAAACAACACAGACATACCATAAATCCTTACATTGGTGCATTCCTGTGTACTAATCTGAAAACCTCAAAAAAAGGAAATGTTCTACACTTTTACTTATAGATTTTAAACTACTTGTGCAGGACTGCAGACACTTCTAAAATGATTTCTCTTAATAAAAGCACCTACATTATACGCTTAGGACCATGCTCTCATGTTATAGGAGCAACAGGGAAAAAACTAAAACTGCTAATTTAACAGGAGTTCTTACCTATAAAACAATATTTCCTTAAATTGTTTTTGCTAAGGATCACATGGGCATCTTCCCTGCGTTCTACCTTTCATGATCCAAACTATGCAACATCAGCTCTAATACGGACTGTCAGTTTATTTACACAGACTAGCTAATAAAAACTAGCAATGCCCTTGCAATACTATGTAGCATGAGAATAACATACAATAATGGTGTTATCACCTAAGACTTGTAGAACAAAAACTACCCACATCTAGTTCCCCTTAAAGATCAAAATAGGGGAACAACAATCTAGATTACTGATCCTGTCATAATTTCATCAAACAGGATGGCCAGTAACATAACATATATACTTATTCATTTTATTAATGCTAACAATGTTTAAAACAGTATTACTGAATAGCCAATGAAATGTCTCATTGCTATTTCAAAGACAACTTAGACAGGCTAAAAAGAAATTGAGAAAAAGAGAGAGGAACATACATTTTACCTAGCCTTAATTTGTAGAGGAGCCAACCTCCTTCCCCCATTTTGACAGTAGGAAACCTGAAACAGGTTTCACTTCTGTCAACACTATCAACCCCTATGTGTAGCAACTGGGCATAAACAAAGTTATAGGCGGTACATAGCACTTTTGAGAGGGCTAAAAAAAACATGAATACCCAAACCCCAATCCTTTTAGCAAATGTACAAGTGTAACATGAGGGCACATGAAGTCAAACTAATTTTCATTGCCTCAGCTTTTGTTACAGTAATCCTCAGACTAAAAGCATTAGTGCTGTATAAAAATGGTAAATAGCTTATCTGTTAATCAAAGTTCACATATACCATTATATAGTTTTTTATCATATGAGTACATAAAGTGCTTGCTTTTGCAAAAAAAAGTAAAACTTCTCCTTTTCTCCCCTGTCGTCTTTCAAAAAGTTTCAAAGGTCAAAATGTCAAAGCAAACTTTGCTCTGGGAGCCATGCTTGGCTTCTAAATATAGAACTGACTTTTAAGTCTTCCTAGCTGTCCTATTCTGTGTGCAAATTGTCCATGTGGCTTTTCCTATTCAAAGTCACCCTGAAGACAGAAAGCTAGAATGCAGCCCCATTCCCCTGTTTGTCAGTTTAGAGTTAAAACTTCTGCTGGTTTTATACATATTTTTCAATTATAAGCAGTGTGCAGTATATTTGTCTAACAATATAGAAGTCCGCTACTTGTATTATACCTAAATGTGTGCATTTACTGAAGCCTAAGGCAGTTTAAAAGCTGCTCTGAATGCAGAATTTGTTTTTAAATTAGTGAATTTTGCCCAATTTCGACTTTGATATTTGGGGCACTTAAAAATGAATAATCTATTTTTTTTTGCATAATAGTCATCTTCAGAATGTTCTCTAGATATCCCAGGAATGAGAAATCAGAAATACATCATATATACCCTTATAAAAATGATTTAATTACGCCTGCGCAGAGCGATATTTCATATGCAAATCTCCTCATTAAGCGGTACAACACAACTTAAATTTAATTTTAATGCTAGGAGGTCACAGTATGAGCATTAATCGTTATAAATATTAAAAAACGAATTTAGAAGCACTTATTTTTTATTTTTTTCCATAATAATACTTATTTTAATAAAACCAATCATTTTGATAATTCCACATAAAAAAGCAAGCTTAATTCCTTGCCTATCATATTTAGACGCATTCATTCATAAGCCTAAGCACAGAAGCCTAACTTGAAACATGAAAAATTTTGCGCCACTTTTTTAAAAGAACAATCATTATTGAACATCAGAACCACAATTGCGCTTATGTAAAAAGGGTTTAAGAAAGGAAATCCTTACTTTAAATGCATTCCTGTTATCCAAAATAATGAACCTGATTTTTGTAACTTTTTAAAACAGCAGTCTGAAATGCAGGATTGTACACCATGTTTGCACTGAAAAATCCTAGCTGAGTCAACATTCCTGTCTCTCCGTGGCCTGCAATAAAAATGACAGCTGCTGCTTAATGACAGTTGACACCGCTGTTGGGAAGCTTTTTTTAGTGTTGAAATGTAAGCATGGTGACAGTTTATTTAAAACTGAGGCATTTCAAGTTCTAAAATGTGTGTTTAGTTCAGCAACATCCAATTTACTCAGATGATGTGTTTGCCTGCTTATATCTAATACAATGTGTCTAAGGAAAATGTTGTAACATTTTATAATTGTTTATTTATTGCAAAAACCACAATTTCGTTTTTGAGGCCTATTTTAGTCCTATTGAATGGGAATTCTAATTTTATCTTTTAAGCATTAGCAGTTTGTACATGTGCATAATTGCTTACTCTTATCAATTTAATAGTAACATGCAATTATTTAGAATATCATATGGTTAATTTCTGGATTTTTGTTTAATTTTTATTTAATATTAATTAAATGACATTTTGCATAACAGACTGATGACAGCAAAAAACACAAACAAACACATTGAGCTCACTCCAGACATATACAGAAGAGGGTCAAACACTCAGAACACACAATACAGCGCCCTTAAGGCTATCCATTCTTTCACAAAGAGCGCAATCGCTATTTACTCACAGAAGTATCACTAATGGGAAACCACGAACCACACAGACATTTAAACACACATTTAACCCACAGATCAACACTTAGGACAGAAACAAAGGACAGCCCACAGACTGTACTTAAACCAAACCATTTGTAAATACTAGGTGTAAGTCATATTTACAAGAATAGCTTCTCAATAGTATTCCAAAAGACTGCAAAAAACAGCCCAACAGACTGCTTCATTTTCAAGTAGCCAAAATACACTCAATTCACTAGCTTTGTCTGGCAGAACACCAAAAAATTGCTCTGCATATCTCCGTTTATAAAAGTGCGCAGAAAAGGATCCTTGTTTGTATTATTCTCATATTTTAATTCCATTGGGGGGTTAAAGTCACCAAGTAAGAAATATGTTTTTATACCTAAACTTATTTAGATATTCTCTCAGGGGAGCTGGCAAAGTTAATTCACATCTCACTATGGTACCTCCAAAAAGCAACACATTCTTTGATGTGTGCTTGAAACAGGCATGCCAAAAATATTGCAACATATGCAAATGTTATAACCAAAGTAGCACTTAAGGTACTCTTGTACTGTGTGCCGTTCAAATCAATTCAAAACAGAGAGAAGTCTCCTCATTACCTGGCTACATAAATTGCAATTTATATATTACAAATTCCAAATACAAATATTGGCCAATCATACAAATCCAAAGCCACAGTAAGCGTTACTAAACTACCTTACCAAACCCAGGCATCAAAAACCAACAGCAAGTGTTGCATCAAAACAACCCTTACCAATCACTTGGTGTCCAAATTCTAACTGCCAAGTTCTGAATGACCTAACGGTCGTTTTTTGTTTGGAATGCTCACGTCAAAAAAGTTCTCAGTCAGGAGTGGTAAAACATCATGTGGAGGATCAAAACAGGAAGACCAGAAATATACTGGGCTGCAAAGACAGAGAATCCCCAGAATCTCCCTGCACAGAGTACCTCCTTAGTAGAGTCCTGTCCTGTCCTCCTCAGTAGATTCCTGTCTCCTGTCAAGATCACTCCCTTAGATAGCCACTTCTCCGATGAGGTCCACATTGGAGCGCCATTTGAAGAAAATAGAAACCTTCTCAGGGGTCTCACTGACACTTGGTCCTTTTAAACCAATAAAGAAGAAATTGGCACAGAAGCTGAAATATAAAAGTAACATCTTTAATAACCTCAAATGAGGGAGAATACGTCACACAGAAGTCTTAGCAACTGAATGAGGCAGTCTAAGGAGTACAGAAAACAGGGGCCTTATATATGCTTAGGGTTACATAGTCGTACAAAAGGGGGTGGTGATGGACGGAGCATGTGAACCAATCAAACACTCACACCCAGTCAAAAGATCTGGGTTTGATCCATCACCGTTCTTTAGCCCACTCTGCCACCCCAGTTCAGACATGGCTATATGCAAATCAGTCTGACCCTGTGCCTCATGGGAACAGTCCAGCCCGAACTGCCAAGCCATGCCTTCCCTGGACCGGAAACAAGCTTCCGAGGACCGGTTTCTGGCATTACAGCCGTCTTCAGCCCGGCTTGCTTGAATCCAGTGGCAAAGTGAGCAAGGGACTCACGTCTGAGCATACCCTGCCACACTTATGGCGGCCAAAGCGGTACAAAAGGGGGTGGTGATGGACGGAGCATCTTTTTCTGGGTTTGATCCATCACCGTTCTTTAGCCCACTCTGCCACCCCAGTTCAGACATAGTCAGTGTTGGAAATGGGATCCCCGGCTGGCCAGGGCTTTCGCCAAAGTCAGTCAGAGACCACCACCCCCAAGTCAGGGCAAGGGAGTTACACGCCAAGATAACCCCTACTCACCCTCTAGGTAACGTGGCGCGAGCAGCAAGGCTGAACTTGGAGGCGATGTAAGTTAAGTATTTGCGCACGCACCCCAGCAACAACAACCAAAGGCCCACCACAAAGGAAACTCCACACAAGGTTATATAAAAATAGCCTTTGTATTACACCACAACACATTAGATAAAACACACACTTTACAATGTGCCAGAGGCACGGGCAGAATTTATAAGGGGATATTTACAAGACAGGGCCACCTGGACCACTGTCAGGAATCAGAAGTAGCACTTTCAGAAATAGCACTTAGTACATAGAATATAGCACAAAATAGCACACAACCAGTAATCACTGGTAACCAGGATCTCACTAGCACCACCTGTACTAGGGAGAAAACAACCACCTATGTATCACAATACCTGTAGGGGTGTAAGAACATACACATGATGCAATGCATAACATTCATTCAGAGGTGTAAAAAGTACAATTGCGCCAAACTCACGTAAGTCACCACCTGTGACTGTCCCTAGGCCACCTGGCCTTGTTGGGGCTAGGACGCCCTGTGTCCAAAGTGTCAGGGTCCTAAACGTGGCAGTTGCCCACGAAGTGCTGGGCAGCTAAATCACTGTTGGGCCACTGCGGGAGCCTCGCAGGCTCTGGCCAAAACAATGTGGGCAACAAGGGAGAGCCTCTCAGGGCTCTAAAACAACAATGGGACCAATGTGGGAGCCTCGCTGGGCTCTCAAGAAATAAATTGGCCCCCTGAGCCTCTCTTAGGCTCTAGACACAAGTGTGGCGCTTCTCTGTGGGAGTCCCCCCTCTGGGGACTCGAAGTGAAAGTGGGGCGCTCAGAGCCTCTCAGGGCTCATGAAATAATTGCCCCAATGAGCCTCTCGGGCTCAGCTACCACGTTATGCCCCCGGAGCCTCGCAGGCTCCAACAACCAAATGCCCCTTTACGAGCCTCTCTGGGCTCTAAACACCAAGCGCGAGGTCGCGCTGCTGAGGGGGGGGGGGCGGACACCGACAACGTGTCCCGGCGCCCCTCCCTTCTCTTCTTGGGGCAACACTCACCGGCTCTGGTGAAGGTCCGGGGGCTCCTCTCTCCCCCGGGGAGCCTCGGATGCACACAGCCGGCTGCTTCCTGCCCTCCGCTCCTCCTTCTGTGATGCGGCGGGGGCTCGGCCGGCTCGACCAATCACAGCGCGGCCCGGGCGGGAGGCGGGCGGCTGCTTTTCCTCGCGCCGCGGTGGGGGCAGGCACGGCACAGTGCCTCGCGCCCCTCCTTCCTTTCTCGTGGCAGCCCGGGGCTCTCCCTCGTCCTTGGGAGCCCCGGACAGGACACGGCCGACGACACAAGATGGCGGCCTCGCTCCAAAAGGGACTGCGAGCGTCCTGGTTGCCGGGCAACCCTCCGGCCAAGCTAGGCACGCAATAGGCTGGTGGAGCAGCCAATAGCAGCGCGGCCCTGCGAACGAGCCCCCAGGCTCCGGGTCGCGCTGCGGAGGGCAAAAGCTATCTTCTTTTGCCGTAACTCACCAATAAAAGCGAGGTGGGCACTCGCTTGTGGGGTAAACACAGCGCCAGGTCCCTGGCAGGGTGGACACCTGCCAGGGGACTTTAAAATCTGCAAAGAGCGCTGTAAGCCAAATAAAGCACTCTTAAGCGCTAAAAAGGCAATCAAAAGCGCTCCCAAGCGCTAGGGGCCAACAAGCCCAGCAAAGGTCCTTGGGCAGGCAGGGGGGCAAGGCTGGGCCCAGAGCCAGCACACTGGGTCTCCAGGCAGGGAGACAGTCCAAGTGGCGGTCCTCTGGCCCAGCGACAGCAGCAACCGCCCCCTCAGGATCCTGGAAGAGAACAACTTCTGTGGGGACACAGCCCCATTTTTATACAGTGCATTCCTTTGTTCAAGGGTGCAGAGTGGGGGCGGAACCAGTCGCAGCTGGTTCTTGAGTACTCTGTTTACCTCAACCACCCTCTCTATTCACTGGCAGGGCTTGGGTCATTAGACACACCACAGGGGGGCGGAGCCAGCATTGTGTGGGGAAAACCCAGCCCATCCAGGACACAGGTACACTCCTCCCACACATTACTCATGCAGATCTCCCACTCACCACCGGGCAGACCCATCCAGACTTCCTGGAGCCTGGCATGCCAGCCAGCTCCAGCCAATCACACGCCAGCACCCTCACAGCACACGTACAGCCATGTCTAGAAATGGCGCTTCCCTACTAGACACATACATGCTGCATACACCGTTGCGCAGCATTCACTCACACGAGTTCACACATACCAGACTCAAGCCTGTACACCCCACGCATCAGGAACTACCAGGGACACATACATTCCCCATGCATTCCTATGGGCGGGCAGGCCTAGCTCAGCACATGCACTCAGAGTGCGGACGCACGCTCCACTGGGACACAGTGAAAGTGCGCAGAATCCCAAAAATCACCATTGCCAGGTCACCATTTCACGCAAAAAGTCTAGGGGTGAACCTGCCCTAAGGGCCAAAGTCCAACAGTCAGCATAAGACCAAGGGGCAGTCCTGGCTCATGTAAGCATGCAAAATGCCTAATATGGGCATGCAAGATCTGCTTGCCCAACAAAGTGGAAGGAGAGTTACTTCTACATACAGCAGCAAAAATAGCCTGACCGTTTCATACTAGGAGCAGGTGCATTGTTATGTTATGTTGTTATGTTAAATTGGCTCTTCTATAGCGCACGGCTACTCAGAGGAGTGTCCCGGCGCTTTGGCGAAGAGTGAAACAAGGATAGGTACAGCATAACAGTGCTCCAGAAAAGACACAGATTACAAAGTGAAAAGCCAGGTCTTTAGCTCCTTTCTAAAGGCTAACAGATTGGTCATCAATCTTAAGGATCGAGGGAGATCGTTCCAGCACCGAGGCGCAAGGTACCGAAAAGAGCGACCTCCGATTCGAGAGCGCCTAATGGAAGGAACCACCGCTTTGCCCTCGAAGGCAGACCTGAGAGCTCTTCTGGGGACATAAAAGGCTATCCGCTTACGGAGATAGTAAGGACCAATTCCGTGGAGCGCCTTAAAAGCCAGAGTCAAGGTTTTAAACGTGACTCTCTTGGCCATCGGAAGCCAATGGAGTTGCTCCAAAAGCTCCGAGGCCCGCGCCCTCCGGGGAAGTCCAAAGATGGCTCTGGCCGCCGAGTTCTGCACCACCTGCAGACGGGCCATCAAATATTTAGGAAGGCCCAAATAAAGCGCGTTCACGTAATCGAGGCGTGATCCTATCAAGACCTGCACCGTTATTCTTTTGTGATGAAAGGACAGCAAAGGGAGAAATTTTCATAGCATCCTAAGGATGCCGAAACATTTCCCTGTCAGCCCAATGATCTGAGGTCTCAGGGAAAGGTCGGCATCGCACAAGAAGCCAAGATTCTTCGCCTTAACTGCAACCGTGGAAGGAGGGGACATATCACACGGCCACCATGACTTCCAAGCCGGGTCGGGAGAGCAGCCGAAGAAGAGCAACTCGGATTTGTCCGAGTTGCACTTCAGACTGTGTCCCTGAAACCACTCAAAAACGGCTTCCAGGCATTCCCGAATCCGCCCGCCGTCGAAATCCTCCCCCTTGCCACACGAAAAAAGAAGCTGCGTATCATCCGCGTAGGAGATGATCTGGGCACCGAAAGACTCCGCCACCGCCGCAAGAGGGGCCATATAGATATTAAAAAGGGTGGGGCTCAGGATGGACCCCTGAGGAACCCCCACCTCGAGCGGCGGCATTTCGGCGGAGAACGGAGGTGCCCAGACCACTTGCCGGCGGTTGGTCAGGAACGACTTAAACCAATCCAACACCGTCCCACTACTATACCATTCTACTAGCTAGGCCCTTCTGAGCATGTGCAAGGCTCTGAAGAGGGAAACAGCACATGGCGAGCACATGGCTACCTAAAATGACTGCCAAATACAAAATGACTTTCAGCTCATGCTAACAAATCCCTGCAATCTTTAACAATGTTGAAGTGTATTATGTGGCGGTCAGTCCAGGTGAGTTCAGTAATGTACTATACTCAGCAACTAAGGTGAATATGGGGTCTAGTATGTGTCCTGTGGTGTGAGTGGGGTTGGGAACGTATTCGGTGAGTCCTATGTTGTTCATACATTCAAGGAGGTTTGTGGTGTTGGTGTTGGTGTCACTGTAGTCATTGAAGTGCAAGTTGAAGTCACTGGAGTCCATGGCGTGTGGTGTGATGAGATCGATGATGGAGTTGCAAAAGGTAGAGCGAGGTCCTGGGGGCTGGTAGGGGAGAGTGCCTCTGATGGACGGCTTGCGGTCAGTTTGGATTCTGAAGTTGAGGTGTTCCAGTATCACAGTGGGGTTGTCCATAAGGGTGGTGCATTGAATGGAATCTGTGGATAATGGCAATTATTCCATCTGGGCTTGTTGATTCAGTCTTGGCGGATGATTTTGTAACTGTTGGGTACTGCTGTGGTGATGTTGGGATTGGACAAAGTTTTGATACAGGTTTCAGTGAGAAATGTGGTGTTGGGAGCGAGAGTGATGATGATGTCCCCCAGCTTGGTGGTGTTTGCACAGCGAGCGCGTGTTCAGGAGAATGCATGCGAGTTGGTGGTGGGGTGCAGTAGTAGCGTGGAGGGGGTACTGCATGGTGGAGGGTGTAGTGAATGCAGGCATGATGTTGCAGGTGAAGTTGCATTGGGTGCAGGTGAAGGGGCCTACTGTAGTGAGGGGGGCACAGCAGCGGGGTTGGCTGGGGGGCTGGGGTTTCAGGCATGGAGGTCGACAGCAGTATAACTGAGGATGGGGATCGATTCAGTCTTTCTGGCACTGGGCGCGGTCCAGGCATGGAAGGGCACAGATAGGCTTGTTTCTAGCGTGCCAGCAGAACACCTGCTGCATGCGATTGCCTTTAAGTAAGTCCTGGAAGGGGTATGGGTTGCATTGGGTGGGCTAGCGAAAGCAGGAAGAAGAGGTGGTTAACGCTAGCGGGAGAGCAGGTAAGGATTACTCCTTACCTGCTGTTGCAAGCCCTGGGATGTGGGGGACGGGGAGCAGGGGAGAGAAAGGCAACAACAGAAGGAAATGGAACAAAGCAAGAATACAAAAATATAGAAACATGAGTGAAAGAGTAAAAATGGAATGAAAATTGGCAAGGAGATAAACATATGCAAACAGAAGCAAAAATGAGGATGGGAAACCAGGAGGGGAATGAAAAAGTGGTAAAGAGATAGACAGATGCTAATAGAAGTAAAACGAGGGTGAGAGACCAAAAGAGGAATGAAAAAGTGGTAAAGAGGTAAACAGATACAACATAGATGCGAGACAAGTATGAGGGCGCAAAAGAGGAAAAAGTAGCAAAGTGATAGACAGATGCAAACAGAAGCAAAACTAGGGTGGAAAGCAAAAGACGAATAAGTAAAGAAAAAGTGACAATAAGAGAGAAGGTGAGAGATTGCGAGAGCCGAAGTGAAAGACAAGGGTGAGGGAGCCAAAGAGGGGAAAATGGTAAAGAGATTGGAAGATGCAAACAGAAGTGAAATGAAGGAGAGAAAGCAAAGGAGGAATGAGTAAATAAAAAGTGGAAACAAGAGAGGGGGTGAGAAATTGATAGCGCCGAAGGTGCAGAAGGAGTGAGAGTACGGATAGACGGCAGCTGGAGTGTCGGATCAGCTGTGCAAAAGTACTGGTCAGAGGATCTCATGTTGAGTTGGGAGCTTGGGCACCTGCCTATTCCTATTCACAGGAAAAGAATGGCCAAAGCTTGTGGGAGGATGGTAGAATCCATCACTTCCTGAAAGTGTGGAAGAAGTCCACTACAGACCTATGGGCCTTGGAGATAGTCCTTGGGGGGATAGAGTTCAGTTCCATTTCTATGGTATCTGGGATCATAATTACACTATATACAAAGAATCGAGAAAAATGGAGAGTGCTGAAGAAATGATTGGAACCTGTGATTTCCAAAGCAGAGATTGCTCTTCCTAGGGAGATGGAGAACGTTCCAGGTGTCAAGGTATTCAATCATCTGTCTGGTACCCAAAGTAAAGGGGGCTTTCAGGAGTGATAGACTTGAAGAGGTTGAACAAGTTTGTCAAAACATCCCCTTCAAAATGGAGAAACATTGAAGGATTATCCCTTTAATCACAGTAGGTCACTTTATGTGGACAACGGATCTAATGGATACATATCTTCATGTTCCTATTGTACAGGAGCATCAGAAATATCTGAGGTTCTGCACTCGGACATTCTTGGCAATTTCCGCTTCTCCCCTTCTGTCTGAAGTTGACCCCAAGGGTATTTACAAATGTGGTTTCTCTTCTGGTGGATTTCTTCAAATACAAAGTAGCCCCATCCTGCCATACCTCAACGAATGATTCGGGCAGCATCAAAAGATACCTTAATTCAGTTGCAAGATAGTATGAAATCACCTTTGAATCAACATGGATTTCTCCTCAATCTGCCTAAATACCAAATGATTCTGTCAAGAGATCTAACATTTTATCAGAGCAAGGTTCAGGATGGACCTTAACACCGTTTTTTTCCTGAAGACAAAGTAGTCCATTTTCAAAAACATCTAATGAAGTTATTCTCTAGTCAAAAAGTTACAGCTCGACCGTGGTTATAAGTCCAAGGGCACATGGCATCCTGTATATTCGCGGTTCCATAGGCAAGGATACATCTCCCTCCCATTCTTTTGCATAGTCAAAAGAATTAGTTCCATAACAGTCAATAAATGAAGTGAAAGTGGCTGTGGTGAAAAAAATAGAAACTTCAATGTTGGCTATATGCAGAGAAGATCTCCAAGTGAATGAGCATTATCTATATCCTCTCTAAGATTATAAAAACAGATGCCAGTTCAGTTGGTTGGACAGCAACATTGGGAGTTCAGGCACAATGACTCAGAATGGAGGTGATAAAGTCTTTCAACCATAGCAAGTTAATAGTTGTTCTCTGAGGTCTGTATCACTTTCAGAATCATCTTTATCAAAGGAATGTCCTTGTGTGGTCATATAATACAAAAACTATTGTATACATAAATCATTAAGGCAGTACTCACTTGAAGTCTCTAAATGTGATGCCAGAGACTCTGGGGAAATGGTCGAAAGATCATTGTGGAGGGTAGACACCGGATTTACCTGTAAAAGAGGATGGCAAAGGTGGGGGTTATCCTCCTTCTGGAGCTGGCCAGCCTGTAGAAGAAAATGAACTCCAGTTAGGAGGGGCGGAGACAGGAAATGAATTTGAGGTCAGGCAAAGGTGATACAAAGAGGAAAGAAAGACATTCAGGAAGGAAGAGGAAAGTGGAGAATACAAAAAGCCTGCCCGAGGAATAACTGGATGCCACTGAGGACAATGCATTTGGAGGGATTGGCTCTGCTGAGAGAGGAAACTGCTGCAGGATACTGCAGAAGGTGCTGGAGCTTCGTGTCTCCCGAGGCAACACGTTAGATAGTCCGCTCCAGTGGAAGAGGACAAAAGGATAACCCAGGACAACTTGGTCTCCAACATGGAAGAAGTAAACCTACTATCGACAGGAATGGCCGTCTCTTCCAAGGAGACATACAATGTGTCTGCCTGGACCTAGGAAGATCACAGCTTAGCCAGGTGGGTAAACGAAAGGGTTATCAAGTGAAATCCAGGGGAGGAGAGGGAGTTTTTTTTATTAAGGGTTTGATGAGAGACTCAGAGAAGAAAGAGGATGTGAAACTGCCTAAACAGTTTGTGGGAAAAGGGCCACACAAGCAACTTAATTATAAGGGTGGTTAAGAGGCTGACAAACAGAGCATTGTTTTTTAAAAGTATATATTTATTTAATTTTTTGGGGCAATCTATGGGAAATATGAAATGCATGTGTGTCTCATTACCTGAGCTGTTCAGTTAGAAGGTCCAGTCTTTCATAATACTTGAGAGCAGGCACAGGAAGCAGCAGAGGGATCTCAGGTAAGACCTTGCAGTATTGTAAAGAAAGGTCTCTTTTATGGTGGGTGGGCAGAGTCAGAATCCCCAATTATTGATTCTGGAACCTTTTAGGGATCAGGTCTTATAACTGGCCCACAGTCACCTATATGGAGACATTTGCAGGATGAGTAAACAGGACAGAGCATACTTTATCATTTTAATTGACCAGATAGCTATGTGCAAATATAGAAATTCTGCCAATACTGTCTTGTTTGTCAGACCAAAAACACATATAAGCATCCATGAGCACATCTCCACATGATTGCAGTAATTGAGGTGCTTTTTTCCCTGGTGGGAATGGATTTAGTTGTCTTCTGGAGCATCTAGAGTAATGGTATAAATACATACTGGTTGTAGTGGATTATGCTGCTCAATACCCTGAAACTATACTTTTAAGACAAGTTGATTCCAAACATATTGCTTCAACTAGAAATATTTTCTAGGGTGGGTTTGCCTAAAGAAATATTAACCGATTAAGGCTCAACCTTTGTCTCCACAATGATGGTGCAAGTATGCAGAAAAACTGGGTATCCACCAATTGAGAACATCCTTCTACCATCTCAGTCAAATGACCTGGTGGGGAGATAAAATGATGCCAAAAAACACATGCTGAACATGATCTTAGGTGACAGTGGGACAAGCATCTCCCTTTATCCCTTTTTGTCATTCGATGCCATATACTGTCCAGTTTAGGTTTCTCCCCTTTCAAATTCTTATTTGGAAGGAAACCCAGAGTTTTTTTTAAAATGACTCACTAATTTGGGAAAAACTCACGCAATAAGGAAATACTCTTGTTGGAGGATGTGATGCAGTTGAGATACAAAATCGGGAAACTAGAGTAGATAGTCGGGGAACCTTACTACAGGCACATAACAGGCAAGAAACTTACTATAATAAAGGGAACACATTGAGAGAGTTAAAAGTAGCAAGTTCGCTAGTATTTTTGCTACCCTTACAAGAGCAAACGGTATTGGCGGCCTGGCAAGGTTCATATCAAGTCCAGGAGATAGTAAACAAGGTTACTTTTTGCATCAGGCTATACGAAAAAGAAAGCAGAGCAGATCTTTCAAATGAACCAGCTGAAGGTTTAGTAGGGTCCTGCGCCCCCTGGAAGCTAAGGGAGTTCAGCTTACAAAAGAAACCTCTTCAACTTCAACCACAAGAGAATTGGGGCCACAATTAACAGACAGAGAAAAACAGGTGCTAATAGAGCTGTTTAAATCTTTTTCGCTAATCTTCTCTGATTTACCAGGACACACAAATATAGTTTATCATCACATTACAACAGAGATTGGACAAGTCATAAAGCAGAAACCCGATTGCATTTCCAAGGCTATTCAAGGAGAGATCTTTAAAATGTTAGAGTCAGAGGTATTTGAACCATTCAACAGTAACTAGTGCTCACCTATTATCTTGGAACACAATCCTAATGGGACCATCCGATTCTGTATTGATTTTAGGATGGTGAATCAAACTTCTAAATTTGACAGCTATCCCCTTCCACAGATAGATGAATTGGTTGAATAACTTGGGGAGGCTGAACATATTGGTACAAATTACCTTACCATTGGTTATTGGCAAAATTACCAGAGAAGAGATGAAAGCAAGAATCCATATTTAGGGGGTCGAGAAAGGGGAAGTTTGAGAGTCTAAAGGATAGAAAGGGAAAAAGAAAAAAAGCAGAAAGGACAGCTGAGAGAAGAATTCATACTTAAGTGATTTTTCCTACTTGTACTCCAAGGGGTGCTGGTGGTGAAACCATCCGAGAAACAGCAAAGCAAAAAGAGGGCACCATACAGGAAGGAGGGAATGAAACAAGGAGATAAATTCGGGAGCCAGAACACATCCACACCTATCTCCCTAACCATCCAAATGCAAGTGGCCACTTGGACTAAAAAGAGTTGTAAAAAGTTAAAACTAAAGAAAAACACACTTTAAAATACCATACAATTCTTGTAGTATGCATTTGTCCCTGGCAGAGCACACAACAATCATCTGCTCTCAATCTCAGCTGTCCACATCAAGGGCTTGGACAATGAGAAAGTAGAAAGACCGAGTCAGACTATTGTTCACCCCAAAGTATGTCTCTTTCCAAGACAATCTTTTGGAAGGTGTGCAGGAGATTTGGTATTCCTTACCTGGATCTTTTTTTATATCCAACACCAATTTCCTCCGCCCCAAATTCGGTTCTTACTTTCCGAAACCAGAACCATGGGGAGTGAATGCACTGTTAACCAATTATCCAATGAAATTCTTTTCCTTGGTTCCCATTAATCCTGAAAATGCTTCTGAAAGTTCAGAGGGAGAAAGCAGAAATAATTCCTCATTGGCCAAAAAGGACATGGTTTTCACTCCTCAAGTCCCTACCTGTATGTCCTGTTTGGGTTCTTCCTCTTGTTGCCTCTTCTCTGGCTCCTTCCTCTTCCTCTCATGGTATCTCTCTCTGGAGGTTGAGAGAATGACATTACTGAGGAAGGTGCTTCCTTTACTTTTGATGGAAGCAGTTCAGAGTTCAAGGAGGCAGTCAACCATGAATTCCTATTCTATAAATTGGTCTCCCTTTTGAAAATGGCGTTCATTAATCGCTGTGTCTCCAAGTGACTGCTCTCTTTTTTTTGTTTTGCAGATTTTGGTGGATGAGTTTCACAGAAATCACACGTTGTGCTTTAAAAGGACAGTGGTTCTTTATTAAGTCTTTTTGTGAGTTTGCTCACACTTACAGTGAGGCATATTTTTCGCAGAGTGACTGTTTAAGAACGTTTCTATTTCTTGTCCAATTTGCTCAACTAGAGCACCTCCTTGGGAACCTCTTCTGGTCTTTCAGCATTGCAGCATTCTCCTTTTGAAACTTTGCAATCTGTGGATTTTACGTTTCTGTCCCACAAGGGTGCTTCCTGGTTGTGATAACTTCTATTCATAGATAGTAAGAACCTGCTTTATTACGTAGATTCCC
This sequence comes from Lissotriton helveticus, assembly GCF_964261635.1. Taxonomy (NCBI): domain Eukaryota; kingdom Metazoa; phylum Chordata; class Amphibia; order Caudata; family Salamandridae; genus Lissotriton; species Lissotriton helveticus. The sequence continues at coordinate 938,199,602 of NC_136059.1, forward strand.
TTTTCTTTCTTTTTTGGATAACAGGGTGATTTTGATGCTTGGCCCATGTTTTCTCCCTAAAATGAACTCTTCTTTCTACTCTTCTCAAGCAATTATTCTACCTGTTTTAATTTGTTCTCCTACAGATAAGCAAAGATTAGCACATTGCTTGTATTTTAAATGAGTGCTGTTAGACCTGACATCATTGGCATGAGTCTCTCCTCCAATTTTTCTGTTTGCCTCCTCTGTTTACGATGTTTTGCTGGTATATTGCTTTGGGCACTGTGCCACTGCTGATCAGTGCCACAGTGCAAGTGCTCCCTATGTGAAATTGCTGTATTGATTGAATTCCATGTTTGGCTTATTTGGTTTACTGTCAGCCCCTAGTAGAGTGCACCCGGAGTGCCAGGGCTTGTAAATACAAATGCTGCTAGTGGGCCTGCAGCACGTGTTGTGCCACCCACAAGAGCGGCCTAGTAAAAGTATGTCTGAAGGTCTACCATTGCTAGACCACGTGCAGTCTGGTACTGTCACGCAGACTGCGCAAGTACACCTACTTGCCAGTCCCTAAACCTTCCCTTAACTTCATGTTAGTCACCCCTATGGTAGGCCCACGGGCAGAGTGCATTGTAAGCATAAGGTAGGACAAGCCTGACAAGGTTGGCATGTCCTAGTAGTGAATTACAGCCATCTTCGTTTTTCACTATTGTAAGGTGACCTGCTCTCCATCAGTTAGATTGGGCTGCCAGGATTATTAATGCTATAATCCTAGCGGGCTCAGGGAGCATGGTGCAATGTCGAGTTTGGTATCCCTGAACTCAGGGTTTAATAACGCATCCGTTTGGGTGGATGGTTTTTGGACCCTGTGTTTGAAAATAGCACTTTTAGAAAGTAGCTATTTTCTTGTCTGTCTACCGGTCTCTGCTGGTTCTGGTGTGCGTGTGACAGGAGCTGGGTGGCTCCAGAGGTCTGAATGAGTCAGTGTGGGATGAGTGGGGCATTTGCATTGAGAGTAGGGGAAGAGTAGCTCCTGATAGCCTGCCCTGCCCGATACAATGCTGGCTCCGCCCCCCTGCCAGGCGACTGATGACTCTGTGCCTGCCTGGGACTTTCCTGGCCCACCTCCTGCCGGGCAACTGATGGCCCTGCCCCTGCCAGTGACAATGCTGGCTCCGCTCCTGCTGGGCGGCTGAAGACTCTGCCCTGCACCGTGAATAGGCCAGGTGCTTCGGCCTGGCAACACCCACAACAAACCCAAGATGGGGGGAAATTCCCCTGCATGGACAAAGGGATCAAAGCCAAAAAGGGGTATAAGAGAAGGACCCCTGAACCAAGAATTTAGATCACTTCTGACAAGGAAACCTGAACCAAGGACAAGAAGCCTGCTGATCGAAGGACTGCCTACCCCTTCTGCCAGAGTGCTGTTTGTTGGGGGAATCCTGCATTGCTTCTTTATTTTTGCCAAGGAACCAGGAGAGAGGAACTGTGTGTGTACTCTCAATCTTTGCTAAGAAAATCTCCAAGGGCTGGGAGAGTGCCAGTCTCCTGTTGAAGTCCCAGGGCTAAAGGACTTCATCTGCTTAAAGTGCTGTTTGCTGGAACTTGTGAATCCAGCACCTCTGAAAGAATCCCGCAATCTCGACGCCGACGGACGCCGCCGAATCCAGCTCGACATCGTGAGTAACGGCTCCAGTGTCCCGCTTCCTCGACGCCGGCCGCAGGGCCCGATCGACGCCAGCAACAACGCCAGTGAGTAGTGAGTTCGACTCCAGCTCCAAGTGACCTCGTGTCTGCACCGCTGCTGATCGCATCGACTTCGAGCCCTCTCGACGCCGTGAGCACTGCTCACTCTTGCAACATCGACATCGACGACGCCGTATCCTGCTTCATCTCGTGAGCGCTGCTCCCGCCTGACTTCGGTCGACGCCGCTGCAGATCGCCCCGACTCCGAGGCCCGATCGACGCCGAAGACGCGACGCTGGACATCTCGACGCCGCTGATCATCGAGTGCTTCACTTTTCCAAGGTACTGTGTTGTTGGGGTCTGTGCGACTCCGGGCTCGACGTAGCGCTCCTCGCGGTCGACGCCGAACCTTTGGATTAACTTTGCCTCGACGTCGTGTGACTCCCGTGTGGGTTACATTGTTGCCAAGAACTGTGTTTTAAAGAAGAAGAGTTGCTTTTGATACTAAAGACTTGGTGCTAAGAAGAAACCGTGCTTGAATTATTATTTTTCCTTCCAAGAGTATTTATTAAGACTGTGGTATATTTTTGTCGTTATTTGGTCTTGTGCTAAGCCTTATATAAAAATCCTTATTTTTATAATACTACTGTGTCGTGTCCATTTGTAGTGTATTCACTTTATTACTGTATGTGGTCATAAATGCTTAACGCACTGCCTCTGAGATAAGCCTGTCTGCTTTGCCAAGCTACCAAGGCGGTGAGCAGGGGTTATCCAAGTGTGTAATCCCCTTGCCCTGACTAGAAAAGGTGTGTCCCTATTTGTCAGAAGTGTATACCTCTGCCAACTAGAGACAGCCGCTTCTAACATTGGTGGGTCAGCGGTGAGGATTTGAACTTTGCATTTATGACCCATGTGTAGTGATTAGTGTGCACTACATAGTGAAAGCAGACCATAGCGCAGCCACAATCTACTTGGTTGGATATTTTATTTTTGTTCTCCGCTTTCCTGGAACTTGATTTTTGAAACTGCCAGTTTTGACCATGAGTGATGCCGGAGTCACTACCCCTGCTGTTGTTGTGGAGGAGTTTGATAGGAGTAAGATAAAGGATTACAAATTAAAGGAGCTGAACTCCTTTTGCAAGAAATTTAAAGTCCCTACCAAAGGCATCTCAGCGAAGGAGGAATATCTCAAAGCTTTGGAGGCCTGGTTGGAATCCAGAGATCCCTCTGATGCGGCGGTGGTACCGCCAGGGCAAGGGGAGGAGGAGGTGCCAGTGAATGGGCCCACATCCCCTCCTGGCAGCAGTGTTTCCTCCAAAGGTCTTTCTCCTGAAGAAAGAGAAGAAAGGGAGAAAGAGCGAGCTTACAACATGGAAATGGCAAAACTTAAGATAAATGGGCAGTTGGAAATAGAGAATGCAAGAGGCAGGAGAGAAGCTGATATGGAGATCAAAAGGTTAGAGTTTGAAAGAGAGAAGTTAGCTTTTGAGCGTGATACCAGGATGAGGGAGTTGGAGCTCAAAGCTAAAGAGTTAGAATTGAATCCCTCTGGTGGCAGCATCCCATCTGTGCCTGCAGAAAGTAGGTTTTATTTTCCTAAAGATGTGATCCAAGATTTTCAGAAGAATGAGGATATTTGTCAATGGTTTAAAGCATATGAGTTAGCATTGTTGGCCCACCGGGTCCCTGAGAAGGATTGGGGAGCGGGGTTGTGGGGTCGCTTTGTGAATGAGGGAAGAGATACCCTGTTAGACATGCCTGTTGAGGATAGGATGTCTTATGCTCATATGAAAGATGCTTTCATGTTAACGTATGGCCTAACCCCAGAAAAGTACAGACAGGCCTTTAGAGAATGTAAGAAATTTCCTGGTACAACGTGGGTGGAATATGTGTCATATTTTTGCAGAGCCATGGATGGTTGGGTAAAGGGCAGCAAAGTGGAAAGTTATGATGCTCTTTATGATTTGTTTGCTTGGGAGCACTTGTCTAATAACTGTTTTCCAGAGCTGCGCCAGCACCTTATTGATAGCAAGATATCTAACCCTAGAAAACTTGCTGAGGAGGCGGACCGCTGGGTCAGTACCAGGGTCCACAAGGGTCCAGTGGGAGACTCAGCCAAGGGTGGGCAGGGTCCCCTGCAGAAGAGTGGGGGGGACAAGGGTAAACAGAGGGAGTTCCAGAAAGGGCCCCAAAGTAATCCCCAAGGGAACCAAGGGAAGGGTTCCCAGCCTCCCCCAGATAAGAAATCAGAGGCCCCGACAGGTAAACCTGTTCGTAGGGGCCCCATGACCTGCTTCGCTTGTAAGCAGGTGGGACACCGTTTTTATGATCCTCAGTGTCCCTTGAAGAACTCTAGTGCACCACCCCGTCAGTTGGCGAGCGTAGCCCTGGGAGGGGAGGAGATGATTGCCCATGGTGGGGAGGGTCCCGCAGAGATGTCCCTGGTCTCTCTAGGAGACATGGAATTGGTCCCTCCACCCCCTCTGCCTAGTAACACTAAGAAATATAGGCAGTGGGTGACCATTAATGGCCATAGAGTGGAAGCTCTCAGAGACACCGGAGCGAGTGTGACAGCTGTCAAGTGTCACTTGGTGTCCAGAGAGCAGGTTGTTCCCCACGCATTCTACCCTGTGATAGCCTCTGACAACTCCCAGAGAGAGTGTGAGGTAGCTCAAGTTTCCTTTGAATGGGGGGGAGTTTCAGGTACTCTTCAAGTTGCTGTAAGGCCCGCCATGCCTGTTGATTGTCTCCTGGGCAATGATCTGGAAGACTCCCCTTGGGCTAAGGTGGAGAGGGAGACACATTTGAAAATGTTGGGTGTGCCAGAGTGGGTGTGTGCAACCACTCGATCCATGACAGCAAGTAAGGGTGTTGATGGGGTTCTGGAGCCTGAAAGTATGGCCCAGGACCCAGCTGTGAAGAGAAGAGGCAGGGGGCGCGGGAAACCGTCCCCCGTAGTTCCCGTGGTCCAGGAGGAGGCAGACCTTGAGGGGTATGCCCTGGAACCCACAGGTGAACAAGTTGCTGAACTGGGAGACCTGCCCGAGCTGACCCATTGGCAGCAGGATGGTGGTCCCTCCAGGGAAGAATTCTGTGCAGAACAGAAAGTGTGCCCTTCTCTTGTGGGTATGAGGCAGCAGGCCTCAGCCCAAACCTCAGGTGATCAGTCAGGGTCACATTTTGTTTACGGGGAGAACGACCTCCTGTATAGCGAGCCTAAGGCTGCTGAGCCTGGGTCAGCCCGTGTGCTGGTGGTACCCCAGCGCTTCAGAGCCTTCCTACTGGGTTTGGCTCATGACGTTCCTTTAGCTGGACATCTGGGGCAGGACAAGACCTATGACAGGCTTGTCACCCATTTTTATTGGCCTCAGATGAGAAGGGATACAGATATCCATTGCAAGACCTGTCAAACTTGCCAGGCAAGTGGGAAAAGCGGGCGGAAGCAGAAGGCTCCCCTCCAACCTTTTCCCGTGGTCAGTACCCCCTTTGACCGGGTGGGGATTGACATTGTTGGGCCCCTGGACCCCAAGACAGCCCTGGGCAACAGGTTCATCCTGGTCTTGGTGGACCATGCCACACGGTACCCGGAAGCCATCCCTCTCAGAACGGTGACGGCCCCCGTGGTGGGACGGGCACTGATGGGTGTTTTTTCCCGAATGGGGTTCCCCAGAGAGGTGGTGTCAGACCGGGGCACCAACTTCATTTCCAACTATATGAAGTCTCTGTGGAAGGAGTGTGGGGTAACTTACAAGTTCACCACTCCTTACCACCCTCAAGGTAATGGGTTGGTTGAAAGATTCAACCGTACCCTTAAAGGCATGATTATGGGTCTTGAAGAACCAATGAGGCGTAAATGGGACGTCCTCTTGCCATGCCTGTTGTTTGCTTACCGTGAGGTGCCACAGAAGTCTCTAGGGTTCAGCCCCTGTGAGCTTTTGTATGGACACCCGGTAAGAGGACCTTTGAGTCTGGTCAAAGAAGGCTGGGAGCAATCTCCCAGGAAACCTCCCCAGGATGTATACAGTTACATGCTGGCCTTTAGGAACCAGACTAGGCGCTTCAGAGATCTTGCTCAGGCAAATCTGGAGGCCAGCCAGGAAGAGATGAAGCGGTGGTACGACCAGAAGGCCACTCTGGTAGAGCTTCAGCCTGGACAAAAAGTTTGGGTCATGTCCCCTGTGGAACCTTGTGCGCTCAAGGACAGATGGACTGGTCCATTTAAGGTTGTGGAGAAAAAGAGCGATGTCACCTACATGGTGGACTTGGAATCTCCCAGGAACCCTTTGCGGGTCCTGCATGTCAACCGTTTAAAGCCCCACTTAGAAAGGTCCGAAGTGGGCATGCTCCTAGCTACAGATGCTGGAATGGAGGAGGAGAGTGAGCCTCTTCCTGACCTCCTGTCTGCAAAAGAGCAAGATGGGTCAGTGGATGGTGTGGTCCTCTCTGACACACTGACCCCTGAACAGCAGCAGGATTGTCGCCAATTGTTGGGACAATTCCCTGATCTGTTTTCCTTGATTCCTGGTGTCACTCAGTGGTGTGTCCATGATGTGGACACCGGGGACAGCACTCCTGTGAAGCACAAGGCTTACGGAGTGACTGACAAGGTCAGAGCATACATCAAGGAGGAGGTCTCCAAAATGTTTGCCTTAGGGGTGGTTGAGTCCTCTAGCAGTCCTTGGGCCAGCCCAGTGGTCTTGGTCCCAAAGGCTGCAGCGCCTGGTGCTTCACCGGAACTTCGGTTCTGTGTGGATTACCGAGGACTCAATTCAGTCACCAAGACTGACGCGCGCCCCATCCCCAGAGCTGATGAGCTCATAGATCGGTTGGGGCTGCCCGGTACCTTAGTACGTTTGATCTAACGTCTGGGTACTGGCAGATCGCCTTGACTGATGGGGCAAAAGAGAGGTCAGCATTCTCCACACCAGATGGGAACTACCAGTTCCGGGTTATGCCCTTTGGGATGAAGAATGCCCCTGCCACCTTCCAGAGGTTGGTCAACCAGGTCTTGGCTGGACTGGAGGATTTCAGTGCCGCCTACCTGGACGACATCGCTTTGTGTTCAGCGCCAGCTGGGAGGAACACTTGCGCCACCTCCAGGAAGTGTTGTTGGCCCTGCGCAGAGCAGGCCTCACAATCAAAGCCAGTAAGTGCCAGATTGGGCAGGGTTCAGTGGTGTACTTGGGGCACCAAGTAGGGAGTGGCAAGGTGGCCCCCCTGCAACCCAAGATTGATACCATCCTGGCATGGGCACCGCCCAAAACCCAGACTCAGGTGAGAGCCTTCTTGGGTCTCACGGGTTATTACAGGAGGTTCGTCAAGGATTATGGTAACATTGTGCACCCCTTGACTTCGCTGACTTCCAGGAAGCAGCCACGACTTGTGATCTGGACTGACGCCTGTCAGACGGCCTTTGACACCTTGAAAACTGCAATGTGCACAGCACCCATACTCCAGGCACCCGACTTTTCTAAAAAAATTGTTGTCCAGACGGACGCTTCAGAGCATGGCGTGGGGGCTGTTCTAGCTCAGGTGAATGAAGAGGGCCGAGACTTACCTGTAGCCTTCATCAGTAGGAGGTTACTTCCCAGGGAACAGAGGTGGAGTGCGATAGAGAGAGAAGCATTTGCTGTGGTCTGGGCGCTGAAGAAGCTAAGACCCTACCTGTTTGGGACTCACTTCCGGGTTCAGACAGACCACAGGCCCCTCAGATGGTTGATGCAGATGAGGGGTGAGAATCCAAAGCTGTTGAGGTGGTCCATTTCCCTACAGGGGATGGACTTCACGGTGGAACACCGCCCTGGCACAGATCACGCCAATGCTGATAGTCTGTCCAGATTTTTCCGCCTTAGTGATGAGGACTCCCTAGGGTAAGGGTAGTTCTCCCCACATTTCAGCTGGAGGGGACACGTGTTAGACCTGACATCATTGGCATGAGTCTCTCCTCCAATTTTTCTGTTTGCCTCCTCTGTTTACGATGTTTTGCTGCTATATTGCTTTGGGCACTGTGCCACTGCTGATCAGTGCCACAGTGCAAGTGTTCCCTATGTGAAATTGCTGTATTGATTGAATTCCATGTTTGGCTTATTTGGTTTACTGTCAGCCCCTAGTAGAGTGCACCCGGAGTGCCAGGGCTTGTAAATACAAATGCTGCTAGTGGGCCTGCAGCACGTGTTGTGCCACCCACAAGAGCGGCCTAGTAAAAGTATGTCTGAAGGTCTACCATTGCTAGACCCCGTGCAGTCTGGTACTGTCACGCAGACTGCGCAAGTACACCTACTTGCCAGTCCCTAAACCTTCCCTTAACTTCATGTTAGTCACCCCTATGGTAGGCCCACGGGCAGGGTGCATTGTAAGCATAAGGTAGGACAAGCCTGACAAGGTTGGCATGTCCTAGTAGTGAATTACAGCCATCTTCGTTTTTCACTATTGTAAGGTGACCTGCTCTCCATCAGTTAGAATGGGCTGCCAGGATTATTAATGCTATAATCCTAGCGGGCTCGGGGAGCATGGTGCAATGTCGAGTTTGGTATCCCTGAACTCAGGGTTTAATAACGCATCCGTTTGGGTGGATGGTTTTTGGACTCTGTGTTTGAAAATAGCACTTTTAGAAAGTAGCTATTTTCTTGTCTAACTGTCTACCGGTCTCTGCTGGTTCTGGTGTGCGTGTGACAGGAGCTGGGTGGCTCCAGAGGTCTGAATGAGTCAGTGTGGGATGAGTGGGGCATTTGCATTGAGAGTAGGGGAAGAGTAGCTCCTGATAGCCTGCCCTGCCCGATACAATGCTGGCTCCGCCCCCTGCCAGGCGACTGATGACTCTGTGCCTGCCTGGGACTTTCCTGGCCCACCTCCTGCCGGGCAACTGATGGCCCTGCCCCTGCCAGTGACAATGCTGGCTCCGCTCCTGCTGGGCGGCTGAAGACTCTGCCCTGCACCGTGAATAGGCCAGGTGCTTCGGTCTGGCAACACCCACAACAAACCCAAGATGGGGGGAAATTCCCCTGCATGGACAAAGGGATCAAAGCCAAAAAGGGGTATAAGAGAAGGACCCCTGAACCAAGAATTTAGATCACTTCTGACAAGGAAACCTGAACCAAGGACAAGAAGCCTGCTGATCTAAGGACTGCCTACCCCTTCTGCCAGAGTGCTGTTTGTTGGGGGAATCCTGCATTGCTTCTTTATTTTTGCCAAGGAACCAGGAGAGAGGAACTGTGTGTGTACTCTCAATCTTTGCTAAGAAAATCTCCAAGGGCTGGGAGAGTGCCAGTCTCCTGTTGAAGTCCCAGGGCTAAAGGACTTCATCTGCTTAAAGTGCTGTTTGCTGGAACTTGTGAATCCAGCACCTCTGAAAGAATCCCGCAATCTCGACGCCGACGGACGCCGCCGAATCCAGCTCGACATCGTGAGTAACGGCTCCAGTGTCCCGCTTCCTCGACGCCGGCCGCCGGGCCCGATCGACGCCAGCAACAACGCCAGTGAGTAGTGAGTTCGGCTTCAGCTCCAAGTGACCTCGTGTCTGCACCGCTGCTGATCGCATCGACTTCGAGCCCTCTCAACGCCGTGAGCACTGCTCACTCTTGCAACATCGACATCGACGACGCCGTATCCTGCTTCATCTCGTGAGCGCTGCTCCCGCCTGACTTCGGTCGACGCCGCTGCAGATCGCCCCGACTCCGAGGCCCGATTGACGCCGAAGACGCGACGCCGGACATCTCGACGCCGCTGATCATCGAGTGCTTCACTTTTCCAAGGTACTGTGTTGTTGGGGTCTGTGCGACTCCGGGCTCGATGTAGCGCTCCTCGCGGTCGACGCCGAACCTTTGGATTAACTTTGCCTCGACGGGGGGCGTGGCTTACCGGGCGATCATGGCGGACGTGGCTTCTTAGAGCTCCCGCCGGCCCGACGATTATCCTACCGATTCTCCTGGCCCCCGGACCCGGAAAGCATATCGGAGTTGGGGCACAGGTGGCGGACGGCTCAGGGCGCATTCCGGTGCCGGGACTGGCGAGCCGCGACCCTCCCTGGTGGTGAAGTGAGCTGGAGCGGCGGGCGGCCTAGAGCCAGTCGGCCGAGCCGGGGCCTCGATTTTGGCGCACCCGGATGGGGGAGCTCGTCCTGGGGTCAGCGGCGCCGCTTACCTGCCACTATCCGGCGCAGCCTACAGCGGGCGGACCTTCACGAGCCCCCACTGCCCTTCCACGCGGAGCAAGCACGGTGTCCTGGTGCTGAGGGGCGCCTTGGCGACGCTGCGGCCTACCTGGCCTTGGAGGAGCCGGGGCCTCGAGTTTGGCGACCCCTGCCCACAATCGCCTGCACGGATCCTTGGCCCGGAGGTGCAGGCGCCTGGGAGCCCCGGGGACCGAGGGGCCAGGGGCGAGCCCTATCTGGTCTGCTGTCTCTCCCAATCCGAGGATCGCCGGAGCGGTGGGGCCCGGAGGCCTGGACTGCAGTGGCCCGTGCCGCATTGGGGGTGCCCGGCGTGGACCTGGTGCCGACCCTCGGCGAGACCCGACGAACAGTGAGTGTTGGGCCCCCCCCCCCCCTACAAATGGTGATGTGGTGACTGCGTGACTGCTGAGGGACGCTGTGCCCGGGGGGGTCATTGGGGGCCTGGCCCAGACTGCCGGACCTGGGGGGTCCCCTGGCGGCCGCTGAGACACACGAGGTACACCAAAGCCAGCTGGCATAGAGCGGAGGGTGCCCCGGGAGAGGCTTGCACGCGCTGGGACCTGGCCTGCGGGGGTCGGCGGAGTCGCGTCTGGGGAACACCCCCCCCCTTATCACCTGGAGTATACGACAGCCGGGGGCGTGAGGAGGCCATCGCTTGTGAGGGTGCCCTGCTCTTGATAGCTGTAGGAGTGAAGGGTGCCCCGCCGTCAGCGGCCGCCGGCGCGTTTGGGGACGACTCGGCCGGACTCAGCCTTCGCCATGACCAGGGGGGGAGGAGGGCCCGCTAAGCAGGGGCCCATCGACAAATTCACGGAACCGCATGGCGGGGCCGGAGCGCAGGGCGGCCAGGGACCGGGGCCGGACAACGCGGCGCTGATGGCAGCTATCACCCAGTCGAGAGACATGCTGGATGCAAAGATTGGGGCTGTTGGGGCCGATGTGACACTTCTAAGGCAGGACCTGCGCAATGCAGTGGAGCGCATCACTGAAGCGGAGTCCAGGGTCTCAGTTGTGGAGGATGATGTCGGGACCCTGAAGAGGAAAATGGCGGCGATGGAGAGTATCCAGAAGGGTCTAGCACTTAGGGTGGAGGACGCCGAAGGGCGGGCGCGCAGGAACAACCTTCGTTTTGTGGGTTTTCCGGAGGATTGTGAGAAGGGGGACATGGGACGCTTCCTTTCTCGATGGCTGGAGAGCTGGCTCCCTCCGGATACCCTGTCCAGATGCTTCGTAGTCGAACGCGCGCACCGGGCCCTGACGCAGAAACCGCCGACAGGTGAACGACCCAGGCCGGTGATCGCCAGGATTCTGAACTTTCACGATCGAGACGTTATCTTGCGAGAGGCGAGGACCAAGGACTCTCTTTCATTTGAATCCCACAAGATCATGGTCTTCCCCGACTACACCAAGATGGTGCAGCAACAGAGACGCTCTTTCCTAGACGCCAAGGCTAAACTCCGGGGCCTAAAGATACAGTACTCCTTACTCTATCCGGCCCGCTTGCGGGTGGTCTTCCAATCTAAAACTCACTTCTTTGAGACGCCGGAAGATGTTTTCAGGTGGACAGATGAGACAGTGAGGGTCAGGCCGCATCCCCAACCGGGCCTTGATCCAGGCCACACGAGTGATTCCTCGCAAACCCAGAGTGATCACCAGGCCCGTAGCCGGAAGAATAGGAAGTCCAGGTCCAGGCGCCGCAACGCCTCTGACACTGGGCGCATTACCGCTGAGCCAGCTGATCCAGACGCTTCGGGGGGCATTGGATGAGGTGCAATGGGTGGTCCTGACCGCCTACGGTTACCAGCCGCTCCAGCGGTGGACGGGGTTCCACTGGGGCCTTGCATACCTGGGGACTGCAACATGTGCTAACTGTTACGTTTTCTGACTGTCCCGCAACAGGTTCAGACTTTGGGACGGGTTCGGGGTGCTCCGATACAGGGGCTGCTAGCCTCCTGCATAGTTGGGAGTAGATAGGGGGAGGTGGGAAGCGTTAGAGTAAGGGGGTGTTCGGGATCCATTGGTATGGTAGGCTTTGGGCGCTCTGTTTTGGGCCCGAAGCCGCCCATATCGCGACAGGTACTTCAATGTTTGGTGAGGTATAGGGGGGGGAGAGGGGGGCAGTTGGGGAGATGGGTTGGGGGACAGGTTGGGGTTGGGGTAGTTGGGGGGGTAGGGGAGGGTGGCACAGTGTCTGCTTTACTTAGGCTACTTTCTTGTGTGTGTGTGTGGCTCCGAGAGCCCGGGTCCTTACATCTCCTCCCCATTGACTATGGTTGATCACCAACGGTCAGGCCTACCAAGGGCAAAATTGCGAGTGGTGAGCTGGAATGTCCGGGGGATGCTGGATAAAATTAAGCGAGGGACGGTGCTGCAGCTGGGGAAGAGGGAGGGGGCGGATGTCCTCCTCCTCCAGGAGACGCACCTTCAGGGCACCAAGACCCTTAGTTTACAGAGGTATGGTTATCAACAGGTGTTTCATGCCGGGTTTGCAAGGGGGTCCCGGGGGGTGGCGGTCCTAATACACCGAAGGCTCGCATATGTACACGAAACTCATTGGGTCGATGCACATGGTAGATACGTGTTTGTTAAAGGAATGATTGGGAATGAGCCGATGGTCTTTGGTAGTGTGTATGCCCCACCCCCGCTGCAAGATGCCCTTATTGAGAGGTTGTTCGAAGTGTGGATCGGTATCCCGGATGTTTTGGCGATTGTGGGAGGAGACTGGAATGATGTGATGGATGGGCGGATGGATCGCTACAGGCCCGGCAGGGAACCCCAGACAGCGGCGCCGACGAGGCTTCATGGCCTGGCACAGGGCATGGGTTGGACCGATACATGGCGCTACCAGCATGCCTTGAGCCGAGAATACTCCTATGTGTCGGCTGTGCACAAGTCCTTCTCTAGGCTAGACTACCTGTTCGTACCGACTCCTTGGCTGCCGAGGGTCGCTGCCACAGCCGTGCTCCCCCGTGGCGTCTCGGACCACTCCCCCGTGTCCCTGGACCTGCTGCTGGACAGGAGGCGACAGCCCTTTCGTTGGCGCCAATCAGCGTGGCACCTACAGCAGGATGGATACCGCACACGTTTGCGCGAGTCTATCTCCGATTATTGGGCAGAGAATGGCGGGCCGGAGGTCGACGCCGTCACCCAGTGGGAGGCGATGAAGTCGGTGCTCAGGGGAGTGGACATTGCCTGGTGTGTGGAGGCCCGAAGGACCCGTCTGCGCGAGGTGGAGGAGGCGGCGGGGCGGGTTCGGGACCTGGAGAGGGACTGTACCGCGAGTGACACGGACGAGGCGGTGGGGCCGCTCCTACAGGCACAGCAGTTGTACTCCTCCCTGCTGCGCAATGAGGCGCGCCAGCTTTGGCTGGCCACTCAGAGCAGGATCTATCAATGGGGGGATAAATCCAGTACCATGCTATATAGACTTTGCCAACACACCTTCCGGCCCCAGGCTCTGCCGGGCATTAGGGATGTCCAAGGTGTCCAGTTGGCGGCCCCTGAGGCCTTAGCTGCCAGCTTCGCGAGGTATTATGCCGATCTTTATGCCCCCCGCGAGGTCCTCTCTGCGGAGGATATAGACAAATTTTTGGCAGATCTCCCGCCGCGCGCCCTCCCAGAGGAGGCCAGGGATCGGCTGGACCTTCCCCTCTCTTTGGAGGAACTGGGCACGGCACTTGGGGAATTGAACACCGGTAAAGCCCCGGGACCGAACGGATTTCCGTGCGAGTTTATGAAGACCTTTCACATCCAGCTGGAGGGGCACTACCAGTTGGCACTGGAGGCGGCCAGGGAGAGTGGACTCCTACCAGCGGATTGGCGACACGCAGAAATTGTTGTTTTCTGTAAGCCAGGGAGGCCCCCGGAACAGCATTCTTCGTACAGACCGATTTCCCTCTTAAATTTCGAGGCGAAAATATTGGCCAAGGCCTTGGCCAACCGCCTTCTCCCGTACATCACTGACTTGGTACACCCTGACCAGGCGGGGTTCATGCCCCATAGAGCAACTCGGCACAACATTCGCCGGGCGCAGGTGGTGGTAGAGACAGCCCGGGCCGCCGGGATCCCAACGGCGCTCCTCCTGGCAGATATCGACCGAGCCTTTGACTCGCTCAGCTGGGTGTACCTTAGGGCACTGCTGTCCCGCCTCAATCTCGGGCCGGTCTTCCTCTCGTACTTGAGCTTGCTCTATACGGACCTGACCGCGTCGGTGCGGGTGGCGGGAGCGGCGTCCGAGTCCTTCCCCATCGGACGGGGCACCAGGCAGGGATGCCCTCTCTCCCCCTACCTATTCGCCCTGGCCATGGAGCCTCTGGCGGCGTGGGTGAGGATGGATGCGCAACTCCGGGGACTGGAATGGGACATGGGCCCCTCCGACCGCATTGCGCTCTACGCCGACGATGTCCTGTTCTTCCTCACGGACCTCAATAGGTCCGGACCCAGGGTCCTGGAGATAATGAAAATCTTCGGGGAGGTTTCGGGATTGTATCTGAATGTGCAGAAGTCCAAGCTGTGGGCTCTGGGCGGCGGGGACGGGCCGGGTGATTGGGCCTTGACACTGCAGAGCGCGGTGGGGGGCCTCATGTACCTGGGTATCTTTCTTACAGATGTTCCAGACTTGGCATGGGAGCGCAATGTGGTGCCTGTGTGGGACAGGGTGCGTTCGGACATAAAAACCTGGTCCAGAATGCCGCTGAACATATATGGCCGGTCGGCGATCTTTAAAATGGTGGCCCTGCCGCGCCTTCTATACCACTTGCAGAACCACCCATACCCCATTGCCCCGCAGTGGTTTCGCCAAGTGAACGCCGCCCTAAGTCAGTTCCTTTGGGCTGGGGGAGTGGCGAGAGTGGCTCTCCGCACCTGCTTTCTTTCTACGTACTGCGGGGGCCTGGCCACCTCAGACATTTTATCATACTATCAGGCGGCGCACCTGCTGGTGCTCAACGACTGGTGGTATGGGGATCGGGGCGACCCGACTTATGCCCTGGAGCGGTACCTGATGGATCCAGATACGGTCCACACCATTCTTTATTCGGCAGCTATCAGGAAACGACTCCCCATGGTCACTCAGGTGGTCTTCCGGGTGTGGCGCGCTGCCTTGCGCCGCATGGGATGGTGGAATAGATTGACGGGGGAGACCCCGCTGTGGCAGAACGGCCGTCTCCCGGAACTGGCGTCCCTACGGGGATTCAGGGGCTGGGATGATATCGGTATCTCCACGCTCGGCAGCGTCCTGAGGGGCACCACCCTTAAGTCTTTCCAGATGTTGCGGGAGGAATACGACATGCCCAAAACTCAATTCTTTAAATATTTGCAACTACGCCATGCACTATCTCCCTCCCTGGTGGGCTTGGAATCTCTGCCCGAGTTCAGCCCCCTGGAGGCCAAGGTGTTCATGGGGGAACTAGAGGAGAAAAAGATTTCCAATATATACCGAACTCTGGTCACGCACTGTTCCTCCTCTCTTGATGGGTTACGTACTGCATGGGAGAGAGATCTTGGTGCGTTCGAGGAAGAGGACTGGAGAGAGGCCCTGGAGGCCCCTAAGGGGGCAGCCATTGCGATGCGCCTCCGCTTTATTCAGTTTAAATACTTACATAGGGCCTACTTTACCAGAGAGCGGTTGTGGAAAGCAGGTTTGATTGCCTCCCCCGAATGCTTGAGATGTGGCCGGGCGGTTGGAACGTTTGTCCATACTGTGTGGTCATGTGCGAACCTGGCCAGGTACTGGGTGGGGGTCTGGGACTGTTTGGCTGAGGTTCTGGGCTGGGACCTTCCCCGAACACCGCAGCTTGGCTTGCTTCATGTTATGGAACAGGTGGGGGGCAACATTTACAAGCGTCACTTACTGGTCCTGGGCCTTACTGTAGCCAAGCGGGACATAGCCAGGGCCTGGAAGGACCCCAGGGCCCCTTTGTTGGAGGTTTGGAGACGAGGATTGGACTTTTGCATGGGACTTGAGCGCCCGATCTTTGAGGCCAGGGGATGCCCCCGGAAACATTTTAAGATATGGAAAAGATGGGCGGAATACAGGGGGCTGTGGCTGGATCCACCGATGGCCCAGGACACTGGGGAAGACCTTTAACTACTGTACCCGGGGCGACAGGGAGTACGCACACTGGCTATTATTATTTTCTATGCCTTGAGATTAGCAGACACTGGGTGGAGGGCGGGGTTGGGTCAGGGGAGTTAGGGAGTTGGGGGGTTGGGTGTTTAATGCAATAATGCTTGTACTGAATGCATATCCTTTTTTCTATATGCTTATGCTCATTGGTCCTGCGTTGTGATGCGGGACGATGTCCTTATACTCTGTGCAATGTCAGTACTTGAAAAAATAAAATTTTGTTCTGAAAAAAAAAACTTTGCCTCGACGTCGTGTGACTCCCGTGTGGGTTACATTGTTGCCAAGAACTGTGTTTTAAAGAAGAAGAGTTGCTTTTGATACTAAAGACTTGGTGCTAAGAAGAAACCGTGCTTGAATTATTATTTTTCCTTCCAAGAGTATTTATTAAGACTGTGGTATATTTTTGTCGTTATTTGGTCTTGTGCTAAGCCTTATATAAAAATCCTTATTTTTATAATACTACTGTGTCGTGTCCATTTGTAGTGTATTCACTTTATTACTGTATGTGGTCATAAATGCTTAACGCACTGCCTCTGAGATAAGCCTGTCTGCTTTGCCAAGCTACCAAGGGGGTGAGCAGGGGTTATCTAAGTGTGTGATCCCCTTGCCCTGACTAGAAAAGGTGTGTCCCTATTTGTCGGAAGTGTATACCTCTGCCAACTAGAGACAGCCGCTTCTAACAAGTGCTATCTATGAATCTTGACAGATTCAGTTCATACTGAAAGGCATACAGTTTGTCACCTACGGTAATGCTGTAAAATGTGAAAAGGCTTCAATAATGACACTCAGCAGATGGATCAAAGAGACTATTTTGATGGCCTGACCTATTGTGAACAACGAGAACTGATCCAGAGTAAAATTCAAGTTAGCTCAACAACAGGAAATATCTGCTTTCAGGCTGAGTTGCAGATATTTCTCTGAATGATATATGTGAAGCTGTAATTTGGTCTTCAGACCACACATTCATTAGGCGTTACTATATAGGAAATACTAAAGAAAAGAAAAGTGGTGGCGTCAAGATGGAGGTCGCACTCTAAGAGTGCTCCGGACCCCCTCCGTCATCCGCCTCACATCAGCCACGATTTCTGACCATCGCCACCCTGTGGGCCCTGGGACGCTTCTGGGAGCCTGCCTGTTTGGTCCGGAGCCCGCTTGGACTGATCTGCCTGCTGCCTGGGCTGCCCGTGCTGTCCTCCGCTCTACAAAATGGCGGTCCCCGCGCGGCCCGTCCTGTGGGCCTGACTCTCCAGCCTGGCGCCCGGAGGCTCCCCCTCCCACTCTGCCGTCTACTGCCTGTGCCTGCGGAGGGTGGCGGCCGCGCTCGGGGCGGAGGGCTGAACAGCAGCCCGGGGGAAACGTGCGAGCCCGGCCTTGGTGTCCGCGAGGACGGAGGGCAGACCCTGGGGCGACTGGTGGGGGCGGGGGGAGCGGAGTGGCGCTGTGGCTCTCCCAGAGACAGAGGTATCCTGAAAGAGCCGTGAGCGGCCATACCCCTGCTTAGCTGCATCCAACTGCCGGTGCTCTGGAGGACTGACCCGGACCTGGGCGCCTGGTGGAGTGGTGGCCAGCGGCGTGACCTAGGCGAGGTGAGGAGGCAGGGGGTATGGTGGAGTGGCCCCTTTCTCCCCCCGCATCTTGCTGCGGCGGCCGAGTCGGCCGCTGAGAAAGAGGACCCGGGTCTGGTGAGGCTTGGGGCCGTTGTGGTGTAGTTGGGCAGCCTGTGCGGCTTCTGGGAGCCTTCGGGGAGCCTGCCTGCTTTGTCTGGAGCCTGCTTGGACTGACCTGCTTGCAGCCTGGGCCACCCGTGCTGTCCTCCGCTCCGGGCGGCCTCTTCTCTACAAAATGACGGCCCCCGCGCAGCCCGTCCTGTGGGCCTGACTCCAACTCCTGGGCACCCGGTGGATTGGTGGCATATGTCGTGGCCCGGGCGGGGTGGGGAGGAGGAGGGAGTAGCGGAGTGCCACTTTCTCTTCTCCCGCATCCTGCGGCAGCCGAGTCGGGCCGCGGAGAAAGAGGACCCGGGTCTGGTGAGGCTTGGGGCTGTTGTGGTGTAGTTGGGCAGCCAGGGCCCACTCTGTCAGCCGGATTTGCCTTGTGGACCCTCCTGCCTTTGCGCCTGGGTCCCTCGCTGGGGTGCCCCCCCCCTAGGGCCCAGCTGCGGATGTTGCGCCCCTCCAATGGCCTGGGAGCAGGGACTGTGTGAGGCACTGGGGGCAGCGACCGCCGACCTCCTCTTGAACTGTCTTCTGGGGACGGGGTGGCGAGGATCTGTGGAAGATAGGCCCTGTAGGGGAGTGAGCCCCCCCTTTCTTCGTCCCTGCCTGCACCGTCGGTGGTGGGCTGGGGTGCTTTGGGGGCCTAACGTGGGGCAGACCGGCTGTCTGGTCGGGTGGCGCGCAGGTGCGCCTGCTCCTTCTTCCAACTTGGAGGCCCAGGACCTCGAGCTGGGGGCCTGGGGGTAAATCTTGGAGTCTTAGCCCCTGGAGTTGCTTTTCGGACTGCAATTGGTTCTTGGGGTGCACTGTTCTGGTGACCGGGCAGCCCTCAATTGTGGGGACTGGGGACGGATCGGCCGCCATACTGGGTTGCGGGGTGCTGGCCCAGGCGCGGCTGTGTAGGTGCCCCCCTTCCCCACTGGGCGAGCGTCCCCACCTGCCTCTTGGGTCCATGGGCAGGAACCGCACTTCCCAGGCCAGTGGTCCCTCAACTCAAATGACAATGGACCAATTTACCAAGCCTGACCGGTATCCGGCAGTCGGGGCTGTGACGACGCCTGGGGCGAACGGAGGGACCACTATCCTGCAGGCGATTAGTTCATCGCAGGCCTCTGTCGAAACCAACATCGGGGAAGTGTGGGTTGACGTGGCCTTGATCCGGCAAGACCTCTATAATGCCACGGCCCGCATTGTGGAGGCGGAGTCCCGTCTCTCCACGGTGGAAGATGATATGGACACGCTTAAATCCCAAGTGGCCCACCTGCAGGCCCAGACCACGGAGCTACATCGCAGGGCCGAAGATACCGAAAACAGGGCCCGAAGAAACAACCTACGCCTCCTGGGGTTTCCAGAGGGAGTGGAGCAGGGGCGTAATGATATCTTCATCGAGACTTGGATCCGCTCCTGGGTCCCTAAAGAAAAGCTCTCCCCTTGGATCGCGGTGGAGCGAGCCCATCGCTCTCTTGCTCCTAAACCCTCTCCTGGGGTTTCGTCCCGCCCCATCATTCTTCGAGTCTTCAACTTCAGGGACAGGGACACGATTCTGCAGGCCGCCAGGATGCACGGTCCAGTGCACTTCCATCATGCTCTTTCCGGATTACTCTAGGGAAGTGCAGACACAACGTCGGTCTTACAACGAGGTCAAGCAGAAACTCAGAGCCATGGGTCTCCGCTATGGGCTTCTCTTCCCGGCCCATCTTAAGGTTTTCTTTCAGGAAAAGACCTTCTTCTTTGACACTCCGCAGGCAGCATGGACCTGGCTTACGGAAGAGCGGCCCCTCTTACCTGGGGCGGCCTCTCCCGCCCTGAAGGCCGCGGGCCAACCCGGCCAGGAGGTGCCCAAAGCGCAGCGGCGCCATACGGGGTCCAGGCGACGGGGAAACCGAAGGGGTGGAGCTCTCAATCGCCGGGGGCGGGACCCCGACGCTCCCCGAGTCCGGCCTTGAGCCAGAGGGCCTCCTCCCCCACCCCGGTGTCCTCTCTTATCGACATGGGTAGCGCCCCGCGATCAGATGTAGCCCACCGGAGGGCCATGTCAGACTCCGACCTGTCGGGCAGCCCGGTGATCCGTTGCCCGGGCGGGGAGGAGGGGGTGTGACCGGGGGTATATGGTGTGTGTTTGCATTCTTTATCCTTCAGGACCTGACATGTTGCACCTACCTTTGGGCCCGCGACAGGGGCTCTCCCTTGGGTCAGCTGGAAGATCCGGCCTTGGTTCACCGTCTTACTGCCATCCTGAATTTGACTCACCCTGAGACGTTTGGTTATTCACTCCATGTTCTTTATTGTGGGACTACATCCGTATAGATGGAGGGAGGTCCGATTTCGCCATGCTCCTGATTGATTGTGTGCTAGCCGTTTTAGAGTAGCGAATCACCTTTAGGGGTGTCGTTAGTTGCTGGGGTTTTGGGCGACAGATGCTTCCACTGCAGAAGTGTAGGGTGGGGGGTGTTGGGGGGGTTGGGAGGGATGGGGGACCGTTGTTCCTCGCTTGTTTGTTTTATTATGAGGCCTCGGAGCCGCTGGTTGCAGTTCTCCTGGATACCCATGTTTCTCTGAATGCTCCGTAGTTGACACGCAGCTTACATCTTCCCTCAGTTTTTTGTTTTTGCCTGCCTACGGGCCGCCATCAGAGGCACCCTTTGGTTGTTCTGCTCCTCCCCACTTCGCGCTCCACCGCTGACGGGCAGATCACCATCTTCCCTGGCCCCGCTTCTGGGCATGGGCTTGGGTGGGTGTTCCCCTCCGGGTGGGTAGGGTCCCAAGTAGTTATCCACCCCTCCACAGCCACTCCTCTGATGATTTACACCCTCACTAGGCCTATCCACCTCCTCTCCTGGAACGTCAATGGCCTCCCAGACCGCATGAAGCGCACGGCTGTCCTCCGCGCTGCTCACCACCACACGCCGGACATCCTCTTCCTCCAAGAGACGCACCTCCTGGGTACACAGTGCAACTTCCTAGCTCACTACGGCTTTGACAGGGTCTGGTTTTACATGGGGATCCCGAGGGGTAGCTATTTTACTTAGGAAGGGACTTCCCTTTACACTGACGGGAGCTGAGACCGACGCGCAAGGTCGCTAGGTACCATCGAGGGGAGCCCCCTGAGCCTCTTGTGTCTCTACATTCCCTCCCCACTCCTCCTCTTGACACTTCGTCATCTAACACAAGTGAACGCCTCCCTCCCGCAGGGTCTTATGGTGGTAGGAGGGGATTTTAACGCCATCCTGCAGCCCGGGCGTGACACGACAGGGACTCCGTCTGGAGCCCGGATCGCCTCCGCGAAGCTCCTGTCCAATTGGTCCTCGGCCCTGGGCCTCTGCGACGTCTGGCGGGTCTGGAACCCCCGGGAGGAATGGTACACCCATACGTCTGCAGCCTACCACACTCACTCCCGAATCGACCTCCTCTTCATGTCGGCCACAGACTGTCACCTAGTTTCTGGGGCTACGATACTGCCATGGGGGATCTCGGATCACTCTCCCCTCTCCCTCCATCTTGGCTCCCCCACCATCGGGCCCCCGAGCGGTTTGGCGGCTCAATGCCTGGCTTTTGCAGGACTCTCTGACTGACTTGCTGGAGGGGTCTGGTACCCAGCTGCCGCGATTCCCTCCAGAGACCGCGGAGGCCTTGGACTGCCCCTTCACCCTGGAGGATGTCCAGACGCCATTTCGCTCTTACCCCCGGTAAAACGCCAGGTCCTGATGGGTACCCTCAGGATTACTATGGGCCTTCCGTGATATCCTGGCCCCCCATCTACTGGGTCTCTTCCACCACGTGACGGAGACGGGGTCATTCCCACCCGATTTGGATGTCGCCACAATTGTGGTTATTCCGAAGACGCAGCCGCCCTCCTTGAGCTGTGCGGATTACTGTCCGATCTCACTGATCAATACGGAGATCAAGATCTTCGCCACAGTCCTACGCCCCCTCCTGCAGGACCTGGTCCATCCGGACCAATGTGGGTTCATGCCGGCCATTCTGGGGCTTCACCTGGCTCTGGCTCACCGGGGGGCGCCTAACCCCCTATTTGGCCCTACTCCTCTTAGACTTTGAGAAGGCCTTAGATACGGTGAATTGGGAATACCTGCAAGATGTGCTGGACAGGATGGGTTTAGGTCCCTCGTTCCGCCATCAGTTCAGAGTCTTATACACCAACCCCAGAGCCCGAGTACTCATTAATGGGGTGCTGTCTGAGGTATTCCCGATCCGACGGGGTCCGCGTCAGGAGTGTCCGCTCTCGCCACTCTTATTTGCATTGGCAATGGAGCCCCTGGCGGCCCTTATCCGGCAAGATCCTCTTATTCGAGGCTGGGCATGGGACTCGAGCCAGGTGGATAAAATAGCCCTATATGCAGACGACGTTCTGCTTTACCTGGCCAACCCGGATAGCTCCGGCCCCCGATGCCTAGCAGCCTTGGTTGCTTTCGAGCGGGTCTCTGGACTCCGTCTTAATCGGGCGAAGTCAATTCTGGTCCCCCTGCATTCCTCCAGGGACTGCTTCGACTGGCAGTCGGACATCCCCCTTAGAAGAAACTTGGTTAAGTACCTGGGCGTTTGGGTAACCCTTCTGCCAGACCTCCAATGGGCTTTAAACGTCACGCCCCTGGTCATCCGGATGAAGGCGGATCTCAAAAGGTGGCAGACCCTTCCCCTTAACCCTCTGGGCAGGAGTGCCCTCTTCAAAATTATGATTCTCCCCGTTTCCTTTATGTGTTACAAAACACTATGCTCTACCTCCCGGGTAGTTGGTTCCGTGAGTTGGATGAGGCCCTCACCCGATTCCTCTGGTGGGGAGCAAGACCACGTCTCTCTTTGGTGCACTGTCGTATTCCCCCCTTTGATGGAGATATGGGGGTCACCAACCTCCACCTCTATTACCTGGCCACGAACCTATTGTCATCCACATCCACGATTGGTATACGGGCGGCTGGTCCGACCCTGCATACCGCGTGGAACTTAGCACGTCGACCTTTCCGCGAATCCAGGCGCTTTTATATGGTAACAGGTGTCCGGTGTTTCTGGCCTGGCGTGCGGCTCTCCGCCACGTGCGGTGGGATCGAAAGCTCACTCGGCAGACGCCACTTTGGCACGGGTCCTGGATACAAGAGGTCTCATCCCTGCAGGGCTTCAGACACTGGGACCTCATTGGAATCTCAGTGCTCGGGGATGTTTGGATGGGAGACCACATTCGCTCCTTTGCAGATCTGCAGAAGCGCCATGACCTTCCACATACGCATGGCGGCGCGTTTTGTTAAGTTTATCTCAGAAATTAATTCCCCTAACTTTGTCTTTTGACCTAGTCTGCGTCTGTTCCCCCCCAGTGACATTATCATCTGTCCTCTTAATTTCCAATTCTTCTGTGTTCGTAATTGATCTGTGTACCTTCTCTCCTTTTTACTATGCAATGGTCATTTCTGTGAGTGCACTTTGCAATGATTTTAATTAATTGTGCAAATAAAAAACTTTACTTTACTTACTTCCACATACGCAACACTATAAGTACCTACAACTTAGACACGCCCTTCACGTCCATGTATCGCCGCCTGCCTCCCTCCCAGAGTTCAGCCCGCTGGAGGCTCAGGTGATGATGGGAAATTTGGGGAGGGGGGGAGTGTCCCGTATCTATCGGTCCCTGCTGAACAATGGCCCCGCTTCCCTAGATCGGCTCAGGGCTCGCTGGGAGGGTTGGTTGGGTCCCCTGGAGGAGGTGGATTGGAGGGATGCCCTTATGGCGCCCAAAACTCTGACCACATCCTCCAAGTTGTGCCTAGTTCAACTCTATTACCTCCACATGGCCTACCTCACCCCCACACGTTTATTCCAGGCCCAGTTGAGACCCTTCCCAGCATGTACCCGCTGTGCCAATGCCCCTGCAGATTTCTATCACATGGTATGGTGCTGCCCAGCTTTGACATCGTTTTAGGAGGGGGTGGAGTGGGAGCTCACGAAGGCCCCGGGATGGGTGGTTCCCCATGATCCGCTGCGTCTGCTGTTGGGGGTGTTTGATGGGTTGGATGGATCCAGGACAGACAAGCGCTTGTTGGGGACAGCTGTGGAGGTTGCCAAGAGAGATATAGCGATGCATTGGTCCCAGGCTAAGGCGCATTCTGTCAAGGGTTGGAGAAGAGGGGTGGACTGGTGCGGGATTCAAGAGGAGGCCTTATTCGAAGCCCGAGGGTGCCCGGAATTATTCAATAAAGTGTGGAGTAAATGGTTCATCATGATCCCACCCTGATGGTCTGCCTGCATTTGCTTAATTCAATGTACACTTGTCCCTGCCGTTTGAACTGCTGGGCTGTGCCCTGAGGGAATCGCTTGTCTGTACTGCCACGCTTATCCTGTTGACTAATGAATTGCAACCAATGAATTTGTTTATGTGGAAAGATTTCAATAAAATTGATTATCAAAAACAAAAAGAAAACAAAAGTTTGGCATCTTTATAACAGCGGCTTTCGAACATTTATGTGGGTTTGCCTTGGGCTTTTCGTTCACCTATAATGTGTTAAATACTTGGGTGTTGCATTATATGGCCTATGGTTTCTTGAGATCGAATGCCTTCTTGGCGTTGGTATACCTCATTTAGTAATGAGTTGGACAGACATAGAGGCAATGGTCTAATTTCATACCGGTAATCTTCATTACTTTTAGTCCAACCAACTCCTCCACTTCACAGTCATTAGATTCACCTACCCTCCTATATTTCTAGGCCTTTGGTGGGACTCATGAATACAGGCAGAGGAAGGAACGCCATGTCCTTTTATAGCATCTGGCTGGGATGGCCGAGATTTTTAATTTAGCAATCCTTTCATGGATGTAGGTTTACCTCAATTAGTAGTGACTGGGACACGGACGAGTTCAACTAAGAGTAATGTAGTTCCCAATTCAATTGTCACCCTTTCTAAGCTGGCTGCAAATAGCTCATTGTTTCTTACCTTGATTCATTTGTTTTTATCATCCAGTTTGATCCTGAACTGGGCTGGAGCCTCCTGTTACATCAAGACGTTGCCCCCCATTAAAGTGAGGAGCCTCTCAATCATATTTAAAGGCCCCCATAGCTGTAAGCAGTCCAGGAGTACCGTCGAAGCCATAAATGCCAATAAACCTGCTTCAGGCAGGAGGCTCACGATTTGTTTTAGCCAAAAATGGCTTTATTTCCGGCGTGTCCTCCTAAAATTGCCTCTTCTGCAATAGAAACCAATGAGGAAAATACATGCCCCAGTTTTTTTTTTTTAAATCTCCCACTTCTCAGTTTCAAAATGTTGGTATGTATGGACAGCTAGAACGAGTCCCCATTCTGTTCAGAAGGACACGTTGCTTCCTAGACTAAGAAAGGTGTGGGTAAAGGTTAAGCAAACTCATTGCCTAGCTTAGAGGGTTTTTCTCACACCAATATACGATGAGGAAAATGTTGCAATAAAAAAACAACAAAAAAACGCACAGAATGAACCTTTCACAGGACTATTACTAAGGATGGAAGGTACATGGAGTTTATTGCAAAGAAACCAGTCAAATGAATGCCACAGGGAATGTTATCGACAATAGATCTCCTAATTGTTTACTATACGCTCTTGTTTTTTGATAATCTAATCCCTCGTGGGAAGTGTAGCATTGTGGTGTTTTAATGATTTTAGCAAGCTGCTGAAATACAAATAAAGGCAAGATAAAGTATGATACTTAGGGGCAGATTTATGAAGGCCTTGCGCCACGTTTACGCCGCTGTTGCGTCACGCAAGGCGGCGTAAACGTGGTGCATCCCTACGAACGATTTACAACGTGACGCATCTAGGCAGATGCGTCACGTTGTAAAGCCCTGCGCCGCTTGTGGGCGTTCCGGCGCAGAGTGGGCGTTCCGGGGCAGGTGCGCCTCGCAAAAGTGGCTGAGTGAAATCTATAAGATTTCACTCAGTCACTTTCAGGCCAATGCTGCGTCAAAAGCCTGCGCCTGCTTGAAGCAGGCGTAGGTCTTGATGCAGCATTGGTCAGACAGGGCACCCCCGAGCCTTGCTGGAGCTGCGTCGCGCTTGCGACGCAACTCCAGCAATGCGCCGCCTTTACGGCACAGATGCGTCACGCATCTGTGCCGTTTTTGCCCCATGGTGCGCCGCATTGTAAATGCGGCGCACCATGGGTGGCGGAGCTGTGGCGCACTGTGGCGCACATTAACTGGCGCATCCCTGGGGATGCGCCAGTTAACATAAATCTGCCCCTTAGTCTGGTTCTCTCATTAGAACCTAAACTTTCCATCACAACAGCTAGGACTCTTTTATAAACAATTTCCTGGAGGGCTAAAATACAAATAATGTCTCAGTATTAGAGCTCACCAGCCTCCGAGTGCCTTTTAGCTGCATGCCATCCACAATGCAAAGTAGAACGTTTCTGTCTGTATGATTTCTTACAGGAGAAATGTGGCTTCTGTTTAGTCGGATGCCATGAGCTAGAGTCAACTCCAACAATTTAGTTTCCACACCCTTCACCTCCAAACCTGAAATAATTCATTGGAATAAAATTATGACTAGCTACTATATGGTTGGACAAATAGACATTTACCAGAGTTAGGGTAGCAGCTCTAGTTCTGAATACGTGTGCAGTATCTGATTTTTTATCAAGATTTTCTGGAGTCCATTTTTACGAACTAGTAAGCAAAGACCTCTTCATCAAGAGTGGAAGAAATTGATAACTCCTTTCACATATGTAAAGACTGCTAGTGAAATTAAATCTAAAATTGTGAATAAAATATGAACTGCAACTACCAGAATGCACTGAGTCCATGTAAGTGTCAAACATCGAAGGTACCTTCAAGTGAGAGTGCTGTCACACCCATGTATATTGAATGAGCACGAAAGACACAAGCTTCACAAAGCCAATGAGAACTTTGAAACACTTGAGTCAAGAGACTTCTCAATGTATACAATGACTGGGAGAGATGTAAAATTGTGATTTGCAACTTTCAGAATGAAGTTGGGCACAATAGTTGCCAACAGGTGAATGTTGCGCGAGTATTGAAGGTGCTGCAAAAACCCTGTATGAAGTCTCTCTTTAAACTGGACTTCTGGATCCACAAGTCCAAATTTCTGAACCAGTATGACTGGCTCCACTTTGAAAAGAGCAATAAATAAGCTCTTCTGATGAGCAGTAAAAGCTATACATCATAGTTTTAAAAATATATAATGACTACAATAAAAATTAAAATGGTGAAAAATATGAATGTCAACTTCTAGAGTACACAAGTGCCACATCAGTGACTACTACATAACATAGTGTGAGGTGCCTGCAGGCACAGACAGTTTAAGGCATGGGCAAAATGGGTCATTTTCCGGCGCCGTCACATTCCAAGGAGGTCCATTGGGAAAGTAAACAGTCTAACCAGCTCATGTCTGTCTCTTTCCATGTCTCAACCTCCCTGCCTACCTCTGCCTGAATCTGTGTCTCTTTGCCCAGTGGCATCTTAAGGATTTTTGGTTGGTCATAGAAAGACTTATTTCAGCTGTTTTTGTGTGAAACCTGTTCATGAAAGTTTGTTTGGCATCAGGTAAAGCTTAAATTATTATATGTTACACTGCCTTAATTGTGAAGCTTAGAAACTGCATCACCTTCTGAGCGATGTTGTCAGATTTGTCCATGCTGATCACCAACCACATTGAGTCTATAAGATCCGCCACTGTAAAATATGCTCCTGAGCAACCACCTGTTCCTTGCCTTGATGAGACTATTGTCTAAATAAATTATTTGATGAACCACCCTCTCTCCCCTCTGCAAGCTCGCAGGGACACCATCAATGGCTTCAGAGGCATTGTAGAGCTGCAGGGTATCTACAAAAGACTGAAAGGTATGGCTTCGTACCCGCTCCTGTCCCACTGAAATTGTAGGAATTTGTGGTACAGTAAAATGATTGTTATCATCATGTAAACGTATATTGGATTCAATCAGACCATTCAGTCTCCTTCCTGCAAGAGGTCTCTTATTAGATAGATACCACTAATCTTGAACTGTCTGTATACTATCCATGAGTTGAATTTTCATAGATTGATCACTGATCTGTGACTCTTGTCCATTTTATTGACAAAAAAAATGCTGCTAGAAAAAACTGGGGAGCGAAGAGGGACCCTGCTAATCACCCTATTTGCCAACATATCTTTGACATCCACGGATATCAGCTTCCACTTTTGAAGCAAATAAATAATTGGTCTCTGTCTCAGTGCCTGAGTTGTCATACTCTGTCCTGAACCTTTGACTGAACTGCAAGACCAATGTATTGTTTGTGATGAGACACACATTCTGGTAAAGCCAGGTCCACGTAGTTCTGCTGGGAAAGAAGGTGTGCTCACTACCAGCTTGTGATCACATAGCCTCTGTAGGGGAAACAAAGGTTTCTGCCATGTTGGTCCTGTCCACTGGCGTAATGAACCTTGAGGGGGCCTCCCTGTAAGGCAGCTCGGGGGGCCTCCCCTCCGTGCACAATCAGGAGCCCTGCAGCCCGAGTACTGTGCTGATGGGGCCCCCTGGAGCTTGAGGCCCCCCGCACCGCAGGGGCTGCGGGGGCCTGTTTTACGCCCCTGGTCCTGTCCATAGCCTCCTCTGCAGCGGTATTGAAACTTCAGGGAGTTTGAGTGTACCCCCCCTGCCGCAACCACTATTTCAAAATGTCTGGGCTAAAAATAATATTCAGGGCCAACCAAAGCCTGGGTTCTGCCAGCTCTGGCTTACTTTCTGTTCCCCCAACATAGAATAAATGTTGGCTCCCCCAAGCTGGTAGCTGTACTCCATTGAGCAGCTCTGTGCACCAGCCAAGAAAGATGTTTGCCAGTAACAGAACACTGTACGTTTCCATTTAACCCAAAGGCCAAGACTAAGCTTAGGTTAAAGTCAAATCCTACTGCTTAGGTCGAGAGTATGCTTAGGATACAGTGAAGTCCTACTACTGTGACTTGTCTTAGAAGAAGGGGAAGCTGGACTACTAAGTGTGGAGAGTCACTGGCTAGGGCCAGGTGCCGGAAGTATAAATCACCATTGTATCACGGCAGTGAGCCACCCTTGCAGCCATTTGGCCAAAACCCACTGATGACACGGAAATCATCACATAGGGAAAATACCTTTCAAAAGCATTTCTGGGCTGCTAGTGTGGCGAGCATTCACCACTCCCAATCAGTACTATCCCTGACTTTTTGGAAATCTATATATGTCCTTTATATGTGTCCCTTTCCTGCCTGAGACCCTAGGACTCAAATATTTTTCTTTTCACTTTTGGATAATCACCCAGACTCCAGAAAAACGTGAACCCTCTTTCTAGTCCTTACAACAGTTGAGAGAACATCAAGATTTGAGCTCAAAGATGGACCCTTAACTTTAATACTCAGTTTCCCGATTCTGTCTGGTGATCATAGGATTTTTCTGAGTGCTTTCACCCCCTGAAAATCTCAGCTGTCACTGGCTGGTTTTGAGAAAGAGGCCTGTGAAGTTTGTTCTCCGCGAGACATTCTTTGAATGTTAGAGCAACTTTAGCAATTGTAGTTCACCAGGCTTGATCACTGAATAGTGAAACCAGTCAGACCTACAACTGGTCTTCTCTCAATTGCAACCAATGGGCCTCAGACACTGTCAACTGGATATCCTGTAGCTCCATTTACTGGCGCTCCTTTTCAACCTAGGAGTTAGTCCTGTGGCACACTGAAACCATCATCTTTGACTAGGGTGGAATCTCTGTTTAATTTATGTTGTGGGTTTGGGTGACTTCATTTTGGAACTATTTTACAGAGTTTTAGCCACCTGGTTATAACCCCACTGGTTTGTCCCTCCTTACACCTGTGCCTGCTTAAAAGGCATGTCTTTTTTTAAAAGCTCGCTCAGCACACAATGCAATGTTCTACTTGCCACATTTGCCCCTTTTACTGAAACTTGTAAAAATTGTCCACTGCACTTTGGCATGCAGAAACTACAGGTATATTAGGCTCGTATCGACCCACCAAAGGTGCTAGAACCTTTCGTTTTTTTTTATAATTCCTATTTTTAACAGTATCTCTTTACCTACAAATAAATAAAAGATTGTTTTAAGACGCAAAGCTCTGGTGGGCCTCTGAATTTGTGGAGTATAGTTACTTATGCCTGAAATCTAAGCCCTCTATCTCTTCCTGGAGTAAGGTTTAATCACATGCCCTCATTAGCCCTGGAGAGTTAAAGGTACACTTCAGAGTGAGGTAATATCTGGTGCCACCATTGAGAAATCAGAGTGCCCACCATGGGTGCTGCAAAGCTGGCACTACACAAACAGGGAACAGGCAGCACAGTGATATGGGGTTTCAACACGGCCTGGTCTTAAAGACCAAATTGTGATAAAAAGTAAGGTGGTAACGCCAACCTGAGTCCACACCCTATCCGAGCAGCTTTACAACACACCAAGATAAAAAAACACAAAAGAGACCGAGAATCAAATACCAGAGCAGTCTGCGGAGCTCGGAGTGCAACACCCGGGTCTGAAGCATTGTTCATGAGTATTGTATGTGTGAGACGTGGCACGAGGGAGGAGGCCGAGGAGGGGCGACTTCCTGCTATCAGTACTGTACACCAAAAGCACATATTTGACTTACTAATTCGACGAGATACGTTGTGTATATGCTGTACGTGTTTAGCTGTACTTTAGAAAATCCTTCGCCATCTGCATAACCACATACACTTTTTACTCTTCACAGTCAAAAAGGATTTGAACTTTGGCCTAGGCTATTTAGATACATTCTTCCGAGTCAGCCTAGGGCGCCGAGATATACCCATGTCTGAATAATGAACTGTCCTGTTCTGTGGCACCACTCCGCTGTCTTGAGTCTGCAGATCTCAAACAAATATCTCAAATCATTTTGCTGCACTTCTCTGCTTTGGCGGTGACGGACAGGCAGGACGCAGACTGTGCCAGGCCACTTGTGAGTGTTTGCACTGACCGGCGAGAGTGCCTGGGTATGTGTGTGTTCCCTGTTGGCACCGTACCTGGCATTGCTAGCGGGCGGGGGATAAATGCAGGGGCTTCCTGTATAAACAGCTGTGTGACATCTTTGCCGGTTCTGCGTGGGTGCCACGCATTATTTAGTGGGATTGGGACGGTGCGTGGAGGAGATTGCCAAAGTCTGCCTAGAGAGAAAAAGTTCTGGGTGGAGGAGTCATTTGGAAGCTGCAGGAGTGCAGCGGACCACACCTCCAGGATATCAATCAAGTATCTGTAAAGCGCGCTACTCACTCGTGAGGGTCTCAAGGTGCCAGAGGTGGGGAGAAAGCAGGATATGCTCCTCCGGAGGGCCCCTTCCTTGGCTGGAGCCATTTCCATGGGGTAAACAGTGCGGATGAGAAGTACTCGCCTTCTTGAGATGCTAGAGGATTAGCTCTGCCCCCTTACTGAGGTAGGCCTTGAGATGCCTTGGATCCGGATAGCAACACCTGGCAACAGATGTGGAAGGATGGTATTGAGTGGGCAGCAAGTCTGGACCACCAAAAGGGTCTCGAGCACTTTGGATGGATTGGGGAAGCAGCAGGTTCATCTTATCTCCTAGTATCAGAGCTGAATCCACTGGGTGCCCAAGTTAGTTTAGACACTGTCAGGAAAGAATATGGGAGGCAAACAAACATGGCAACCCCAAGGTCCAGACTGTTGTTGCCTGCACGTTTCCTTCAATGCTTTAATATAGGATATTACCTTAGTGGCTATGAGAAGACCAAGGGGGGGAGGGAGCTAGGACACAGAGGGGCAGCAG
Organism: Lissotriton helveticus; assembly: GCF_964261635.1. NCBI lineage: Eukaryota > Metazoa > Chordata > Amphibia > Caudata > Salamandridae > Lissotriton > Lissotriton helveticus. Next base: position 938,231,009 of record NC_136059.1, read on the forward strand.
AGGCAACCATAGGTATCTTTAGTAAGTGAAATACCTGATGTGACCTTTATTGCTCGTCCTGTGGGAGAGCATCAGGATCTGTATGAGAATAGCGAATAATCCTCCTTATTGTGAATGGGCTACATGGATTGACTTGAAACATGTCTGCTAGGTTTAAGTAGAGCTATTCACCCCCTCTCCATGAAAGGGGTACTGTTTAATAATGTGAGGTCTAACCCTCTGCACTGTGGAATCTTTCTCAAAATAAATGTCTGAGTGCTCAGTGGAAACTAGTCTGGAGCTATTGCCTCTGATTAGGATTTTGTCTTTAAAGTGTATCTAATGCATGCTTCTCAGTCCTCAAAGAGACACAAGGGGGGAGTGCACTTGCACCAAAACTGAGTTCCCACAATCCAGACACTGGGGGTCCAGATTGAGCCCCTAGTTGTCTACAGCCATAGGGAACTGCATCTTACCCTGTGGTGAGCATTTACTCTAAGGTGGGTTAGGAGGAACCATGCACAACGACACTGGCAAACTAAGTTGCAAACTTAAGCAACATCTTTTAACCTTAGTTTTAGCGAAAATGTCCCTGGACAAAGCGTGCCTAGGAAAAATGAAGGTACTATAGCGCAACTTGTGGGAACCATTGGAGATTGAATCCCATTACAGTGATGTCTTACGGGACTCAAAGAGTAAAAGTGGGTCTCTCACTGGGATCCCTAAATTTTATTCCATTTCCTCTCTAGAAGGTAAAACTGGAATCGGTTTTTCCCCTGTGATCTGGCAGATCCCTAGGTCCAAAAGTCAGGTCCAAAAGTCAGCATCTGCTTGGTTTCACGTTTTTGAGACCAAAAGTTAATGTATTACCAGAAAATGGGGAATGTTAGCTGTTAAAGACAACAAGACCACAGACTATCCATGAGCAGGTATGTCTCCAAAAAGTGAGACTCCCAGCGAGTGAGACAAATGTGTCTAGTGATTTACTTAGATTAGCCAGGAGGCCCTCTGGTGCAAACCATTCTACCAGCCAAAGTTCAACTATTTAGTGTTAAAATTATCACCACATTCAGCGGGTCGAAGTTCCTGACAAACGACGAGGTTCAGGTGCCGATTTTCCATCTGCCCTGGCCTGCCTCCAAGTTCACACTAACTACCGCGGCTGAGGTGAAGGCTTGCATGCTCGTGCCGGGTGCGCCAGGCCCGGGAAGCCGCAAGCCTCCGCCCAGGTCCTGGCAGACCCAGCCCAGATCCGCCTCCACCCTCGGGGCATTACCCAATAGGTGTCTCACGAAATGCCGTGCTCGGGACAGCCGCCGTGGCCAGTGCCGGGCATGAGGTGGGACAGGTAGGGCGGACAGCCGACAGCTGAGCGACCCGAGAAGAGCACGGACGGCGAGGAACATGTCCGCCGAAGCTGAGCCCCCTCCGGCGCACCCCCGCCTGGCGCAGTGCCTCTCTGCCCTGTCCTACGGACTCTGTTCCTTCCTCATCGTGCTGGTCAACAAGGTGGTGCTAACTTCGTACAGGTGAGGAGAAGGGGCGGCGCCCGTCTAATGATGAGTGGGTGGGCTGTAGGTCAAGGGGACACCGCACGCGCTTCCTGGACAAACATAGCCACGGGGCTTTAGTGACCATTTTGCGTGTCTGAATAGTTCTAATCCTGGCTTGCACACTTGACAAGCCGTGCGATCGTGGGCAAAGCAACTGGCGTCTCGTTGCTTAACTTCACTTACCTGTCTAAAGCGCACAGCAGCATGTCAAAACAACTGCCCACCAAGACTGAATCTCCATAACATCTAGAAGTGAACAATGTAACATTTTAACAGATATACAAAGTAGCTATATCACAGCATAAACTTTAGAAAACGGTTAATTTCCGAATCGTATAATTAGAGAACGCGACAACTTTTTAATTTATTAATAGAATATCATCAATTCCATTCTATTCATCATTAAAACCCTCTTTGTATTAACAATTATTAATAATCATTAATAGGCTTACACATTCGTAGTCCCTTCAACAGGGCGAGGGAACACACACAGAGCAGGAGTGCTACCAGCCCCTCCTAAATGCACACGGATGTGCCTTGTAATGGGCTATGCCTCGAACTGCTATCTCACATTTCTTTATTTGAAGTTTTATACAGCGTGGACCACATCCGGGTGACCCCGGGACGCCTTACAGTTGACAGAATCACTCACACGTTATAGGAAAAACACATATAGGTATGATTCTATGTTACAGGATTACATGGCTTGCGTGTACATAAGAGTCCCTTAAAAAAAATTACACGGATGGTAGGTATAGTGTAAGAGTCAGATTTCTTTGCTTTTAGTTCAGAGAATGATGGCAAACGTGACCGCGGAGTCAGTTGGAAAACTTCGTCCGATCGATAGGAGTTTTTTCATACCTCTCTTAAATGCGAAGCATGAAGGGGTGAGGGAGGACATCTTTAGCTCCATACGAAGTTTAATCCGGATTCTCAGTGCGACCTTGTTTTACTCTAGTGGAATTTAAGACTGTTCTGTTCATCCCTAGGACGTAGATTTCGGTGATAAGTATGACGTGGAGTCACAGTGCCCAGTATAATATTTTAAGCAAGCTGTCCTGAGTATGCGGTTCTTTTCTGCTGGTAGCCAGTTTAGAGAGCGCATGACAGGTAACGTGTTCTGTTGTCTTTGTTTGTGACAAGTCTTACACCTGAGTTTAGAACGGTTTTGATGGGAGTCTGACTGAATGTTGGTAATCTGCGGAGTAAAGCTGGTCCATAGTCCAGTTTGGAGAGTGCCAGGAGGTGCACTGATATCATTATTTCTCCCAGTTATTTCCTTTTCTGCACAAAAACAATCCTGCCTGTAACACAGGCTTCCTTGCACCATGGGGCAAGGGTGCCTGCGTTGGCGCATGGCAGCAGTTTGTGCCATATCTTAGTAGATATAGCACATTCCTGCTTCCTCCCTGTCATGCAGGGCAGCGCAGCACAGAGCAGCAAGTTGTCTTGCTGTGTTGCGTGAATTTTTCATAAATCATGGGCCCTAGTATCTGATCACGATCTATTAACAATTCTCCTTGTTACTCCTCTGTTGGGATGTCACACCATTTTGATGCATTCCAAGGTTTACAAGTGTTTAAAAATCTGGGAATGTACCAACATCCATGAGTGGATGCACGTGAACAATCATGCTCCACCAATGGAATGCCTTCCTAAGGCAGTGTAACGCAACTCAGCAATTTACACAACCTTGCGTTACTCTGGATTTACTAAGCCAAGCAGAGCCAGAGAAGGTGGCATTGCATGGATTAGTAAATCTCACTTAATTCATGGTGTGGTCCTTGTGACGCAAGAGCAATGCAAGGGCTTAGTAAATCTAACCCTAGGTATTGAAGTTAAGCCTGTGCAGAGTTCTCTGAGTTTTGATACGTGGAACTCCGCAAAGTGCACTAAAAACTTCGCCGCGCTACGCGGAGCTCTGCAAGTGGCCGAGTGAGTTAGAAAAAATGCTGCTTGCGGTAATTTTCAGCGCCGGGTGTTTTGTCCGTACTGTGAAATTATTGCGAACGGCACCATGCACAGCGCAAGTGGGCGTTGCTTCCTTTCTGCTACTCGAGTAGATTTTCTACTCCAGCGCCAGCATTCTCAATGCGAATGGACGGTTTCTCAACGCGAGCGGCCACTCGCATTGAGAAATACTACTACCCGTGTTGAGAAATCTCACTGGGAGGTTGATTTCCCTCGCTTGCGCTCGCCAACTTGCTGTTGACGAGTGCAAGTGACGAAAAAAGCTCCGCTACTCAGAGCAGAGTTTTTCAGAACTCTGCAAGCTGCACGTAATGCGGAGTGCGGAAAACTCCGTGAGCGGAGTAGAGTTCACCGCTCTGGCTTAATTTAAGGATGCAAATGGTGCACGAATGCCAATGCACACGTTTGGTGGTGTTAGTTAGGTGTCCTTGTAGTGAGTGACAGTTACCTAAAATAACACGCAGTAATTTGCCTTTAACAATGGTTGGTTTTTATTACTAATAGGCTTGAGTCCAGAATCAAATTGTGGACAACAGTATTGTTGTTGTTAAGGGATATAAGAAGGATTTACTTCTTATCCAGGTTGAATTTTGGAAAGTGTTTGGATAGCCATGGTTGAGTTAGTTTGAGACCTTTTCTCAGAATCATGGTATGGTGATGATTTGGTAATTTCTTTCATCACTCCCACTTTGTCGAACCCTTCTTGTGTGTTGTATTAGGTACTCCTACTCAATCACTCTGTGAGGATTTGACAGTATATTATGAGACTAAGATCAAAAATATTGTTACAAGTTTCTCTTCCCAATTACATATGTCCGATCTTACACAGGATATTGGATCTGATTCTCTAAATGCATGTTCTACATTAGTTTTGTTAGATGACTTTGGTCATCTATCCATAAGTGAGTTTCTCAATATTGACACATCTATTATATCTGTGCCGCCACTGGAGTTACTTCCCCCTAAGATATGGAAAATGTTTCCGATTTTATGTCAGCCTTATGCAATCAGTCTCTAGAGACAACCACTGCAGGACCGGACTGGGAACCACAACCAGCCCTGGCAAAGTGCTCGGCTACCCCCCTCCCTCCCCACTCGGGGGTTGTGGGTGCCGCCGAGCTCTTTCCCGGCGCCGGTGTTCTGCCGATGTTGGTACAGGGCCGATTTTGCAGCTATGCTGCAAAAACGGCCCTGTAACAAAAACGGCCCGGGGGCCCAAAACCAGCCCCCACTCGTGCAGCGCACCGGGGGATTTCCCGGTGCCCGCTATGGCCAGTCCAGCCCTGAACCACTGTGCCGTTTTAGAGGAAAAAGGCACAAGTGCTCCTTCTTTTGAAAAAGTCTGCTGTAGATCTGTTAGTGCTGAGTAACTATAGACCAGAGGTCTTCAAACTTTTGGGTGCCGAGACCCCCCTGTCAAAATTTTCAGTCGTAAGGACCCCCCCTCCTGACAAGCATTTCTAAACCTGTAGGCAGGGCTACTGGAATTATGAGGCAGGTGAGGACCAAATTACACGACAGGCTTGACTTAATTGTGTGGAATCAAATTTAAATAATGTTATGTGATGCTGTGTTATTTTGGGATAGACTTGCTTCATTATTTTGACATTTTTTGCACAAAACCTGGTTCTATGTTCTGGAGGTCACCCCATTTGGCTGATTCTCCTTCCTCTTCTGTGTGTCTCTCATTTGCCTTCAGGCAGCAGATGGCTATTAGCCCCAGGACACCTTTTGGTAACAGTAGCGCACTACAAATGTAAATAATAATAGTAATAGGCAGAAGCAGGGGAGCCACAAAACCCAAACTTCGCGGGGGGCCTACACTCCCAGGCAGGGCTGGCCCTAGCACTAGTCACAGATGGTGCAACAGTCTTTTTTGGTGCCCCCTCCCCAGTTTCCCCCTTCTCCATAAATTCCCTTACTACCACTCACCAACAATGCACTTCATCTCTCTATAGCACCTTTCTGATAAACATTTCATTTTTTTTATAGCGCTACTCATAGTTTGCTCACACTCATTTCTGTGATCTGCATGGTACATATTCTTTGTAGCAGGCACATTAACCCTCTGCACTCTGTGGATGACAAGAGTGCCCATGTGAGTGCACAGTGAGAGATGCAACAGTGCGAGAGTAGGGAAAGAGGAGTGACTGCAGGGTGAGTGAGGTGACCATATGAATTTGGGTGCGGACGTAAGTGCAGAGTGAAAAGAATGAATGCATGGTTAGTGATGGGCTTGTTTGAGTGAGATTGCAGATTGAGCAGTGAGGGGGACAGGTGGGTGAAGTGTCACATGAGTGCAGGGTGAGTAGTGTGCTTGTGTGACTGCAGGGTGAGGTACAGGGTGAACAGCATAAGTGCATTGTGAGTGCAGATTGATCGCTGTGAGTGCAGGGTGAGCGGGTGAATGGTGTGAGTGCATGGTGATAAGTTTGAGTGCATTGTGAGTGCAGGGTGAGTGTGAAAGTGAAGGGCGAGTAGTCTGAATGCAGGGTGAATTCCCAGACACTTGAAGTAACTCAGCATGTTATTGACGGGCTTAGGGTTTCAGATATAAGTTAAACTATTGCTATTATGTCATTAATCAGGGACCGAGGGTGGAGGAAATAAATAATGTGCTGATCCTGCAACACACTTCCAGTCCTAGGGTTAGGATTGCCTGCTCATTATTTTGATGACCCAGACGGTACAAAAATAAATATTCACCTAAAGCTGCATATTTCAGCTCTCATCTGTGCATACCTCGAACAGCAAATTTAAATAGAAGGCATTTTAATTGTGTTCTAGAGCTGCCTCAATCATCCATGACTGATAATTAAAGGGGACAAAGACAGAAAAGTCACATTAGGATTGAATGCATATGATTTTATTTACAATCCTATTTAGTGTCAAGAGTAGGCCTTTGCAGGCTCTTTAAACATCAAATGGGTGGTATTTTTCTTTTGGCAACCCTACTTTATATTTATTTTCATGAAATGCATTCTCACAGTACTGCAGTAAACATGAAATATAAATGTAAGGAATAGGCAGAGTGGGGGCTCAGGGGGTACTGGAACTAGAAAAACAAGCATTGAAAATGCAATAGGTCTCGCAATGACTTCAATTAAGTTAAAGCTATTTGCTTTTCTAATGGTATTGTATAGAAAAGCAAATGGCTTTAACTTAATTAAAAGTGAGACCTATTGCCAGTACACCTGTATATGATGAATGTTTTGAGGATCTATGGAATACAACCGCTTGGCCCCTGAATTGTGAACGTTCTGTCACACCAAAGTGCAAAACCCGTTTCATAAGTCTTTATTTCGGTAAAATTAACCATAAAAGACATCACAGAATAAAACACACAATATAACATTAAAGCCAACATAATACATAAATTACATAATACGCGGTTCATCACTGGCTGTTCAATAATAAAAATAATAATAATAATAATAACAATAAACTGTCAGGCTAGCTAATGCTATGCATATATTTGACTCTAATTAGCCAGGACCAGCCTAGAAATTTGGCTACTGATATGGCCACCGGGAGAGATGTTACCATCCCAAACAACCTTAAAGCCTCGTCTGCCCCTCTCATCTTGAGCTTCAGGCTAATCGGTTTTAGCCATTTTTTTCGTGGGCCAACATATGCAGGGCATACAAAGAAGAAATGACTCAAAGTTTCCTTCTGGTCTTGACACCATGGGCATGAATCCCCTACACCCCCCCTCCATTTGTGTGTGAACGACCTCAAGGGTAGCGTTCCTGCTCTAAATTGATGGAAGAGTTTTCTGTCAATACTCTTTGTTATGGCATCCCAGTAGTTCTCCAAACTAGTATCCACTTTATGGCTCAAAAATCTACCAGAGAGGGTTGATGAGCTATGTTCCATAATCAGTCTATTTCTATATGCGGCCCAGAACTGGTCTTTAAGATCCTTTTTTCCGGGGAACACGCTGGTCCTGGGGTCGGACCATAGCTGGATAAGGCCCATATCTGACAGGGTGGATTTGACCGCTTTCAACCAAGGAAGATCCCCACTACCCACTATTCGTCTGAGGTCTTCTATACCCACAGCAAAGGAAGCCAATTCAGGAGTTACCCATATTCTCCTCCATAATAGGATAATTCTCAGTTTGGCTAATTCCACAATTGGATAACAACCCAGGTCCAACATTAGAGGAAGCATGGGGGTCGATTGAGGAAGACCCACCAAGTTTCGTAAAAATTTATTTTGTATTTTCTCAAGTTGGGACAAGTTAGCGTAACCCAATAGATCTGCTCCATAAACAATTGCCAATCTAATCTTAATATTGTATATTTTCAGTGCTGGGCTCACTCTCTTAGTTAGAGAGGATCTCTGCTCCTTAACCAGTGTCCCACTTAACTGTGAACATTTTAATGACAATGCGTCTAGCTGGGCAGACCATCTTAATCAATGGTCCAAAACCACCCCCAGGTAAGTCATCTCATTTACCTGTTCTAAATTTACACCATTAAGATTAACATGTCCCAATCTTGGTCTATTTTTGGTAAAAACCATAAACTTGGTTTTGCTTGTATTAACCTGTAAGTCATTAGCATCACAAAATTCTACAAATTTGCTAAGTGCCAATTGTAGCCCCTTTTGGGTTTTTGAAAGTAAAAGCGTATCGTCCGCAAAAATTAAAAGCGGAACCTTCATACCACCCAAGCTAGGAGCATCTGTGGGAGTGTCCGAAAAATAATCAACAACTCTATTAATAAAAAGGAGAAAAAGGGTGGGGGCAAGGACACATCCTTGGCGGACCCCTCGAGTCACTGGGAACTTTTTGGTGACTTGTCCCTGCATGCCCCAACGAACCTGTGCATAATTCTTCTCATGGAGTCTTATAATTAAATCCAACAGGTCCAATGGTAGACCCATTTGTGATAGAGCCTCCCACCATTTGGTTCTTGGTACCAAGTCGAAGGCGGACCTAAGGTCCACAAAGGCCGCATAAATCACACCTTCACTTAAAACCACCACCTTCCAATAGATTAATAGGAATCTTAAGATCTGATCTATTGTGCTTACGCAAGGCCTAAAGCCGGCCTGCAGGGGTGATAAAATAGACTTTTCGTCCATCCATGCTGTGATCTTAAACAGCACCATCCGAGAGATGATTTTTTGGATGGCGTCTATGAGACTAATTGGACGGTAATTAGTAGGCAGGGAGCGATCCCCCTTTTTAAAAATTGGGATAATTTCTACCCCCTGCCAAGAGTCTGGTATCAGGGCACCGTCTGCCACCGCATTCGCTATCTTCAATATGTAAGGGACCCAGGCTGCCTGATCAGATTTAAAGAGATCTGAAGGAATGCAATCTATGCCGGGAGCTTTCCCCCCTTTAGTCTGGTTTAAGGCCAACTCTACATCTAGACGATCAAAAAGGGGATCATGACTCAGGGATCTTAGGGGGGCCTCCCATATGCTTGCAACAGGGACTACTAGAGGGCCAGGATTGCTAAATTGAGCCCCGAAATGTACAACCCATCCATCTTCAGCTATGTGGTTGGAGGGAAGTTGTGATTCATAAGAATTCCCCCACTTAAGAACATGCCAGAACCTCGATTGGTCAGAGGATAAACTCGCCTCATAGAGATCCTGCCAATGTTTGTCATCCCAAGCCGATTTGGCCTCTTTCTGGCGCCTTTTATATTCCTGCCTGGACTTTCGTATGTCGACACTGTCACGCGATTTAAGTGCTGCAAGTAAGTCGATATGGGCTTTGCGACAAGATTGGTTATACCACTTTCCCCCTCCCAATGGTATTCGTTTTTTTCCCCCATATTTGTTATTTGTTTTTGTAAAAAACGATTTCAAGAAAAGGAAAAGGTTATCGTGTAGCCTGCAGATTTCAACTGAAAGTGCAAAAACACTCATCAAGTCATTTGATCAGAAGAACTCAACCATGTACAAGACACAGGTCGCTTTAAGTAGCCTGAAAGATAGCTAGATCTCACAGCATGAGTTTGTCCCTTTATGTCAGTGTTGTGTGGCCATCCAGCATTACAATGTGACAACCAATGATGCGAGAAGAGAGTATGCAGCCTCCAGATGCTTCTATAATCCTATTGGTCAAGTACTTTCAGAGCCTCCATCTGCCACTTCTCATAGAAGCACTGGGAAGGGAAGTAGTTCATTGAGTCCAGTACTTAAACTCCCCCATGCCTTCCCAGCCGTGTAGAGGCCAAGTTCATCTGTTCCGCCAGGTGAAGATCCCTTGATGCCAGAAGACATCCTCCCAACTCCTGTACTGATCAGGCCCCCACAATCGATTCACAGCAACGTCTTTTCCTACAGCCCCTTACTGATATAGGTGACCATCCACATTGCATAGGTTTCATATAGGAACTCTGTACGCCTATGACCTCCATCACACAAAGAGAATTTATTAGCATGTCTGCCACAGTACAAATGAAAACCATATTTAGATATTTGGCTTGATCCCTCCATATATATATTATATTGCTAACCATTAAAACCATACAGTAAGTGCATTATAGGCTAACTACTGAACCCTCCTTATGCTAACCTGATATGTGGTGATGGGTAAACTGGGGCCACAGGTTGTGCAATGATTCTTGAGGTTGTTGGAGTGGAATTAACAGGAAAGCTGTATCAAGTATGTAAGAAATCTGTGCTTAAAGGGTTTAGCATTCACTGTATACTGACAGCTGTGTTAATAATGAGGCAGGCATGCTGAGAGGCACCTATTAGGGTCTTAGTCCCCTACCTTCACCATTAGTGTGGGTGAGTAAGGTTTCCTGTGCATGCTTAAAGTGAAGGGCATCTTGTAGTTGTCACTCTGGTGGAAAATGATAAGACGGGAGGACATTCGGAATCAGAAGTGGGAAGCTAGGGCAATGCTGGTGATAGATGCTCATGGGCCGCAGGAAGTTGTCTTGTAAAATGTATCTTTTTTTAGATAAACCCCTACTGTAGAGGGAGACAGCAGTGGGGCGAGCTCGCAACGTGTGGGGGCCTCCAGTGTTTAGGTCGAACACCAGGGCTGCTCTGAGCACGGGACCCACATGAAGTTATTACTGTGCTATGCGGTGCCTGAAGCAGACTCACCACAGAACTCTTGCTAGAGTTTGACACAGTTCAGCTTGCTGTCAAGGGGTTGCACATAACCACCTCCCAGATAGTCATAGGTTGAGACCACTCAGCTCACAATGTGAACCATACAGCAAACCTTCAATCCCCTGCCACAAAGAACTCAAGACAGGAACTGAAGAAGTTCAGCTGGCTCTGCATTGTTTACAGCAGACCCACAACAAAACTCATGATAGAGGTTGTCATAGTTCAGCTCGGTGTGCAGTGCTTGCAGAAGCGCCTCTCATGCCCAAACACCTCCAAGAGTATTCATGGGAAGTTGAGAGTTCAGCTAAATGTGCAGTGCTTGCAGCAGGGGGGTAACACAGGCCCCTGTGGTGCAGGGGGGCCCAACCCTTCACGATGCCCCCATTGAGCCCAAGGCCAAGGAATATCTGTAAGATATGGAAGACGGGGGGAAGGGGGCACCATTTTGCCTTACGCCCCTGGCTTGCAGCTGACCCTCCTACCCCCTCAGAGAATCATGAGAGGTGGATACATTTCAGCTCGCTGCAGTGTTCGCAGCTGCCCCATACACATAACTCATTATACAAGAGTTGCCACTGACTGCTAGAGTTGAGCTCATTTCCTTCACAGTCTCTCGCAAACCCACTGCTATCCTCGGGAGTGGATGACTCTGTACAGAGAAGCATATTTTTAAAAGTAAACCCTCCGCCTGATGCCATCCCTGGAATACGACATGCAAATGATCTTTAATGACCTGTGAACAACTCTGGCATGCCGTGCTGGAGATAAGACTGCAGACACAGCCCAGCGGAGCCCGCAGCAGCTCGAGCTGAGACATGCTTTGGGGGAGGAGGGGGGCTGAATCCCTTGTAGTCCTATGGGCCTGGGCAGAAGTGTGACTGGTAATTCGCGACCCCCTTTCCATCACTCCACCACCCACTGGGGGTCGCGCCCCACACTTTGAAGACCCCTGCTATAGACTGATTTCTTTTTTGCCCTTCCTTTGCAAAATGTTGGAGAATTTGTGAATTGAGGACTCTCTGGGTTTTTTGAGTAGCATACCTTACTGAACGAGGCCCAGTTTAGGTTCCGTCCTCTTTATGGAACGGAAGGCACCTTGGTCACAGCATTGTTTGATCTGCATATGGCACAAGATAAGGGTCATCAGGTGGTCTTAGTACTACTGGACCTGTCTACCACATTTGACACCGTCAGTCATGCCATCGTGATTGCTAGACTGCCTGAGATAGGAGTTAAGGGAAAAGCTCTGCAGTGGCTAATTTCTTTTCTGGAAGGAAGAACACAAGCAATCCACCTACCCCATTTTTTCTCCTCCTTTAGAGCAGTAGAACAGATAGTTCCTCAGGGCACCTCCTTAAGCCCGACTCTATTTAATGTGTATATAAATTAATTAGATCTCTGGCATACATTTTGCGAACTATGCAGATGGTACACAATTAATGTTAACACTGGATTGCACTTCTCATTCTCCTAGGGCTGCTTTTGTGCCCTTCGGCAAGGGTCTTTAGGCCGCCTGGGCACAACACAACTCCTATTACTGCACTGACTGTCCGAATATGGATAGTGATTTATCTCTTTCTAGTCATGTTAGTAGACTCTCCTCAATTTCCTTTGATCTAATACGGACACTTCATAAAATGTTACCTCTGTAACCGACTTGCTTCCACCCACTTGTGGAGCAAAGGATTATTATTAGCAGATTGAACTATGGTAATGCTCTATTTTTAAATGCTCCAGGTTATGTTGTTCAGCACCTGCACTGCAAACAGGCAGCAGCAGAAAAACTCTCTCTTTCCGTGCCACGTCACTCTCCTACCTCAGTGACTCTGTATTCCCTTCATCAGCTCTCTGCAGCCAAGCAAATCCAGTTTAAATTACTGTGCATAGTGCACAGAATCTTTCATCATATTTGATCTTTTCCGCATCAACGAAAATGACAACACTACATTTCGCCTAGATCTCAACGCTAAGTTAACGCCAACTTTCTGAAGGTTGCCAAATTTAATAAAGAGCAGGTTGGTGGCAGAGTGTTCTGTGTGCAAGTGGCCAGTTTTTGGAACAGCACGCTGAGGTGCTTGCTCCACTCCATCCGCAACTTCTATGCTTTCAGGAAAGCCTTGAGAACTTGGCTTTACAACCTTTAGTTATTTGCTCATGTCTGAACTAGTTTCTAATAGCTAAGCGGCAGGATGCGTTTTTAGAGAACAGTTTGCACTATATAAAATATATTAATACTAATAATAACTAACTTTCTGGTATAATTGCGTATTATGAGCAAATGGATATATATTCAATCTTGGATCTCTGATTTTTTCATTTGGTTGTTCAATATCTAGTTTGAAGAGAGTTGGTATACGAATAGAGGATTTTCTAATAGGGATTTACTTGATTTATTTTTAGACACTCTTAGAAAGTTCTCTCTTCTAGAGCAGTTTATGATTTTCGTCCTTAAAGGTAAGTTGTGTTTAGTTATGGTTTTGATTGGTGAGGCTGGGTTGGGGTTGATATCAGAGATGATGGTCCAAATGATTTGTGGATAGTTCTAGGGTTTCCCTTGAGATTGGTTGAAATAAATCCCATTAGGTCGTGAATTTTTCTTGAAGGCCTTAGTTTGATATAGGGTCATTAGAAACTGGAATGCAGTTTCTGTCCCTTGTTATCTTTTAGCACAAAAATTGGCAAATTGTTCAGAGTTGTTTTTGTAGATCTCCTGGATAGTAGGTTAGGGAGGTATTAAGATTTGTATTAACCATATTAAAGAGTCTTTTGGTCTGTTCTTTCCTGCTTTCAGTATTTATTGGTAACAGCAAATTTTGGCCTTTCTTATATGTCTTTTTTGCTGATCGCAAGGCATCTAAATTTGGGGAGAATTGTGTTATCTCAAGATCCATGCCAGTTTTCTCACATTTATTTTCTCCATAATTGACTCATTAGAGAACCATGGAGCGGATTTTTAAATTTCTTTCATTTGAGAACCATGGATGCTATTTCATCAAGAACTGAGTCTGCTACATTGGTTAGACAGTACAGGGCCAGATGTAGATGTAAGAAAGATTTGCGAACAATAGACTAGTCACAAACTGGGTTGCAACCACAAAAATGTGTGTTTGAAATGTATTAAAGTAAATTTTAGGACTGTCCACTGAAAAAGGCTAGCCAACTGAATAAACATCGAATGACTATTTTAGCGACTTTTTTAAAAAAGCGATACCCTATTAACTATTACTTAGTAATACGTATTAATGATTCACTAATAACAAATAACCTCAAAACCTGCATTTTGCATTCACAAATTACCATGAAGTTAAACCACATAGAAATTGAGTGCAACATGGAAAAATAATACTATTTTTGTTAGACTGGATACCATATTATAATGTTTGAATTTTAAAATGAATATATTTTGTTGTACAACTGAAAAAATAGATGACAGAACATGTAATTTTAGCCGCTTCCGTGCGGCGCCGATTCCGCCCCTGTGCTGGACATTCCAGAACAGGGTGCGGTCGTGACGGAACCATTCCGTCATAAGCACAGCTCAGCCGTGACTGATGATGGAACGGTTCCGTCACAAGCATCGAAGGGGTTAAGTAACATTGATTTAAAAAAAAAATAATGCAGAGTAGAATGAAAACAGTGCTATGGGTTTTCATCACATTAAGAAATAGACAGATTAATTTTTTTCTTCTTCTAAATAGTAAAACATAACATACTCCCCCAAATTATCCTTTTCAAATTTATTTCTTCAAATGTTTTTGTGAGTATTTAACAATGTATTATAGTGGCAGCCATTGGAGTGTGTCCTAACAATTTAATATATATATTTTTTAAAGATATATTCTTTTAAATTTTGAAACATCTAATGACAAACAAATGAAATAAAAGAAAAACATTTTAAGCTCTTAACATACATAATACTTTGGTATTAATCATATTGTCAACATGTTATAATAAGACAACACAAAAAAGTAAAACATATATGTTTTAAAATTAAAATAATTTTTTTTTTGTTAATTTACCGTAGTCATAAATGTAAAAAAGATCCCTGCCAACCTTGGCATGGTATCAAACCATAACACAAAAATAGATATATTTGCTGCTGGACAGTTTGGCTCCTCAGGGAAAAGACCTCTTGCACCTTGTTGTGTCCCATGTTGCCACACAGGAGCTCAGTCAACTGACCATTGGAGTTCACTTCTTTGTCCTGGGTGAACGTGGGAGCAGGTCCAGTCTTTCAGGATTCCACACAGGTCTCAAAACAACAAGTGCAGTTCTTCTGTTTTTTCTACAGATCCAGAAAGTGTTCTAAAGAAGGTGTCTTGGGGTGCCATATTTATGCCTGGCACCAGTTAGTGGGTGGGGTGACTCATTGCTCTTCCTTATCCAATGGAACAAAAGTTCAGAGGGCCGATACTACTCAGTTTTTTAATAGTTCCTGTTTGCCCAATGGCAAACAGGCCCAAAATGAAATGTGCCAGGGCAATGCCAAGACAGCCGAAGTCTTCAGATACACAACAATTTGGCTCCAAGTGCTGGGGGTGTGTATGGGAGTGCACTTTGGAAATCACCAGTATACTCCCACTTCTAACACTAAAATATAGTTTGAAGCAGTACCTGGACCTACAACAAAACCAGAGACCGAAATATGGTAATACAAAAGCAGGGTCATTCGGCAACCCAACAGGAAATATACCAGTATTGTGTTCTGGTCCTGTATGAGCCCTTTCTGGGTGCAAAAGGTTTACATGTGCTTCAGGCAGACTTGTTTGGCAGGGTTTGAAACTGGTGTGCCAACAGGAGGGGCAATAGCCCTCAACTTGAAGGTCCAGCAGAGAGGAGTTATCCCTCCCAATTCAGGTAACCTGGTCAATTAAAGTGGGCTTTTGTGTAGCTCCGGGGAGGAATTTCACACTTCATTAAGGTCAAGCACTTGATTGACAGCTGATGGAGAGTTAATACAGTTTAGCCTTCAGGAGCTTTAGAGAAGGCAAAGATAATGTTTTAAAATATATTTTTCCTAAATATGTATTGAAGTTCCAAGTTCCCCATTGGATTGTGGCTTTTAATACATGTTACAAATAGTAGTCTTATTATTTTTCTAGCTGGTCTCAAACTAGAGATAGCTGAATTAATATTTTAATCTATATTCTAGTTTTATAATCTGACAGCCAGGGCATTCCACAGTGAAACATGTTGTTTGGGGGCTTGACACTGCTTGGGCATGATAACATTACATCGCTACAGGTCACATAAAAAAAGCAATGTAACCTATTTATTAATATTTAAATGGAATGGCTTTCTCAAAATGCTTATTTTGAAAAGTCAGGATGCAGGTGTGAACTGCGGCAGTCAAGTTACAGTTGTAGGCCTAAAGTCATGTTTCCTTGTCACACTAGAGAATGGCAAAATAAGTGCTACGGTCCACATGTGACATTTAACTTTCCATCCAATGAGTGGAGTTTCTATACCATATACTATGGCCTTACAGGAGAGTTAAATATGCCAAGCAGGGGCGTGGCCCACAACATGGCCGCTTAAGATGTGCTTTCGCCGAGCTCCAGCCGAAAGCTCCATTCGAACATTAATCCGGCAGTCCGAAGGCTCGGACAACAACTGTACTTGTTCCTGAAGAGACACAGACACCCGACGATATTTGTGGGGGCAATCGGGAGGACAATCAGCCTCTGAATCGCTGCTGTGGACTCAGAAAGGCTCTGCAGATGCTTCACCAAAATGGCACCTGCTCGGAGCTGAGGTGGCTCAACTGACCCTGGGGACTGCGGTGCAGCCTTGGGTCGCGGGGCTCCCTGCCACCGGCTCTGGGAGGAGGACGCCCCCGCTGTTGTGTGGCCCGAAGACGGTTGTGTGGGCTGACTGACGGCACCCCAGCTACGGAGACACAGGTGAGCCGGCGGCCCGGGCGCGCACCACTTGGGGGACCTGATCAGAATCCGCTGTGGAGGACGAAGGAGGTCCGCTGGCCGGCCCTAAGTGATTGACTGCTTTGGGGGCCCGGGCGGCTCCAGCTGCTGCGGCAGGTTCTCCCGCGCCTCGGGCTGTGCGCTCACCCCCCAGGACGGTGCTGGGCTTGGACCAGGTCGGGCCTCAGGTGAGTTACGCCCTACCCCTTTGCTACTAGGCGGACCGCGGTGAGATGGACTAAGGCCAAGATATTGCACCTGAGTGGCCCGGTGAGGCCTTGGAGACTGCACGTGCCTGTGGATGACCACCCCGCACTGGTGATGCAGTTGAGGACTGGAACTGTCTGGTTGTGGCTGCAGTGTCCTGGGGGTCAAAGCTTCCCTGCTGCCCTTTTGTTGGAGGCGGACGGTGCGGAGATCCACGCTGGGCCTGGGCGGTTTTGAACATGCTGAACCTTTTAATCCCGCTGTAGTGGCTGAGTCGGAGGATGGGGGGGTTTTCCCCCATCGTAGTGGCCCTGCTGTGTCAGGTTGAACCGTCCCCCTTCCCTCGCCGCCGGTTGGGGGCCCTGAATCCCTGGACGCGCCGGTGGAGCTTCTGCTGCCTCTCCTGGACTGGTGCTGAACAGCGTACAAATGACGTGACGCCCTGTTGCCCGGGGCCGTGATTGAAGGTTGCCCACTGCTGGAGTGAGAGGAGACCTCCCTTACCACGTAGGTGGTCAAACCTGTCCTGTCCCCTGCTCTTCCTGTGGCTCATCACTGCGCTCCCGACTATGGGCAAGGAAATAGACCGGAAGCCGCCGCACCACGGGAAAATGGACCGCTACACCAAAGTAATCACTCTCCCCCCGGAGGATCGACTGACTAGTCATACCAACATGGATACTCTTCTCCAGGCGATCCAATCCTCCAGGATGGCACTGGAGGGGATAATAGGAGAAGTGAGCATGGTGGTGACGTTTCTGTGACAGGATCTAGGCAACCTAGCAGCCAGAGTAATGGAATCGGAAACCCGGCCAGGTGAGGCAGAGGATTCGCTCCAGGATCCCCGCAAGGGGATGGCAGACCTTCAGGCCTCGAACAAAGACCTCCAGTGGCGCTTGGATGATTCAGAAAACAGGGCGAGGCGTAACAACCTGCACTTTGTGGGATTTAGAGAAGGCATTGAAGGAACAAATACATCAGACTTCCTTTACTCATGGCTCAAGTGCACCTTCCCAGCAGATAAATTCTCCACGTGTTTCATCATAGAAAGGGCTCACAGGACGCTGATGGCGCGGCTTCCCCCGATGCGCAGCCACGCCCCATCATAGCCAGCTTCCTGAACTTCCTAGCTAGGGGCGTGATCATCAGAGAGGCCAGGAAACTTGGGGACATTAGTCATGAAAACACACGTATAATGATCTTCCCTGACTACAGCAGGGAGGTTAAAAAACAAAGGTGCTCCTATGATTCCATGAAGGAGAAACTTAATATAAAATTCAATACATTCCCCGCAAAATTGAAGGCACTATTTATAGGAAAGACCCACTTCTTCCAAACACCAGAGGAAGCTTGACAATGGATCGAAGAACGTCCTGTCCTGAGACAGATGGAAACTCCGCCGCGAACCTGTCAGTCATTGGCAGGGAAAGACCCTAAACTCTTTGGATTTCAGAGGACGCTGAGATCCTGGGGTAATCGGAGAGAACGTCTGCAGGGGACAATGCCGTACGTTACCAAAGGAAGTGGACAGGTTCGGCGGAGGAGTGGGCGATCACTAGACTCCAACCTGCCGACGGGTTCATGCAACACCTGCATCCCCAGCCGATGTGAACCCTGCACTGAGACGGACACTAGGGACAGCATGCCCAGAGACGAGGGAGAAGACGATCCCTCACAACATCTTTTGGTTGCTGAAATAGTAGCGATGAAGTAGCAACAGAAACACGTGCCTCGCAGGGAGAAGCCCCTGACTCAAACTCCTGAACACGAGCCTTAGAGACTTGCTATGGGGCCAGATTAAAACGGCTGAGTTTGGTGTTGGACGCCTTCCCCCCACTACACCACCTATTTGACCTGCAGAGCAGCTGAAGAGCTGCATTCCAATGCAGGTGAAAGGTCAGAAGAGACCTAACACTTGGACATTGGCCTGTCTTACTCCCTCTTCTTTTCCTACCCTCTCTTTCCTGTGCTGTCTACCTCTCCCCTCTCCTGGGATTTTCCTCTTCACAGTCTTTGGTTTCGCCCTTTTTCTTCCTTTCTGTTTGTTCTCTTTCGTGGGGTCATCTGTGGTGCTGCAAGAGTTTGAATTTGTGGCATAAGTTTGGGGCTGGGGTGGGCGACAGACCTCTACCACCCTTATGCACAACCTCGGGTGTATGATTCTGGTTGAAGATGTGGAAACGGGGGAGGCAGGGTGGGGGGGATGGATAGGGGTTTCAATCATTTGAATTGTTGTTATTGTTTTTTACGTTTTTTGTTGAGGTACAGTCACAGAGTTCGCAGAGCATACACAACCAACTACACCCCTAGTCCAGGGTGTTTTATTACAGCATACACATGCATACCCCACCACTGTAATACAATCTTCCATGATAGGTTTGGGGGATAGTCCCTTCACGGCCCTCACCTGGAATGTTAATTGCCTTGGAGACAAAATTAAAAGAGGGTTGGGGACGTCTTTCTTAAAACGCACTGACCCGGATGTGGTACTGTTATAGGAAACACATCTTAGAGGCAGAAGTGTGGGTTCATAGCACGAGGGGCATACACCATCCTGGCGCATGCGGGGTACACCTCCAGCTCTAGAGGAGTCGCCATCCTGATTAAGAAGTCACCTCCCTTCAGTGTGAAGCGTACGTGGATAGATCCCCAAGGCACTTTTGTGGGAGTGACAGGGTCATGGGGCAGGAGGAATGTTCCCATTCTCTCGGTCTATGCCCAGCCGAAACTGCAAACCAGGACGCTAAATAAAGTGACAGACATAATATTGGAGACACAGGGCTCAACACACATTATCGGGGGTCACTTTAACGACGTGATGCCTATTCCCATAGACCGTTCAGGAGAACATGTCCAATTGTCCCCTGCTACACAACTGGTGTGTGTTGCTGATAGACTAGGTCTGGTAGATGTTTGGCGACACCTGTCTCCGGGGGAAGGACAATACTAATATTATTCTGGTGCCTATAGGGTCTACTCGAGATTGGACTATGTGTTCCTCCCAAGTGGTGCAATACAAGACATATACGAGGTGAAATACATGGCCATGGGCTTGTCCGACCATTTACCCCTATATGTAAGAGTGGGTGAGGGGGGCTGGAGATTGTCAGCGTGGGACCTACAGAGTAATGAGGTGCTCCAGGGCATCCGAACTTATACAAAAGTCTTCTTTTCTGAAAATGTGGGTTCGGTGCATTCAGGGGTGGTGATCTGGAAAGCGTATAAAACGGTCCTAAGAGATAGGGCTCAAAATCAGGTAGCATGGGAAAGGAGGAGGGAACAGGAACAACTAACCACACAGGAGGCCCAGATTCTTACCCTAGAAAGATGGAACATCACAAAGAGAGACCCCCAGGTCCTGCGACAGCTAACAGACATGCAACATCACTATAGGGCTCTGGCCACTCAGGCGGCTAAGACACAGGCCCAGGCAACCTTGCATAGGCTGTAGGACGTAGGGGACAAATCGGGTAGGCTCCTGGCATGGCTTAGTCGTAGGGAAGTAGAGGCCCGATGAATGACGAGTATTATAGATATCCAGGGGATCACACAGACGCAAGATAAGCAGTTAGTGCAGACGTTTGTGTCCTATTATCAAAACTTCTATGATGCCCGGACCCTGAATACGCTCTTGGCCATTACAGAATACTTGACAGAGATTCATACCCCAATATTAGAGGAGGCTGATAAAGAGGGGCTAGACTCAGATATCACTGTGGACAAAATTAAACTGGCTTAACTCAATTGCGTACCCGGAAAAAACGAAGGTCCCGATGGCCTACCTGCAGAACTTTTCAAAAGGTGCATGGATCTCTTTATCCCCCACCTCTTGAATCTCTTCCAGGATGTGTCTCAGGAGGGAATCCTGCCCCTGGATCTACACATGGCCACGATCATCCCTTTCAATAAACAGAGGAAGCCCTCTACAAAATGTGCATCATATCACCCAATATCCCTTCTCAATATTGAGGTAAAAATATTGGCTACTATCCTTGCCACAAGACTTCACCAAGTAATCAGTACTTTAGTACATCAGGATCAGTCAGGTTTTTTGCCCGGCCAGGCGACTCGACTGAATTTAGACAGGACCCATAACTGGTTAATGGCGGTTAAGGACCGCGACACCCCGCTTCTTCTCCTGTCATTGGACGTAGAAAAAGCATTTGATGCGGTCCACTGGCCCTCCCTGGAGGCCACCTTGATTAAATTCGGTATGGGTCCCAATTTCCAGAACTGGGTGGGGCTCCTGTATAAAGATCCCCGGGCGAGGATTAGGGTCAATGGTCAGTCCTCCGGAGACTTCCCTATCAGAAGAGGCACCTGTCAGGGAAGTCCTCTCTCCCCAATGCTCTTTACTCTCACGATTGAGACACTGGCTTGAGCGATTAGACAATGCCCAGAGAACCAGGGGTTCCACATTAAACCGGTAGACACATGGGAAGAAAATATCTTGCTATAGGCGGATGATATCCTGCTATATATTACGCACCCGGACACTACGATTCCCACCTTGTTTTCTACCATGGCCGCCTATGGGTTCACTCGGGGTACACCATTAACTGGCACAAGTCAGTAATATACAGTCCGGGTGCCCTGTCCACTTGGCCTACCCTTCCTGGAGCCCTTCAGATAGCTCATAGTGGGTTCACATACTTGGGAATTTATCTCACTACCGATAAGAACCTTTGCTACCAGAGAAACATTCAATGTGTACTTACAAATTTTGCAGAAGATGCGCAGAGTCGTATTTCCCCCTTTGGCGACTAACTTTCCGAGCTATTGAGGCGGAATTACGCTCCCTCCTATGGCTTGGGAAACAACCGAGGATTGCATTGAGTACGTTGCAACGCAATCAATATAATGGGGGGTCTCATTGCCGGACATTGAGGCCTACTACTGGGTGAAACAGCTAACCCTGGTGAATGATTGGATACATGCCACAGGGGACCACCCCACCTACAGACTAGAGAGGGAAACCATGGCGGGACGTACTGGCATGCATTATCTCTATGGGGGACGGGGTAAGGGGCGACTTCTGCTAGCTACACAAGCCACAATAGAGGTGAGAGCAACGAAGGCAATGGGATGGGATCGTAAACTTACCAAGCAGACGCCTCTTTGGCACTGTCCCTGGCTAAAAGAAATCCAAAAGGTGGGGGGCTTTGAGGGATGGGATGCCCTACGTATCTCTACCATAGGTGACATAATTGCCAAGGGTACACTCAAAAGCTTCCACTCACTACAGACAGACTTTGCATTGCATACCTCTCAGTTCTTCAAGTACGCTCAACTTAGACATGCATGGCAGGCAGAGACCTTACGCTCCTCATCACTGCCAGACTATGCACCGTTGGAGGGGCGCAGGTTACAAGAGCACGTGCTTACCAAAGCGGTATCACTCACTTATCGGACCTTGAATAACAATGCACCAGACAGGTTGGGCAAGTTGAGGGAGACCTGGGAAGGGAACTTAGGTACACTCGAAAACGTAGATTGGGAAGCAGCCCTGGTGCACCATAGGGCGGTGGAAATTAAATCCCGCCTTCCCCTCATCCAATATAAAATATTTCATAGAGTCTAGTATGACAGGGCCAGACTTCACCAAATGGGCCGAGCCAAATACCTTATTTGTCAGAGATGTGGCTATCAGAGGGGAGAGTTTTATCATACTATCTGGAACTGCATCAAAATACATGACTGTAACCAATTTTGTTGCGATTTCTTTTGTTTGGCAAAATATAAATAATACCATTTAAAAAAAAAAAAATGCCAAGCAGGGAGCAGCCAATGTTTACATGCTTTAGGGGTCAGATCACATACACTAGGCACTGGGCAGCAGTGTCCCTTTGTGCAGAATCTAAAACACAAATAAAATTCAGTATAAAATGTGAGTGGCCAGTCAAAAGAAGCATTTTCTCACATTAGATAACATTGTATTCACAGAGTCTCTGTGAATATGAGCTACTCCTCCTTCTGTCTTATTTTTTCTCTCCATTTTCAGGAAAGAATAACCTTGAAAGAGCACAAGATCAATGAACGGTTTGGAGTTTATTGTTAGCTAGGTCGCAGTGAGGGACAGGGTATCAATATTTAGGGCTCCGAGGGTGTCCATAGTTTCAATATTCTGAGCTGCTGCTGGCCTGCAGTTGTGCAGCATGCTTTGCAGAGACATTTTATTGTATTTGTGGTGGGCAGTGTGTTGATTTTTATAAGGTTATATAGATTATGAGACATACTAGTTGGTTTATTTTTTCTCCCTCTAGCGATAGTAGGGATATAATATGCTGGTAGTAATTTTAATTTTAGTTTTCAAAATGCTTTATTCGGTTTGTACAGGTACAACCATGTAGCAACGTACATAAGTACAGTTTCAGATCGTATTTATGTAAGTTAGATAATGAAACAATTAAAATTACATCAATATCCATGCTAGTCTTATTTAGATCAATAAGGTGTATCTTACTTAAGTACAAAGTTAGATTTGGTCACTAAATTAGTGCCAAAGTCACCAATGTAAAGTGCAAAATCAAAAAGACCTATTATATGCATAAAGTGCTAATGACATGTGCAAATATGCAGAATTAAAATTAGAATGCAACGTCTGTTTGGTCACTTTAACATTTTAGCAGCAATTTGTTAGCAATAGAGGTTTGTACAAAACGCCAGTGCAAAAATGCAAAAAACCAGAAGACAGTCATTACCATAAGGTACTTTCGGCAGGTGTAAATATATAGAATAAAATATAAAGTGCATATGAATAAATACACATACAGACAATATAACTCGAACAATACGTCATAAATAAAATAAGACACATTCGTAACCTGAAATGTAACAACCAGCGGGTACACGGGGGTAAACGAGGGGAAGAAATCATATAATAATTGATTTCCTGTGCCAGATATATTTTAGGATATAAGTGGCCACACGATAACACACATCCGGGGAAGCCAAGTCAAACAACAATTGCATTGCGGCTCTTGTATTGCACATGTTATGTTCTAAAAATAATTGCTTCAGATAAAACTTTCTAAAACCAGTATAAAAATTACAAAAAAGTAAAAAGTGGCAGATGCTCTGTTTAGATTTCCCATCGCATGGACACAGACATATCCCGGGTTTTTTTTTACAGTAGGGAAGGCCACCAGATGGTGGACTATTCCCAGCCTCAGGCGAGCTAGAACAAAGCGATGGGAATTAATGCTGACAAATGTAAGATAGGAGGGAAAACCTGTGCTAAGGTTGTACTCCATGTATAATTTAAACGTACTTTGCATTGCATACTCCTTCATTCTGGTCCCTTTTACATGGTCCAAGTAAATGGATTTGAGATCACGCTTTGTTAAAACTGATTCAGTTAATATATCTTTAAAAATGTCCTGGCCAAAGAGGATCTTATACCAGGAATGAATGTGTTTTAGCCAGGGGATTTTCGAGTGTCGGTCAAGTTTGATACAATCCATGATTACTTCCTGGGTGAACCTGGTTTCTTCTTTGGCCCATATGGACCGCCATAGGGACAGGGGACGCAATGCAATCAAATCTGTGACATAATTTATGCCTAACTCTCTGTGAGTAATCTCATTTGAGGCAGAAACAGGGAGGCATAATAGTCGTTTCAGATACTTGTTTTCCTCCTGCTGGATGGACAGGGCAATCTGTGGATTATATCCCCATATCCCTGCTCCATACAGGGCAGAGGACATACATCTTGAATTATAGATGGAGATCATCTCTCGGATTCTACGGCCCCCCAGTTTAGAGGCAAATCTGAAGATGCAATTTACGTTTCTGGTCATCTTCAGACCAACACAGGATTGCTCGTTTACCCATCTCCCATCTCCTGAAAAAGTAATACCTAAGTAGCAGAAATGTTGGACAGCCTCGAGTTTATCCCTATCTAAAAAGAATGACTTGTTTTTCTTCATTTTCTTTCCACAGGTCATGGTCATTGTCTTGCCCTTGTTGATTTTGAGCTTTCTGCCCTGAATAAAAGTGTGAAACTTCTTAATTAACTTTTGCAGCCCGTTCGCGGTCCTGGAAATCAGGACCGCGTCGTCCGCGTATAAAAGGACGGGTATTTGCTTTCCATTAATGATGGGGGCATCAGCATAAGATTCTTGTAAAAATTGGTCAACCTGATTTATAAAAAGGGAGAATAAAAGAGGGGCAAGCACGCACCCTTGTCGGATCCCTCTGCCAATTTAAAAAAAGGGGGTACATTCACCGTCTGTTCCAAATCTAACCTCACTTGAGAGACTACTGTACATTCTAGCCAGGAGGTGGATGATTTCGGGTGGTGCACCCATGGCAAGTAATGTTGGCCAGAGCAGTGCGTGTTCCACCAAATCGAATGCGGAACTTAGATCGGCAAAGCACATAAACAGGTTCCCTTCCTTAGCTTTTGTGTACTTGCCGATAATAAGTTCCAGGTTCACGCACTGCTCCATAGTTCCTAAACCCCTACGGAACCCGTACTGAATGGGCGAAAGAATATTGTTATCTTCTGCCCAGGACTCTAATCTTACCAAAAGTACACGACTCAAGATCTTTAATGATGAGTCCAAAAGTGAAATTGGGCGATAATTTCGTGCTTCTGCCCTAGAGCCCTTTTTAAAAAGCGGCACTATAATAGATTGACCCCATGAAGTTGGTAACTTATCTTCAATAGCAGCATTAAAGTAGCGGGTCAAAATGGGGGCCCATAGGGTAATCTCAAATTTGTAAAAGTCCACAGGGACCCCATCCGGTCCCGGGGCTTTCCCCCCCTTACTCTTCTCGATTGCCTCAATCACCTCGCTTAGTGTCACAGAAAACAATAATTTCTCCCATTTAAAACAGGTTGGTGTGTCGGTTAAAACATTGGAATTAGAAACAGAAATAAAACCAGAGGTAAAATCAGAGTTAAAAATCCCTGTGAAGTGTGCTATCCAAGCCCGACAACTGACATACGAAGTTAGTTCAGGAATGTTGTCGTTCTTCAAGAACGGACTATTTACAGTGTCCCAGAAAAGTTTATGATCTTTGGTATCTGCGGCCAGATCTAATTTCGCCCATGCCTCGTCCTGCAATTCCTTCTTCCTGGTGGAGAGTGCAGTTTTGTAGTTATGGCGCTCTTCCCTGATCTTACTAGCGTCTCTTGGTGTGGCATCAAGTGAGGTTTTCAGCCTTTTTAATGACTGGGCACAATGGTCATCAAACCACACCGCCATGACCTTCCTTGATTTCCGGGCTTTATGCGTCAAGGATTTCTCAATAGTTTTTGTTATAGTTAGGAAGTTGGATAACAAGGTTCGTGGGCATGGTTTCGAGGACAAGCAATACTCGACTTCTCTACAACAATTTGTGATCACATTGGCGACAAATTGAGTGGGGTCAACTTTTATCCATTTCACCCTCATCCCATTTGGTCTTTCTGCTGCAATGTTCTGGATTGGTTGACCAAAGGTGTTCTTTTTGGTTCCCCAACCCAATAGTTCAACGGTTACACTGTTATGGTCACTGACCGTTTGTTCAATCACCCAGACGTTGATATAAGCTACGGAGCAAGATATCATAATGTGATCAATGAATGATTGGCTGTTTCTCCCATGAAATGTCGGGCACCTGACATTGTTCGTGTTCTTGTTGCATTCTAGGAGGTCCAGGTCATATTTGGCAAGTAGGTTATTTAAAGCACTACCATAGTTATTGTGCGGGAAATGATTATATACACTTGTTTCCCTTCCCGAATACTCCTCCCTGTGGCCACATGCCCCCTTGAGTGCATAAATACATGTTTTGATGTTGAAGTCTCCTACCCATAGGATGGCAGCTGGTTTGGATGTACTTGATAAGATCACATCAATCGCCCGCTCTATGTCAGAAATGAATATTCCCCGTTTATGCCCCGCAATGTTATTGTAGAAATTCACTACTATTAAATCTCTACTTCTGCTATGGGCCATGCGCAGAACGGAGGCGTGTTCTCCTAGGACAACATGATCACTAACGCGAAACTCAGTCAGTGCAGTGGATATCAGGGTCACAAGTCCGCCCTTGGCTCTACCAGCCTGGGATGCCACAGCCTGCACACTAAAGGAAGTGTAACCCTCAACGTGTACTTCTTCCCTGTCCCAAGTTTCTTGCAGGCAGATTATGTCATAACCCTGTTTAATAAAGTCAGCCCATATGGGGGTGTTTACCTTAGAGGCTATCCCAGCTATATTCCACGTAATAGCCCTCAGGTTCTCTTCTAAAGCTACTTGGGGTGGGTCGGTAACTGTTATGACTGATGATGTTATCGGGTTCTCCAGATAATTTCCACCGGTGCTTATGGTAGCATCTATCAAGGTTGGATCGTTAGAATTTACTACAGTGGTGTCTGTTGGAAATTCCTCAACTGTTTTAACGGCCAACGACCTAGGTTCCTCAGACACAGATGACTCATCGGCGAGAGTATCCCCGAGTCAGTCATTTTCATCTAAGGAGTTGAATATCTGGAATCTATTAGATGTTGGGACCGCATATTGACCATAAGTGCTCGTTTCCGGCCCAGGGACATTAAGGTTATTGAAGTAGTTGGGGTTTGATGTTCTGAATAAGTTCAGCGGTTGCTGTGGTGCATATTGGTTATATGGGTCATAAGGAATCAAAGGATGCCCGACTGGTTGCGCTGGTGCCTGCTGTACAGGTGGATGAGACATGTTTATTACTCTAGGGTGTTTGAAATTCTGCACGGGAATTTTAAATCCCACCTGATTTCTGTAAAAGTAGTCCAGTGGGAACAAGGTGGTGTTGTAATCATTATCTAATGGGATTGGCGCATTCAAGATGGAATCTCTTGCCCATTCGGTGGTTTTATAATTTATGATTACGCAGTCCCCACTTATTTCCTTTTTACTGGGGCCCACCCACCCTACCCTTTGGGTTGAAAGAATCTGACTTGCCCCTCTCAGGGGAAATCCACAATTGTGGACAAGCCAGTGCAAAATTTTGTTTTTAAGTGTTTCGCTATTTTCGAGTTGGGAGGGTTTCAGTTTCGGGACATTGGCAAGAATTGCCACATATGGTCTGCTTTCTGGGGGGAGATTAATCACTGCAGGAATGATGTTATTATAGCAGCTGCGTGCTGATGGATTCCCGTTTAATGAGGTATGACCCGTTGTTGCTCCACCTCTTACCCCAGAGGGCCCACTTGTGGTGTTACCTGGGGTATAGGTGTATAAGTTAGTGGGCTTGCCGAGAGCAGCCGTAGGGGCCACATTTCTAGCGGAAGGGACCTGTGAATTAGTTGTATTAGTAGCAGTCATGTTGTCCTTATTCCCAGGGGGTACATGCGAAGGAGTTGGAGTGACATGTGGACCCAGATGTTCAAGGATGTCTAATTTAGCTAGACCTAATTTCTCCAAATTTTCCACCTTTTTACAGATCTGCTCAAGTTTGTCGTTTAGGGGGGCAATAAGGAGCTTCATAGCATCCACAATGTGACACACTATAGACTCCCCATTGAGTGTGATGGGATTGATATTGCCTCTTGGTCCCAAATTTGGGCTTGACTGCGGTGAGGGTGGCTCTCTTCCGTTGGCCTGTTCTGATAATGACGAGGTTGCCTTCTTTCTCCTACCCCTTTGTTTCGCGTACCCCCTACTTGGGGCCAGTAATTTTCTATTTCGTGTGCATCTGGATCTGCGGTGGACAGAGCCGTTGCCAGTCGTAGTATCTACATAGCTATTATTAAGTGAGTCAATTGTGGGGATGGGATCATCATTATCACAGGAAATCAGGATTGCGCTGGTCTCAGGCGCATTACTAGGCCCCTGTTCCTTAGGTGGTGTAACATTAATCTGTAAATTGGGAGTTAGGGACAACCGACTATCCCTATCTTGAAACACTGCAGGAAGTATGAGAGGATCTTCCACATGGGTTGGCACGGCCCCGGGGAGACCCGTGTAAGATTGCATTAATATGGAATCGTTTGATAATGATGTCACATTTATGTTATTTTCATTGCAATCATCGGGTTGTGATATCTGCTGGATTAAACAGGTACTTGGTGGTAACGACAATCGTCTCTCGGTATTTTCAATGGCATTCGCTACCACTACGATTGTCTGTTGAAGCATGCGGTCAATTGCATTTAACGTTGGTAGCGGTGTTTTTGTTGGGGCAGTGTTCCTTGTGACAGAGCGTGTATGAATGGGCGTTTTTTTAACCGTGTTCTTGGCATTTGACTTGGGCTCCATAGGCGCCATTTACAGTGTGCTTTATAAATCAAATGTGTAAATACCTTTAGAATAGGCGGCGATTCGGCCAGGGGTTATTACCCAGCCCAGCCCCTGCAGGCCTCTGAGTGCCACAGAGGGCCTGCCCTTTGCCCGGGCTTAGCCCCGGGCACGGCCCCGCGCGCGGTCCCGCGACGCGGGAAGACCAGCCCCTTTAACGGCGCCTCCGGGCGCTAAGCCTCTACGCGACTTCCGGGCCAGTCGCGGAGGCTTCTGGGGACTGTAGTCTCTACTCCCCCGCTCTGTGGCAGTCCCGGTGTTGGAGGGCTGCGGCGGGGGGAGGAGACAGCAGGTGCGGTGTAGTGGCAGCAGCTTTTCCTCAGCAGGTCGCTCGGATCCCCAGGCAAACGAGGCTGAAGGCAGGTCAGGATCCCTGGGCGGCAAGCAGCGTGCAGGTAGGCACACGCACGGAACTCCACAAGCTTTGGCACTATTACACCCGCTCCACCGCAAGACCAGCCCCTTTAACGGCGCCTCCGGGCGCTAAGCCTCTACGCGACTTCCGGGCCAGTCGCGGAGGCTTCTGGGGACTGTAGTCTCTACTCCCCCGCTCTGTGGCAGTCCCGGTGTTGGAGGGCTGCGGCGGGGGGAGGAGACAGCAGGTGCGGTGTAGTGGCAGCAGCTTTTCCTCAGCAGGTCGCTCGGATCCCCAGGCAAACGAGGCTGAAGGCAGGTCAGGATCCCTGGGCGGCAAGCAGCGTGCAGGTAGGCACACGCACGGAACTCCACAAGCTTTGGCACTATTAATAGTAATTTTAATTAGTTTGTTATAAATAATTTGTGTAATGAAAGGTCTTTTTGTCATTGGTGTCTAGAATTAGTGGAGTGGATGATTTCGCCTGTTAGTGGTGAGCATATTGTATTGGGAGGTTTTTGGATAAGGTTGTCTCCCGCTATGTGATTTAATGGTTCTTGTGTCGCAGGAAATAGTTCCCTCAGACCTAAAAAAAACTTTGACTTGTGATTTTTTTAGTTTAAGAAGGAGTATCTCAATTGTTGAAATATCATTATGTAGTGTTTGGAGAGTTGTTCTAATTAGGTGTTGTATGTTGTTTTTGATGTAACTCAGTTATTGTTTCTGAAGTGTGTTAAGTAGTTGTGATGAATGGGGGTAAAGTACTTAATGGGTATAATATAGCCTTATAGCCCGCCGTAGAGGGCTATACCGGCTATTAAAGGCCCTCTCCAGCGTTAAAGGCCCCGAGCCAAAGGCGAGGGCCTTTAACAAGGGAGAGGGACTTTAATAGCGGTATAGCCCATCTACGAAGGGCTATAAGGCTATTAGAACATTCTGCCACTAGAGGACAGCATGTTCTAACAACAAAAAACTAAGCCTTTTGGGAGCGTGAGGGGTTTGGAATCCCCTCAGGTTCCCTGAAGCCTTTGTTCACAGCCAGAGCTGTGAACAAAGAAACATTGGAATGTTGGTGCTCCAGGCTTATGCCAGCCATTATAAGCCCAGAGCACTCCATTGTTTTCAATGTAGCTCCCAACATTCCAAAGTTCTAATATAGCCTTATAGCCCGCCGTAGAGGGCTATACCGGCTATTAAAGGCCCTTTCCAGCGTTAAAGGCCCCGAGCCAAAGGCAAGGGCCTTTAACAAGGGAGAGGGACTTTAATAGCGGTATAGCCCATCTACGAAGGGCTATAAGGCTATTAGAACATTCTGCTACTAGAGGACAGCATGTTCTAACAAAAAAAACAAAGCCTTTTGGGAGCGTGAGGGGATTGGAATCCCCTCAGGTTCCCTGAAGCCTTTGTTCACAGCCAGAGCTGTGAACAAAGAAACATTGGAATGTTGGTGCTCCAGGCTTATGCCAGCCATTATAAGCCCAGAGCACTCCATTGTTTTCAATGGAGCTCCCAACATTCCAATGTTCTAATGTAGCCTTATAGCCCGCCGTAGAGGGCTATACCGGCTATTAAAGGCCCTCTCCAGCGTTAAAGGCCCCAAGCCGAAGGCGAGGGCCTTTAACAAGGGAGAGGGACTTTAATAGCGGTATAGCCCATCTACGAAGACTATAAGGCTATTAGAACATTCTGCTACTAGAGGACAGAATGTTCTAACAAAAAAAACAAAGCCTTTTGGGAGCGTGAAGGGATTGGAATCCCCTCAGGTTCCCTGAAGCCTTTGTTCACAGCCAGAGCTGTGAACAAAGAAACATTGGAATGTTGGTGCTCCAGGCTTATACCAGCCATTATAAGCCCGGAGCACTCCATTGTTTTCAATGGAGCTCCCAACATTCCAATGTTCTAATATAGCCTTATAGCCCGCTGTAGAGGGCTATACCGGCTATTAAAGGCCCTTTCCAGCGTTAAAGGCCCCGAGCCAAAGGCGAGGGCCTTTAACAAGGGAGAGGGACTTTAATAGCGGTATAGCTCATCTACGAAGGGCTATAAGGCTATTAGAACATTCTGCCACTAGAGGACTGAATGTTCTAACAAAAAAAACAAAGCCTTTTGGGAGCGTGAGGGGATTGGAATCCCCTCAGGTTCCCTGAATCCTTTGTTCACAGCCAGAGCTGTGAACAAAGAAACATTGGGATGTTGGTGCTCCAGGCTTATTCCAGCCATTATAAGCCCGGAGCACTCCATTGTTTTCAATGGAGCTCCCAACATTCCAATGTTCTAATAGCATTTAAGGTTTGGCAGTTTTAGACCAATAATTTTGAGCTCTCCCACCTTGTATCATTTTGGAGGGATAGACGAATAGATGAGGAAGAGTTACTTTCTACTTCAATAATATTTTTAGGTGCTTCTTTGTCAGGATCGTGTATAATGGCTAATTGAGAAGGATTTGTGTGAGAGTACAAGAACTCATCCTTCTCTTCTATGTAATTAAGATGATCTTCCCAATGATGTGCTTGAATTATAGATTTCTTTTTGTTCCAGGCCAGCAATCTGGTTGGGGGGAGCGAAGAACTGTGTGCAGATCTGAATGGAGGGGGTGTCAAATTGTGTGCCATGGAAATTACAAGGATTATTATTTTGCACAGTGAGTATAGCATCTGTTGCAGTCTGCGATGGCTGAAAGGTTGGATTGCGTCAGGATTATTTGGAGTTCTTATATCTATTTCTGGTGTGAAAGAATATGACAAGGAAGAGGTTTTGTTAGGGAGTAGGTCACTATTCTTTATGGGCAAGAATATATTGTGAAGGCTTGTATATACACCTTGAGTCATAATTGTCTTATTATTGTATATTGAGACTGTGAGGTGACAGTCACTGAGTGTCCCAATGGTTCAGTTCCTTTGTATACCCTGAGAAAGTGAGTGGTAAATTGTAAAGGTTTTCTTGAACGTCTGTAGCCAGTTCTGTATATCAGGAGAGTGAAATATAAGATCAGTTTTGTTTGGTTCAGTGTTGGAGTTGTGATAAATATATATCATTAACTGCTTTTAAGTTGTTTCATGTGATGATTCTGGTTCAGTTTTGGTTAGATTGAGAGAGTAATTTGTCATGTATGAGCTGGTCCCTGTCTTGGCTAATTTGTCTTTTGAAGAGTCAGCCAAGGGGATTGATCCTGAGTTAAGATTTCATTGACCATTTAGATTTCCTACTTTGTATGAATGAGTTGTGTTTCTCCTGGTGTAGATATTTGCTATGTTTCAGAGTTTCACTTTGTAAAGGTGCACTACGAAGTTATCAGTTCTACAGATATGGTACAATCTGGTATTAACATTGTATAAAGATGGAATCGATAAATAATAACAACATTTATCTAGATATAATTGAGTCTGACCTATTAGCCACACAGTAAATAGATCGCAAAAATAGTGATCAGAACAGGCCACTGAAACTATTAATTCTTTATAGATACCAATTATCTTAGCTATGCTAAAATATTTTAGAAAGAGGTAGAGACCAAGGCTTGTGTCAACAACTGTGGGGCAACTCAAAGCACAGGTCCCGCCCATTGACTGTGAAGAAAGAACCCACCAGTTGTGTTGAACCTGCTCAACTGCATTGGTAGTTCTGCAATGGTGGCTTACATCATGTATGCCATTTTCTGTCGACACAGGAATTGGAAGGTCAGAGTTCCCTGTTGTAAGGAAATGCCTCTTTTTGCATGATCGCCCCAAAGGTTTAGACGGATGCTACTGGTTTTTCGACCCTGAGAGTGAAGTGAGGCTAGCTAACCAGATATCAGAGCTAGTGTTCTAACCCTTTACAAAATGTATGTTGAACTGGCTACCCCAATTGGCATGAGTTAACTTACTTATACATCCTTAGTATGTGGTACCAGATGTACCCAGGACCTGTAAGATAAAGCGTTCAGCTAGGGCTGCAGCACTGATTGTGCCACCCCAAGTGAAACAAAGCACATCATGGCCCCCAGTCTGCCACTTTAGACTAGAAGGGAAGTGTTAAAACTGCAAGGTCAACTTTGCCATTTAAACTTATGGAAAACCCCAAACCTCCCCTATTAATGTATATAAGTCACCCTTAAGAAAGGCCTATCGAGTTCTAATGCAGTGTGCTGCATATTATTAAGTAGGACATATACTTTCATATGCCCTAACAGTAACAGACCCACATTTTCTTTTTTACTGTGGAAAGGCTAATAGCCCCATTGGCAAATACAGAGTTACAGGCTGACCGCTCAGCCCTACTAGCTTCTGAATGGGATTACTAAAGTTGGTACTTCTTGTTATCAAATTAATCGTGACTTGATGTCCAAGTTGGATTTAGTGTCACTTTTAAGAAAAAGCAATTTTTTAGAAATTTGCCACTCTTATGCCCAGTTAATCTGGTGGTCAGTCACAGATGCTGACCACGAGACAGCCTTCTGCCCTTCTGGGGAGAATTGTAAACAAATCCCAAATATAGGAACAATAGACGTGTGCCACAGAGGGAGATTATACCTCCCCCTCACAGGAAGCCACATAGAGTGTTGCCCAACAGGTGAGCTTGAAAGGAGAAGCCGCCTTTGATAGGCAAATGGCAACCACGCTCGAGAGGGACTGACTGTTCTTTTGTTCAGGTAGACGGGCTGGCGGCGGTAAAAAAGAGGGTAAACCAGTTGCCAAACCGTTTTTCCGTGGTCATGTAGTCCACAGGTAGCCACAACTCTAGGGTGGGCTGCCAAGGTTCCCACACCAAGAAAACTGTTCAGACATCTTGGAAGTGGGTAGAATAGTGCACTCTGGGATAGCTAATATGCCACACATAGCTGGAAGTCATCATAAGGCAGGAGGGAACCTGGTAGCCAATTGGCTAGAGACCACTTCATCCTAAAGGGCAGTTTCTGGATGTAAATATAGTGGCCCTGGAACCCAGAACCTCAAATCACATCTGGACTGGAGAGAGGACTAAAAAAGGACTGCTCTGGACTGGGCAAGAGAGGCTGCACAAACCGCTGGACTGCACTTGCTGCTCCTTGGGCTAGCGAAGAGAGGATTGTTAGTTCATTTGGGCTGTGGGTGCTGCTGGGGTTCACGCACAATGAGAAAGGACCCAGTTCTTGATGTAGCACGTACCTATGAGGTGGTTTCACCCAAGAACCACCAATTGTGAAGTAAATACTTTGGAACTGTGATAGCTTTATGCCAAAAGTAAATATTTAGAGTCCTTGGGCAAGGAAATCCCCAAATCCGATATTGTGTTTTAGATATAGTAAATCTGATATTGCGTTTTAGATATAGTATTCATTGTTTTATTAGGTATCATAAGTGCAAGTGAAAACAAGAACAGCCGGCATGTGTTTTGCCCAAGAGGCCAGCAGGCCAATGACTTTTTCAAGGCTGTTTGAAAAAATATGAACATAAATAAAAAAGACAATACCAATACAGAGTAAACCGGTACATTTGATATTTGATATTTATGGGTTTTTTATAAAGCGCTACTATCGCTCCGGGAGGAGCATCCTGGCGCTGTGCCCACAGCAGATCTATTTGAGTAACATGAATCGGATCAGATGGCTGCGAGAACTGAGGAGTCCGATTGAGAGTAGATCCACGTCTTCAGGGTTTTCCTGAAAAGGCTTTCTGAGGGGGCATGCCTAAGATGAGGGGGAAGGCGATTCCATGCCCTAACAGCAAGGAATGAAAAGGTCTTTCCACCTTTTGTTTTTAATTTGATACGAGGTTCAGAGATGAAATTAGCGCCTGATGACCTCAAGCAGCGCGTAGGAGTATAATGCTGAAAGCGCTTAATCAGGTAAGCTGGGCCCATGCACTTGTTAGCTTTAAAAACAGTAATTAAAAGCTTGAACAAGATTCTCTTATGGAGAGGCAGCCAATGGAGTGCGTTGAGGGCTGCAGTGGCCGAGGACCTCCGGGGGAGTTTTAGGACGAGTCTAGCGGCTGCATGTTGAACGGTCTGTAGTTTTTTTAGTGAGGACTTCTTGATGCCTGCGAGGAGACCGTTGCAATAATCCAACCGGGATAGGATAAGTGCAACCGCAACTGATTTCCTGGCTGAGATGGGCAAGAAATTAAAAAATTTCTTTAATTGCCTGATTAAACTGAAACAGCGTCCTGCGGTGATGCGCACATGTTCATCGAAGCTGAGGGAAGCATCGAATTGAACTCCCAGGTTGCGAGCTGACACAACCGCATTAGGTGGTGCTTCAGAATTTTGGGGCCACCACTCTTTAGGAAAAAAGAGTGTGCCTTTACCGAGAGGTATTATTTCGGTTTTGGCGCTGTTACACTTCAGGTGATTCAAGTTGAGCCAGGAAAAGACTTCTGAGAGGCAATTTTGGAGTCTGATGGTAGCGTCCGGGATTCTTTTGTCAATGGTGACGATGAGTTGGGTGTCGTCAGCATAGGACGTCACTAGAATCCCATGTGACTCAATCAGCGTAAGGAGGGGGGCCATATATACATTGAAAAAAAGAGGGCTTAAAATGGAGCCCTGAGGGACACCTGAGATGATGGGGCATTCACCAGAAAGATAGGGGCCTA
The DNA here is from genome assembly GCF_964261635.1 of Lissotriton helveticus. Classification (NCBI taxonomy): domain Eukaryota; kingdom Metazoa; phylum Chordata; class Amphibia; order Caudata; family Salamandridae; genus Lissotriton; species Lissotriton helveticus. The sequence goes on from NC_136059.1 coordinate 938,266,904, forward strand.
AGGAAACCGTTTGAGAGCGATTGGACAAAAATGAAATTATCCAAGCAAGCGCGGAACCCGAGACACCAATCCCACGCATCCTGCTAATAAGGATCGCATGGGAAATGGTGTCGAAGGCCGCGGTAAGGTCGAGCAAGATGAGGACAGCCTGCCTGCCCTCATCTTGCAAGAACTTGATGGTGTCAGATAACTCGATCAAAGCGGTTTCTGTGGAGTGGCCGGGGCGGAAGCCAGATTGCTGTGGGTGCAAAATATGTCGATTTTCCAGAAAGTGTTTTAGTTCCTCATGAACCAATTGCTCGGTGATTTTTCCTAGTACAGGAAGAAGGGAAATTGGGCGCATATTAGTCAAGTCGGTGGGGGATTTATTTTGCTTTTTCATAAGGGGCTTGACTATGGCCTTCTTCCAGTCAGAGGGTACAGTACCGGAGTGGAGAGATTGATTCACAATAGCATTAATTAGAGGATTAACAACTTCAACGAGATGATGAAGGATGACTGGAGGGCAGGAGTCCGTGGGGGCGCCTGATTTACACGCCAAGATGGCTTTATGCGTTTGCTGTGGGGAGACTGGTGTGAATTGGTTGAGTAGAGGCATGAATGAATCGAGTTCTAAGGTTGAAATGGGTGGGGGGGGGAAGTCCTTATGGATATTCTGAATTTTCTCCTTGAAGAAATCTGCGATTTGATGGCAGAGAGTTTGTGAGGAGGGAATTTCACATGCCAAGGCCTTAGGGTGAGTGAAGGATTTTACGATATTGAAGATCGTTTGCTGCTTCTGGTTGGCTGAATCTATTTCGTGAGTAAAAAAGGCAGTTTTTGCCCTTTTTATATCAGTAAGGTATTGTTTTCTCTGCAGAATGTATAACATAAGTCACAAACATATAGTCGCATGTAGTCCATGATCTGCAGGAGCCCCAAAGTAAATAGAATAATGTGCAGGTATGGCGAAGAAAATCGAGGATAAGATAAGGATGAATTAAGGAGGGAAGAAAAGTAAACATATCCCGTTGTGATGGAAGGAAGGCCAAAAAAAGGAGTGGTCCAAGTAGGAAAACGGGAAGTCAGGTGCAATTGAGGTAGGGCTTGAAAACACAAAGGTAAAGGCTGAGTTTTATATACCATAGCGGGGGAAAGTGGTCAGAGAGAAAAGATTTAATAGACGGGGAAAAGGGAGTGAAGCTTTGGGGGAGGAAAGAAACAGGTTACTGAGTTAGTACACATATAATTAGAGGCACAGTCAAATGCAACAATGTGACAATATTAAGCACTGATATTGAAAATTAATACACATACCATTTCAATACATAATTGAACTGTAAGAGACTGATGTCATCAAAACAGTGTGCAGTCAACAAGGTTAGGAGAGAAATGTGTACATGGGAGAAACCACTGGTGTTGGAGAGCGGATAAGAAAGCAGGTCTGATGTGGTTAAAAGAGGATCGGAATTAAGGCAGTGGAGGTAACAGAATAATGATAAATTGTGTTCTAAAGTGATTATAAACTTAGGTTGTGATGAACAGTAAACATTTTTGCATGGGATAGAAAAGTGCCAGAGCGAAACTTACAAAAACGAAAGGAGTAATAAGGAGGAAAAGAGCCTCTTTTCCTACTTATCCCTCCTTTCGTTTTCCATTTTTCTTTGACAGACTTTACATTACATGGATTTTTTACTCTTTCCTTAGACGCTTTTCCGTTTGGTTAGTATTGTTCAGGCACTTTTCTATTCCATCACCATAAGTGTCTGAAACTATTCGATCACTGAAGGCAGCGGAGGTTGAACCCAAGGCATTCTACAGACACCACAGTAGTGGCCATATTTGGTCCACACCAAGGAATATCATAGTACTAGGTATATGATGTCCACTTGGGGGTAGTGAAGATGAAACCCAAGGCATACCACAGGCATCACAGTAGTGGTTTTATGGGGTGACTCATAAGCAGTGAAAGTGGAATCCAAGGAAAATCAAAGATGCCACAGTAGTGGATCTACAGATTGACCCGGAAGCAGTGGAGGTGGAACCCAAGGAATATCACAGATGCCACAGCAGTAGGTCTGTAGTGATCAACGAGGGGTAGTAGAGGTGGACCTTTGTAAAATACCACAGTAGTGGGTCTATGGAGTCCACCCAAGTGCAGCAGAAGCAGAACCCATGGAAAGCCAGATACCACAGTAGTAGGCATTTGGGATCCACCAAGAAGCATTGGCTGGGAAACCAAAGAATACCACAGACACCACAGTAGTAGTTCTTTGTCTTCCAACTAGGAGTAGTGGAGGAAGAACCCACAAGAATATATGTTACTGTGCTGAGCTAGTAGGATTCAATCAGTTACTCTGTGGACTGACGGTACTACATTGGCTATAGTGCAGTGTTCTTCTACACTTTGCAAGTGCTTTCCATCTGGTCAAATAAGTTGCTCTTTTTGTTTTGCTTACTTGGTAGTTTGTTTCTTATACAGTGATCTATGTGGGAAGAGTTCTGGTGAATGCAAGAGAGTTGGAGATGTGTCCTCAACTTGTGCTTAACTTTTAGCCTAACCTTTAGCATGGCATGGAGCACAGAGATGTAGGTGGGTTAAAATCCCATTTGCATATACCTACCATGATTACTTGCCTACCACAATGACCTTTTAAGATTGTCATATTTAACTAACTAAGGGGTCGATTAGGATCGCGGACGGACTTGAGTCCGTCCGCGACCCCAGAGGAGGAGGGAACGTCCGCATGGGCTGCGGCAGATTAGGATGTGACCGCCAGGGTGGCGGTCACATCCTCTATCTTTAACATTGCGGCGGGTGCAGCTTCAAGCTGCACCCGCCGCATTTGCGTGCCCAAAGCGGCAGGCACCGCGCGGTGAATGCTGCTTTGTGCATGCAAATGCAGGGGGGTACCATAGGCACCCCCCATGTGCACCCCCACCCCCCACTTCACCAAGAGGGCCCGCAACAGGCCCCCAAAGTGAATGTCCGTATGCTTTTCCCCAACGGAAAAGCAGCCGTGGAAAAGCATATGATTTCCTCCATCCTAATATGGCTGGCGGTGTCTGATAGACACCGCCAGCCATGTTAGAGCTTTTCCGCCGCGGTCGGAAGGCGACCGCAACAGAAAAGCTGCGGACGGATTTCAAGACCCACCGCCATCCTAATATGGCGGTGGGTCTTTTGATGCTCCGCAGTGGTTTCCCCGCATCCTCCGGGCCGGCGGTGGCTTCCGCCAGCCCGGAGGATGCGGGGAAAACCGCTATCATAATCGGCGCCTATGTATGTTAAAATGAAACAAAGCTCATGGGCACTAACATATTGAGTTTACTCTCTTAGCCGCTGAGGCTTTTTCACCCCCAGTGCTGCGCTTTTTAAAAAAATGTTTGGGGCACTTTGTGATTAAGCCATTATTCCTTTTTTCACAAAAAGTATCCAGGTCATATTTGAGTGCCGTTTTCTCACATGTTTTAAAATCTAAAGGTACCCCAAGGTTTGTAGATCCCCTTGAAGGAACCAAGAAAAAAGCCAAAATATAGCCAACCTTTTTTGGGGATAATGGGAAAAAGTTCTGTATAAAAGCATTTTATTTTTCTAAAAAGGGCATCAACAAAAAGTTTGTTGTGCTAAACATCATCTTTTCAGCTTCCAGGAACAAGAATAGTTGCAAAAAACCCAATTGTTTTTCACACAGATTTTGCATTTTTCTAAGTGGTAGTCGATTTTTCCTGTGGTTTTATCCAAAGGCTTCATGCTGGCAATCTAAGCACAACAACCGAGCTAGCCACCAAAATTGACACCATATCCATAGAAGGAAACCTGCTGAGAACTGATGGGCTGAGGAAAATAGGTGTAAAAGTGTAAAAGACAGAAGAGTCGGTAATGCACATTAACAAGCATTTACAATGCAATGGTCTCGGCATTATTAAAGGTAGAGCTATTGGCATTGCTCATGACTTTTATTTTTTTAAATCATAAATAAATGGCATTGTCATTTACATTGCCAATAGCTTAATCGTTAAATAAATGGCATTGTCATTTACAATGCCAATAGCGTAATCGCTCGCAAATGCAGGACCTATTGCATTTACACCCACACAGAGCCACACACACAAAGCCACCCACACACACATACAGAGCCACCCACACAGAGCCCCCCACACACACAGAGCCCCCCACACAAACACCCAGAGCCCCCCACACACACACATACAGAGCCCCACACACACACACCCAGAGCCCCACACACACACCCAGAGCCACACACACACACCCAGAGCCACACACACACACCCAGATCCACACACACACACACACACACAGAGCCACACACACACACCCAGAGCCACACACACACCCAGAGCCACACACACACACCCAGAGCCACACACACACACCCAGAGCCACACACACACCCAGAGCCACACACACACACCCAGAGCCACACACACACACCCAGAGCCACACACACACACCCAGAGCCACACACACACACCCAGAGCCACACACACACCCAGAGCCACATACACACACAGGAGAGCAAGCACAGCGATGGGGCAGGGAAGCAAGCACAGCCAGGGGGCAGGGAAGCAAGCACAGCGAGGGGGCAGGGAAGCAAGCACAGCGAGGGGGATTGACATGCATCTTGTGGTATTTGGGGGTATTGCCTCTGCAAAGAGGTGAGGAAGGCGTAATTAGACCACTCAAGCAAAGCTAGCTGGGCTCAGTCAAATGCTGGCCGATAGTTTCTTAATCAGAGTGTCTAGTGGTAGTGCTGTAGGCAGGTGGAGTGGGTAAAGGGGCCAGCGAACCGTCAGGCCCAGTACAAAAGCTTTGCCTCGTAATTACAGCCCTTTAATAAGCTACCCGGTCTCCCAGGGGGCTGCAGATTTCATTTCTTCCTGCGCCCCCCTCCCACCTCCCTGTACAAGCCAGGCTGTGTCTTTTGAAGTGCCAGAAAGCTACTTTGTCCAACTGAGAAATGGATAAGGAGTCGTAAGGGTGTTGAACAAAACCGCTGAACTCCGTAAAAATAATTTTTTCCCCTGGAAGGGTAAGCTGATAATGCAGCTTTTCCGTACATCTGTAAGACATCAGGCTCTGTGAAACCTCAGTCACTCCCGAAAAGTCGTACGGAGGAGGGGACGGGCAGTCCTTTCTGTCGGCCCCACTGCTGCCTGGGAATACATTTTTAAAGAGAAACTCACATGTTCGACTCTTTGATGTAGCTGAAACTTTGATCATTGCGCGGCAAGCTTTTTGCCAAGTGAATAGTTGGGTTCATTGGCCAGTAGCTGGGCTCTTGGACAGCTGTGCTTTCCAGTGGACCTGCATTGAGCAGCGGAAATCTAGTCCTCCGGTGAGCAGTCATGGTGTTCTACTGGCTGCTGTGATATGCAGCGGCGAGCCCTATTCTCCAGTTGGCAGAAGCTCTGTATTAAACAAAAGACTAATCCATTATCCTACAGCGGGCTGATTGCTTCACATGGCCGATGTTGTTTCCAGGAGCCAGCCATGTGTTGCAGCCCAGGTCTTGCTCCCCCGCCCAGGTCTTGCTCCCCAGTAAGCAGCGTCATTCTCCAGGCCAGAGTGACAGTCCTATCATCCGACGGGCAGCTTCAATTTCCTGCTGACCGTTCTGTATTTGCACCCAGAGCCTGGCACCCCTCACCACAGCGCCCCTCACCACATCCTCCACCGACCATAACAAAACGGGACAAGGCCAGTGGTTCCTCTGATGAGTGGTTCACCTGGCTCAGACAGAGCCCCCGCCCCCGTGGTGGACTGCCTGGGTGGCCATGGGTGTGTAAATCATTCCAGATGCCCAGATCGTCCTACTCCTGCCATGTGGAAATCACTCTGGTTTATTGGATGCTTCCAAACCTAAAGTGTTTAGGTTAAACAAGACTACAAATCCCATCATGCAAAGGGAAATAAACGGGAACCTATTAGCTATTCACGGACAGAACTGGGAAAGTTGAGAGCTATGTTACTCCTAAAATCGGACTTGGGGTATGGGGTGGCTGGGTCAGATAGCACTCTTTTCCCACAAAGTCTTGTACAACCCACGATGCAAAGCCTCGCTCTGTCCGCTCTCACACCTTGCGTTTAGGACGTGTGGGATGGACCCAGCTTCCCAGCTCGTATAAACGCAGAGTAAGTGCTGGGGTTTGCATAAGAAAGACCAGAGAGCAGCCTAAAAAAGCCGCCAGCTGGTACCGCGGTGCCCCCTCGCCTCTTTCCCTGACCCCCAACTCGTAGGGCTGATAGAAGCCCCCGCACTGACCTCCCCTCCCAGCTGCAAGGGCTCCAGACTGACTGCATTACGGATGCTGGGAGAGCTGTATAGGTTTTGCATAAATAAAATTATAACTTATGGTATGAGTGTTTAATTTCCTTGAAGCGGCTTCTGAGTATCCTGTGGTTGTCTAGAAATCTGAAGACCGGCATTTGCGGGAAAGGAGGCAGGTCGGTGCGGGCGACGGTGCACCCAAAGACCACAACAAAACAAAAAAATGGCGGCCGTAAAGGCCTGAAAATTTCGGATTTGGGGGTGTGTTTTTGGCGTTCTGAGTGACGGATGACGTCACAGGTGGAAAGAACGCCAAAAACATGCCCCCGAATCCAAAAGAGACGGGGCTTGATTGTAGTGATGCCCCTCTCCTCCAATGGCTGGCCTCCGTTTAGGAAGCCAGCGAATGGAGGAGAGATGGAGGAGAGCGGCGGGTTCAAGCCCCGTCTAAAAAACATTAAATCTCCGACCAAAGACTGCGCAAGCGCAGCCTTTAGGTCCTCGACCTAAAAATGACATGGGAACCCTGCACAACACAATCTGAACCCTGAAGACCTTGGTTCACAAATTTGAAGAGCAAGCTGAATATGTGGGAGACACTCACAATAATCTACGCATCCCAGAGAAGGTTGAGGGTCAATCAATGGAGCCCTTTTTGGACTACTGAATATTCAACTCCTTGAAACTTTAAGGGATTGTGAAACTTCTTCAGCATCATGAGAGCAGACAGAGGCTAGTGTCTCTGCCCCTCTTGTAGTGCTGCCTAGAGGTGTCATAGGAAGACTCATAATTATAGAGACATTGATGTTATGCTAGAGATACCAGAAAGGAAGCCACCCCACTATATAAAAACCCGAAGATTATGATTTTCCCGGATTACATAAAAAAGTACATCTTCTAAGAAAGTCATACGAAAGGGGTCAAGCAAAACCTGAGATCACTCAACATATAATACATCTATACAAATAGAGAATCATACATGAAGGTCTGTCCCATTTCTTCAATATGATGCACAGTGCCTGGGACACTGATAAGAAAGAGTCAGACTTGGTGAGTCTTTGAAGAAGCCAGCACCATGGGGATAGGGTATGCACTCCTTATTCAGTGACATATAATACACGCAGTAGGCTAGAATATATATTTCTATGAAGAGAGAAACAATACAAGTTTGCCAGCTTGACCATGTAGGAAAGCGGACTATTATTTGGGGGTGGCCAAGTGTCCACCTTTAAGAATAAGGCCACCACCGGCTAGATGTCACACAAATTAAATAACATAAAACCAATGCTCAATCCCTGGTAATGTGACACAAACCACTCAGGCTTAAATCAGAAGAAATGTGTACAGTATTTAGGCAGTAGATACGGTACAAAAGGGGGTGGTGATGGACGGAGCATTTGAATCAATCAAACACTCACACCCAGTCAAAAGATCTAGGTTTAATCCATCACCGTTCTTTAGCCCACTCTGCCACCCCAGTTCAGACATGGCTATATGCAAATCAGTCTGACCCTGATCAGTTGACTGGGGGTGAGTGTTTGATTTGTTCAAACGCTCCGTCCATCATCCCCTTTTGTATCGCTTTGTTCGCCCTAAGTATGGCAGGGTATGCTCAGACGTGAGTCCCTTGTTCACTTGGCCACTGGATTCAAGATAGCCTGGCTGATGAGGATTATGAATCCGAAACCGGTCCCAGGATGCTTGTTTCCGGTCCAAGGAAGACATGGCTTGGCAGTTCGGGCTGGACTGTTCCCATAAGGCACAGGGTCAGACTGATTTGCATATAGCCATGTCTGAACTGGGGTGGCTGAGTGAACTAAAGAATGGTGATGGATTAAACCCAGATCAGTTGACTGGGGGTGAGTGTTTGATTTGTTCAAACGCTCCGACCATAATCCCCTTTTGTATCGCTTTAGGCAGTAGATAAACAGTAGAAAAGCCACACAAAACACTATATAACTCAACAACCAATTTTAAAATAAAGAGAAAAGTGTTATGAGTTAAATAAAGGCAAACCAACAAAAATTCAATAAGAAGAACCTGATGTGAATTTTTAAAGAGAGTGAAAAAGTACCAAGAAAACTAATGTGACCAATGTAAGGCAGTGGTTGCTGTAGGCCAGGACCAAGGTGCAAGTTGAGGCTGACCACAATGGAGCCTGAGTCAGATACCAGGAGGGCTGATCCCAGTAAAAGTGTAGCTGTCAAAAGGTTCCAAAAATATCTAAGGCCCTCTTCAGAAACAGACTTTGTCACTTTTTTGAAGAAAAATGTTGAAATTCCATTTACATCCCAAAGCAGAATGGGACTTTGACACTTTTGAAGAAGGAAACTATCTCTGAACAGGACGAAGCTGAAATACAATCCAACACTATGAACACCTGGTTGGATACTTTTTCCAGCAGGTACAGCTAAGGCTCTGAAGCCTTGGAGTCAAAGTTTTCAAAAGTTTCCAAACTTTTGTCTAGTCCCCAAACAACCACAGGTGTACACTTCAAGGCTCCCCGAGGCCTAAGGGGAAGGCGCTTAGGCAGAGGCCCATACCAACGTGCAGTCCCAGATCAGTTGCCACTGTTAAACTGGGATTCTTCATAGGAATCTCCTCTTTTATGTCCCTAGAGTCACCCAGGGGATCAGCCTTATCAGCCTCATATCGTGTAGGTAATAGCGATGGGGCGGTGGGGCCGGGTGGGGGGGATTCCGATTGATGGTGCTGAAGGAAAATTAAATATATCATTAACTTTCCCTCTGCATCATCCCTCGAAATCCTCCCCCACACGGCCCTACTGCCCCACAACTGTTACCTGCATGGACCGCTTCTGAACCTTAAGATCTTTGGAGATCCTTGTGTCCTTGGATTTTAAGTGGAAGGGGGAGTCCAACCTTCTCAGGTCCTTCTCACAGGTCACAGATGCCAAGTGCAGCAGGGTCAGTCAGCCTGATATCCTTTCACAAGCTCAGCAGTGTTCTGAGGAACGTTGGATGAGGGTGCAGATTTGAAGGGTTCAGCAGCCTATGGGCCACCCTAAGAGATTCCTAGTCCCTCTCTGACCAATGGAGTAAATGTTCCAGGGTCCTAGCCTACCTACCTTTTCTGTAGTTCATGTTTGCCTGATTGCAAATGGGTCCAAAATGCAATGTGTCACGGAAAATTCAAGGTAGACAAAGTTTTCAGCCACACTTAACTTGGGATCTATGGCAGGAGTGTGCTATTGATAAGGTTGACTAATTAAAAAGCAAATCTTTTAGATTAACAGTTAAAAATGTGCAATGAATAACGTAACACTCAAAGTTGAAATGACACACATAAATTAAATGTACAAACTGCAATAGGCAGTCAAAGCTTTGTGTATATGCAATAGAAATACTAAGAAGAGCATGCTTCGTTGAACTAGAAGGGAATCTAATATTGCTGAACTGTGCACAAATATAATTTAGAAGTCTGACCTTAATGTAACATGCTTAGAAATGTTTGTCATAACTGCAGAATCTTCCGGTTTTAATCCAATGTATTATTTTACTTACCAACATATTGTTTGTAATGATTAACTTCTGATCCTCACCCTATTTCACATATGCTTGAATAGAATAGTTGCACATTCAAAACAATATTTCTTGTTCGTATTAATGAAATGCATTACTAAACAGTATTTTGCAAAGCTAATGTTTCTTTTCTTTAACATAGTTCATTGTGTACACAGTGAAACGTTCAATATTTAGAATGTCGACCTGCGTTCGATGCCTATAGAAGCTGAGGCTTATGTTTCCAGAACTTAACTGCGTAAGAATATTTGTAGCTAACTTGTGATAATGCTTTGCATTCTGCATGTATTTTCGTGAGAAAGGAAGAGCCAAACTTGCTCAATGAGGAGAACTGCGATTTGATTGGTCCAGAGAGGAAGAAGTCTGCTACAATGTCTGCAACATGTATTCATGTCTGTTATATTAGTGTGTGTTCCTAGTTAATTTCAATGTCGGCCCGATGCTTTTCTCCACTCCTTTCCTACCTTCTTATCCTAGGCTGATGGTGGTGGCTACTGCTGCTTCTGTTCACCCATACCTTCATTTTGAGGGTTTATATTTGTAGATTGCTACTGCAATTGTACAAACACTTATTTGAATTATTGAGACTCGCCTGAGTTTCATGAACTTCTCTTTATGGGAAGTTCTGCTGCTTAAAATTGACTTTGAGCTTTATGCTCCTTTATTCTCACAATTTTTTCTTTGAAATGTAACTCTTAATGGGTTCTACTAATTCTGAAATTCTGATCTGAACTTTTAGAATAGGTTTTATTCCTTTATGGAATGCTCTTGATGCCTTATTGTTTCTATTAGATTCTAATCAAACATTTTTATGAGAATTTCTGTAAACTTACTAGATACTTATTGACTAATATGAATAAAGAAATAAATAGAAAGCTAACTACTAATCTTTTAATGAGAATAAAGCTTATAAAACGTATTCAAACTTTCATCATTGACTGAATTTTGAATTGTTTTTTTAAATGTGTGCTTGCAATGCTGAAATAGCTCTTTGAATTATAATACAGTGGCAAAGATCTATCACCTAGACGAGAAGAGACCATTGTGGTAATGAGGCTTAAACCCCATGAATGATGGTAATGGAAACAGTGAATTATATTTTTTAAATTTGTCCTCAATCCGCACTGTCAGTTTTTTAGTTGCAGAGATATGATTGCACCTTGATCAGACAGCTATAAATAATTACCCAAGCTAGAATTAAATACCTGAATCCTGAAATCCAATGCCCGGAGTTTGAGGAGCTGACAAGGTATGATTTCTGAAGGTGTTTGCTGTTTTGGAGGTGTTAGTATTAATAGGGTGATGCAACGTTTATTGTATTTGTGTTATGGTTGTATAATGGAGTTAAGAGTGAATGGTTTGTTGAATGAACATGTTTACTGTTTCTATGTGAAGAGATTGAAGAGTTTCTGATTCAGCGTAGTCTAAGATCTCGGGATAAAGAATAAAGGATAGATAGATGCTAAATTAAATGAAGGAGACACTTGATATATACATTAAAACAAGTGTAAAAGACACTTGAGTAAGCAAACGTCAAATGCTATTTCTTGTTTGCAGGTTTTGTGGTGTAGAGTGTGAGCTACCATCACCTATACAATTGAGATAGAAATACCAATAATCTGTTGAAGTTGTTTAACATTGATTGATGTTAGCAGAACCTAATTGCGCAAAAGGGTGAAGCTGCATTGATTAGGGTGATTTCAGGCTGGTCGAGATTTCACTTGGGACTGTGGGATTCTTTGTGTGGATGAATTACTATGGTTTTCTATATAAAAGCAAACAAGAATTTATATATGTTTTGTTATTGTCATTTGAATAGTTTTGTTGAGAGAAATTGTAAAGGAGGGTGAGCTGCTACGTGGAGTGAGATTATACGTCACAGTTTTTTGCGCTGAGATTGGTTGTGTGGTGTGCTTATGAGCTGGGATTGGTTGGTGATGTCAGGGTGCCGCACTATAATAGGTCAGTCTTTGTGTGGATATTGCATTAGGACTTTTTAACAGGCTTCAATAAAATAACAACTGTAAACAGATTGGAGTAAAGGAAATCTCATATTTACAGACCAGAATAAAAATATTGAATTGAAATTGTTGGGTTTGCAGTTTAGCCGGAATCATGAAATATTTTAAAGAATTTAAGTGTATTGTGAAGAGTGATGTTATAATTCCGATACACAAGGGTAAAGAGGCACCTCCTAAGGGTATGTATCCCCATTATATATCAACTGAATTGGGATTACATACATGGTTAAGGCTTTGTCAATGACGTAAGTTCACTGAGAAGGAATGTGCATTAAGATTTCCAAAAAACTGTAGCTTTGAGACTAGAACTATTGAGAGATTGAAAAGAAAATTGTACAAAATGAAACTGCTCCCCGGACCTACACAATAGGAAACCTTCAATAAGTGGGAAAAGGTTGGCCGAGAGAAAGAAAGGGAAAAATATCAGAAAAGAATAAAGAGGGCAATGCGTAATTATGCAGATGCTCAATGGAATGAAGGACAGCAGAGATGGCGGAAAGCCATAATCGAAGGCACTAGATTGTATCCAGCTATTTCTACAGATATACAGGAGAAAGGGAAGAAGAAAAAGACCCAGGGGAAAGATAAAGAGGAAAAAGAAAATGAGACGGATAGTGATTCAGGGGGTGGTATTTTAGAAGAAATGTTGGTTGCATGACCTCCGCCTTATGTAACACCTACTGAGAGTGGTTCCACATTAAGCAGTATGATAGCTACTGCCCCTGCAGAAACTAGAGTGGTAAAAATTGAGAGACCCCTTCAAGTATTACAGATTGCCCCACAACGAGTTGCCCAGCCACAGGCTGTTCCTCCACCTATGGTAAATCCACCTGTTATGCATGGTCCGGTGCAAGTGCTGCAACCAGTAATTGTACAAATAGTGCCTAGACCAGTTACAAATACCCCAGTAAATGTTAACTTGACTTCAGAGGCTCAAGGAGCAGCAGGAGGTTTACTGACAGCAAGATTTATTACGACTTCTCAGAATTCAAAGATTGTTGTATGGAGACTGCCTCAGACAGTTCAAACATTAAGAGGAAGGGGAAGGCTTGTTTTTACAACATCAGTAACCCCTGGGGAAACACATTTATTTGAAGATGGCATTTTTCTACCATGGTTGAAGAAGCATAGTGCAACAGTCCACATAAGAACCTGAAAAAGAGATACTAATAAATATTTCCAAATGAAAAGTTGAACTGGAGGAAATAATTAGGGGATGTCTAGAATTAGAGCATTTTTTTAAAGGGAAAAAATTGATCTGTGTAAAGAAATGACAAGACGAGCAGTGATTACGCATGATAAATTTACCGAATTGGCTTCGAAATATGAGGTAGATCTTTCTAAAAGCTTTCCTTTACAAAATATTTACAGGGTTCAATTGGATGATGAAGCAATTGAAACAATGCATTCTTCAGGAATGGGGTTACACATTACAGAATTAATAAAATATATTTGTAAAAGGAGTGAAACTGAAAAATTAAAAAACAAATGGTCATGGAAGCATAAAAGGAAAAGAAGGAACCTGAGTTAATAGGAGAAAAGAAAAGAATGTACAGAGTGAGGAGGTGGCTATGGCCTATATATTGAGAGAATTAGCGGGAGGCGAGTATGTCCATGCAACTTAGAGTAGAGGGAATCTTTCAGCTTTTACGAAAAAGTTCCCAAAATTAAGAGACAAACCTGTGCAGTGGTGCACTCAGGTTGATCGATCTGTGAAAAATTCAAAAGTGCTGTGGATTGATTTGAATACATTCTTTGGTATTATGGTACCAAGTGGTTTGTGGACTGAGTTTAAGACTGCTGTACAATGGCCACATGAAGAACCAGCAAAAATGGCACGCACTAATGCACCATCTCCTGTAGTAATGGAAAAATATGAAGCAGTGATTACTTTCCTGACAGGCCAAGTGCCTCCAAAAGATCTTAATTGGTTGAAAATGTATTGAAGGACACAAGAAGCAAAAAAAATCAGTTTATGAGTACTATGAGCGATTGCTGCAGGTGTTTGAGCAGTACAGTGGAATAGAATACCCTGATGAGAAAGACATGAGAATTTTGTATCTCAGTTTCTTCTAGGATTGGGACCATAGATCAGTTTGCATATTACCCAAAGGGTAATCTGCTGGCACAGCATATTACTTGATGCGAACCTGAGATATGCAAAATGTATTTGTAAAAGGAGTGAAACTGAAAAATTTAAAAACAAATGGTCATGGAAGCATAAAAGGAAAAGAAGGAAGCTGAGTTAGTAGTAGAAAAGAAAAGAATGTACAAAATGAGGAGGTGGCTATGGCCTATATATTGAGAGAATTAGCGGTAGGTGTGTATGTCCATTCACCTTAGAGTAGAGGGAATCTTTCAGCTTTTACCATAAAGTTCCCAAAATGAAGAGACAAACCTGTGCAGTGGTACACTCAGGTTGATCGATCTGTGAAAAATTCAAAAGTGCTGTGGATTGATTTGAATACATTGTTTGGTATTATGGTACCAAGTGGTTTGTGGGCTGAGTTTGAGACTGCTGTACAATGGCCACGTGAAGAACCAGCAAAAATGGCACGCACTAATGCACCATCTCCTGTAGTAATGGAAAAATATGAAGCAGTGATTACTTTCCTGACAGGCCAAGTGCCTCCAAAAGATCTTAATTGGTTGAAAATGTATTGAAGGACACAAGAAGCAATAGAATCAGTTCATTATTACTATGAGCGATTGCTGCAGGTGTTTGAGCAGTACAGTGGAAGAGAGTACCCTGATGAGAAAGACATGAGATTTTTGTATCTCAGTTTCTTCTAGGATTGAGACCATAGATCAGTTCGCATATAACCCAAAGTGTAATCTGCTGGCACAGCATATTACTTGATGAGATCCTGAGATATGCAAAATATTGTAGTGATGAACAAGAAATGAAAGAGAAAGATAATAAATAAAAATTCATGTAGGCTCAAACAAAATTTGCACATAAAGGGTTTCAGAATCCTTCTTTTGCAGGAAATCAGGGAGGTATGCAAGGTGCTGTTGTTCCACATGTGAGTTTTCAGAGAAATCCAGGAGATTTTGGGGGTCACAAGGTAGAGGTGTTCCGAAGGATCCAGGTTCAGGTTTGGACGTTGCAACGCTAAAGAAGATCGCACCTTGGCATGTTTGTAACAGTGGTCGGGCATTGAAAGAGGGAGTGTAGATTTAATGCTGATAATGCAAATGGAAATGTGCAAATGCAGAAGGGAGTACAGATGCAAAATATACCAGTACACCAAATGCAGGTGATGATGCAAAAATGTATTCCAATGATGCAGGTCCCACCAGCTCAAATGGTCCCACAGAATATGGGTTTTCCAAGATTTAATTAGAACCCGATGCCAAAAGCTAATAAAAATCCTTTTCTAAACATGATTCAAAATACATTTCAATAATTCCCTAACTCAAATCCGAATGCATTTGAGCAATTTTCTGTTTTTGATAATGATGGCCCAGGCTCTGATGCGTCTCAATGACAGTGCCTGAGGTGGAGGAAGATTGTGTGCTTGACGCAGTCTTAGAGGTAGACCAGAGTGGTCAATTCGTAGAAGGTGAGGTGAATGGACCCCCTATATCTTTCTTTATAGATACAGGCCCCACAAGGTTCACTGTTAGATATGTAAAAATCCCAGACCTACCCCTCCCTGGAAAGAAGTTCCAAGTTATAGGAGTTTCAAATAAACAGATTATCAATCCGTTTCAGAGAAGGTCCCAGTTGAACTTTGGCTCATTTGAAGAAAATCACCAATTTGTTGTTTTGTGACACAAGCCCAGTAAATCTATTAGGGAGAGATGTATTGTCAAGTTAATTTGTACAGTTTACTGCACACTGGTAGGTGTGGAGTTCCAGACACATAATGAAGATGTAGAGAGATTAAAACGGTACAGCAAAGACATTTTCAGGATTGTTTCCATTAATGACAATTGAAGATTTGCCCGCAGGTTTGAGGGAAACTGTGAATCAAGAAGTATGGGATTTCACAGGGAGGGACATTGAACTGATTAAAGGAGTAGAACCACCAGTCCCAATTACCTTAAACGCAACTTCAGTATACCCAAGAACACCACTGTACTTTCTGACTCTTGAAACCATTGTAGGAATAACATCAGTAATAGAAAACTTGATACAGAAATGGATTTTGAGGGAATTGATTGGGAGTCCATGTACCTCTCCGATCATGGGTTTACAGAAACCAAATGGGAAGTACAGAATAGTGCAGGACCTTAGGAAAATTAACAGCATAGTTGTTCCATGTTGTCCAGTGGTTCGATATTATTGCAAACTCCTTGTACTGCAGAGTGGTGTCCTGTCATTGATCTTTGTCCGGCTTTCTTCTCAGTGCCATTGCATGAAGATAGCTAGCTCCTTTTTTTAATTTTTTTTTTTTTAGCAGAAAGCTTTGGCATGGTGCCGAGTCTGACAAGGGAATATGGAGAGTAGAGCAATCTTTAACCAGAGTTTGAAAAATAATCTGGAGTTATTACAAATGCCCTACAGATCAGTCTGTGTGCAGTACATAGACTATCTACTTCATCAGAAACAAAAGATGATTGTAAAGAAGATTCCATTGCTTTGTTGACTCAGCTGGCCAAAAACAGACATAAAGTGTCACCATATAAACTGCAGTACTGTCAGAAAGAAATTCAATATATGGAATCAATTCTTCAGATTAATCCACCTCGAGCACAGAAAGAAGTCAGCTTGTTTCTGGGAATAGTTGGCTACTGTAGACAGCAGATACAGAACTTTTCCCTAGTGGTTTAGGTTTAGATTGAGGGGATTTGTAAAGCGCATGACTACCATTGGGCATCTCAGCGCTGAGGTGATAGAGGATGTAAGCTGTTAGTTGTCGCAAAGCCTTTATTGAGGCTGACACACAAAGATGTGTCTGATCCGATTTATTTTGACAATGAATGCTTGAAAGCCTTCCTAGAGCTGAAAGAAAAACATTATCATGCCCCAGCACTAGAAATGACAGATTACAATAAATAATTTACTTTATTTTGCAGTGAGCCAGAGGGCTGCACTTCTCAGTGCTGACTCAAACCCATGATGATGCTCGGAAGCCTGTGGCATATTTTTCAACTACCCTTGCCTGGCTGCCTCAAAGTGGTTGCCACGGTGGGCACTAGTCTGGAAAAGATTGAGAGCATAGTGAGAGCATAGTGATGGGATATCCTACAACTGTAATGGTCCCACACTTTGTGGAGCTTCTATTGACACAAACAAAAACTCAACACATGACCATAAGCTCACCAGATATGACCTGAGAATCTTGTCATCTGCCATGTAGTTTTGAAACGCTGTCAAATTGTAAATCCACCAACTTTGCTGCCAATAAATAATACTGTTAGTGATGAAATCAAACATGATTGCCTTGATGTCACAGATTTATGCACTGAGCCTAGACCTGATTTTAAGTATGAACCCTTGATTGAGCCCGACCATCTAATTTTTGTCAACAGCTCATGTCTGAGAAATAGTTAAGGTAATCGGAGAGCAGCTTACATTATTTGTACAAAAAATTATGTTGTCAAAGCTATATAGCTACAAGGGGTTACCTCAGAACAAGTTACAAAATTGATTGCCCTTAACAAAGCATGCAGTTTAACTGCTCAAATGACAGTGACTATATTTACAGATAATCAGTACGGCTTTGGTGCAGTCCATGATTTTGGCCAATTATGGTCACAAAGATTTTTTATGACCTCTTCAGGTACCCCAATTAGGAATGAGGTGCAAATGAAAGATTTATTGGAAGCCTCACAATTGCCTGCAGAAATTGCTGTTGTTAAATGTGCAGCTCATCAACATGGGAATTGCTACATTGCCATTGGAAATAGGTATACAGATTCAGTAGCATGATATTGTGCTTTGTTGGCCTGCAAATGGAATGGAAATTTCACATGTGAATCTGAGAAGGACACTTCATTTTCAATGTTGATGAAAGTAACCAATACTTGGGATGAAATAAAAAGAGTACAGGAAAATGTAGAACAACAGTTGGATCAGAGCAGGTTGTGAGAAAAATGCTAATTAAATATGAATGTCAGCATGTTACCCAATAGTTTGTTATTCCCAATGACATAATACCTTCATGGCTAAATACATTTAGGGACGGGTGTCATGGTGAGACTCTTCAGGTAAATATTGGACTAATCTGAGGTACAGCATGCTTACAGAAGACCTGTGTCAATGGTGTGTGACATGTCAACAAATGAATGCAGGAAAAAGCCCACGTTACACTGAGTCATATTGGGAGTCAGGTAGTCCTTTCAACAAACTGCAAATGGACTTCATCGAAATGCCTGTTTGCAATGGGCTGTAATATGTCCTTGTCATAGTATGTGTCCTCTCGCGATGGGTGGAAGCCTACCCAACCAGAAGAAATGACAGTCTCACAGTAGCATAAAAATTTTATTATGAGAACTGATTCCTAAGTACAGAATGCTGGTTTCTCTGGAATGTGGGGTACTCACTTTAACAATGAGGTCCTGAAGATGATTTGCACAGCATTAAAGATTGAGCAAAGACTACATTGCAGGTATCGACCTGAGGCTTCAGGTATAGGTGAAAACATGAATGGGACTATTAAACCTCAACTAGCAAAAGTTTGTGCTTCAACATCACTGAAATGGTCAGATGCTTTATCTTTGGTGCTGATGAGTATTCGAAGTATTCCTGATAGGAAGACTGGTTTATTGCCTTGCGAGAGCCTAATGGGCCATGCAATGAGGCTTCCTGCTGTGCCTGCAAATGCACTCTTCAATATCACAGATGATATAATACTCAATTACTGCAAAGGATTGGCTGATATGGTCCATTCTGTTTCTTACCAGGTTGCAGCAGCCATTATAGATTTGCATCAAGAACAGTGCCATGACCTCAAACCTGGTGAATGGGATGTGATCAAGAAGCACGTTCAGAAGAATTGTTTGAAACTGAGATGGAAAGCCCCTTCCAGGTTATTTTAGTAGCAAAGACTGCTGTTAAATGTGGCCAGAGTTCCTAATTGGGTGCACACATCACACACCAAAAAAGTGAGAAATCCAGAAGAAAAAATTGTGCTGTTTCATCCTGAACAAAGTGCATTGGTGACCGCACCACCACTAGCTGAGAGACCACAAAGAGAATTGGTACCGAGAACACAACAGCAGCAAGGAGAAGAAAGGGGTGAAGACTCATAGACTGCAACACAAATCCAAGTACCTGTTGTTTCATGGAGTGACATCGAAGCCTCCAATGAAGAAGAAGCAGAGACTGACTTTCTACTTGGAAATCTTAATGAGACAATATCAGTACAGTAGGAAGATTTGGGTGAAGGAACAAGCACTGAAACTAGAAGAGTCACCTGTAGAGTTGAATGACCACAAAACTGTAATCAAGGAAGACTGAGAAAGAGCATATCAGCTGAACGAATTCCAACAACTATTCCTAAGGAGACAGAGTCAAGTGATGAAAGTGAAAGAGAGGGAGATCATCAAAAACTGAGGAGATTAAAAAGAGCAAGAGTGCCTTGTTGGAGGTATTCAGCACCTGAGTGGTCTTACTACGAGGACCAAGAACTGAATGTCAGAATAGATGAGGTGTGATGTGAGATCTGAACTGTTTAAGCCTCCATGATTTCATTACAGTAAACATTGTTGGGATAAAATATAATTGGCAAAGATGAACTGTGCAATCAAAAAGATTGTAGAAAGAGATATGGAGACTGACACTGACTAGCTCATGTTTTATTTTAAAGAAGATTACCTTGGCCCAAATTTGCTGTAGAAGAGCATTTAGAAGAACACGGAGTAGGGTTAAGGATTGTCTATAAGAAGATTGCTTTACCGAAAGTTACTATTCTTAATACTTATAAAATTATGCATTGAACTTTGGACTTGAATGCATCTAGTCTGCTTTTGGAGAAACATGTGTTCCCTTAGAAATAAGTGTAAATATATTATGTGTTCAGTCTTCATAATAACAGTAATAATTATTACAATAGTGCCAGTAGGGTTTTATTTCACAACCGAGAAAGGCTTTGGAAATGCAAACACAGCAAGAACACATACTTTCCTGAATAATGAAGAGCAATTGAAAGCTTCATTAGTTGCATACAATAGAGAGGATTACCCAACTAATGTCTATTCTAGATTAGTAAAGGAATACACACATGCCATGGGAGCAAAAGACTACTATGTCTATGTTCATTTACTATCATCGGCATCAGAAGTCACATATTATTCCATGCCATTATATTATGGGATTATATGTAGTATACTGTTTTCACTTGTAGATAGATGTGAACATTTTGAATATTTCTATTCTTGCTATGACCTAATACTTTCTAGAGTGGCTTTAGTGGCAAATATGAATTTACAAGCGCAAGCAAAAGAAATGGACACAGCTCAATGCTATTTTATGCACACATACCTATAGATAGTGTTGAGGCTTATCAAAACAATTCAACCTGATAAATGTGACCACTAGAGAAAGTTTTCTTTATGACTTTAGAGGAGAGAAATACTGACTTGACACATAGGAAAGATAAATGCAATGATGTTTTGAAAAATGTTAGGAATAAAGAAGACACATTTAGAAAGAATTGGTTTTGTTTTTTCCCCCAATGTATTTTTTCCACTCTTTTCCTATTCCCAAACTGACGGTTGTGGCTACTGATGCTTCTGTTCCTCCTAACTTCATCTTGAGGCTTTATTTTTGCAGATTACTACCCCAACTGTACCATTACTTACTCAAATTATTGAGACTCAACTTAATTTCATGAACTACTCTTTATGGATGTTCTACTGCTTAAAATTGGCTTTGAGCTTTATACTCCTTTAATCTCACTGTTGTCCTTTGAAATTGAACTCTTCATGGGTTCTAATAACTATGAAATTCTGGTCTGAACCTTTAGAATAGGGTTTTACTCCTTTATGGAACTCACTTGATGTCTTAGTTGTCTATTTGATTCTACCAAACCTTTTTATGAGAATTTCTGCAAACTTACTAAACATCTATTGACTAATACAAATAAAGAAAAGAATTCAAATATACCTTCTAATCTCTTGATTAGACTAAAGCTTATAAAACGTATTCAAACTCTCATCATTGACTGATCTTGGAATTGTATTTGAAAATTCTCTTCGATGCCAAAGTAGCTTTTTGAATCATTATATGGTGGCAAAGATCCGTCACTTAGGGGAGAAGAGACTAGCGCTGGAACAGGGCGTAATGGAAATTGTGAACTGTATTATTTAATTATGAGGTAGAGGCCACAGGTGCCGCCTTTAGAAATGAGGATTCAGGTTTGAGTCTCAGCATCGGCTCATCATCCGGTGAAAGACCCCTTGACTATGAACAGTGCTTAGATACCCTCACCTTTATTTATTTATTTAAATGTGGCCTCAATCCACACTATCACTTTCAAAACTACTTATGTCCTTTCACATCGAACACTAAAATCCAGTGTGAAGCAGGCCCTGGATACACAACATAAAACGAGACAGAAGTATAATATGACAAAGCAGGGTCTTTCAGTAACCAGGCAACGAATAGACAAGAATTGTGATCTGGGCTTGTTTGATCCCTTTAAAAGGCACCAAAGATTTACGTGTGCCCCAGACAGGCCTGCCATACAGGATTTGACACAGTTGTGCCAATAGGACAGGCAACAGCCACCACCTTGATTATTCTAATGAGTTCAGATGGGTTATCTCTGCCCATTCAGGTTGGCCTATCAATCAAAGAGTGTCTATTTTGTGGGTTCTGAAAGGAATTTCATACCTCTTTATAGATGGGGCAGCAGCAGCTGCAGGCTAGGCCTAATTATTTAATAACAATACTTTTTTTGACAGTTATATTTTCTAACTAGCTAGAAGAAATCCAACTTTACTAATGAACTGGATTTTTTAAAACAGTTAGGAAACGTTCTTGAACTGTATGTAGGTGTTTCCTGCTGGATAATGCTGAAATAGTAATTTAATCTGCTTTACAAGTATTTCCTCTTGGAACAACTATACCAACAACAGTGAAAATAACTGTTGAGAATGTAGTCACTGTAGGTACATATTTATTTATTTATTTATTTATTCAGACATTTATTAAGCGCACAGCTACCCCCAACTAGGTGTCCCGGCGCTGAGGAATGCAGCTCAGGGGAGAGAGAATTATTGACCCGAGAATAGAAAGGTTTTTAATTTGCCCCTGAATTGAGACTCGACGTCCATGAGCCGAAGGCTGATGGGTAGTGAATTCCAGAGTTTTGACACTACCACTGCAAATGCTCTGCCACCCTTTCTTACTAGACGGAATCTAGGGGTGAGCAGAAGGTGAAGATGGTTAGACCTGAGATTAAGGGAGGAGTGGACTGGTTTTAATCTTTGTTTCAAGTATTTTGGGCCTTTTCCGTTGAGAGCCCTGAAAGCAAGGACCAGGGCCTTAAATTTGACACGGGCCGTGATCGGGAGCCAATGTAATGTCTTTAAATGGGGGGAGATAGAGTGTCGATAAGGGACTTTGCAGATCAACCTAGCAGCGGCGTTCTGCACAATCTGCAGCCTATGGAGGAGGTACGCCGGTAGTCCCACAAACAGGCAGTTCGCATAGTCCAAATGCGAGGTGATCAGGGCATGTATCACCGTCTTCAGTGCTTCCGTCGGGAGGAAGGGGGAAATTTTCTTTATCATGTGAAGTTTCCCGAAACATGCTGAGGTGACTTTCTGGATGTGTGTTTTAAAAGATAGATCATTGTCAAATTGGACTCCAAGATTGCGAGCCACTTTTACCGGAATAGGTGGAGGGTTGAGTTCCTTTGGCCACCAGGTGGAGGGCGACGACGGGACAGTTTGATTAAAAAACAGCACCTCCGTCTTATACTACATACTAGCCTTCATTTAGGCACCACTTATTGGCGCTATGCCCCCTACCTTATGGGCAATAAAATAATTTTACAAGTAACATTTTTAGCATTTCGAATAAAAAATTGTAGGCCTTTTTAAAGAGTTTCTTTGTACAGGTCCATCTGTAACCATAAGAGTTTGCAGGCTATAGGTGACCAGGCCTCAATAGTGGCCTGTGTCATGTTTTAGGGTCCCTAAGTGGATGGTGTAAGATAGTGCATCTGCTCACGTGATATTTAATTTTACAAGGGGGGTGCTGTTTTAACAACGTATACAATAGCCTTATAGTAAAATTAAGCATTCCAAATGGTATTTTAAGCCAATTTTGACCTTGTTTTAGGGATCAGATTACATATAATGGGCACTGGATAAGAGTGTCCCATTGTCAGAGTTCAAAATAACAAGTAGATTAGTCCCACAAAAAATAAAAAAACTGGGAATGACTACTCAAGAAGGGGTCATTTTGCAACAGACTTAAGTATGATTTTTTCAGGCCATTCCCAGGTCTAGATAGAGTATGAAGACACCAAGAGTAAGAGTAGAATCTTTACATAGCACTGCAAAGCAGAGACACTTCTTCACCATGCCTTTGCTGGCACAATTAGAGATAAGCTTGAGAAATAATTTATTGGGAATTGGGCAAAAACTGTGACAGGGGCAAATGTATGGGAAGCATTTAAAGAGATTCTGTGGGAAGAACGTATGTCCAAGATTTATGGAACAAGGCTTCAATTAGAATGAACACTCCTCGAACAGGAATAGAATATTAAGATATAGAAGGAGAAAGCAGTAGAAGACTCTGTGGGGTTGTGAGAAGACAACTGGTGGATAACCGGACTACCTTAGAAATATTAGGAAGTACCAAATACAGTCAAAGCATTTACAGGGAAGGGGCCAGGACATGAAGGCTTCTGGCTACTAAAAAGAGAAAGGCTACTGACTCAAATAGTGTGTCCTAAACGTAATAGAGCAGAGGACATCATTACAAAGGCAGCGATAAATAAAATCACCCAGGCCCACTTGGTGTACGTCTTTAAGCAGAAGAGACATAAGGACACGGAAAATATAAGGGTATTTCTAACGAAGGGGACAATAACTAAACTAACTGTAGAGTAAAAAGCAATGCTAGATTTGCCAGTCACCAGGGAGGGACTGATCGTGTCCACTGGGGTCATGCAAAGTGCCGGGAACAGATGGATTTCCCATAGAATTCTACCAGACCTATACAAATCTCCTTGCAAATGGAATATTCACAGTTTATGTAGAGGCATCAGAAAGGGGACAGCTGCCACCTATGAGAGGCTAGACAAAGGGCATAGCTGAGGTGATAAATTATCCACAATTGTCTGTGCTTGTTTCATATGTCAAACTACTTAGTAAACTGCTTGCCAAAAGACTAACAGGAGTCATTACAACACTACTAATGCAGGTTAATACCTCCAGAGACATACAGCTCAGAACTTGAGATGCTTGACAAACTGCACTGCCTGACTGCATCGCAGGACTGCTATGCATTAGCAATGTTAAACATAGAAAAGTCATTTGATACTCTGTCATAGGAATACCAATGAGAAGTATTGGGCTACCACGGATGTGGTCGGTCGTTTAAAGGATGGGTCCAACTACTTTACTCCAACCCAACATTTAGGGTAAAAACAGGACAAATAATCACAGAGCGTTTCAATATCAAGCGGGGAACGTGGCATTAGCTGTGGAACCCTACCAAGTACCCACAGTTGGGTGTGTGCTGGATAACAGATTACGAAATATGGGCATGCAAGTCTTGCATTATATAAATTAGATATACTCACTCAATCTGGGTAGAGTGTTGGAGGGATTTAGGTGCTTAGTAAGTATTCTGAAATATGATCCTACCTTCTGTGATTGTCCGAGTCTCCTTAGCTAAGAAGGTGCCTTCCCCGCAATGTTTATATGTGCTTCAGGATCAATGTGCCAATTGATGCCAAGGTTGTTTTGAGAACTAGATACATTTCTGGCATTGCTGGTCTGGGTGAGCAAATGTAGCTGGACTAAACTTGAATTGCTGAAATTACCAGTGAAAAGCAGGACTCCCCGACATTGAACTATATTGTATGGCATCAATGCTACAATATGAGCTAGGCTGGTTTGAACAAGCTGTAGGAAAAGACAAAAACGTCCTACTTGGGTGAATACTCTCAGGTTATCCTGCATGTGTAGTGTAAATAGTTGTGTGGTTCCCAGACAGGCTGTCTTGCAGCGGGAGAGGCAAAGTTACAAAAAGTCCGTACGTAGTACTGGCAACAACATAAACTTCTTTAAATTAAATCAATGCACAGAGCATAAGTATGAGGTTTTAGTGCTACTGGTATTATTAGCTATTGAGGCTCATGACAAAATGTAATATGGTAAAAAATGTACAATTTTATTCTCTTATTAAGTATATACAAGTTCATACGGCAATTAAAAACACATGAAAAAAGTCATTATCATAACAATTTATATAAAACATATAAAACAATTTTAATTAAAACAAAGAATATTAAAGTAGTCGACGCGGCGTTTCGGCTTGTTTTGTGGTACACCTTCCTCAGGACTGATTCTAGGTTTCAAAGAGACACAAAGTTACAATACATCCCACAGTTTTGGGCACATAGAAGTTCATGCACATGAGCCTATTCTATTTTTTTTATATCAATGACCTCCAATCTTTTACACAGTGTTGGCCATACAGTCTAAAACATTACTTAAATTTTTAGCAAAAGTTAGCATTTTTCTTTACATTAATACAAGATTCCTATATGTGTTTACCTCTCCCTTGGACCGTTGGTCCACTGTCATTATGTGTACCCCCTTCTCAAAAGATTGCCCATTTGGACAAAACTTTAAAGTATTCTTCCCATACCTTTTATGTGTGGGTATTTTTTCATGAAGAAAAAACTCTGTTGGATGATTCATCAATTTTCAGTGGGATTTAAAAAAATAAATAAAGTAGGCTGGTCCTTCCGGTCTCAGCAGTCTCTGTGATAGAGACAAGAAATATGTGTAGGATTACACTTTTAGTTCTTGTACCTATTTGGGTGTCGAACTAGATTTGTATTACACATACCTTTCGGGAGAGTGGGATAAATTAATTCTCTTCCGTATTCAATGCCCTTGTCTTTGAATTCAGGAGCATTTGAGAAACATTTTAAAAAAAATTCTGTAAACAGAAGAAGGGAATTTTTACTACTAGATTCTCCTTCGTCACATTATTGATATATCTTTTTAGTAATTCAGGACATATACCTACATTGATTAAGTTCTTAAAAGATGATGCGCTGTCAGGTGGGCCACCGTATGTTTACTCGACGGGGGGAATGTGTCCTATGAATATTAAGGTACACGTCACCCTAGGTTAACCTACTGAGTCGGTAGCTATATTCCTCCATATGTTACTAATTTACCAATAGATCCTTGTAACTGGCCAATCGTTGCAACTCCGAGACCTTTCTCAATTGGGTCACCAGTCCGGCGAAAGGAAAATGTGGAGCCTGGGGGATGACCTCCCGGTCCTGCCCTTGTTTCTAAATTTTTTAGGAGAAAAACAAAGAAGTCTACTCAGGCCTTGGTGTAGGTGCCATGCCATCTTTACGTCTTAGCAACAGTTCTTAAACACTCGAGTCTACTGGTTCATGCCGTCATTAAGAACTAATAAACCAGGAGCTCCTCTCACGGAACACTGGCGCACAGCCGGTCATCAAGTTGATGACCTCAGGTGGTGCGGTCTGGAGACCGTGACCGGGAGCATGAGAGGTGGTAACATAGAGGACAAAAGAAAACATAGGGAGCAGTTCTACATGTCTACTTTAAATAGCGTGAGATGCGGTCTTAACTCTAGAGAAGACTGGGAAAAGCTAATAAAATGATTAGTGTAAAATGATTAGTGTACAACATAGGAAGACACATTAAATGGAAGGTGGATATGACCAAAGCATCACGGGCTACCCTTATTTTTGTCTTGTCTTGTCTTTCCCTATAAAATGACTAAAAGAATGTCTGTATATAAATCAAAGACAATGGCTGCAACACCTATATATACCTCCATATGAGGCTTGGTATATTTCTATTAACAACACATGCGGATGTACCAACTAGTTCCAGTGTGCTATCGGTAAATCTGGTATCTCTCACAATTGCGCTGTAAGGGGTAATGAGAACTTAATCGAGGCACATACAACATATAGTAGTTCCCGTATTCCTTTGAATATAATATGAATAACGAGAAAATGTGATGATTAAAATTATAAACATATCATGAAAGATTATTGAAAAAAAGAACATAATAAAATTAAAAAAAGAAACTCGGCCTGATTGGGACACCGGGGGACGCTATGACAACGCGTCTCTCGTTAAACCAATCACCGAATAGGAATGTTCACTTTCAGCAACCAATGAGAGCCATAGTGACTGCGTGAAGCCTAGTCACCATAACAACGCGTTTCACTATGAACCAGTGAACGCGCATGTGGGTAATAAACCAAGACCTATCACTAAACCGGGAACGCTCCAGTGTGGATGCGTCCGGTTACCATGACGACATACGCCTGATTGGCTGCATTTGAGCCAATGAGGGGTTTGGGCTCATCAATCCAATCAAAAGCCATGAGCTATTTATATGCCCAAAAGAGAAAGTGACTTTGTACTTCGGCAGAAACGGCTGTTACGAAGCAAGGCGCTGTTACGGGACACGGAGCAGGGAGGCCGATTTTCATCTTTGCGGTAAGCAGCTGCTTAAATTCAGGAACACAGGCGGCAAGATGCTGCCATATGAGGGGCAGACTCTTCTAAAAACAAGATTGGAATATAGAATGACATAGATCAGGAGACGCTAGTGTGTAAATAATGGAAAAATATCTGCTATTACAGAAATGGGGAAAAGTGTAGGGATAATGCTATAAGGCATAACCCAGAATAATTGGAAATATGGGCTGGCACAGTTATATTAAATGACTTACATCTCTGGCAAGTAATGGCCAAGATTATGACTTCCAGTTTATGTTAGCCATGTTTTGTATAATGGCATGAACCAGTAGACTCCAGTGTTTAAGAACTGTTGCTAAGAAGTAAAGATGGCATGGCACCTACACCAAGGCCTGAGTAGACTTCTTTGTTTTTCTCCTAAAAAATGTAGAAACAAGGACAGGACCGGGAGGGCATCCCCCAGGCTCCACATTTTCCTTTCGCCGGACTGGTGACCCAATTGAGAAAGGTCTCCGAGTTGCAACGATTGGCCAGTTACAAGGATCTATTGGTAAATTAGTAACATATGGAGGAATATAGCTACTGACTCAGTAGGTTAACCCAGGGTAACGTGTACCTTAATATTCATAGGACACATTCCCCCCGTCGAGTAAACATACGGTGGCTCCACCTGACAGCGCATCATCTTTTAAGAACTTAATCAATGTAGGTATATGTCCTGAATTACTAAAAAGATATATCAATAATGTGACGAAGGAGAATCTAGTAGTAAAAATTCCCTTCTTCTGTTTACAGAATTTTTTTAAAAATGTTTCTCAAATGCTCCTGAATTCAAAGACAAGGGCATTGAATACGGAAGAGAATTAATTTATCCCACTCTCCCGAAAGGTATGTGTAAAACAAATCTAGTTCGACACCCAAATAGGTACAAGAACTAAAGGTGTAATCCTACACATATTTCTTGTCTCTATTTATCACAGAGACTGCTGAGACCGGAAGGACCAGCCTACTTTATTTTTAAAAAAAATCCCACTGAAAATTGATGAATCATCCAACAGAGTTTTTTCTTCACGAAAAAATACCCACACATAAAAGGTATGGGAAGAATACTTTAACGTTTTGTCCAAATGGGCAATCTTTTGAGAAGGGGGTACACATAATGACAGTGGACCAACGGTCCAAGGGAGAGGTAAACACATATAGGAACCTTGTATTAATGTAAAGAAAAATGCTAACTTTTGCTAAATATGTAAGTAATATTTTAGACTGTATGGCCAACACTGTGTAAAAGATTGGAGGTCATTGATATAAAAAAATAGAATAGTCTCATGTGCATGAACTTCTATGTGCCCAAAACTGTGGCATGTATGGTAACTTTGTGTCTCTTTGAAACCTAGAATCAGTCCTGAGGAAGGTGTACCACAAAACAAGCCGAAACGCCGCGTCGACTACTTTAAGATTCTTTGTTTTAATTAAAATTGTTTTATATGTTTTATATAAATTGTTATGATAATGACTTTTTTCATGTGTTGTTAATTGCCGTATGAACTTGTATATACTTAATAAGAGAATAAAATTGTACATTTTTTACCATATTACATTTTGTCATGAGCCTCAATAGCTAATAATACCAGTAGCGCTAAAACTTCATACTTATGCTCTGTGCATTGATTTAATTTAAAGAAGTTTATGTTGTTGCCAGTACTACGTACGGACTTTTTTTAACTTTGCCTCTCCCGCTGCAAGACAGCCTGTCTGGGAACCACACAACTATTTACAC
Organism: Lissotriton helveticus; assembly: GCF_964261635.1. Classification (NCBI taxonomy): domain Eukaryota; kingdom Metazoa; phylum Chordata; class Amphibia; order Caudata; family Salamandridae; genus Lissotriton; species Lissotriton helveticus. Next base: position 938,296,143 of record NC_136059.1, read on the forward strand.
TACACATGCAGGATAACCTAAGAGTATCCACCCAAGTAGGGCGTTTTTGTCTTTTCCTAGTCATTCCCCCTGGTCCTTGACAAACCTGTGAGGGGTCATCCTTTTACATTTTTCCAATTGAACAAGCTGTAAACAGGGAAAACGAGCTGCAAAAGGGCATGCGTGGTAAGAGCACATTACGCAGCTATTCATGATGGATACCATCAGAATGTTGCCCTTACCCTGATAAACAAGTGGGAAAAGTAATGGAAAGGATATATAATTCTAAAACACCCCATGTATGCTGAAGTATGGCAGTGTAGTCCCTCCAGCCAGTTAGGAAGACATCACAGGAGATTTATGTGAATAGATGTAGCCTGTCCAGCTGTTAGATGGTAAAGGACTTGTATCCATTAGAAGATTTGTAACCCATGGGAAGCCCAGTAATAATTTGATATAGGAACAGGGCAAGTCCTTCCATTTGCATTAATAGCTCACATTGCCAAGGGAATATGTAAAACATTTCCAGAGGGACCACATGCCACCTCGGTAATGCCAGGTAGGTTTATGTTGTTTCGACTCAATTATTTACATAGGACTTGTGCAAAGCCCAAAAGCACCATAAAATCTACCTAGAAAATCAGCAAACTGCCAAGATGCATAAAGCAGATGCTCTGTTCTTCATGTTGGGGCAGTCTGCCCTGTTTCTTGTTGTTAAGGAAGGGCAGGAGTTATTTATAGCCTTTAATGCTCGCCCCAGGGTTGGTGCCAGCCTCCATAGTATCGGATCTGAATGCCCAGTTCAAGGCACACCATTCTATGAACTGCAGCAGAGGTTTCTTTTGGTAAGTGTCAAAGAGGGATTTACCAAGTAAAAAACAGGCTGTAGAACATCTTTACAACCTGCTTCTTGGTGATTTATAACTAAAGGAATCAAACAAAGTAATTAAACAGTGTACTTTCAGAGGTGAATATATTTGACTGAAAAAATGTAAAACTATTGCAGATTTTAAGAGCAAGGTACTAGAAAGCTCACCCACCAGCCCTGCGGATGTGAGGGTTGTGAGCTAACAGTATGCTGGTGGATCAGAGTGTCCTAATCGGTGTGTGGAAGCCCTCGCAGTTGTTAAGGTGGGAGTGGCGAAGAGTAGGAGAGCCTTGTAAGTGTGAGTGAGCAGTTTAAAGAGTTTTTTCTTGTTAATAGGAAGATAGTGAACCTTTTTTTAAGGTGGTTGCTGCTGTGAGTGCTGGGGGAAAGTAGAAGGAAGGGGGCAGCTGAAGTGTGAATATGGCTGCTGTGTTTTAAATGACCTCATAATGTTTGGTAAGGTATCCCGCCACAAACGTGAGGGATGTCCTGTTGGCCTTATTATAAGTGCATTAGAATATAATGCACTTACGAGAATACTTTTACAATATAGTGCACTTATTATAAGGCAGACAGGACTTTAGTCATATTTGTGACAGAGTACCCATTAGCCAACTCTAAATCTGGCCCTAAGTAAGAACATATATTGTAGCAGTGGGCAAAGGCAGCCAAGTGATCCAGCTGGTGAAATGACAGCTGCAGATTTCCTGCTGAGAGTTTCTGCTGCTAAAACAGAGGGCAACTGTGGAATTCCATTTAAGTGTATGAGACCTGCTTACTCACTAGTTTTCACAGTGAGGTCCCAATCAGACCAATGGCTTCATTTATTCAAGAGTGGGGGGAGTTACTGTGTAGGGAAAGCTACTTGTCCACTCTTCAGTTCCAGTGAACTGCCTGCTCAGCAATTATCTTTCAAACTCCGAGTGGGCTGAAAAGCCCTCCCCTACATGTTGTCTACTAAAATGATGTTCCTTTGCCTGTCAAAGTTGCTGCTCCTTTATTATATGTGGCCTGAATCGTAATCAGCCTATAGGATGGAGGGTATTAAAATAGTAACCAACACACTATAGTCTATTAAGTATACAACCATCCTATTGAGGTTCTCATACATCCAATATTATGACTGTATCTAGGTTGGTTGACTCCAAATCCCAAACATGCTTCATGTGAACATTTGCATATTGTAACCTTCAGCCATGTCTCAAAGGGAAAGGGAAGTTTTGACTCTGTATTACAATCCTGGGTCTAGTACTAGCAGTAGCTGTCAATCCTACAGGGTACATGTAAATTGGTGTTAAAACACCAAATCAGAAAGAGGTTATTAACGGGCACATGCATCATTGTCAATTGCATTCGCATACGGTGCGAATCGCAATTTTCGGCCGTTTGCGAATGCAATTGACAAAATTGGGATGCATCATGTTTTTCGCAAATTTAGAAATCGCAATCATGTTGCGATTTCTAAAATTGTGATTGCATTTAAGAAGTCGCAATTTGCAATTTCATAAATGCAAGCATGAACATTTAAAATTTGCAAATTCGCAAATAGGGAGAGGTAAATTACCATGAAGTCGACCTTCATGGTAATTTGCGAAAACTTTCAAAAATGCACAAAAGAGCATTTTTGAAAGTTTCATTTTACAAACACACATGCCCTTGGGGCATGTGTGTGTGAAAAATGCACTTAAAGTTATATTTCAGGGGTGCAAGGGGGGTCCTTTGGACCCCCCTGCACCCTTGAAATTGCATTCTCAATTTGCGTGTGCAAATTGCTAATCGCAAATTGAGAATGACTTCCCATTCATTCCTATGGGCCTCTGGGTCCATAGGAATCAATGGGAAGGGATTCCTTAATTGCGATTCGCAAATTGTGAATCGCAATTAAGGAATTTTAAGAAATCGCAAAAAAAATTGCGATTTCTTGATGCATAGCCATTTGCGATTTCTTAATTGCGATTCCTTAATTTTCGCAATTAAGAAATTGCAAACGGCAACAATGATGCATGTGGCCGTAAGGTCCTCTTTTAGAATTTGGAGAGAACTGAAATTCCTCCGATTTCTGGAGAAATATCTAATTATTGAGTACAATCCACCTTGTGGATTTCCTCCACAGTACTATCCTGATGTGTGCCAGAGAGAGTTCTGCATACCTAGAAATATGATGTTTCATGTTCAATTTCCCCTGCCAAGGTCTAGGAAATTCCATCTACAATATGGAAGCCTTCCAGAGAACAAAATGCACCAGGCAATAGAGAAAGTGGGAGTGAAGACTGTTAAAAGACTTTAGGGATTGGCCCAGAGACACCATTCTCTGGCAACATGGATGTTCCCTTTCAGAACCGATGTCTTGGCCATGGGCAATGAAAATAAAACAAGCATAAATCTAAGAAGATAGTAATAATTCCCTACATGCTGTCTCTGAGAAATATTTCTGCTGCCTCCTGGAAGCACAAGTTGTCCCTTCCTCCAGACTGACTCCCTGGCCTCAGGACTTGCTTGTAAGAGTTGAGAGAGTTGGGTCCATGAACTGGTATTCTGAGACATTTAAACCGTAGTCAACTGGGCAGGGCTGCCTATCTATTGGGGAATATGCATCTTGTGAGCCTGAAGTACTAGAGGACTCAGACAGTTCTGTGCCAAAGGATGCTGCTAAATCTCTTAAAGGAATATCATTTGCAGGTGCGCTACTTGGAAGAAAGATGAGACCTGTAAAGTTGTGATGAGCTCTCTACAGCTTTTTAAAGATGTCTAAATTCTATGGAAAAGTCCTGAAACAGAACCAAGAAGAACATTTTTGTGGAACTAGCTTGAAGATGTCTAAGGTGCATTACATGACCATTGGCTTGCGCTTACCTGTGTTTTCCAGGTGGGCTTGGTGACACGCTCCTCCATACTTAAATGGTGATTCAGTTTTCTGGTTTAGACAAGGTCAGCAGTACACCCAGAGTGAAAGCACTGCTTGGTGTGAGTTTTCCCGGCAGCGATGACTCTACTACACGAAGCACGCAGGTAGAAATATAACATACTCCATTTCCCAGAGTATCATGGGGCTCTATTGAGACTTACATTGTTGGCCTCCATCTTACATCCAAAGAGTATAAGTTCCAAGTGGTTGATAGCATTCTTTGCTTGGTAATCATGACACTTAGGGGCCAATCCTGATGCAGCCCGTAAAGTCTCTGACCGATATGCGGAGCCTTCCGAGCTGCATCGTAATCGCCCACTCAGTTTACTTTCTGACCCCTGTATCACAATGTTGCCGGTCAGAAACTAAACTGGCTGGTCATTCTAGCTGGCTTCCGATGCGCTCAAGGAGCCAGTCGGTCAGTTGGAACCGGCTCGTAATACCAAAGGGTGGGCCTTTCCACCCCTGGGGTTACAATCCATGGTTTCTGGCATGGTTTCCATGCCAGCCTGTTCGACACGGAAACCATGTCAGAAAGACTGTTTGGGGGCCACCAGCATGGCCCCCTTCTGTGTGCGGCCTCCAGTTGGGGGCTGAGGGGGCACCCCCGCTGTTGATCTTTGCACCCCGTGGCAGGCACCTTGAGGTGGGATGAACCGCACCTCCCATTTGCCTTTGCCATAGGGAAATGTAGGAATGTGACCGAACAGTGTTCACTCGCATCCTACTTAGGAGGTCGGGATCTCGGACCGGAGGTCGGTTGGTCCTGGGACCGAGATGGTGTTGGGTGGACTTAAGTCTGCCCGACACCGGGCAGCTTGGATCTTGTTACCAGGAGATTGTAATTCATCATGCTTTCATTGAGAGTTGTTAAGGATCTTGTTCTCAGAGAAGTATTTTGGATAAACATTAGAGACAAAGGTTATAGACTTGGATTTACACTGTAATATTGGACCATCATTTCAAGGATAATAAACTGTATATAGTGGAATCATCCTTTTCAGAATTTTGAACTCTATTGCACCTATTAATCGGAGGAGAATTCTCTATACTGTACAGAGTGTGTTTATAGCACTGGAATTGCATATGGTATTAATATATTGCCACTGTTGGGGAAGTCAAAGTATTTGCAGCAAGTGCAAGAACAATATTAATGAGTACTCATTACGTTACAGCTGATGAACTATGTATATCGAGAATTATTCTCCTCCCAGACTCGATTTCAAACTTACTAAAGGTAGTTATAGAAATAATAAAGTGTATTACAGTTCAGGTTATTCTTTTTGTTTATTGATGTCAATGGGGACAATCAAAAAGCATTTGGCATTTGCAGTGTAACATTCCAACAAAAGATTAACATTCCTAAGCAAACCATCTAATCAATTGTTATAATAATATGAACTAACAAAGGTTGATAACTATTATTAACATGTAAAAAGCAGGTAAGAAGTAAATAATCAATCCGGTATCATCTTAATATTCATGTGCAAAACTGCCCCAAAAAGAGTCAAATTTCATCATAGAGCATAATACTCTAGCTCTAGCGAGAGTCTTCTCTCTTTCATAAATTTCCATCATGATTGCCCACCATTCCACAGCACGGGGTGATTTGGGGAAATCCATGCCCTTGCTATAGAAAGTCACACAGCAACCAGAATAATAGAGAAAAGGGATCTCAGGGAAGAGCTGGTTTCTGCTTTATAACCCAGCATGATCTCTTTGACAATTAAGGGATAGTCTAAACCAAGGCGAAACCTTGAAATATGCCTGGTTTGATTTGAAAATGTCTCCAGCTCTGGACATGTGGCAAACATATGCATGATATTCGCAGCAGTCAGCCCACACTTTGGGCATTTACTCCTATTGCTCTCATACCTTACCTCTTTCTGTCCCCAGTGTTAGCGATGTTTTCCGGGGTATAGTATAGCATGCAGATCATCTGACATTGCTGCAACTATAGATTAATAGACCTTACTGACCCATCTAATGTTGCTAATGCATTACTGACTGCTGTGGAAGGAATATCTTCCCCCAGAACATTACATTTTATCACCAGTCTTAAGCAACCGTCAGTTCTAGGCTGGCAGAAATGCTGATACATCATACTTATTGCTGATTTCCGAGATGTCTCATGCAAGCATGCCATTATCTCAGATATCTCCACTGCCTTTGTCTTCTCATGATGTAGTCCCTGAGCTGCAAATATTAAATAGCTGATGCGGGAGTGAAAAAGAAGCTTGTAAACTTTGGAATGTTCGAAAATCATTAGAGTCATATAAGCGTTCCAACCGGTCTACCCCATAACTAGCCCATATACTAGAGGCGCAGTTGTGAAATACCTCCGTAAGGATCGAGTTATCACACTAGGGAAAATTATCATTAAATAGGGGCAAAGAGCATTTAGCTAAGATTTCTCACCATATGTACACAATGTCCCTGAAAGTCTTAAAGAGGGCTCTCTTAAAATAGTTTGGGTCATTGGTTCTGTAAAGAAGCATTCTGCTATTGTGACTAAGAGTAAGACGGTGACAGAAGTCTTGGTTCTCAAATAAAAGAAGGCTGCGAAGGGGACCTGCAAACACAGCCCAATAGTACAGTTTAAAATCCAGAAGTTGTAACCCCCCTTGATTATATGGTAGCTTAATACATTTTATTGCATGACATGCTTGCTTATACCATCAGATAAAGCTACTTATCGCACCCTTTAGTTTCTTAAACAAAGAGTTAGGGATACGCAGAGGAATAGAACAAAATAAGTATGAACATTTTTGTAGTATTTTCATTTTGATGATGTTACATCTTCTGATTAAGCTACTCAGCTTTTTAATTACAGATTGGAGAGTATATCATAATTTACTCTTTGTAGGTAAAATACGGATCCCCAGGTAAGTAACAATTGAACACTCGCCCGGTATTGGCCTATCCGTTTTAAAATTAAGAAGTACTTGCATCTTATTGGGATTTAACTTATATCCGGAAAAGAAGTCAAAAGTGTCTGCTTCGCGTTTAATAAAGTCTACTGCAGATGCCGGGTCAGATGTAAAAACAGCTATATTATCAGCGTAAGTGGTAACCTTCAGCACAGAGAGCACGACCCCAGAGGTAATATGTATGTGTTAGAGTGTAATGCACGTAAAAATGGTTCAATGTATAGTGCAAATAGTAACGAAGAAAAGGGCATCCCTGACAAGTACCACGATATATCCAGAAAGGATTAGATTGTAAGCTAGCATAGAATAGTTTGGCCTGTGGTTTACTGTATAACGCATATATCCACTTACTGTATATAGTTCAGGTTATTCCACACATTATTGAAAAAGGCTGTTTTTATCTTTCAACTCTAGGAAGTTATAGAGTTATTAAGAAGCACGGAAAGTGGATTATACAGAGGTTGCCAAAATGTATATCAGATTTCAGACTAGAAATAGGGACATTGCTAGACCTGTCAGCCTTCGGGTGGTCTTCCCAAACCTTTTTGTCTTAACACCTCCTATTCTTCTAAATTAATTTTTGTTGGACTTAGGACACTATGCACTTCGCTATTGCTAACCAGTGCTAAAGTGCTTGTGCTGTCTCCCTAAAACATGGTAAAATTGGCATACATCCCATTGGCATATATAAGTTGCTTGTAAGTCCCTAGCAAAGTTATATACCGTATACCCAGGATGGCTATATTAAATGCTACTAGTGGGACTGCAGCACCTATTGTGCCAACCAAATCACTAGCCCTCTATAACATGTTCCATATCTGCCATTGCAGTCTGCATGCAGAAGTAAACTGCCAATTTGAGCTGGCAATATTTATCCTTTGCCAGGCCTGCATTGTAATTAAAAGGTTGGGCATGTCCTTTAAATTTTACATGTCCTGGTAGTGAAAAACTCACAAATTAATTTTCCACTACTGTGAGGCCTACCTCTTCCATAAGATAACATTGGGCTACCTTATTACATTTAATAAGTGCTAACTTTTAAATGAGAGCAGGAAGGAAGCCCATGTTTGGTGTCTGAGAAACTGTAATTAAATATCCTCTTCAATGGTAAAGTCTTATTTTAAGTCACAATTTTGAAAATTCAATTATTAGAACATTGGCCTTTTCATGTCCTATCTGGCGCCTGCAGCCTGTTCATGGGTCACATGACTGAGTTTAGGTGGTAGTTGGCTTTTTTAAATGGCTCCTAGACAGCCAAACAATTGTGGGGTTAGGTGTGCCTGGATGGGTCATCTCAGGCAGGATGGGGTGCGGAGTTGGACACAGCCCACTTGCTAGTCAATAGGGTATGTCCTGCGTTCAGACAAAGAACTTCACACTAGCCTTTTGTGCCTGCAGACAGACTGGAACGAGGGCATGGAGGCAGGACATTTCAATAACTTTTGAGAGGAGAACTTCTAGAATCTTCTCCAACTTCAAAGATGCACCAGGTTTAAAAGTAGGGCCCTCAGACCCATTCATCAGTTCACGTCTGAATCTGAGAAAGACTCAGAAGAAAGACTGATCTGCTGCAAAAAGAACTGCTCTGCTGCCCTGCTCCCTGAGTAAGAAAGAATTGGACCTGCACTTTGAGTTTGCCTGCTGTGAGTCCTAACTCCCCAAATGGTGCCTCCCCAGTCCTGGACCCTTGGAAGTGGGGATAATGGTGTACTAATTTTCAAAAGAGGGAGGGACAGTGGGGCTTTTTAGAGAGGTCCAGTAAACGTGCCCATAAGGTCATGTGAACAATAGAAATGGATACGGTTCCTCTACGGAAAGTGTCTGAAAGGTTGCGATGTGTAGGCCACACACCAACTGGTCAGTGGTGGTGACAGTGTTGTTATAGAGAGCACTAGGAAAAAGAGGGATGTGGGGATCCCGCTTTGGCAGAACTAGGGTCCTCACACACCCAGCAAGCTAGGTGTCATGCTTCATCATTTGGACCTGCTCCTCGTTGGGCCGGCGCTGCAATGCCCAACGGGCACCCGCGAAGGGGCTCTTTATCGGAGATCTTTTGTTCCTTTGCCGTATGATGAAGTGCGGGTGCGTGGGCAGGGAAGGTGTAGATATGGTGAGGTGCAGTGAGTGCGTTTTAAACAAGCATTGGAAATGCAATAGGTCTCGCATTAGGAAAGTTTGAGCTATTGGTCTTATAAATTATTTATTTATTTATTTATGTGTTGTTTTTTAAAATAGCTAAAATAATAGCTTTGTCATTTACAATGCCAATAGTTATAACTTTCGCAAATGTGACACCTATATCATTTGTAATGCAACATGTATTGTATTTACGTGACTTAGATGTATTGATATTACAAATAACAATGGCTTTTAATTTTTTAAAATAATTAATACTTAAATAATTTATTTAATTTGTAATGTCAATAGCTTTAAGTTTTGTAAATAACTTTTGTGAAGATTATGTTTAGTGTTTTTTATTGTGTCGAAAATTCAAGCACAGAAGTGAAAAATTAACATCTTTTTGTGATTTGTAATAAAGCTTGTAAGCTTGAAAACTGCTTGAAACATTGAAAGAACATATTTGAACCAGTGGTGCTGTGGTGGTGCTGAGTGATGCTGTGGTGGTGCTGAGTGATGCTGTGGTGGTGCTGAGTGATGCTGTGGTTGCGCTGAGTGCTGCTGTGGTTGCGCTGAGTGATGCTGTGGTTGCGCTGAGTGATGCTGTGGTTGCGCTGAGTGATGCTGTGGTTGCGCTGAGTGATGCTGTGGTTGCGCTGAATGATGCTGTGGTGGTGCTGAGTGATGCTGGGGTGGAGCTGAGTGATAATGTGGTGGTGCTGAGTGATGCTGGGGTGGAGCAGAGTGGTGCAGTGTGGTGCTGTGGTGGTTCTGTGGTGGCGCTGAGTGGTGCTGTGGTTGTGCTGAGTGATGCTGTGGTGGTGCTGAGTGATGCTGTGGTGGTGTTGAGTGGTGCTGTGGTGGTGCTTAGTGGTGCTGTGGTGGTGCTGGGTGGTGCCAAGTGGTGCTGGGTGGTGCTGAGTGGTGCTGTGGTAGTGCTGAGTGGTGCTGTGGTAGTGCTGAGTGGTGCTGTGGTGGTGCTGTGGTGGTGCTGAGTGATGCTGTGGTGGTGCTGAGTGATGCTGTGGTGGTGTTGAGTGGGAGATGGGGAGAGGGAGAAAAAGGAGAGCAGGGAGAGGGTAAAGAGAGGGAGAGAGGAGAGAGAAGGGGAGAGAGGAGAGAGAGGGGGAGAGAGGAGAGAGGGGGAGAGAGGAGAGAGAGAGGGGGTGAGAGTAGAGAGAGACGGAGATGGGGAGAGAGGAGAGGGAATAGAGGGAAAGGGAGAGAGGGAGAGGGAAGTAAGGGAAAGGGAGAGAGGGAAAGGGAGAAAGGGTAGAGGGAGAGAGGGAGGGTAAGAAGAGAGGGGGAGGACGAGAGTGAAGGACGGAGGGGAGGGAGAGAGGGAGAGGAGAGCAGGCAGAGGGGGAGATGGGGAGAGGGAGAAACGAGCTCACAAAAACAATAACGCAATCCACATTCGTAGGCAATATTTCACGATAGTAAAGTACTTGAACGGTAAACATCGGTGGTGGTAGAGAAAGCAGCTTGGGTCTGGAACTGATGTGACCCCAGATCTCAACTACCGTGTGCCCTTTCGTGTAGCTCCTACACGAAATAGGTAAAGTGGTGCCCCTGAGTGATGCTGTGGTGCCCCTGAGTGATGCTGTGGTGGTGCGATAGATAGATAGAGTGAGGGCGATAGATAGCTAGAGGGAGGGCGAAAGATAGATAGAGTGAGGGCGATAGATAGAGAGCTAGAGTGAGGGCGATAGATAGAGGGCTAGAGTGAGGAAGATAGATAAATAGAGTGAGGAAGATAGATAAATAGAGTGAGGGCGATAGATAGATAGAATGATGGTGATAGAGTGAGTGTGATAGAGAGATAGAGTGAGGGCGATAGATAGACAGATGGAGAGAGTGAGGGCGATCGATAGACAGATGGATAGAGTGAGGGCGATAGATAAAGTGAGGGCGATAGATAGAGTGAGGGCGATAGATATAGTGAGGGCGATAGATAGAGTGAGGGCGATAGAGTGAGGGCGATAGATAGAGTGAGGGCGATAGATAGAGTGAGGGCGATATATAGATAGAGTGAGGGCGATATATAGATAGAGTGAGGGCGATATATAGATAGAGTGAGGGTGATAGATAGCGGGCGATAGATAGAGGTCGATAGATAGATAGAGTGAGGGCGATAGATAGAGAACTAGAGTGAGGGCGATAGATAGAGGGCTAGAGTGAGGGCGATAGATAAATAGAGTGAGGAAGATAGATAAATAGAGTGAGGGCGATAGATAGATAGAATGATGGTGATAGAGTGAGTGTGATAGAGAGATAGAGTGAGGGCGATAGATAGACAGATGGAGAGAGTGAGGGCGATCGATAGACAGATGGATAGAGTGAGGGCGATAGATAAAGTGAGGGCGATAGATAGAGTGAGGGCGATAGATATAGTGAGGGCGATAGAGTGAGGGCGATAGATAGAGTGAGGGCGATAGATAGAGTGAGGGCGATAGATAGAGTGAGGGCGATATATAGATAGAGTGAGGGCGATATATAGATAGAGTGAGGGCGATATATAGATAGAGTGAGGGTGATAGATAGCGGGCGATAGATAGAGGTCGATAGATAGATAGAGTGAGGGCGATAGATAGATAGATAGATAGATAGATAGATAGATAGATAGAGTGAGGCAGATAGATAGATAGATAGATAGATAGATAGATAGATAGATAGATAGATAGATAGATAGATAAAGAGTGAAGGCGATAGATAGAGTGAGGGCGATAGATAGACAGATAGCTAGAGTGAGGGCGATAGATATAGTGAGGGCGATAGATAGATGGAGTGAGGGCGATAGATAGATTGAGTGAGGGCGATAGATAGATAGAATTCCAATAGAAGCCCATGTTCACACCAGAACATGGCTTTCTATTGGAATTCTTAAGGGCCTATTATCAAGCCCATTATCGACACTTTAGCGGCAGTTTTCTGCCGCTAAAACAGCGATAATTTTTAACTCCCCGCTTGATAATATGCCCCTAAGTCTGAAAAAAAGTCCAAGTAAAACGTGCAATTGCATAGTAACAGTACGTTGTACTGCACTAACGTGCGCCTCAATGATAAGGCCTCTGGGCTCCATAGGTATCCTGTTCTATCAATGTAGACCTGATATGAGCCCTGTTAGTATTCCATTCAGTAAACGCTAAATAAAACCAGAGGTAACAACAAACCCTTTAGTCTGTCACCCTTTATCTGATGTTCTTCTCATACATTCTCTGCATTAACCTCGATAGTATAGGTAAAGCGATCAAAACTCCCAGAGGTAAAATATGTCTCTCCTGGTAAAAGCCACTTAACGCATTGAGAGTTTATGGACTTTAAGGGAAAGAAATGTAAAATGCTCGATTCAGAAATCACAGTGATGCACAACGGAATTCGACAAAGCAGCTAAACTAATGATGAACACAATATGGTGAGAACATCAAGGAATGCAGCGCCGCGGAGCTTAAAGAGCAGGGATGTCATAACATCCATTCAGTGACAAAGATATTGATTCTACAGAATAGATAGGAACACGGTTTGCCAGAAGTGGACTATTCTGTCACAATTAACATGTTTCTCAGGAGCTGCACGCAGATAACAGCAACCAGGCTCCTTTGCATCTGAGTGTCAATTAAGGCTGCTTTCTGCCAAGGCAGGAGGCTGGTTCAGGAGGTGATTGTGATAAGAATATCAAAGCAATGCTTTCATCAGCACGTAGCTGTTCGACAAGAGCACATTTCAAAAGCGCGGGAAGTTGGGATGGGAGTGACTGCTGTCGGCAATTTATCTGCTCAACTCTTTCCTGTGATACTCAAGGCGCAGCACAAACACTTCAAACGTGGTGCACGGCTGCAAGGGTCACTGCGCCATGCAGCCAGAAAGTGGGAACGCATAAGAAAATAGATGGAATGGCAATGAAGCGAATGGCAAAAGCTACGGTGTGACAGGTCATGCTGCCCTCAGAACCCCTAAAAAATAGCGTGAAGTGAATGTATAGAACACAACAAAAAGAAAGCAGACAAAATCGTTCTCAACATAGCGGCCACATGACTTACTAATTCACAGTGGACTGTTGCATTAAAGCACACAGGGATCGCAGATCAAAGTAAATCCTTTAGACAATGAAGCCATAGTAAAATGCTAAAGCCAACAAGGGAAAAAAAAGATAAGTGCGCCTTGGTAACATGTGTTTCATAGGGCTGTGTGCTACAGACAAATGTGGCAGACCTAAGGGGTGGACTTGTCATCTCAGTCAGTGTGCTGCAAACAATACATAGGAGATAGACAAGTAGTACTGCTAGTAGCTTGCTCTGATGTTTGGAATTACACGAGGACATGCATTACATGGGGGCAGAAAAGGGGAAACGCTGGAGGCGCTTTACTAGTGATTAACAATAACATGAAAGACAAATGCAGCTATAAAGCTCTCTGCTCTCTGCTTCGGAAGTTACCTGATAATTAGGGCACTAGCGCCACGTGTGACTGTATTATACGTTAAACAACAATCCGGTAATGGCTCGGGATGTATCGCAGGGCATTTAAACGGGCCGGTAGTAGCCGTGGAGTTAGGTTGCTGATAATGCCAAAGTTCTGCGAAGAGAAGAGATACCAAAATGCAGTGTGACTAAATGCAGGCGGCTGATGTAAAAAGCCAGCTAATAAGCGAAGCGTGATGAAGTAATTACCTACGGGGCAATATTTGCCTCCTAGCGAGCTTGCGCTGCGTGGCTGATGAGTAACCGTAAAATGTAAGTTGCTGATACTGCCGTGTTTCTGTGAAAGTGAAAAACACAGAACACAGTGTAACTAAAAGCAAACGGCCGGTGTAAAAAAACGGCAAATGGGCGCTGCGTAATGGGGTAATTACCTGAGGGGCAGTGAATTCCTCCTAACAGTCTCACGCTTCGCGGCTGATGTTGCTGGCTGGTGTCAGCTCGCTAAGAAACGGAAGACCCAAAGTCTGGCTAGTTTATATAAATTACAAAATAATTGGCCGAGAACAAGGGGCTGGATATTCTTAAAGGTGCAGCTGATGTCAGCTCGAAAAAAGACGGAAAACCCAAAGTCTGGCCAGTTGTTATAAGCTACAACATAATTGGTCAAGAACAAGGGGCTGAATATTCTGAAAGGTACAGCTTAAGGCTGCTAACGTTCTGGATTGATAGAACAAGGAGTGCCGGTGTATATTAATTGAGAGGTTTCTTCTAACGCTCTAAATCTCGCACTATTAATTGACAATGAAACAGTAACAAGTTAAATAAGGAGACACGGCCGGCCGGCTGTGAAACTGAAAGCACGGCCGGACGGCCGTGAAAGCCTTTGATGCAGCAGGGGGTGGAGCGGCACCAAGCTGGGCAACAGATGGCTGGCGATTTGCTGCTGTGAACGCGCATTTTAGCTCAATGCGCTTGCGCATTGAGCTAAAAGCGCACGGGCACAGCAGCAAATCGCCAGTGTAGTTAAAGTCTGTTTAAGCCCCTATAGGCTCGCTCCGCTCAATGCACATGCGCATTGAGAGGCGAGACCTAAAAAGGTTGGATATTCCAAATAAATGTTATTCCGGTTGGTAATCCACCTTATTAAAAAGTTTTAGAGTGGCAATGTCCTCAGGGAGAGGTGGTCAATTGACCCTATGCTCAACTCTTACGGTCAACATGTTTCTTGCGTAGTGGTTGAAAATACCGTGGCAATTCTTCAGGACCTTAACTGTGACAATGTGAAATGTGTGTGTATATCTACACTGAATGGTGTTACTAAATGTTAACTACCATCCAGGGGGCACTACCATAGTACTCTACTGTAGTGCCAGGCTGAAGATCTAGAGAGATAAAGGGTAGAGAAACAGGGGAAAACAGATTACATCAACCTTTCCCTATCAACTACCCAGATGCTCACTCAATGGTAATCAGCAACAACTCTTTCCTTTAAATTCATATTCTGAATACCGTGCTCAGTCATTTGTTAAAAGGTGCAAATGGCAAACAATTTTAAAAAAACTTTAAAAACATAGAACAATATTCCATCTGATAATACATACATCCTGTCATTGGAGCATAACCACCCTATTTGCATGCGTAGGATTAAATAGGTGGTCCACTGCTGGTCCTGTAAACTAAGCTAGTTGAGTATTCTAGTTGAGCCTGAGGGCAGTGGACCAGAAGCGCAAAGCAGGGCTCTGTCATATTCTGCGCCAATGGTTGATTGGTTAAATGTATTATGCGTGTCTGAAATATTCACACTCACCTCCCTGTATATAGCGAGGTGCCTCAGCTGGTGCGGGTAGTATCACGGGCGCCTCCAACGTAGGTGCCCTGTGTGGTGCCGGGGATTAATACAAGCATTGTGGGTCAAAAACGAGTTAATCAGTCTCGGGAGTCTTAGCTGCACGGTCATTTGCCGTAACTGCCGCTCGTCTACCCCTCTGTAGAGGAGTACTGCCAGCCCAGCTATGGTCCCCATCAGAACTGATGCAGTTCGATGCAACCTGACGAAGACAGCGCAGATATCATTGGAACCGATGCAACGCAACTCAATGCGGACTTTGCATCACACCTCTCACAGCTCCTCATCGGAACCTACAAAGCATGATGCAACTTAACATGGGACCCGCGTCGCACTCCGGAATCCCCACTGCGTGGCACAATTCCCCACATCAAGGACATAAGATACAATTTCAGTGGGCCAAACCTGGTCCCTGTATCTGGCCTGCACTCCAGGACGGTCAGCCTGAACTAGTGACTTTGTTCCAGTCCAGCGTGACCAGATAAATACAGTTGCCACTTTGTGCTTTTAAGCACGATTTTTACCAAACAAGTTTAAACTGCACATCTCCAGCTCTACGTATTAGATTTCTGTTGTTTTGGTGTCAAATAATGTATTAAATTGTACTCTATTTTTCTAAATTGGTGTGGAATTTTTCATGTGCTGTGTTTTCACTTTATGATTGTTCAAGTTCTGCATAAATACTTTACACATTGCCTTAAGTTAACCCTGACTGCTTTTGTGCCAAGGCACCAGAGGATTAAGCACAGGTTAATTGAGGACGTTTGTGGTTCACCCTGGCAAGGATTGTGGCTGTTGCTTGAGAAGGGCTCACTCCCACTTAGCCAACAATGTAATTTCTCACAGAACTGTAATGTCATTGACCAAACATTAAAAGAAATATTTCTTGCTCTAAATATCAGCTCGTCTGAAGTGCACCTGTGTCTCCAAGTTGCATTAAGAACAGGCAAGGGGAAGATATCCACTGTCTGTGTTTGTCTCTCGCTTGTCCCATTCCCCTATCCACCAATCTACTGCTGATATAGATATTCTTTGCATGGTCGTCAGTAGGTTAAGGAAAGTGCAGACACTAGTGTTGCTCCTGTTAGAACTAGCTCATCTGTTCAGTGCAAACAAGACCGTGCACTACAAGAGTGCCAGTTTATATAAGCCAAGGACAGTAGCTTCAACTCAGAATGGCAGTCTTCAGCAGCCATTTGTCTCCACTTACACCTCAGCTATACCAGCCTCTTCCCTTTGAACACCACTCTGTGTGCTTTCTGGTGTCTAGTAACACTTTGCTTTCTTGGGACAGCGACTCATCAATTGCTTTCTACATTTTAACCTGTTATCTATTTCTCTCTATTCCTGTTCATTTTCTCATATTGAAATGCACTCTTTTTTTTTTAAACTTGGTAAGGACCCTTATGTTGTTTTGTTGTCAATGTTGTAAACATATAACCCAGCTAACGATTTGCTACTAGGAATGCTTTGCTACTAGAGTTAAGCCATGATTATTCTTATTGAAACATTTTTACCGCTATTGGGTATTCTCTTTGGGTAGCTTGGGAACGTAGTCGCAGCTATCATCAAAGTAGTAATCTCTCACTTCCATAACGTTTCTGTGGTTTTTCCTGCACTAAGTGAGAAGTGTTATGACTGACAACATCCAGTAATGTAGGTAACCACATAAGCAAAAGTGTAGCAGAAATTTAGTTATTTTAGATGTATATGTTTTTGCGTACAATAGCACTAATTGATTGTCCTGAGCTATCTTATAGCACAGATAAGTAGAGGTTACAGAGAAAAGATGAACACGCCATGCAATTGATTAATGGCAAGGTGAGTCATGTAAGTGTGGAAACATGTTTATGTACTCTGGGTGGGAGTGGATGAGTTTCAACACTCCGTTCATTATTCTATTTTTGTATGTGCTATGTGCACCCTAAATGGCTAAGGGTATGCCCAGACGTGGGTCCTTGCTCGCTGCACAACTGGATACAAGCTAGCCTGGCTGATTTGGGGTGATACCCAAAAAGTGTTCCCAGGATGCTTGTATCCGGTCCAGGGAGGACCTGGTTTGGCAGTTTAGGCTGGACTGTTCCCATGGGGAGCTGGGTCGATACTGGTTTGCTATGGCTGGGTCCAAACTGGGATGATGTCTTGAGCAAAGTAATGATAGATTCATCCCAGATCTGTGCCTGGAGTGAGGGTTTAAAAGGTTTCAACACTCCAGCCATCATTTTATTTTTTTATGTTGTTATGTGCACACTAAGTGGCTAAGGGTATGCCCAACCATAGGTCCTTTGCTCGCTATGGCACTGACTTCAAGCTAGCCTGGCTGATGAGGGGTGGATACCCTGAAACCGGTCCCAGGATGCCTTTTCTCCGGTCCATTGAGCACCTGGTTTGGCAGTTCAGGCTCGGCTGTTCCCCTGGGGATCAGGGTCAAGACTAATTTGCATATGGCTGGGTCCAAACTGGAGGTGGCGCTGTGAGCAAAATAACAATGGAAAAAAAACAGATCTGTGATTGGGGTGAGTGTTTGAAAAGTTTCAGCACTCCGTCTATCATTTTATTTTATGATATGCAGTGGATGAGTAGAGCCTTATGCTGGCTTGATGCTAGATTTTAAGAATCTCAGAATGGTATCCAATTTAGTTTTCTCAGTCTGAAACCTTACTGGGTAGGCCACACACATGCAGGTGTGTGGTCTTACTCTCTTATTGTTGAAGCAGTAGAAGGGGATGCGAATTATGTAGCAGTGTTTGACTGTACGGTGAGAAGTGTTGCACTAAGATCTCGATCCTCCAGAGCTTGAGAGTTTGAAAACTGGCAGCTGCTTTGGAGAATAAAGGCACGTGGCTGTGGGTGTAATGTATGCTACCATGAAGCTACACTGAGCTACTATGGGGAATCAGTGTTGGAAGATTAAATCTGAGATGATGTGGTTATACTGGTGCGAGACATTATTAATACATCTCAAGTTCTTATCTATTGGTTCTTTTTTCATTGATGTACAGCATACAGTGCCTCTCAGGAGGGCTTGTGTAGGAGACAAACATGAACTCTTTTCACAGCTGATTTAATGAATTATCTAAACCATGTCTAGAGAGAAACTTCGGAAGACTCTGCAATAGCAGGCAGATCTGGAGTGCTATAAACCACCCACTTTCCAAATTCAGCTGTCTGACGTTGGGTAAGTGGGCACATATCCTGATTGATGCCAGAAAGACCAGTGCCCCCCAATGGCTCTCTTTGCATGACCGGCTATGACTGAAGCTGCTGGCCAGCCTGAGAGGGAAATCATCTGAAGGTGTGGGCTAGAAACAACAGCACAACCCTGTGCATACAACACCACCTGTTCCTGTTGTGTAAAATCCAGCCAGGAGCAGTTTGAATGAGCAATAAGAAGTCAGGGAGATGAGCTGGTCGATTCCTGTATCGGAGAGGCAGTGAGGGTACCAGCAGGGAAAGACGGCAAGCTCAAGTAAAGGGATATCAAGGAGCTACTTGAATGTGGAAGGTGTGAGAGTGTAAAGAAGACACACAAGCAACAGAAACACAGCATAGAGGGGAGACCATTGTTACAGGACCAGGCCCCTACTGGGGACAAGACAGTGGCAAAAAGCTTGATGGAACACCTCGTCTCAGAAATCAAAGTGGAAATCAGTACACTGAGGGAGGATCTGAAGCAAAAGACATTAACAAATAAGTCACTGGCTAGATGAGTGGGTCCATGCACTGAAGGAACAATGGATGGACGTACGCTGGACAAAGAACTTAAATCCAACATTTTACTACTAGACAATCAGAATAAAGCCCTTCACAAGAAGCAGGAAGACTTAGAGAATCGATCCTGTGAAGCAATGTTTGAATTAGGAGAGTTCTAAAAAGGGTGTAGGGCAAGGCCATTAAGAAATATGTGAGGGAACTGTTCGAGACCATACTGGATCGTGATCAGGATTCTCTGATACGACTGGAAAGGGTGCACCAAGTGGCAGGTGGTCAAACTAGAGCACCAATGTTCCCAGATATTTTGGTGCACATTCACCACTGTGAACTGAAGGAACAAATCATGATGGATGATCCCAATGGTTGTGGGATATCCTTCATTGTGGCCACAATACATACCATTATCACACAAAAGAGAGGGCTGAGGAGGTTTGGAGACCTGCAGAGATCGACTACCCTGAACCTCCCTAGGTGCGAACCAGTGCCTGTTGCACCGCACGTCCAGATGACATAGATGCACCCTCGAGTTTGCGCCGAGGTTGAGGTGGTATTGATAACCTGACACTACGGGTAACATCACTACCAGTGGACACCTGTCAGAGTGACGATTTACTTTAACCACTAGTTTAGTATATCACTTTTTTGGTTGATCAACTATTGCGAGCACGCATACGACCTACATTTCTTTTTGGTCCTGATGAAAGCCGCCACATCTCTATGAGGGATATGAGGCAGAAACATGTCGACCACCACTGCTCTATGATAAGTTGAATTCCCTCCTATCATAGTTTTTGTTTTCAGCTCTAACCTACGGATGCCCCATTAAAACCTTTTGGCTTACCTTAGTGTTTTTATCTCACACACCCCTTTTTTCTTTTTCTCTCTCACCACATCCTGCTCATCTGTTTGGTTCTTGGAGACCTCTGTTGATAAACTAAAAACATCCTTGAGCTCCTTCCTCTCAGAGAGGGGTTTGTAGCCTGCATTGCGACCAGGTACACAATGCGAGGAGGTTTCCCGATGATGAGTCATGCTACCTATGGGAGGGTGAGGGAAACCATCCTGTAAACAGGATACTGCAGCACTCTACTTTTCTGCCTTTTTATTTAGACCCAGGGGCTTTGTTGTGCTTTGTAACAATGGATATCATAGAAGACCTCTCACAGAAACAAAAAACCTTCTGGCCACTGACAATGTTCCTAAGAGCACACAGATTAAAATACAGATGAGGACATGCCTTCTGAATCACCTTGAAATGACGGGTAGATAACAGACCACAAAGTCTCTGAAGAAGGTCCAAGAGATACTCGGACTGTGGGAGGGAGGGGTGGAATGACAGATGATGGAGTTGTCTTTGCCACAGAGGAGCACGGAGTGACAGGGGCCAGTGGGACTCAGCAAGGGAAAACATGAAAAAAAGAAGAAATTATAGAAAGGTCAGCAGGCTGTGATGGTGCAAATGTAGAAAACCAGTACAGTGAAATGAGACAAACCCATGATCCCCTCAAGAAGATTGATGCAAGGTGGGGCCATTCTTTCGTATTCTTATGACAGGTGGTGAAGCTACAGAACAGAATAAAGTGTTGCCCAGGACAGCATAGGGGAGGAGTGGTCTAGGTAACTGGGGCGCACAGTTTAGGGAAGAGAAGGCTACATTAAGTTGGTTCAAAACGTGCACTCCGAAGGTATAATAGCACTAGATTTACATGTTTGGTTTATTAACTAGTCTATAGATGTGGAAGGGTTGGGTGCAGAATATAGTGTTACAAGTTTTATCATTCATATGCAGGAGAAGAGAAGGGAAGATTGGAGCATTCAAAATAGCCCTACAGGACTGGGGTTCTATAATTACTCCAGTAGATTGACTGTGCAGAATCTGGTTGATATGGGGGTGGAAGGGAAGGAGGAGGCCATGAAGACTCACACATCTAGCTCACCACTTTGCAACCTACACCCATGTACACACAAGATCAGTAGACTGGGAGCTTTGGACACCAGGGACCTGATTTAGAATTTGATGAATGGGTACTCCATCACAAATGTGATGGAGATTCCATATGCCCCACATGCCTTGTCAGAAGTATATTATAATCTAATGCTCTTGTAATAAGGTGATGGGATATGCATCACATTTGTGATAGAGTACCTGTTTGCCTTACTTTAAATCAGGCCCTATGTTATCAAAACATGCAATACAGCAGAGGGAGATGGCATACTTTTTGATAATGTGGTGAACATTACCTCATACAATGTGTGGGGGAGTATAACAATCCTGCCAAGCGACTTAATATGCTGAAAGAACTAACAGATGTATCATTAAACATCTGCTTCATATAAGAGACAGACCTACTGCTGAGGGATCAGTGGTGAAAGAGAACAATGTTTTGCCTTGATGTGGCAAAAAGACAGCAGGAGTGGTAATCCTGCTGTCTAAGAGAGTGGCCAACAGAGTGCAGGAGTCCCACACAGATAGGGAGGGCAGATGGATCCTACTTAATGGCACACTTAAAGGGCACATGCCTCTATCTATGCTCTGAACACATATCAGGAGTGTTTTTGAAAGAAATCTGTAGAAGAAATCTTACACAAGGCAACTGGACCCATCATCATGGGAGGATCTGAATCTGTTGAAATGTGCAGCAGTGGACAGGCACACAAGAGATATGGACTCTCAGCACACTATCCATTGAAGGTAAGAGGTGGTTGGAGGACCTAGGATTGGTGAAACTGTGGAGACACTGCTATCTACTTAAAGTAGAATTTCCTCATTATTCACAGCTTTACCACATCTGCACAAGATTAAATTACCTTTTGGAGGAAGTGGAGTAGGGTTCACACACTCTATCAGGTCATGGCCCACTTACAGGCTCCTTTGGGCGGGAAGGGGAGTATGGGATTTGGGGGCAGTGGAGACTAAATTACTTTATTCCTTTTTATAAAAACTTAATTTATAGACTTTTAATCTGAAGGATAAGTTTCCTATGAATCAAAGCATATGAGACACATAGTTTGTGTACTGTTTAGACTTCTACTATTAAATATCTACCAGAGTAACCATTGACCAACATTTCTCAATATTATTCAAATTATATTGATCAACAACCCATGCAATTTTCATTCTTTGCTTTCTAGTGTAGATAACATTTCTCCTAACCCTGCTTTTAGCAAAAAGGTGTGTCTGGGTGCTACGCCTCCCATCCTCAATCAACCTCTCTTGATATATGTTTTAAATGAACACCAAATATTTTTTAATTGTTTTCATCTATCATTGATCAGAGCGGAGAGTTGTTCCATAGCATAGATGTACCAAAGTTGTGTCCATCATAATGATATCTGGGAGGGGTTTCAACATGTCATATGTGTGCTATCATTAGCCACATGGAAAACGGCTAGGAAATCTGTTATCAATTTACCTACCACTGTGGTTAGGGGCTAAATACTGTCAAATCCAGAATCGCTTAGTAGAATAATAACTGTATTGACTGGGAGCTTGATATTAGCTAGTAAGGCTTCGGTGTTGAACAGTCGGTGCAGGTTGAGTGTGTGTACTGAATGCCTGTGTACATGTTAGGGCACAAAGCATAGAGGCAACAGTGCTGGACCCAAAGTGTGCTGTGAATGTACACTGAGTGAGTGTGCATGCAATGGGTAATTGTATGGAGGACCCTGGGTTCCATTTTGGGAAGCCCAAGCCTGCCTGGTGAGGCCATGAGGAGGAGAGGAATCCATCCAGACAGATTAGTTTATTGCTGCATTCCTGTGAGCTGGGTAGGGACACACTGGAGGGAAAAGGAAAAGACTTCAGAAGGCTGCTCTTTGATTCAGTAATAGATCACAAGGATGGGGCCTGGACACATCTCAGGAAGGGAAATGGGACTGATAAGGGATTCATAAAGAATAGGGCTGGCGGAATTGGATTAACATTTTGATGCACTTATCACTGTGGCTGACATCCAGGTATTAACTCTGGTCACTCCCATGAATTGTTTTTGTGAACAATCAGCTTCAGAGTTGTACCTGCTGTGACTTCATCTTTCATGAAGGAAGTGGAAAAGGAGAAGCACCCACTTCAAATGAAGTAAAACCACAAAATAAAACTTTAAAGACCCAGACCCTAAATCAAATTTGGTATCTGGAAAAGGACCTTATGAAGTGGGTGTTGAGTCCCCAAAATGTGTCATCTACCAAGCAGCCCAAGGGGCTGTGAAAAAAGGAAGCTTTGCTAATGTCTGACTGTGACCAGGAGTAGAGGCCAAGGCCTGCTAATCTCCCTCCTGAGTGAGGGTACATCGCCCAGAGAAACCAAGACCACCTGCGCTGGGCAGCTTGGAGCACTAGAGCCTGCCTGCTTGCCAAGACCAGTGAGCTCTGTGAGAAAGAGGAGAGCATTGGAGGGAATGAGGTCCAGTGAAGAGCCCTACCATGATGACTCACTGTGCGAGGAATGAGTATTCGGCTGTGCACCGATTGGACCTTAGCCCCTGTGCAAGAATGTTTTAGGTGGATCCCATATGCCATGCAGAGGGCCAACATTGACTGAGCCAAGTATCGACAGTTGTGCGGTGTGCACCGAGTCCAAACGGCCTCATTGCGGTGACCCCGTATACCAGAGGGGGCCACCATAAAAGAAGTTTTGTGACCAGAGTGCCAGGACACGGGAACCTCTGAGTGGTGACCCCGTATGCCAGTAGGTGTAGCGGTGTTGTGTACGATTGCACATGAGGAGTCTATGTTGAGTCCAGAAGGTACCACAGCAACCCCGTGTTCCAGGAGGGACTGCCGGGACTAAATCATCAAAAACTTCAGACGGTTGCCCAGGACTGGAGTCAGGCTGTGTACATCAGGTCTATTTGCACCAAAGAATCTGCCCTGACTGACCCAGTGAACCAGGACGTTGCGCCATTGCAGGACTCCAGTCGGAAACCGAAGGACTGAATTCCCCCCACCGGTGAGAACTTGACTTAGGCATTGCTGTGAGCTACACTGATTGCTGGGAAGAGCAGCTATGGCACTCCGGAGAGTGAGCCTGTGCCCTCCTGACACTGCGAGCAATCTGATTTCTCCAAGCAGGATTTGATCACACGAGTGTCTACGCTGAGAGCAACTGTAACACTGAACGGTTCCATGCTGCAGGAGAGGGTAAGATATGAACTAGGGCCTTTGGGGCCCTGGGGGATTCTCTTCTGAAGGTGCTGGGACAACACAGACACTTTCACTAAAATCCCAAAGAGTCAAAGGGAACTCTTGAGTACGGCATAATAGTTTTCCTTCCCTGATGAGACCACTAGCGGATGGGAATAGCTCTGAACATGTCACACGAAGGAGGGTGGAACAAGGATTCACCTATTAACTATTAAAGCCCCGACCTCATGGTTGATTGTGTTGTTTCATCTGAACGTTGCATCTCTTTGCATGTGTAGAGTTAGAAACAAAATACTACTTTTTCTTATAAAAGCAAATATTTGGCTGGACATGGATTTATTTTTCATACTGTTTGCACTTTATGAGTTATGAGTTGTGTTCACTGACCTGTATATACACCCCCCCTCCTGAAGGGGCCTTGACTGCTCGACCATAGCTACCACTGAGAGTCAAGTGCAGAAGGGGCACTTAGCCCAGTTGAGCAGGATCTATAGTAGGTCAGGCCCGAGACATCAGGAGTAAAAGGCTTCAACACCATGTTTGGGCCCAGTAACCTCTATGTTCCCCGTGGCCCTCTGAAAGGGGTTCTGACGGGCCATTAACAAGGACAAAGTCCTGAGGGTGATATAAGGTGTTTTGAGCCCTTCTACTGGCAACCTTCATTGACCTCTTCAATGCGATGCACTCTGCGGCAGCCCTACCCCTAGTCATCAACCAGGCATATATAGCTCACATATGTAGTCTAGGTAAGCACCTTAAACATTGTCAGTCATGTAGAGCCATTTCCTTTATAAACATCCTTTATAAACTCTTTGCTAAAGTACTGGTGACATGGTTAGAAAGTATATCACCCGATTTTATACAACTAAATCAGTCAGGATTTATAAAGGGAAATTTCTAAAAAATATTTTACATATCAGTGGCATAGCTAGAAGAGGAAAGAGGAAAGCAATCTTTTTGTCGATAGGAATCTCATGAAAAAAGTCCATATAAGAAGAGGCACAAGGCCACGGTGCTTGATATCTCCCTTGTTATTTGCAGTGAACCTCAAACCCTAGTTATAAAGAATAAAAAAAGGCCTCGATATACAGGGGAAACACAACGTTTCGATAACTTTAAAGTTACAGCTAAAGATTATGTCATTCTCATCCTCACCAGTATGCTAATATCAGATCCATCCATCATAATGCAACTTCAAAGAGTCAATATAGTTGCAAACTCTTACAAGTGACACCATATTTTGAAGACTGGATTAAGAGACAGATTATATGGCATAGCCATAGCAAGGGCCCCCCAAAGATGCTACGAGAAACTGTGACTAGGATCATCCAAGCTGGGAAAGTGGACCTAGCTAACTGACACTCATATAGATTTTGGGGTACAATGGATCACGGTGCTGAGGATGATGACCATACCTGAGATTTAGCAGTGAAACATGCCATCTTCACAAGGTGGAGCAAGAGCGACATTCCAGGGTACAATATGTGGGTGCTGAATCTAAGGTCTTTTTTAGGTGTGAAGAAACTATGAAATGATTGACATGGAAAAGTAGTTCCAGAAAATATCGGGCTTTGGTCTGTTTTTTTCTGCAAAATACTGTAACACCCATCCAGCAATATTGAGGGCTCTTCATTTGACAATCTTTGAAATGGCAGATGAAAAGACGTGACACCAGTAATACTTTGAATCTGAAGACAATTGGGCACTTTAAGGTTATATGAGTTGGTAAGGGGTTTGGTAAAGCTGATGGAAGGAGGTGGGTGGTTGAGGGAGATGGGCAATATCCTAAAGCAAAAGCACTTTAAAAGATGTGGCTTCATATAAAGGGCAATGCCTATAACTGTAATGAAATTATTCAAACTTAAAGGAAACAAATTGACTTGGACCTCGCACTTTAGAAATGGTCAATGGCAGTGGATCTTAACCTGTGGTCCAGGGATCCCTGGGGGTCTGCGAAGCCTACTTATCAGGTCCACAACTGCATAGAAATGCAAATAATGTTCGAGATCAATGAGGTGTATATTAATAAAGATGTAACATTGAAAGATTAAATTTTTAAACGTTCTGTATATGTGAAGGATTTTTATTAATATGTGGGAGAAGTTCAATTGCCTCAAATAGAATATAGTATGGACGATGGGTGGCCTCAATTGAATTTAGAAAATCTCCAACCTTGCCATTAAATTAAAATGTATTTTTTTTTATATTTGTGAATTAAATAAAAAAAATCTTCATTTGTGTTTTGTTTCGGTAATTGTGTGCATTTTTCTGCAGTTCAAATGATCGAAATTGCTTAGGATGACATCCCGAGGTTCCAATAATTATTCAGTGATGTTCCTCGATTCCAGTAATGATTAAATGGGGGTTTGCAGAAGTCGAAATGTTAAGATTTACGAGTATAGGGATGTACGTTGTTTTTATTATGTGAGCAAAAGTTTATATATAGTGCCTGACTACTGGTCTCACCTTTGCAGATTTTCTTGTTTTGACTTTCTGTATAGGGAAGCCTAGTTTTCCCCCACGCTGAATCTCAAACAAGCAATAAAGCATTCTTGAACATTCACACCCCCCAAAATATTTTTACTTTTCACTCCCTCTCATCTCCAGTTCTCAAAATATGTGGATGGCAACTTACGATCTGCGTTTTCTACATCCTAAACATCCCTTGCAAGGCTTTTTCTCTTAGCCGTGATCGGCGAGAGAAAGGCATGCCGAATTACACAATGGGGAAAATGCGACATTGAAGTATTGCAAAAGACACCCTTTTCCACGAATATGCGATTAAGTATGCCTTTGCAATGTCTGTATATTGCTATTACCTTTTTTGCAACAAACACAAGCTTGCGCTTCGAGGAAAAAAACTTCGCACGCTCCTAATATGGCCCAATAAAACTGTGGTTTATGGTTTCAGTCACGTGATGTATAGAACTGCATTATACATTAGCAGTGGAAGAAACGTTGGTGATCATAACCTTTAGTAGGGTGCCTCAGTTCTTTATTATCACCTTCACACTGGTAAAACTTCTTCCTCGTCATGTGGTATTGGTAACTCTAAGTTCCCTCTGTGTATTGGTCATTAAGGTTATATATGTATGAGGCCTTTAAGTGGGTTGAAAAAACTGGGGGGGGGGGGGGTCTCTTAAAAGGGTGTAACCAATGTAATAAAGGGCGTGGATAAACATCTCTGCTGCCTGACTACTTTTTGTTATTGCCCAGATATATAATAGAAAAAACTGGCATGCTCTTAAAACAACCCCAGACTATTGGCTTTATCAATGGCTGTTAGCTGCAGACGATGCATGACTAACAACAACGAGGTTTGTAGTAAATAATAATGAAACTGCTTCAATTCTGTAATTATGTTACAGTGATATAACTATATCACTCGATCAGAAATGTTAAATAAAACTCTTTGTAAAACACTTACTTTTTTTTATTGTGGGATTGAAAAAATGTCTAGAGGCTGGTAAGACTTGCAGCAGCTTTATCACTGCAGAGTAGTTACATTTAGAGCCGGAGCCTGCGATCTCTGACCTTCACACTCATCTCCCCTCCCCCAGACCCCAATAAAAAAGATTCTGTAGCAGATAGTTGGGTACAGGTGCTTTAGGTCGGGTAGGTGATGTATGTGTCTGTCGGATTTCACGCCGGATTTTAACATGCCCACACTCACAAAAACTCACAAACACACTCTCTCTCTCGTCTCTGCCTTAAAACTTGGTTAGTTTGAAAACTATTGTGTTTTAAGCACCCCTAAGAATCCGCACTCCTCTCCCTTTCTAGTCCCTCTTCGGCCCTCCTCCTGTCCTGCTTCTCATAACATATGTTAATGCAGCGTGATTGTTGGGAAATCTAAAGCTTACATCCCCCAATCCTACTGATCAAGCTATGCCCCTGCGCCTCTTCTAGCCACATTGAACTGTCTTGCTTGAACGAGTGCAGAGATTGTCTAATTTGCTAAGTGAGGGAGGGGCTGCATTTGTACCACGCGGTCATGTATTGAAAAGGAGCAGCCCAGTTCCGAACCCTTTACCTCCTGTAACATGACACAGGTGCGCCCAGGCTTTTCCTGAGAACTTTGTTATTACAATGGAAGCAATTCAATGCGGCCTTATTACAAGCGAAGAATGCCCCAGGGATTAGAGGTGACATTTTTATATATAGTATAACAGCCTTACTTGTTAACTAGAAAATCCAAGCATTGTTGTCAGGGGTAGTCTGTTTCAGAAAGGCATGCTGGGGTGTTGTCTCCTTCCTTCGGAGTAAAGAAAGTATGCATGCTTAAAAATGTGCATACAGTGCAGGAATTCAGCATCTCTCTTTTTGTGTGCTTAGTACCGTCTGCATTGTTGTAATTTAATTGCATTTATATAGCGCTTACTACCCCATACGAGGCATCAAAGCGCTTATTCGGCGAGTAGCACCCCTTCTCCCGAACCCAAAGATTATTAGTGGTGAATTAGTATTAGGAGATATGACATTTATTTGAGCTGTGGAAATGTGAGTTTGTTATTTGGATCGAAAAAGGATAGCGCAGTGATGGAGAAGGGAAGGGGTGGCATTTATATGGTGCTTGCTATCCTTGACGAGGTGTTGAAGTGCTTTTCGGCAGATAGCATGCTACTCTGGAGCTCAAACAGGATTAGTGGAGAATTTGAATAGTAAATATATGAAATTAATTTGAGCGGTGGGCATGTTAGTCTGTTAGTTGGATTGAAAAGGACAGTGGAGGGATAGAGGAGAGAAGGGGGAAGGATCTAGAAGGTGTTTTTTTGGCGCTCATAACATTAGGAGGAGGCTTGGGATGAGTTAAGGGGAGGTGGAGGGGGAACAGTCAGAGGGAAGGCTTTGGAAGGCTTGTTTGGGATATCTGAATAGTAGAGGAAATAGGAGATGATGCAGGGAGGGATAGAGAAGAAAGAGTCTAGAAAGGGTTATTTTATGAATTATAGTAGTAGAATGGGATATGGGATGAGTCAGAGAGTGGAGGTAGAGGATGTATTGAGAGAGGTATAGGGTGAGAAATATGGTAGTGTATTGGAGAGAGTAGTAGAGTGAGATTAGAGATGAGTCAGAGGTCGAGGATATATTGAGAGAGGTATAGGGTGAGATGTTGGGTAGTACATTGGAAATGCTGAATTAGTAAAGTAATAAATATAAAGATACATAAGTACATGAAAGGTATATATGTATAAGGAAGGTAACATATGTAGATATACGTTTTATTTAATAAACTCAGACTTTTAAGTGTTGCTTTACTTTAAGTAAGTATATTTGGTTTTATAATCTTGTTTGTAAAGCAATAGTGAAGTAATTCTAGATAAATAGTTATGATGATGATTTACTTATTTATGTAGTCACCTATATACATGTTAGACACAGAATAATATAACCATAAGTAATATGTACATTTGTTAAGCAGAACTAATGAATACCTATATATTTCTAAACATGATTATTATACACATTTATACAAAGCAATGCACATATCTAGGTACACATATATTTTCCAAATAAATGTTTATATACACAGGGATGTGCTATATATTTATGTTTAACTATGGTGGTTATGTGGGGAAGAGCCAACTCTTGAGTAGTCTTCTAAAGATAAGGTAGTTATCTGTGGATCTTATGTTAGGGGTAAAGAGTTCTATAGTTTGCTGCTTGAACAGAGAAGGATGTGCCACCTATGTTTTTATTGTTGTATGGTGGGATTTTAAGGTGAGGTACCAATCTAGAGCAGAGGTTCCTTTGTTGAATATTTTTGGTGATTTTATTCCTGATGACAAGCGGTCCTGTTCCATGTATCGCTTTGTGGGAGATGCAAAGCAGCTTGAATGTGGATCTTCTGGCAACCGGTAACCAATGTAGGGCCTTCAAGGCAGGGGACATGTGGGCGTGTAGCTTTATATGTAAGAGTAGTTTGGCAGCAGAGTTCCTAATCCGTTGTAGTTGTTGTTGTATCAACTTTATTTCGGCTAATACAGCCATAAAAGCAGGGAGTACAAAAAAAAAATGTGCAACAATTATATACAGTGTATTATAGCAGCAATTAATCACAAAATCGGATTACAATAGATGTAAAGGGGGGCAATCAACAATTAATTCATAACAAAATTTTACAATACCATATTAAAATCACGATCTCATTTCATAATTTATATAAAACAAATATTATTTGTGCTAAAAGCCAGATTTAAAACCTTTAAAACACATTAAAAATATAAAAACAATCCTATCTATGATATGATTACTTGTGTAGAGTGGAGGAAGCTACGGTCCTCAATGTTACATTACAACTTGTAACCAAGCCGTTTTCTAATTACATGCACATTGAATAGGAACCTACTTATGCAAAACACTATCAGTTGAAAGGTATTAGACTTAATTATACGTTCTGCTTCTTTATAGGATCTAATCCCCATGTTTTTACAGAGTGGTCTGATCCAACGGTCTCTAGGTAACTTATAGACCGGACAAAAGAACATTAGATGGACGTCATCTTCTTTTGCCTTTTGAGAGCAGAGAATACAAAAGACACTATCATTTTTGCCCCCCCACCCACAAGTGTTTGCATTCGTCTGGAGCACCCCATATCTAAATTGCAAATATAGCGTTTTTGCTAGTGGTGGTCCTATCTCGTCCATAAAAGGTTCGAATCCAACATTGTCCTTTACATTCAGGAATTTCTGAGTTAATGTACCAGTGGATGAGCTATAGAGTAGCTCACCATTCACATACGACCAAAAGGTGGACTTTAGAAGTTTTTTGCATGGGGGTGTCATGTTTTGGGGCTCTTCCCAATAATGGGATAACCCTAACCTAGTACACCAAAAAGAAATATGTTTTAACCATGCAATTTTCTTGTACTCATCAATCTGAATAACTTCTAACAGACCACTTTTATAATTACTCAGCTCCGGAGTAATCCAGAGCCTTACCCAGTACAACAAAGGCCTTAAGGTAGCATGATAATCTGTCCGTTTAAGGTCAATATCCAGAAACACTGGAACTAAAGGAGTGCTGGTTGGAATTTTTAGCAACCTGCGTATAAAGTGATTCTCTTCCCGTTCAAAATTGCTTTTGCAACAATGGCCCCAAACCTCAGCACCGTAAAGTGCCGCTGATTGGGCCTTTGCCTTAAATACTTCAAGTGCCGGCGTAACTGCTTTAGAATGACTTGCGCCGTGTACTTTTAGTATAGGCATCGAATTTTGTTTAAAGGACAGTCTACTTTTTACCAGATGCTCCTTCCACGAAAGGGCACTGTCCAACATAATACCCAGGTAATTGAAACTCTCAACGTACTCCAATTTTTGATTATTTAAGGCCAAATTCTTCCTGAAGGACTTTTGTGGGTTTATGAACATATATTTCGTTTTAGACAAATTTATTTCTAACCCCTTCTCGACACAGTATCCATAGAATTTATTCACAAGATTTTGGAGACCCTTTGGACTCTGAGAGATCAGGATTGTATCGTCGGCAAAAAGAAGTGCCATAATTGCCTCATCTCCCAGCTTCGGGGCGTCATGAACACAGTCTCTCAGATATGCAGGTATGTCATTAACATATAATGAGAAGAGCGTAGGCGCCAGCACACAGCCTTGGCGTACGCCACGACTCACAGGGATGGGCTTTGATACTTCACCTCCCATCCCCCATCTGACTTTGGCATAGTTCCCTGTGTGTAGTTTAATAAGTTCTTGAAGTAACTCGCCAGGGACCCCCATATTTTTTAAAGTACACCACAGAAGATTACGTGGGACGAGGTCGAAAGCGGCCCTCAAGTCTATAAACGCCACATACAGGCTCCCCTTTCTTATGTTAACATATTTCCAACAGAGGCACGTGAATCTAAATACTTGATCCACTATGTTGATTTTTGACCTAAACCCTGCTTGGTATTTGGTCAATGTCTTGGTCTCCTCTATCCATATTAAAAGTCTATTTAAAATGTGTCTGCCAAAAATCTTCTGTAAAAGATCAATTAAACTAATTGGGCGATAATTGCCCGGGTCATAACAATCCCCTTTTTTAAAAATGGTTACAATTTCTGCCCCCTTCCAACTATCGGGAATCGGTGTACCAGCCACTATGGAGTTACATAAAAAATTAATATACGCCCCCATACTTCCACATCATGCATAAATAGATCGCCGGGGATCTTATCAGGTCCTGGGGCTTTACCTGCTTTAATTGCCTGTAATGCCTGCATTGTCTCCTCTAAACTAAAACGTAAAGGGACAATCCGTGATGCTAGGTTGCTCTCTTGAACTTGTAGGGGCAACCCTTCTTCACCAAATGGATAGAGCTTAGTAAAGTGGTCACACCAAGTTTTTTCGTCTAAGTAAATATCCTTTGGTGATCTACCCTTTCTATTCCCCTTCGATATTATGCTCCAAAAGGTACTCTGATCTCTCAATTTAGCTGCAGTTAGGAGATCATCCCATAATGTATCATCCCACGCTTTTTTAGCCTGAGTCAGGGTTTTGTTATATGCATACCTACTTTCTCTTATGCACTGGGATTTTCATAGTTGTTAAAGATGAACCGCAATGGAGGCCATTGGCGTTATCAAGTTCAGACAGAACAAGAGAGATAGTAGCCTGGACCTTGTGTGGAAATCCCCGGTGGGGGAAGATGCATCACAGAGTGCTTATAGTAACAAAGCATGATCTTGCTAGTTTGTCCACTTGGGCATTCATTGATAGCTTGGAGTCCATGGTAATTCTGAGGTTTCTTACTTCCTTTGATACTTCAGACAGTGTTCCTAGATCGTCGGGCCGTGTGGCGAGTGGCTCATACTTTATCCAATCACCACATGTGAGTATATCCGTTTTGAAAAAATTCAATTTGAGATGGCTCCAGGTCATCCACTGATCCACCACACTGAGGCGACTGAAAATGTGTGAGTTTCCAATGTGTTTGGGGCTTTCCAGTTTAAGAAGTATTTGTGTGTCATCTGCATAGTTATAACATGTGAGGTGAAAGTGATTGATCAGTGCCGTTAATGACTTCATGTAGATGTTGAAAAGCATGGGTGAGATAATAGAGCCTTGAGGGACCCCTGCTTTTGTGAAGTACGGTTTGGCCTAGTTGCACTGAACCTACATCAGATAGTCCACACACACATCACTGGACACATCCTAGATGTCATTTTACTATGTTTTGTGTAAGACAAATTTGTGAAACTGTTAGCTCCACAAATTATTTATGATTACAATCAACACACACACAACAGATACCCCTTAAAGTTTACAAATTACTGGAGATTAAGTCTAAAGAAGTTATTGCTATGCACTCATTTGTATTGTGAGTTTTTGTAAGTGCTAAAATAGCAACAATTACATTCAGACTATTTCTAATACATAATGCATTTTGTTTAATGCATATCTAAATAAACTTGATTATTTGGGATTTGTGCTGTAGGCAACTTTAATTCAGTAGGTTAATGCAATTAACAATATCAATATACATTCCTATACTGTTCTATGTAAGCCAGTATGTAATCAGGCTTCAGTGCACCCCTGAAAATGAAACTAATGTCCCTTTACTTAAGATTGCGGATTAAGCATACTTGGTTTAAATAACTCTTTTATCATGAAGTAAAAAGGCTAGATGAATGGACCATGAATGTGTGTGATGGAAATCAGGTATCTGACAAGACAAAAAAGCTCACCGGCCAGCCCTACCCTGACCTGTGAATCAGGATCCTGGTTAGCTAATTCGATAGTTAGCAGTCAGGATGTTTCTCCAGAGCCCATAGGTCGCAAGTTTTAGTTCTGTCAGGGCCGACCCAGCTTTCAAACTTTTGGATTAATACATTAAAACCATAATGTTGGGTAATAACATTTATAATTTGAACAATGGAGGCCAATTCTGTTTGTGTGTTTTTGATGTGTAATATAAGTAGTTCTTACTAAAACATTTATCACTTTTCAAATGGAACCTTGAAAAGGGAGTAGCTAAATTAAGAGATTTCCTAGCATTAGCTAGAGCACCAACACTATATCTGTTCCCTTATAAACCGTTTTACTTTTCTCAGTTAAATATATCAAATCATAGGAGACTATCCAATTTCAGGCAATACAACAGCAATTGCCATGCCCCAATGTCACACCTGGAGTCATTTGAAATGAAATGACATGAAAATGACATTTATGGAGTGCTCTAGCCAGTGCTAGTGCTACTACCCAGGGGTATCTAGGTGCTCTAGCTCTGGGAAACTGATCATGGAGTAAGCAGACAACTTAGAGATGAGAAAGGAATAGAGGTCTAACTGTTGAAAAGCTATGTTTTAAGAGCTTTCCGGAAAGAAAACAGTTCACTATTTTGTTAAGATCTGAGGCCGTCGAACTCCAAAGTTTAGCTGTTTTTTTTGTACAGTATTTTGCAGTGATTCTAAGCATAGGAAAGATTTCAAGCATGTCCCATTTTTAATGGATCCTTGCGATGCATTGGTAGCAATAGAAGCAGAATTCTTGCTGGCCATGAGAGGCCAATTGTAAGCTCTTCATTTTAAAGAGGGGCGCTACTTTCATCTTCGTGGAAGGCCTTAGGAGCCCCCACTGAAGGCCACCTGAGCTTGAACAAGTAGAAATCACATTTTTACTTTGCATTAGTATCAGTACCCTAGAGTGACACCGCACATACTACAAGCCTGCCAGCCCATCAAACCTGCCACATCTTCATAAAAATGTCCAGCCCAGTCATTGAGCTATGAAGCTGCAGTGTTGTGTAGTTGTGTTTAGTATATTACTGTATCTGCACGATAACAATAACTTTTAACATTTTAATTCTCTTGTTTCTTTTTATTTCTAGTTTCCCATCTGTAACATTTCTTGGAATTGGTCAGGTACGTTACCCAGAAAACCCTGTTCTAGTTTTCGTAACTGTGAGAATCAAAGTACAGACAGTGTATCCTCCTTTGGATATTGATGAATTCGGAGCAGTTTTTAATGAATGTTACATGGGGCCATATGTAGGTAATCTCTATTTACCGATTCTTAAATACCGAATTTTACCGATTCGGTATTTAAGAATCTGTAAATAGTATGTAGGTAAAAATTCAGTAAATGTTACCGAATCGGTAATATTCGGTATTTAAGAATCGGTATTTACTGATTCGGTAATTCCCATTCATTCCTATGGGCCTGGAGGCCCATAGGAATGAATGGGAAGCCATTCACCATTACCGATTCGGTAAATACCGAATCGGTAATAGGGGGAACATATGCAAGGGTGGCAGGGTGTCACTTTGACACCCTGTTGCACCCCTGAATCGTGCATGCGCCACACATACATGCCCTAAGGGCATGTATGTCTGCTACATGGCACTTTTAAAAAAGCACAAAATTACTTTTTTTAAGGTTTTCGATATTTACACGAATAACGAATCCCTAAACCAAAAATGCACTCACTTGAGTGCTCCCTACATAGGAATTTAGGATTCGGTAATTTACCGATTCAGTATTTTAAGGAATCGGTAATTTACCGAATCCTTAAATTACCAAATCTGTAAAAACCGAATTCTAAAATCAAGCCACCTACATTAGAAAAAGCTAAATACCGGTCGGTAACGGCAAATTTACCGATTTTCGGCCATTACCGACGGGTATTAAGCTACCTACATCAGGCCCTATGTCTTTGTAGCCTTCCGGAAAACAGTCCTTTGTGCTGTGGACATAAACCACGTAGCAAAATAGATCAGTCAAATGAATCAAATAAAATAAATTCCATCTCTTAACTCATATATTTGCTTTGTTACTGTGAATAAAACACGTATCAAGCTGTAGACGTCATTGATAGCAAAAGGTAGACTCAATCACTGTACTTCACAAGGAGTCTGTTAGGCGAGAAAGTAGTTGTCAACAGACAATAGTCCAAACTGAAATGTCGTCTTGCTCAAAATGCTCCTCTTATAGATAATTTTCCTTTTTTCTTGTTTTTGGTTTGTTAAGATAATCTTCATTGAGTCTACTAGAACAAGCAATAACACAAGGATAGCAAGAGGCAATCAAAATTGAAATAAATTAAAAGATCTTCATAACACATTCGGATCAGAAGTGTGAGAATATATAGAAGATAAGGGGGTAAGGGTAAAGGTTGTGCACAGGTCATTACAGGCATTTGGCATAACCACATATTCATATAGTCATCTTGTGACTAGCATTCTTAGTAATGTAATGTAATGTGTATACTTGTAAAGCGCACTGTTGCCAGCCGGCGTCCTGGCGCTGTATACCGCTGGGGAACCCGTCTTGGCTTTCCCTGTGGCATGGTCCCTGCTGGGAATCCCCAAGGTGGAGCCAGGCATCCCCGGTGTTGATGGGGCCGTTGTGGAGATTAGGCAAGCTAATGCCCAGAGTTGCCGAGTGGGACCCCTGGTTAGAGTAGGCACCGAGGCGAGACTTATTGAGTCCACTGACCCTGGTCCACGACCCTGCCGCGTCGGGAATTGAACCCTGGTCCCGGGCCGACTTCTGCTTCCGGGTCTGCCGCCTCTAACCAGTGAGCCACACCACTCCATACAAAGCAACACAAGTAATACTGTAATACAGTGTATGTGTCACATTCTTAACAATACATATATTATTTCTTATTGGCGTTCTTCCGATTATTGGGTAATATATAAATAACTTATGATCTGTATGTAGTTTCCATTATGACGTATGTGCGCACCAGAATAAATGTTTATGACATGTTAACTTGAGCTCATAGTGTCCCAGTGATTACATCCTCAGTCTTGGGGAAGTACAGCTGAGAGATACTTTTGGGTGACGGCTATTGTTGTCAATGTATATTGTATACAGTAGATATATGTGTTTTAAGGAAGTTTGAAGTGTGAAGTGAAGAGTTGGTATCTAGCTAGTTGCACAAGTCTGTGTGGTGGGTGACACCGGGAATGTTGTAGCAAGACCATTTCTACTCCTCTGAGGAATGAGGGTCATTCCTGCCACATATGAAATGAGAATATGTTGAAGTTTTCCAGTTATTAAGAATCAGTTTGCAGGCCAGAGTCAGAATTAGGTCTAAAAGTAGGCTGTCTGCTGTGGACTTTAGCTGTGGGTCTAGTCAGCCAATAATTATATATGAGAATTCTCGGGTTGGAAGCAATACCCAATGTTTCCTTTATGAATTTAAATATATTGTCCCAGTACTCCTTAAGAATGGGGCAGTGGAAGAGCATGTGAGGTAAATCACTGTGATGTATTCCGCATATGCAATATTTAGGATCCTGAATGAGTTTCAAGTTATGGAGTTTAACCAGGGCCCAGTATGTTCTATTGATAATCATGTATTTGGTCTAGGATATAGCAGGGGAGATTTTGTTTGTGAAAGTGGATGTGCTTTTAATTGTATTTTATGCTGCTATGATTTGGTTCTGCATCCCATTTTTGTACATTACGGTATGGGTCTTGCGAGGATTAGGGAGAAGTATTTTATATATTCTGGACACAATGTGTCCTGTTATGTTATGTTATGTTAATAACATTTATATAGTGCGAACGATTACCCAAGGGTGTCCTGGCGCTGACTGCTTTCTCTTGGCGTTAAGATAATGACACAGATTAGAAGTTAAAAAAGCCAGGTCTTCAGTTGCTTCCTAAAAGTTAACAAATCCGTGGAGTTTCTCAAGTAAAAGGGGAGCTCATTCCAGGCTCTTGCTGCACACACTATAAAGCAGTTTCCCCGCCATGAAGCTTTTTTTGTGGTTGGGACTGAAACCAATTTTGCCCCCATGGAGCGCAGTGTTCTTATAGGTTGGTACCACTGCAGCCGGTGCTTAAGGTATTCTGGGCCAGTATCCTGCAGAGTTGTTTTATTTGATTGGAAATAGGCCTACATTTTGAAGTATTAGTAAGCAATCTAGCGGCAGCATTTTGCAGCAATTGCAGCTTATTCATGGATCGTTCCTGCAAGTTTAGGTAGAGCCCATTACAGTAGTCTAACCTAGACATGATAAGAGCAGTGACCATTGTCCGCCTATTATCTGCTAGCAGGAAATGTAAAATGTTCTTGATCATTCTCAAGGTGTAAAAAGTGATTGAAGCCACCGCATTTATATGATCACTAAAATTGAGCTTATCATCGATAATTACTCCCAGATTATTCACCTTCCTAGAAGGTATAGGGAGGGTGCCCAGAGAATCTGGCCACCAACTAGGGGCCCAGAAATTGGGGTCATTTCCAAATAAAATGACTTCCGTCTTAGTAGAGTTAAGTTTTAAACAGTTTTGTGCCATCCACCTCCCCTCTGCCTCCATACAGTCGTGAAACGGACTGTCTATGCTTGCTCTCTGCCTGGGATGCAGTGCGACGCCAATTTGAGTATCATCTGCATAGGAGGTAAGGTTAAAAACGTATGAACCAATTAAAGATGCCAATTAGGAAACATAAACATTAAAAAGAGTGGGGCTAAGGGAGGACCCCTGTGGGACTCCGCAGGGCAAGGCAAAAGGTCTGGAACAAAATTCATCCAGTGCCACAATTTGAGACCTATCCATGAGGAAGGATTTTAGCAACTTCCAGGCCATACCCTGGACCCGCATGTTGACAACCGGTCCATCAGTAAATTATGATGGACCGTGTCAAAGGTCGCTGACAGATCTAACATAATCAATGCGGCCTTACCACCCCTATCAACACTTCTCTAATCTCTTCGGTGGATGTAATAAGTGCGGACTCAGTACTGTGACCCTCTCAGAATCCTTTTTGAGTTGGGTCTAGGACTTTTGACTAACTTAAAAAGACGTAAGTTGTCTATTCATTGCTTTTTCAACCAGTTTAGCCGGTAACAGGAGATGAGATATTGGGCGAAAAATATTAGGATCTTTGGTATCCAGGTTGGGTTTTTTCAATAGGGGAGGATTGAAGCGATCTTCCAACGCCTTGGGAAATCCCCCATCTCAAACATCTCCGTTTCTTTGAAAGAAAGAGGCTCAAATTTATCAAAAACAGCCAGTGGGGTGGTCATGTTGGCACTGCCTTTAAAAAGCCCTCAACCCTATCCCACTTGGGTGTTGAAAGGCTGAAAAAAATCACATCAACCTTTTTTTGAAAAAACAAGGTGATATCCTCACATAATTCATGTGTTGATTCAACTTTTTTGGCATGAGAGGAGGCCAAATCAGATACTATATTAAAAAATTTCCTTGGCCGAATTTCCTGCAAGATCAATGTGGCTTGAGAAAAAAAATCATTTTTTGCTTTATAAATCATTTGTTTATAAGTTGTGAGACTTTGTTTATAACCTTTTTGGCAGTTTCCTCGTAATCTCTTCTCCATGTCCGTTCATAAGATTTGCAAATAAGTTTATGTTCCCTTAGATCCTCAGTGTACCAAGGGGCTGTATGATAGGATCTTCTAGGGACCCTCACTTTTTCCGGAGCAAGATTATTACATGCAGTCGTGATCCAATTGGTGTAGTGTGTAGTAGCCTCCTCTAACCTTGGGGGTAATTGGCCCACGCTAGTCAAAAGAGCATTAATTAGTGCGGGGCCTTCAATTTTATTCCAGGCCCTACTTTTAATTTGACTTTTCAGATCCACCCTGTCCAGCACGCGCCCTGAGCAAACCAACTCAAATTGCACAGCGGAGTGATCAGTCCAGGTAAGGGGCAATATCCCTAAAAAAATGGAGCTGTGAATGATTTGAAGAAATTCTATCAAGGGTGTGCCCTGCTTCATGAGTCGGGCCTATCACCCGTTGACTGAGATCTGCAATCTTCATGAGATCTAACAGTGCCACTGTGTCTGACTCAGACTGAGCTTCTAGATGATAGTTGAAGTCACCCATGATGGTAAATGAGTCGGCACAGAGCCCCTCCTCCAGGATATTCCCCATAGAGGTTAGAAAGTTGTTTTTGGGTCCAGGGGGTCTATATAATAGAATGCCCTAAGCGTAGAGTGATTAGTAAGGTTGAAACTAAAAGATAGTGCCTCACAATTTGCATTTGGCGCATTAATCAATGTAGTGAGCGTAGGGTTATTCTTCAGTAGTGGATGTTGAGAGAGCTAGACTCTCAGTCTCAAGTATTTATAAAAGTCCATATTATCAAGTCTAAATCATGCCTGTGAAGTGGATAAGGGTAGAGGTAGGTTGTCCTCATACATGTGTTTGATCAGGTTGACCCATTTTTCTGACAAATTGTGTTGCCATTTTTTTATACTACGGGGTTGAGCCATATTAGAGTTGCTGAGTTCCTTTTTGAACCAGTAGTCGATTCTCAAAATAGCTTTTTGGTTTTGTGCATTATGTATTTAGAATGGGGCAAAGAAAAATTGTGGATTGTCAGAAAAGTACTAATAGGTCTCCCTTTTAAGAGAAATTTCTTTTGCTTTACCCAGATTGGTTAGTAGTCTATTTCTTCAAGGAACCAGTTAGTGCCCTGTTTAAAGAGGTAGGCTGTTTGGTAATTCCTAAAATTTGGAAGACCTATTCCCCCTTTGTCTTTAGAGAGTTTACGTTTTTAAGTGAAATTCTCAGCTTCATATTCTGCTAAGACATTTGTTAAATGTACCATTGATTCCTGTTAGATAGTCTTCAGTTAAGGACAGGAGCAGCATACTAAATAGATAATTAACTAGGGGGGTGATCATCATTTTGAGTGACTCTGCACTGCGTAGTGTGGCTCACTGGTTAGAGGCGGCAGACCCGAGAGCAGAGGACGGCCCGGGACCAGGGTTCGATTCCCGGCGCGGCAGGTTTCTGGACCAGGGTCAGCGGACTCGATAATTCTCTCGCCTCGGTGCCCACTCTGATCAGCGATCACACTCGGCAACTCTGGGCATTAGCTTGCCTCATCTTCACTAACGGCCCCACCAGACCGCCGGGGATGCCTGGTCTCACCCTGGAGATACCCATTAAGGGACCATCTCTCAGGGAAGCCAGGAAGGGTTTCGCAGCGGTCGAAGCGCCTTGGGACCCTACGGGTAAGTAGTGCGCTATATAAATGCCTATACATACATACATACATACATACATACTGCCCCACAAACCAAGAGATAATTTTAGGTGACCATCCGTCAAGGAAGTAATTCATCTTCTTGAGTAGTGTCTTTTAATTATGGTGTATGGTAGTAATGAGGTAATTAGTGAATTCTATCCCTAAGAATTGAATACATCCGGTCTGCCATGCCAACCCGGAGTTGGCCAGAATATCTTTGTTTCCATAGTTATTGAGGGGTTTACCTTTGGACTTATCTTTATTGAAAGTGTACCCAGATACTTCTAAAAAATTTCTGATTAGAGGTCATTAGGGGGGGTATGGAGATTTGGACATTCCCAGTGGTGACCAGCACGTCGTCTTGTAAGCAGCTATTTTCACAGTGCTTTAGCCAAATGGGACACCGGCAATATCTTTGTTCTCCCTTAGGTGCTAAAGGAATGGTTCTAATGCCAGTAGGAATGGGGGAGGGTGAAGGGGGACAGCCTTGCCTGGTACCTTGCTTCAGGGAAAATGTGAGGAGATAGCACTTCCTGCTCTGACTTTATCGACCAGTTTATGGTAGAATGCCTTGATGATGCCAATTAGGGGTTCTCCAATATTACATTTCTCAAGTGTAAGTATTTCCAATCAACCTTATTGAATGCTTTTTCTGCACTGAGAGTGATGGCTACAGTGGACAATTTTATTATTTTTGCTTTTTCTAGGACATTACAAAGTATCCCTGTATTGTCGCTAGAGAGTCTCTTTTTCTAGAAGCCTACTTGGGAGGGGTGGATTGGCTTAGACTCGTATTTTTGTAATCTGGCAGAGAGTATCATGGCATATATTTTACAGACTAAATTGATTAGTGAGATTGATCTGTATTTTTTGGGAAAGTAAAGGCTCCTTGCGCTCTTTTGGTATCATCACAATTATTGCCTTTTGTTGGTGTACTATTTACTTGACCAAAGTTGGCAAACTATGTATGTAGCTTTATTACGGTGGGATAAAAGCTGTTGCGAAGGATTTGAAGAACTGTGAATTATACCCATCCTGGCCGAGGGCTTTGCTGGTTTTCAGTTTTTTAATGGCATCTGAAATTTCCTCTTTAGTTATAGGGCCAGTGATAGATTCCATTTCCCAGTCTGTTAATTTGGGTTATTGGGCTATATTAAGATATGTTTTTCATTTTTCACGCTTCAGGGTTTTATTTTCTTCATAGAGAGTTTGGTAAAACTTTTTAAAAACCTCTGGAGGGGGCGTGGCTAGCAGCCGGAGATGGCGGCAGCATAGAAGGAGAGCTCCGTGGTTGAAGCGGCCTCCTTGACGATCCGAACACTGATCCGGTGACATTTCATTTCCTGCGGGCAGGTACCGAAGTCCAGGACCGGGCGGTGCAAATTGAGACCAGCGGAAAGTCATTCCGCCGAACAGAAGTCAAGTTACGTCAGTGGCCCGCTCAGGCCGTTCAGAGACACTGGAGCCGGGGCACTGCCTGGCGAGGCGGGCGGATCGGAATTGCGGCAGGCTCAGCGTCGAGGCACCGGAAGCGCCTGCTTGTGGCAGTGCACGGAGGGATGGTGGTTGCAGCGGCCCAACGCCGACGTCGGACTAAGGGTGCCCAGGATCGAGGGTACTGTCAGCGCTAAAGGCGATTTGGCGAGCTGCGGGAGAACACCAGGTTGGCGGTGGAATCGGACGGCCCTGCCGACTCTAGGTCCGGGGCCGCCATCTTGCCGCCGACTGCGGTGCAGCCCGGGACATAGGACAGTGAAGGAGCCGTCCCGTTGGCGGGGACCCCGGAGTGACACCGCGCGAGCAACATTCTTCCCGGGTGAGAACTGATCCTGATCCCGGGGCTCTCGCCAATCAGTGGCCATTGTGGGAAGTGGAGCGCCTACGCATAACCCCGTCTCGGTCCCCGCTGGTAAGGAGCGGTGTTCCAAGCACGCACCCGACCTGCTGTGAGCCCGCATCCCTTCATGTGCAGCGGGCCCCAGACTTTTGCAACACGATTGTGGCGCAGGCGCCCCCTGCTTTGGGCCATACTGCAGGGCGGACCGCATTGCAGACGGCGGTCACCCGAACGCAGCACATGAGGAGCGCCGCACACGGCCCCCCCCCAGCGGCAGACACGCTGAAGCCTACCGGCAGTGGCCGGAGTGAAACCAGCCTTCAGACTGCAGCGATAGCACGTGGCGCCTGCACGTCGCTGCTGAGGGGGACAAGTTAAGGACGACATCCAGGGCTAATTCACCCCGAACACCAAACCCACGGGTGCCGTGCGCCGCTGCAACATAAGGGAAGGACGGCTGCAAGCCTTCAGACGCCTTAGACACTTGCCTTAAACCACAAGCGGTCTGTACTCCGTGCATGGTATCAGATAGTACTCTCTCCCACTAGAGACCTGGTCGAAGTCCGCCGACAAGTGCTCACTGTAACTGATCGATCCGAGTCTTCCGACGACCAGGGCACCAGCCGAGGGCCTCCACCGGGGTTGCTTCTCAACAGCCTCGACGCCGTAGGCAACGAACCCACAACAGGCCGGGATCTGTGAGGCGATATGGCCGGCAAGGGACCGAAGGGAGGGACCACGCAATCCCGTCTTGACAAATATGCTTATGATAAAACGCCTTCATCCCCAACAGCCGCCAAGACGCAAACAGGCAAAACCACGGAAGTAGCGGGGGGGGACCGGAGCGACCCTGGACGATGTGATGCGGGCCCTGACCCAAGTTCAGGCAACAGTGGGATCGATCTCAGCGGAAATAACACTAATAAGAGCGGACTTTCACAAAATATCTGAGAAAGTGAATACGATGGAGGTAGTAACCAAGTCCTTGGTGGAGGATGTCTCAGAACTGCAGATAAGCATGGAACGGATCTCGAAGGAAAACAAAGACCTGCGTGACAAGCTGGACGATCAGGAGGGGCGCTCGAGACGGAATAACATCCGCATAATAGGGGTTCCGGAATCGGAGGACACGAGAGCGATGGACCTGTATGTGGAGGAGCTGATCAAACAACACTTGAAGCCTAAAGGTCTGTCTGAATTTTTCACTGTGGAGAGGGCGTAACGAGTCCCGGGGGGTCGCCTGAAAACGGGCGCTAACCCTAGACCGATCATCGCTCGACTCTTTAATTTTAGAGACAGGGATGTGATCCTGCAGGCAGCAAGGACCTCGCCCCCCGTCAAACTCCAGAACTCCACCCTAGCGTTATTTCCTGATTATACGGCGGTTGTTGCCCGTAGAAGGAGGACATTCTTCGAAGTTAAAAAGGAACTGAGGGCAAGAGAGATTCCATATTCCATGCTTTTTCCAGCCAAACTGAGGGTGGTAGCAGACAATAAAACGTGGTTCTTTGACTCGCCGGAGGCAGCACGAGACTGGCTG
This sequence comes from Lissotriton helveticus, assembly GCF_964261635.1. Classification (NCBI taxonomy): domain Eukaryota; kingdom Metazoa; phylum Chordata; class Amphibia; order Caudata; family Salamandridae; genus Lissotriton; species Lissotriton helveticus. The sequence continues at coordinate 938,340,394 of NC_136059.1, forward strand.
GAAGGCTGGAGACCAACGGGGCAACCTCGCCGCTCTAACAGACCAAACAAGTACCGCACCAATGGATCCCGTCCGAGCTCCCAGGCATCCGGAGGAGAAGCGGAACTACACTCACCTCTGACCGACTTACCAGAAACGGAAGATAATGAAGAACAATGACTTCATGATGTGGCCGCTGTAGGCTGACTGCAAAGCTGAACAGACACGCTGCCGAGGACACTGGGCGGAGGTCCTCCGTGGCCAAGGAGGGGGGCCGCCGACTCCGGAGAGTCTTTCACCCCAGCGAGCAAGTACTGTGTTTTGGGATTGGGTCAGGCACTCTGCTGAGTTGGGGGGGCGGGCAGTTCTAAGTCCGTTTAGCAGGGGGGCAGGGAGGGGGGGAGTTGGGGGTTGGGAGTTTAGGCAATTTTTAGTTAGTTACACTGGTCTAGATTGGAATAACATGAAACATGCGCGTAGTATAGCTGGAGCCTGGCAACCCCTTCGAACAGCGAGCACTCGGCACTTGCGTCACACTCAGTCGATATGGCAGGCATTTACTTTCGACCACAGAAGCTATGGCACACACTACACGAGCTGACGTGGGGAGGGGGGAGTCTAACACAGGGCCAGTGACACCGTTGCAACTCTTGTCTTGGAATGTGAGGGGACTGGGAGACAAGGTCAAACGAGGCTTGGTACTGCATAGCATAAGAAGATCAAATCCGGCCCTGGTCTTATTACAAGAAACGCATTTGGTAGGCACAGCAACACATGCGCTAGATAGAAAAGGTTACCATATGATTGCTCACTCCGAATTCACTAGAGGGTCCCGGGGTACGGGGATCCTAGTGCACCGGTCTTCTAAGTACATAATCCAGTCCACGAAGATAGACACTCAGGGACGCTTTGCGGCGGTACACGGACAGTGGGAAGGGAGGTCACTGAATGTGGTTTCGGTGTATATTCCGCCGGCACTGCACGCAGTCGCTCTCCCGGAACTGGGGAAATTCCTGCTGGACCTCCCGGAGGGAGATCTTATCATAGGAGGGGACTTTAATGCAGTGGCACACAACACACTAGACAGATTCCCGGCGCGTGCGCAGACTTCCGGGCCGTCCCGGCTGCATGGCTTTCTAGAGGCGCAGGGTTTGGTGGACGTCTGGAGGCAGTTACACCCGGACGACCGACACTACACATACCACTCGGCAGTCCATGACAGTCTGTCGCGCATTGATTACTTTCTAACACTGGGGGATGGCCTCCTTACCATAAACGACGTGCAAATTAAGCCAAGGGGTGTCTCGGATCATTCCCCATTGACACTGGTTCTCTCCAACCCGGAGCGGACACGAAAGCGTATATACCCGATATACCCAGGGTACCTTAAGGTGCCACTGGTGACTAAAACCCTGAAAAAAGCGACGAGGTGCTACCTCGCAGAGAACGTCGGCTCAGTCTCGTCCCCCTCAGTCTTATGGGAAGCTTACAAGACGGTGCTTCGAGGACAAGCTATATCCACCATAACTCGGTACAAGCACACCCAAAAGCAGGAATTAATAGATTTAGAGGATAAACTCGCCAGGGCTGACGAAGTCCATATGGCCAATCCATCGAGTGACACGCTACACACGCTCCGGATGTGTCAGCAGCGCCATACCGATTTTATGCGCCGTAAAGTGCTGGACAATATGGCGGCCTCAGCACACAGGGTATATGATGTCGGGGATAAAGCTAATAAGCTCCTGGCCTGGCTAGAGAAAAAACAGAGAGGACAAAGACATATACTACAGCTGAGGGACCCTGCGGGTGTACTACAGACCCGTCCATCGCAGATAGTGGAACTGTTGGCGGACCATTTCCAAAGGGTGTATTCCCCTGAGATGGATGTCACGCGAGAGATGGCGGAGACGGCTCTCGTGGAGATACCCACCCGCACCTTGTCACGAGACGAGGTGGAAGAGCTGGAGATGGACCTGACCGCTGAGGAGATACAAATGGCCATTGCGGCGCTACACTCGGGGAAAGCTCTGAGCCCCAACGGGATACCAATTGAGTGGTACAAAACCATGTCGGAGACGCTCGGTACACCCCTACTCCTTATGTTTACTGAAAGTCTGGAACGGGGACGACTGCCGCCTGACCAATGTGTGGCTACCATAGTGGCGATCCTGAAACCCGGCAAACCGCCGGAGGACTGCGGCTCGTACCGTCCAATTTCCCTCCTTAATGCTGAAAGCAAAATTTTGGCGAAACTACTGGCCACCAGATTACTGCCTCATCTGGCACACCTAATACATCCGGATCAGTCGGGGTTTATGCCGCACAGGAGTACATGGTGTGATGGCGCGAGCTCCATTATTGACAGAGCCGGCAGCTATCCTCTCGCTTGACGCCAAAATGGCGTTTGACTTGGTAGAATGGCGTTACCTCTTCGCGGTTCTAGAGCATATGGGTTTCGGCCCGAAATTCATAGCGTGGATTAAATTATTATATAGTAACCCAGTGGCGCGAGTGGCGGCGAACGGCCACATCTCAAGAGAAATACCGTTGGCACTGGGTACGAGACAAGGCTGCCCGCTCTCGCCGCTACTGTTCGCCTTGGTGCTGGAGCCGTTAGCCACTATTATTAGATCCACCAGGCTCCTGCGGGGCATCGACTGGGGAGAAGGTTGGGAGGACAGAGTGTCGCTATATGCCGACGATATGTTAATATACCTCACAGACCTGGAGGTGGGCATTCCTGTGCTACTAGCGCTGTGTGAGAGACACGGAATAACCTCAGGTTATAAAATTAACTGGTCGAAATCGGTGGTCTACATGCTGCATGGAGCGCCACCTAACCTTGGAGAGGGCTGTCCACTAATATTTGAGACTGCATCCTTTCGATATTTGGGGATCCAGATCACGAGAAACCACGCGACATTTCAGGATCTGAATCTCAGACCACTGCTCGAACGGTTGAAGACAGATGTAAAACACTGGAAGACCCTCCCACTAACGCTGTTGGGCAGAGCGGCGCTGTTCAAGATGTTGGCGCTGCCCCGTTTTCTGTATGTCTTGGAAAACACGCCGGCGATGGTCCCATCGTCGTTCTTCAGACAGGTATCAGGTCAACTGTCGGGCCTACTATGGGGAAACCGGCCAGCTAGGGTTGCACAGGCGAAAATGGTTAGGGACTGGTATAGTGGGGGAGTGGCACTCCCCAACTTGGAATTATACTACTGGGCGGCTCACCTCAAGGTGATCAACCAATGGATACATGCACCACAGGATGATCCGGCGTTTTTAGCGGACAGAAGACAGCTAGGTACTAACACCCTTCTGGCCCCACTCTACAACAAAGGAATGGTGACAACACTGATTGGCCCGACTAGACATACAGCGTCGCTGTGGCATAAAGCGCAGATACGGCTGAAATGGGAGGGAGTGATAACACAGCTCACGCCTTTGTGGGATTCCAAAGTCCTGGGTAATCTACGACATAGTAAAGGGTTCACCCAATGGGACAACATTGGAATATCCACTGTAGGTGATATGTGGACGCAGGATGGGGTGGTTCCATTTGAGACCCTGAGGGAGCAGTATGATATGGGCACTACTGAAACATACCGCTACATACAGATTAGGCATGCGTTACTGAATGCAATTACACCGGGAACTAGGGTCCCAGAATCTGCTCCGCTAGAGGACCGCCTACTCACAGACTATATGGAAGCCAGAGCCACTTCTCTCACCTACCGCAAATTGATAAACAATCTACCTGACCCACTGCAGAAACTGAAAGAGAAATGGGAGGATGAATTGGGGGAGATGGATGAGACAAACTGGAATGCAGCAATGGCGTCACCTAAAGAAGCCGGTATCTCAGCGAGATTTCGGCTTGTGCAATTTAAAATATTACACCGGGTATATTACACGCGCACCACCCTACATAAAATACAGAGGGCAGATCACCCTTATAGCTTTAGAAACTGTGGGGAAGAGGGCACACTATTTCATACGCTGTGGTCCTGTCCCAGCATGGTGGACTACTGGCGGCGTGTAACACGCACTATGGCCCAAACTCTACAAACGTCCATCACGCCTGACCCTGGAGTATGTTTATTGAATGTGTGGGGCCCAACCAACCTGAAGTCGCAAGAACGGTAGTGGGTGGTTATTGGTATGATGTTGGCAAAGTGAGATATAGCGCAAAAATGGGGGGCAGCGGAAACACCAACCCTAGCGCAGTGGTCCACGAACATGGATATGCTCATGGTGGCAGAAAGGGCGGTGTATCAGCAGAGAGCTAACCCACGTAAATGGAACAGAATATGGTCCCCTTGGAATGCATATAGAGGAGATCTGTGTGAGCCACTGCCCGAAGAGGAGGAGTTAGTTAGTTCAGGGGAGGAAGATGACATAGATGTGAGTAGCTAAAGGGGGCAAGGAAGTGCAGGATAGGGATTGCTCCAGGACTCCCGTGCTCTCCCAGCATGAACAATTGCTATACGAACTATGGCGTACAGAACTTTAATCGCTATACTACCATGGCTGACTGTATTAATATGTATATTGCTTAGTGCTAGGATTCCAATCTATAACCGTAAAAGTTGAAAGTTGCATTCAAATTAAAACGGTTGCTTTAGTGGTTGGGTGTGGCTGAATGTTGACGCTACCCTGACAAATGATTGCTCATGCTAATCTATATATCTTGTTGCAACAATAAAAACAATTTAAAAAAAAAAAAAAAAACTCTGCAGTTTTCTTTGGGTTAGTTTGTACACAATCCCTCTCATCTTTGATGGCATTAAGGTAAAACTTTTGTAGTTAGTGTTTTAAATTTGTTGCTAACGTTTTGCTTGCTTTTTTGTGTTGTATAGCCTAATACTTTTTTGTTTATTGATCCAAATACCCTCTCTAGTACTTATGATCTTGTTGTATTCATGTTTAATTTTAGCGATTTCATTTAAGGTCTGGTCGTCGCTAATGAAAATATGTCGACTTTCTAGAGCTATTATTTCTTCCTCTAATTTTCAAAGTCTATTACTGGCTTCCCTATTCATATTAGATCTAAAATCACTCCTCTAACAGTTGCCTTTAGGGATTCCTATCTGGTGATGTCTGATGTTTCATCTCCCTTATTGTCTTGAAGGAAATTTACTATGGCGTCTTCAATACATTGTTTGTTATTTTAATGCCTTAGAGTTTCATCCTTAAATCGCCATTGAGTTTCTTTTGGGTCTGGTGAGTTATCAGTAATGCACATTGTTATGCTGGAATGGTCTGAAATTGCCCTAGGTTCAATTGTCATATGATCCACTTTCTTAGTGGAGTGGCCTGAGATTGACATATAGGCGTCGATTACGATGCCGTTCGGAAAGGCTCCGAATCGGATTCAGTCTGCCGAATCGTATTTGGTATCTGTCTTCCCGACCAATTCAGAAAGCATTCTGAACAACCGATTACGATGTTTAGAAAACGTTCGAATTCCTGACTCGGTTCCGAATTCAAACCGAATGGCATTCGGAAAGTCTGAGTCATTTGGAGCCGAATCGTATGTGTCTATCGGCTGCGTGTCTGAATGACTCAAAAGCTTTCCGAACAACGTATTTCGATGTTGGATTCAGGCAGCCTTTCCGAATTGGTTGTTCTGACTCGGATCGGCTGTCAGAACCTGACTTTGGTGGCCAGTAGCAGGCCCCTCTTCACTCAGGGCTTCCGAATCTGGCCTGTGGGGGTACCCATGGGTCTCCTCTTTCCAACCATGCACTGTATGGCAGGCACCAAGGGATGCCCGCCACAGGGTGCACCTTTTCCCCCAACCACCCCTTTCTTCAATGGGAGCCCATTGACCGACCGAATGGTATTTGGAACCATCGTAATTGGTCGGTCGGACTCCCTAAATCCAATTCGGTTGGAAACCATTCTGAGACCGATTCGGTTGGAATGCTTTCCGAACGGCATCGTAATCGACCCCATAGTCTATGTGTGTATATGAGTTATGAGGAAAAGAGTAAAAGGTATAGACCCTTTCGTCTGGATTCTGTATTTTCCATGCACCTACCAGGTTGAATTTGCTCTAAAGAGTTTTAAGAGCTTTATTTGATTTGTTTGAGTGGAATGGACATTGTGAATTTCTGTCTAGTGTAGGGTCTAATGGTAAGTTTAGGTCACATGCTAGGATGATTGTGGCTGAGTCTGGTATCATTCTAAATTGTGCAGAAAGTTCACACCAGAATGACAGATCGTCTTTTGAAGGCGCATAATCGTTAGCCACAAAGAACTCAATGTTGTTCTTAGAGAGTTTGAAAATGATCCATCTTCCTTGATCGTCTGAGAGACTTGATATCATGTCTATTTTTGCTTTCACGTTGATCATCCTCAAAATACAATTCTTTATACCACTGCTACAGAGCAGGTTACATCTGAGAATTGTCCGTTTCTGAGAGATGTCACCTGTGTGGAGTCAAACTTTGTTTTCATTTTCTTAATCGGATGGTTGATCCCTTTCATGTTTAATGACACTATCTTAATAATTTGTGTGGATTCTCTCATTTCAACATCTGTAGGAGTGTGTTGATCCTAACTGCGAGGTAACTGAATCGTGTGACAACATAGATATAGAGGGATCAAGGTCACATTGGGTAGGTTGATAAGGTGGAGTACAGGCCATGTTATAGTCACGCGGTACAAAAGGGGGTGGTGATGGTCGGAGCATCCGAATCAATCAAACACTCTCACCCAGTCAAAAGATCTGGGTTTAATCCATCACCGTTCTTTAGCCCACTCTGCCACCCCAGTTCTGACATGGCTATATGCAAATCAGTCTGACCCTGTGCCTCATGGGAACAGTCCAGCCCGAACTGCCAAGCCATGTCATCCCTGGACCGGAAGCAAGCTTCCGAGGACCGGTTTCTGGCATTCCAGCCGTCTTCAGCCCGGCTTGCTTGAATCCAGTGGCAAAGTGAGCAAGGGACTCACGTGGCATATTAAGGTGATAATCATGGCCAACTACATGGTATTGTATGTCGTTCCCAAATAGGTACCTATTCGAACAACTACATTTCCATACCTTGTATGATGACAGCTGCTCATTTGAAGTAAGCCAATGTGGTATGTCACATCATATTACTTATTAACCATATATATGTAAGACCTCATTTTCAGTTCAAAGTCTTGCATCTGAGAAGAGCTGTAGTCTGTAAATAGTTTATAGCCAGTTGAACCTGTGGGGGATGAGGCATTGCTCTCAGTTTGTGAGCTATCGACTGGTTCTTGAAGCTTTAAAATTGTGTGCCGACATAGCCATTTCAGCTTCATCTTTTCGTCCAAGAATTTCCTGAGTATAGTATGGCCATTGAAGATGTGTGAGGTGCTCTATATTGCCACCCGATATCTGTCCGGGCCTGCGAATGAAAACTGAAAATTCATTGTCTCGACTGTAGATTTAAAATAGTCCTGTCAGACCACAATTTTGCTGTCTTTCCATTGTATGTGGTTGTGTTTCCTCATGAATTTTTTTTCAACATGTTGATAGCAGAGTGATTTGCATACAATGGGTCATGGGTGAGACGGGTTAGGAATCTTCCTCGTAGGGACTCTGTGCGCCCTGTCAATGTTCTTTTCCAAAGATTATATCCATGTTTGTCGTGAAGTATTTCTCTATGAAAGGAAAACAGGAGACTTCTGTTCCCTCTTCTCCTTCAGGAATAGCAAAAATGCAAAGATTGCCTTGGCTATTTCTTTCTTCAAGTTCTATTAGGTCTGTAGTAGGTGATCGGGTGGTGCCAGTTAGAGCTGAGATAGTTTTGTGTGCTTTATTTTCAGAATCTTCAATGTTACTAATTCTATTCTTGGTCCCAGCGATCCTGGTGTTGATTTTTCTAATGTCTTGGTGAAAGGCGCAGATTTCATTCTGCACAATGCCCATATTTTCTTTAGTAAACTTAGCCATGTCGTGGATGTCTGTCAGCTTCTTCAAGTTCATCTCCTTTGTAGCGTTTATGTCATTCTTGCTCTTGATTGGTGCGTCTGGATTCGGTGGGTTGGCTTGATCCTTTTCAGGTTTGCTTCATTCTCCTTTTCTGCCACATTTTGTGCTTTTGGTTTTCTGATAGGGCTGGATATTGTTGCCGTGTGCATCTTGTTATCTTGTTCACTGTACTATTTCCTGTATAGTAGTATAAGTCGGTCTAGTGATCTGCGATGTAGTTCACTTCCCTGGACTATCGTGCGCAGTGTTGTAAGGAACAACCAATTTTCAGGTTGTGGGTGCTGAGTCAATGCTCCTTAAGTCACTGGCGCACTCTTTGTGTAGGTATTCAGCCTCGCTTAGAAGCACAGAGAGTCATGAAATTATTGTCTGAATTTCTTGAATCCTTTGAGTTGTTTCGTGTGTATTGCTACGGTATTCTTATTACCCTGCTTGCATTGCTGACTCCGGGGAACGTTTGTCTATATTTGTCACTGTTGTATGTTTGGTATGATCAGGCAACAGAGGGCTTCCAGTGAATAGTCACCAGCTGAGTAGGTTGTCAATGCTACTAAGTTGTTGATTCTAATTTGTAAATTGGGTTGCCAGACAGTAGCTGTCAGTAGCAGGACAATAGTAATCAATATCAAGGTAGTGCTAGGTAGTGCACAAAATATCAAGCAGCAGCAGGCTGCAAGGTAACAGATGCCAGGTTTATTCTCTCACAGTGCAGGCTGGAAGGCGGCCCACAGCGGGCTATTGGCTTTTAGTAGGGTGGAACTGGTCCTAAGTTGCCACAGAGACAGAGCCCAGGGTGCCAGAGTATCTTTTGTACGTAAGTTCAGACATTCGCTTTTGTTCTTTTATCCCATGTAGAGTTGTATTATGGTCACTAGCAGATCGCTAACATAGTGTGCAATGCTTGCCACATTACAGGGCGACAGCGGGTGGTGCTCAGATGTCTGCCATTTCACGGGTATTTATTACTTTTTTCGCGCTCACCTTGAAGGTCCTCAACAGCATGGTCAAGCAAGTTTCATCTTAGTATGGATGCCGGGCGTCACTTTTTTAATGCAGGATTGAAGTTTTCCTCGATAGTCAGGTTTGGGGCATTAATTGGGCCCAGCTGCAGGGTTCAGAGTTGTCATTGCCAATTGTAAAGCATGTTTACAGTTTCAGGAGGAGTGTCACGACACTGCAACACTGGTGAGCTGCCAGGGACCAGGCACTGCCTCAGGTGCAAGACCAGGCAGAATGGTATTATAGGCATTTGTGCGATGCCTGGTAGTGGTTAGGGGTGCACTAATTTGTAAGGTGGTGTCAGTGGAGTGTGTTTATTTGCTTGCTTACATGCACACTGGTTACTGGGTATGGTCCTGGAGCCGCCATTTTGGTGTTGCATGAACAATGCACGTGTAGTAGCAATTATGTGCTGTCAGGTGCCATGTACCATGCCATGTAGAGCAATACTATCAGCCTTTGTATGGTGTTTTATGTACTATGCTGCTGATTAGGGGTACAACAATTTGTAGAATGGCCTCAAGAACGTTTGGATAATTGCTTGTGCACTGGCCAAGGAAGCCTACATTTTGATATTGGGTAAACACAGCGCTGTGTATTAACAATTAAAATCTTACTGTTGCTTACTGTTGCTTGGATTTTTGAGCAGATCTTTTAAGCAGAATGTTTAAGCCACCACTTGTAGAATGATCGTTGACATTGTCAATTATAAATCACGTTTGTGGCTGCGGGAGGTGTATCGTAATGCAGCATTACTGGTGAGCCGCCAGGGACAAAGGACCGTATCAGGTGGAAAACCAGGTACAATGATATTACAGGTGCTTGAGTAATGTCTGGTGAAGGTTAGCTGTGCACTAAATTGTAGGTTGGGATCAGCAACATTTGACTAATTACTTGCGCTCTGGTTATGGAGCTGCCATTTTTGTACTGGGGGAATTTGACTGTAAATCATTGGCAGCTGGCATCTGCTCAAACCCTGCATGAAGAGAGATTTCATTTGGCCAATGGATGTCTCCTGTTTATTGGCTTCAAGGCAGCTGCTTAGTGACATATTTCTTGCTTGCAGGAAATAGTCCTCTGTCAGCCATCCTGGTTATGGGCTGCATCGCTAGCACGCTTTAGCTCCACATTAAAAAAACTTCTCTATTTAATTGTGTTAATCTTCACTGTAACGTGGATTGGCCTTACTATGTCTTGATCAACTGTGACTTTGTAAAGTGTAGTCACACCATGGATACCATTATCTGTTAATTTCTGGATTATTGGAACTTTACTTAACTTCCTCAAAGTAATTGGAAAGATCACTTTTGTAATATGGCACATCAAGCCGTGACTTTCCCAGAATTCCACAGGATAGGTGATCAAATCTTCAAATATCACAATGAAAAACTAGAGCATACAATTTTTGGAAAGGGGTCTACAAGCCAGAATTCAGCATGAGATCCATGACAGTCAAAGAGAATCATACAACTCCCTCAACATTCATTCACAGAGTATCAACTAGAATTGTATTAATCTTTACCAGGCCATCTGCTGCTGATGCGCTCATCATCTGCCCCAGTGCCTCTTAGCTGTTTCAGATACCCTCCAACCACCTTGTTTATTTAGAGGTTTTGTATAGCGCTGGCTAGACCCAGAGGTATCAGAGCGCTTTACATGAGTAAGAAGATGGTAAGGGTATAAAACAATAATTCAACAGCATGGAACACTAAAAAGTTAAGAAAATAGAACCAGCTTGAATTTATACATATCAAATAAACAGAAAGATAGAGTGAGGGCTATATACATGTATAACATGGAAATGGGGAATCAGATTTTGTATACTGGTATGGGATGGAGAAAGGCATGAAGGGCAGCAGGTAGTAGGAAGTTAGACGTGAGAAAGGGGGAGGGAAGCAGAGGGAGAAATTTGGTAGAAGAGGGGGAAGTGAGAGGGGGATGGGGATGACCACGAGAGGGAGCGGGTCAGAGCAGTGGGGAAGGGAGAAAGCTGAGCCAGTGGAATGTAGAGGGAGGGGAGGGGGGAGAAGAGAGACAGTAGGAAAGTAGGGGGGACCAGAAAAGTGGGAGATGTGAGGGCGAATTCAGTGCGCTGGTTAAGACCTCCAATATTTATTGAGGTGGTACATTTTGAGGTCTTTTTTTAAGCTGATGTAGGAAGGGTAACATTGCAGGTCTTTGGGAAGGGCATTCCAGATGTTTGGGGAATTGTGTGGATTTCCGTTTTTAGCGGGGTGGGACTAGGAGGAGAGTGTTGGTACATCTCATGGGATGGGTGCTGCCCACTTTGCAGAGTTTATTGGTGAGGTATGGCGGTGTATTTTGAAGGAGGACTTTGTGTGGAATGCAAGCAGTTTTGTAGGCAGATCTACATTCAATGGGGAGCCATTTAAGGGTTTTGAGGGCTGGGGAGATGTGGTAGGAGCGTTTGCAGTCGGTGATGAGCCTGGCTGCAAGGTTGAGCACAGATTTGAGTGGAGCGAGGTGGACCTTGGGGATTCCAAAGAGGATGGCATTGCTGTAATCTATACGCGAAAGGACCAGAGAGTGGACTACTAATTTAAAGTCATCAGTAGGAATCAAGGGCTTAATTTTCCTTAGATGACGGAGAGGGAAGAGGGCTCCTTTAGCTGAGTTTCTGGTGTGCACATTGAGAGTTAGGCTATTATCGATGGAGATATCAAGGGATTTTACTGAGTTGGACAAGGAGAGTGAGCAGTTGAGGTCATTAAGGTCGGATATCCAGGTTTAAATGGGGAGAGGGTTGTTTTTAGGGGAAAAGAGAATGATTTAAGTTTTTTTGGGGTTGAGTTTGAGATGATTTAATTGGAACCAGGATTGAATCTTAGTGAGGGTGTTGTTAAGGTATAGGATGTCCGCTTGGGTTTTGATCTTATAGTAGAGTTGGGTATCATCGGAATAGAGGTGGTAGTTGATTCCAGCTTGTTTAAGAATGAGGGTGAGCGGTTCCATAAATAGGTTAAAGAGAGAGGGAGAGAGAATAGATCCCTAGGGGACTCCTAGGGAGACCAGAGTGGGGTTTGATAAGCAGTCGTGAATTTTGATTTGCTGTGTTCGGTGTTGGAGATAGGAGACAAACCATTTATGGGCAGTACCATTGAGGCCGAACCGATCTCTGAGAACATTAAGTAAGGCTGAGTGGTTAACTGTACGAACGCAGCAGAGAGATCAAAGAGGATAAATAGGCAGATCCTGCCATTGTCGAGGGAGTGGTGGATGTCGTTGACAATGTTAAGCATGGCAGTTTCGGTGCTGCAACCTTTCCTGAAGCCTGACTGTAGGGGGTGCAGTAAGTTTTTCGAGGGCTTTGGAAAGAAGGGGGAGGTTAGAGATGGGGCGGAGATTTTTAAGGTCATTGGGGTCAGCCATAGGGTTTTTAAGAATGGTAGTGATTTGTCCAAGTTGGAGGGAAATAGGAACACAACCTTTGGCATGGGAGGTGTTGATAAGAGAGGTCCAAGATGGGGCAATGATGTGCTTTAGGTCTTGGACAAGGTTAGAAGGGAGGGGGTCTTTAGTATGGGAGGACGGTTTTAGTTTAGCAATGATGTTAAAAACTTTGCGCTCAGTTACAGGGTAGAAATGCTGTTGTGGGTAAGTGTGGGGAGTGGTTTAGGGGAGATATCGTAGTGGGTGTGTGTGAGGAGTAGTTAGGGTGAGGGGAAGTAGTAGGCAAGTTTGAGATAGGATCAGGGGGTGTGGGGAATGCAGTGCGAGTTTTTGAGGTGATGTCAGGAGTGTTTTGGGAGGTGGTTGGGATCAGAGTTGAAAGGAAGGATTTCTCTATCTTTGCGATTTTTTCCGAGAAGAAGTGAGCAATTTTTTCACATCTAGCAGTCGAGGCCAACCGAATTGGAGGTGTGGAGGATGTTTGGTTACGAACGATGTTGAACAGTTCTCTGGGTCTATTTTTAGCCTGATCGAGTTGTGTACGGAAGAAGGATACCTTTCATTAAAAATGTGTTTCTTGTATATCGTTCTAGCTAATTTGAGGAGTGCCAGATGTGAGGGAGAGGGATGCTGTCTCCATGTTCTTTCCATCAGTCTAAGTGTGCGTCTTTCTTTGTTGAGCTCTGAGTTAAACCATGATTTGGAAGGGATATTTCTTAGATTTCTTTAGTTTAGGCAGGCCATTTGGTCTAAGGTATCGGTGAGAGCTTTATTAAAGTGTTCAGTAAGCTCATTTGTGTTTTGTGAGGGAGGGATGAGGAGAAGTTGAGCATGAAGTTTAGACTTGAGTTCAGTAGTGGGGATGAGATTTAGATTTCTGGTCCATTTCTTAGGTTTAATGAATTTAGTGTGTGTGTGTGGGGGGAGTGGGGTGCCGTGGTAGCAATGGTGAACAGTATAAGGTGGTGGTTGGACCAGTCGATGGGGATGATATTGGACAAGAAGGTCAGATCCTTATTTGTAATAATAGCGTCCAGGTTGGCTCCTCTGGTGTGGGTTGGGGACTGACATAGTTGATTGAGGTAATTAATCTGGAGAAGATTGGTGAGGAGGGTGATTTGGGGATAATCAGTATCATTCCAATGGAGGTTTAGATCTCAAGGAAGAGATTTTTAGAGTTGGATTTTGAGGATTGTGTCAGATGGTCGGATAAATCATCAATGAAGGGATGAGGATCTCCAGGAGGGTGGTAGATAATATGTAGTCGAATTGTGTGGGAAACTTATACTTTTAGTTCAGCTTCAAGGTACTCGAAGGTAGAGTGGTCGGAATTGTTAACAAGGGAGAGCTGAAGTTAATTTTTTAAGATTATGGCTAAACCACCACCTATTCTGTCTGGTCTGTCTTTTCTAAGGTTAGAATATCCTGGAGGAGAGAGTAGATCAAGTATGTTCGTAGAATTGTCATTGAGCCAGGTTTCCGTGAGGAACGCAATGTCAATGGATTCGCTAAGTATAGTTTCAGAAATTTCAGTGGCATGTTGGACAGCAGATCGACAGTTCACAAGCATGCATGCGCGTGGTTTGTGGTTGCTTTTGGGGGGTGGGCAGGAGTGGATGGTGGTGAGTTGAGGAGTGGGTCTTGGGAGATGGGAGAGGAGGGGATTCTGTTAGACCCCAGAATAAGAGGGATGTAAGAGTAGGGGAGTGGAGGATTACTGATTGAGGAACTAGGATGGTAAGAGTTGCATAGGTCAGTAAGGTCAGATGGGGAGAGATGGCAAGAGGTGTGGAGAGGTCTATGCATACGGCAGCGGAGAGGAGTAGTTCTCCAGTGGGGTTTTTGTGGCCGGTGTAGTGGGAGTTTGCCCGGTTGAGGAGTGTTCTGGAGCTGTGGGAATTAAAATCTTCTCTAAGTCGAGTGAGATCTCTTGCCAATGTGGAGAGATTGTGTTCTATGTTGCGTAGAGTCTGGGTTATTAGAGTGAGGGGGGACATTGTTAGGGAGGGGGAGGGGGATAGGGAGTTTTCTGTGTTTGCTGCGGAAAAAGATCCATTATGTGGAGGGAGTGAGAGGCCGGGGGGAGTGTAAGAGGAGTGCTAAGGCTGTAGGGCGTAAGGGGATGCATGAAGGAGGACCAGAGATTTGAGACCTCAGGGGAAGAGGTATGAGACGTTAGAAGGGCGTGAATAGTGTGGAGAAGGACAGCATGAGGGTTAGGGGGTGGTGTGTAATTCAGGTAGTGAGATAATGGTTTCAGAGAGGAAGATGATGGGGCTGGAGGGTGCATGAAAGGGGATTCAGAGTGGAGGGGTAGAGATTCAGGATGGGGGAAAGGTAGGAAGGATAGGGCTTAGAAATAGAAATATGACAGGTTGAAAGGGACAGGACGTTAGAGTGTGTGTGTGATTGGGAGAGGGGGTGCGTAGTAGTGATGTCAGGAAGAGGGAGGGTCGTTGGGTTAGTGAATATTTGGATGTCGGTGATTGTGGGAAGGCATTAGCTGTAGAGATGTCAGGGGAGGGGAGAATGATGTTGTCGATTGGGGGATGGTATTGTCTGTAGGGATGACAGGGGAGGGGGAGAATGGGGTTGGATGTGAGGGAGAGAACGGAGGGGCATTGTGTGGTCAGGAAGACGGAAGGTTAGGAGTGGATTTGTATTGTTGGAGGTCTAAGGTGCTGAAGTGGTGTTCAAAGATGGTGAGGTGGGATTCAGCGATGTGTATGAGGATGTTACCCTTTTTGAAAGTGGGGATGTCAATTTCGCCTGGAAAAGCTGGGAGGGAGTGGTGGATAATTTAAAGCCATCGGGAATTTTAATTGAGTTAGTGACTGGGAGATATTGTAGGAAAAGCTTTTTCGTTTGGAGGGGCGTTTGGAATAGAAGATGTAGTTGGTTTTAATGGGGGAAGTGAGGCTGATGTAGTTATCAACAATAAGTGTTTCAGGGTTTCGGATGAGAAGTTTGTGTTTAAAGATGTTCTTTGTGTTTTTGAGAGTTTGATGGGCAAGGGGGGGGAGTGGGTGGGTGGACCATGAGTTGGGGCCATGTTTGGAAAGAGTAGAGTCATGAGGAATGTGGGCATGGTTGAGGGGGGCTTGTTGGGTCAGTGATGTGATGGGGAGAGTTGAAAGAGAGCAATGCAGGCAGTTGGGTGTAGGAGGATGAGAGCGTGGTCGGTGCTAAAGGGGCAACAGTCAGGTACGGGACCGGGCAGGAGTTCGCAGTGGCAGTGGGCACAGGAAGAGTGGGGTCAGTGCTAGAGGAGGGTGAGAGGGGTCAGGTCAGTGAGTTCGTTAAGAGACGGAGAAGAATTTAACAATCATCATGGGCCTTATAAAAGGAGGGCGGTCGATGTAAGGAGAGGAGAGGAGCGGCGGTGTGTGCTAGGGAAGGAGAGAGGGGGCAGTGGTAAAGGGGGAGGAGGGCCGGGGTATATTAAGAAAGGGAGCGATACGTGTGAGTATAGGGCAGTAAATTACAAAAGCTTTCACAAGCATATATGGTACTAGAAGTTACAGGCATAGATAGAATGTTAACATGAATATCATTAGAGGGCCTAGTAGGTCAGAACAAATTACAAAAGCATACACAGGCATAGATAGTAGTAGAAGTTGCAGGCAACGATAGAATATTAATAACATTAGAGGGCCTAGTAGGTATTCAATGGTGAAATAGAATTCTGAAATTGTCTGTAAACAGAGCAGAGGAGCACAGTATAAACAGTAGGGAGCCATTACAAGATGGCTGCCATATTGTAGGAGTCTTCAGTAGTCTTTTAGTTTGGGTTGGTTAGTCCTTTTTTACTTTTGGTTTTATTTATAGATTCACCATTATGAATGTTGCCCGGTTGGAGGAGGAATGGCCTGTCAGAAAATGTCAGAGGTGTCTTTCCTAAGGCACTCTCCAAGGTCATGGCATGTGCCATGCATATTTAGGAAGTTCTGTGCTGCATACTCCCACCTACATTGTTTTCCTGAGCATTCCAACTCCACCTGGCAGTGTGGCATGTATCTCCCAGGTTATTGGGATGTGCAGCTGCCTTTTGGCCCCTAGAACAATGGAGCACCAGAAATGGGAGCATTAGGGTTTCCAGTTGTTTTTGTGTGGCACTTTATTTTGCCCTGATCTAAAAACAGTTGAATAACATTACATTTGAATAATGTCCTGCCCTAGAACTTTAGTATCTAAACCAATACACACCTCTCAAACATGTTTTCAATGTGTATAAAAAGGGCAGAACGAACTGCTCATGCCTGCAGAAGATCTATACTTCCCGCTCTTAATAATGCACAGAAATGTTCAGCAGATGCCATATGTGCTGGGCCATCCAGAAATATAAGATAAAGCAGACAATTGATTTGCGCACTGCACAGGGGAGGACAAAATCTCCCCTTTCATATTACAGCTGCTGTGGATTTACCCAAAACAACAACCTTTTAACTGTGACTGCCTAAACCACGCAGCTTGTCCAGCCCCATATGTCTTCAGATAAACTGGCCTCAAATGAATTACTTTGTAAAAGGATTTTTTTACCGTAGGGAAACTCCACAGTCAGGTCGGAGATCTCCGCAAAGTAAAGTTTAGGGAAAAATGAAATGGTTTATTTAACTCAAAAATATATATTGAAAATATTTTTATGTTAAATAACATACATTTTTTAACGCTGCTTCAGTATGATTGTAGTAATAAGGAAGTATTCCAGCACTTATTACAAAGTGAAATTCACGGACTGCATTTTTGTAATAACTTCCACTTTTACAGTAACTTACACATGCAGCTTACAATTTTACAGTAACTGTAAGTTACATTTTTGCTGTAACTTACACTTTCGTATTAACTTACATGTGTAACTTATACCTTTGTAGCAAGTCCATCACTAATAATGGCCAACCACTGAAACTAGAACACGCATAGAAAATAATGAAGGTACAGACTTAAAATAAAATCCCATAGGAAATAATGTTACATGAAATAAAATTATTTTATGCATTTAAAAATAATTATAAATGAATGTTATAACAGTATAAAAAGTAGAACATATTTATTATTTAATTGTAAATAATTATAAATTATAAATTTTAAATTTAAAACACATTGTAACATTACATTTAATTAAAAATAATTCCATTAATTATATTCATTCTATACAACACTTTTATTATTTATTAATACACATTAAAAATATATTTATTTTCTTCAGGTGCAAATCTATGTTTTAATTAAAATATCAGCAAAATCATTTAAATGTATTTTAAAATATTTCAAATAATTAAAGTTCAAATTAAAATTAATTTATTAGTGCTATATCATTTTTTCTATTTTGTTCTATATGTAGAGTAAATATATAAAATGAATTTACATTAATATTTAACATAAAAATATCTTTAATATTTATTTCAAGTCAAATAATGTTTTCAAACTTTTAATATACTGTACCATGCGGGGATCTCTTCGCCCCCGAACCCTCCGTTTGGTAACGAATAGGGAACATTTTTAAAGTGTAGTCAAATAGCTTTTAAGACATACTGCTGCTGCCTAAGATTTGAGAGCTTGGTTATGTGGTAGTTTGTTTGGTCCCTTTCCATATAACAACTATAATGAAGTGCATAGCAAATCTGAAAGTCTTTTTATCTAAAAAACATTACTAGTCAAATGTCCACATCAGTAAATGATTACATTTACATTTTTTAATGCAACTATGTGGCAACTGCTTCTAGGTTTTATTTTGTATTTTAATGTTTGTGGCGTAAGATTGCAATAAAACATTTGCTTTAAAAAAAATAACCATCGCACAGCTTGCCAAGTCTAGACCTATTAGCTTGTTTTTTTTAAAGCAGCCATTCTCCATTAATGCAACCAGTGTTGGTTGAAAACATATTTCCTACTTAGGAATACATAGGGAACAGCAGGCTATTGTCCCCTGGTTCAGTGTCTGCTTTCCCTGATTACACCATGATGATTCACATGTTCCATGGGGCAACATCCTCTTTGTGAATCAGATACGACCCCTTTTGAGCTCTCAGTACCTGAACAGTGATTTGCAATTCCAATTGCAGTTCACAAACCATTCATACATTCATCTTAGAATCGCAGATAGGAGTGGGGTGCCACTGTCATGCCCTTTCCTTATTGCGATCCAAAACCACATTTAAAAGTTGTAAAGGCTTTCTGACTTATAATAGAGTTTTTTTAAATAGTGAAAAAAGGTCACAAAGACTTTCATTTTCTGTATCACAGGCTCGGTGACTGCAAACACCTTTGCACATTATACCCATAGACTTAAAAAATGTAGACAATAAAAATAAAGATTTGAATTTGTAAACTCCAATTACCTACTCATATTTTCATCTGTTTAAAAATCCCACATCCCATTCAACTCACTTCTTACCTCCTACAGGACTTGATTGAGATACTAACTTCATCACTAGCTTATTTATGGTCAAATGCTTGATTGTGGGATTAGGTACATGTTAATTTTTTTGTAATAGATATTTATGGTTCTTATTTTTGCAATCAAATTTTTCATGTCTCCTTTTTAAAATGTTAAATATTTTATTTAGCTATCTTCTACTTCTTAGGGAAAGAACGAGAAGTAGGAGGGAAAATATAGAAACATATGGGAGTAGGAGAGAGAGATTACAATGAATTCTAGGAGAACCCTAATAGTCATCAATTGAAACAATGTGGTGAGTACTTGTCCAACTCTATAGCAGCAAATAACATGTTCATGCAGGAAATATGTGAACAGTAGGAGCAGGGAATGCACAGAAGGCTTAAAAAGTAAGATGTGAATGCCACAACCCTGTTGCCAGCAAAGTGAAGGTTAGGTATTTAAAGAAAGTAAGTAATAGAACTGAAGAGGTAGATAGCTGAAGGAGATATAACTAAGATAAATATCTTGATTAAAGCATCACTGTCAGTGGCAGTTATATAAATGAGTGAAAGCCATATAGTAGTAGTACTATCCAAAATATTTTTTCACTACCTATTGCATTGTGCAGAGCATTAATGGGATCAAATCACTTAAATGCAAAGGAGGAACTTACAGTCCAGCTGTGGGAGCAGTAACCAAATAGTATTATATTTGGGGATGTATGTGCCTCTGAAGATAAACTAAATGGAGAGAGGCATATGTTGAAAATATACAGAACAACAATCCCATTCCAGACCGGCTCTGAGGATAGGAGAAGGATGACTTACTGAAGGGGGTTGCCTATGCCTCCATTGTCACACATGCACAACAGTGCTGATGTGATATACCCACTTGTTCTCACTGACCCCTGGATTGACTCATGTCTGCCCCCAGGATATTGACATTTTTACAGGGTTTTTGTCGAGAGCAAGACATAGAATGGCAGGGAAGATTCAGCACTGCCTCTGGATGTAGGCGGCGAAGATGCTGCCAAGATGATGATCCTAGAGTTCAGTGATTAAGTGCTCCTAAAGTACATGTCTTGCAGTGCGTATTATCTTAAAAGTGGAGGGTTGGACGACCCTACATGTGTGGACCTAAATTGCCTTAACACATTTGCTAATATGTATGTTTTTTTGGAGCTAAGACGTTTATGATGAGTTGGGAGCTACATTCAAGTTAAATCATGAGGTAATAGTAGATCGCACTTACTGAAGTGGCAAAGAAGAAGAGATCACTGTGCCTCAGAATGCCTCTTTCTATCAGCTGGTGATCTAGTTTCTGATTTACCTCCTTGACTACTGTGTCATCTGCTTGTAAGAAATGGCTTCTTTCAGCGGCAGTTGGCTTGTGTGCCTAGATCAGTCTCACAGGCAATCTAACCACCAAGGCAACCATGTGCTGCACAGATCCAAACTTTGCAGTGTACTTTAGATTCTGGGTGGGAAGAGTAAATGTACAACATTTCAATGCTAGAGGCCATGCTGTGCTTGACTGGAAGGTGTCCACATCCAGACACAGGTGAGACATTTGGATGGCATAAACTGAGGAGGTGTTTGGGGTGGCCAGAATCGCCCTGTATAAAGCATCTAACTAGTCAGCTCTATATTTTACCAAGCAGGTTGAGCCCTGCTGGCTTAACTCACAGTGACGGACAGAAAGCATCCTGTCCCCTTCATCAGTCATTGTCTGTTGCTTGGAGAACCCTGCTGGGCAGTGATCGGGAATGCATATTTCCCTCTTGTATAGAAATTATAGAAGTTCAAGCTCTGTCTATTTGTCGCCTATTTTACTGTCCAGTTGGTACATGTGTTTGATGCTCATGAAGAATGAGAGCTCTAAGCTGATCTAGAAATCAATTTTATTGAAATTGTTTTACTTTATTGTGGAGCACAATGTATGGATTTCACCTGAGGATATCAGAGGACATACTAGAATAGAACAATCCCTGGTCAGTTTGATCTATGAGGGGCGTCTATATGGTTAAACACACATGTTTCTTCTCTGTACAGTTTTATCTTGATCAGATTTATTTTACTAAGGGCCTACCCATTCTCAAGAGTGTTTGAAGTGCTCCATGTGTTCTTATTGCTCCCCCACCAGTTTCTGCTCTTATATGCTCCCCTAGTGTGGCAATCCCTATCAAGCTCTATAGGTCAAAGCCCTTCAATCGTTCCAAATCCTTCAGGCTCTTGCTCGTCCTTGGGTGGGGGGGGTGATGTTTGCAAGTGGGGTATCTCAGGCTTTTCTTTCACACTTGTCATCCTTGCCACAGTTCCTGTACTCCTTGCTAGCTGCTTTACCTTGATGGTACTGTATTGTGCAGGGAGGTACCGAGGGGTCCCCAAGATACTTCGGTAAACCCTAAGTGATTGGTCCTGTTGGGAAGCGAAGGCCTACTCATGTACTACAACCAATCATCATGCCCAGTAGTGTTTTTGTTGGTCCGGGAGGGCAATGCCTCCATTGTAAATCTCCTGGGTCAGAGTATGCATGGCACACCTAAATGATTTATCATCATTGTATGCATGGTCCTGCCTACTTTCCTGAAGAATCCCTCCAGTACCCCAGACAGGATGTTCTGAAGCATGTAAAGGAAACTAGGTAAGACAGTAATTTTTTATAGCATGGGGCTGCCTAACAATGAGATGGCAGGGCTCTCCAGTGCCTTACAGTATCCCGAAAGTCTGTCAGGGAATAGGACACTTTACATGGCATGTGTTTACAACTCATGCAATTACAACGCGGTCGTTACAACGACCGCCTTGTTACATCGCATTACATTACAACACAAGTTGTTACATCAACTAGCTGTAGGGGGCGAGCTGGACTTAGGAATAGTATAATTCACTATTCCAACTCCAGTGTTCACAACAGGAGGGAAAGTGTTAGAATAGTAAATAATGCTATTCCTTATGCTAGCCCACCTCCTACAGCAAGTCGATGTAATGACTTGCGTTGTAATGTACTGCGATGTAACAACGCGGTCGTTGTAACGACCGATTTGTAATTGCATGCGTTGTAACGCATGCGATGTAATGGCTGTTTCCCCTGTCAGGACTCTGTATAGGTTGTTTATGGAAAGTCTGTCTTGTCTCTTGTTAAGTGAACAGTGAATACTCAGATATGTATACCAATACTTCTCTACTTTGAGGGGATGTGTATTCTGTCATCTGATCGGAAGCTGATAGATATAAGACTGAGTTGTGCCAGTTAATTCTAAATCCTAGGATTCTGCCAAATAGGTATAGAATTCTACCAATTGAGGCATCATCTGCCAAATGCAGCAGGGGCATTGAAGCACTAAATAGATTTAGATAATCACTAAAACTAGTATGTTTAGTCTAGTTAATGTTTTTTAGGTCGAGCCAGCGTCAGCGCGCATGCGCTGCAAGACTGCTGGAGAGTAGTATGGAAGAGAAGCCCCGCCCACTCTCTGCCCATATTTTTCATTGGCTTGTGCCTGTGTCCTTAGTAAATGCTGGCTTCTGATTCTTTAATAGGCTTGTTAGTCTCTCCTTAGCACCGCCTTGTCTTCATTTGTAACCTCCCATGGCTACTGGCCCCTTTACTTTGGTTGTGACACGGTACATGTTATTTAGTCTTGTAAGCACTATTTGCTTTATTGAGTTTCTCCTACTTCAGGCACAATGACGTGCTTTGCTTACATTGCGCTTTTACTTCCTAAGCAGTTGGGACAATGGGGGCCGCATGTTTGCAATGCCATAGGTCTTGCATTTAAATGTGAGACCTATTGTACTGCAAATATTTTTTATTAAGTATTTGAGCTGAACCGTGCTGCGGGGAAGCGTGAGGTGAAGGCGGCCATTCCCTGTCAGTGAGTCACGGCCCTCACAGGGCGTTTTTGTAAGTGCTCGAGTTGAATTTTGAAGGCTGTTTGTTCCTTTGCTCGACGGGTTCACTCTTATTTCATACACGTCCTATTGTGAAATGTCAATAGTAAATCAAAGAAGTTGACCCAGAAATCTGGTCTATTTGCAGTTATGATGCTACATTCTCTCCCCTTTTTAACATCTTCTACAAAACCTACATAGAGACGTGACGAAGGAGTGTTAACCAGGAAAGTTGCCTCTTGTACTCTATAGCCACACATAATTAAAACACCCATCCGTTTCCTCATGTAGGAATTCCACTTCTGGATATGTTTATCACTTTGTCCTCCAATAAAGTCTTAAGTAATGTATCTTGTCAGATAAAAATCTGAAGCCATGCCTTGTCCATGACTTTCTGAAAGTGTGAAAGAAGGCACCCTGGCCTGAGCTGTAGTTTTAAACATGGAGTTAGTGGATGCTGGTTCGCAAGACCCTAGTGGCATTGAGTAATATGTCCTTCTGCTTTCTTCTTGTGCATTCTTTTGTCATCATGCTTTCTTTCCCATCCACTGGACTCGAATCTGTGCCTACTCAGAGATGCAACACCTGCTTTCTAGAAGCTTTGTGTTTGAGTGTCAGATGCTGGTGTACATAAAAGTGATTTCCCTCAGAAGACTCAGTATCTGAGGCTGTGCCCATCTTTAGGAAGTAGACCTTGATCCCCTAGGAAATTCCCTTGCTTCGTGGATGTTTGGAACTCATATCACATCCAGTCAGATCTGACCAGTTCCACAGTGCCTGTCCTTCATAACTGAGTACAACATCCCAGAACAGCACTGCATATCTGACCATTTCCTGTAGCTGGCTGACTACTTTTAATTCAGAGGTAGCTTCCTACCTGATAACGGGCTGGCTTTTCACCAGCTCCCCAAAACTAGAGCTTTAGAATTTGTACTGAATATCACTGTTGACTCGGATAAATGTACGGCCAGCTAAGAAACCATGCATATCAGGGAAAGAACTATTGCCTAGCACTCGCTCATCCATCAACCCTGATACTAGCAACATTATGAAACAGCTGTGCTGTTTCAGTGTTGTTGCTGTTGTGTGGTGGCAGAAAATGATAACAGAGGTGAATGAAGGTCATTCCTGCTTTATTCAGACACAAATGTGTCCTTGCCATGGAGCTGACTCTATTTGAACTTTCGGATTCACATGTGAAACATATAGTATTTTATTAAATATTTAAAGCAGGTTTGGTACATCTTCCTTCAGTAATTGGCTTCTTTCACTCATGAACATTCAGTCATTGGCCTGAGACGTTGTCAATTGCGTCTTGGTTCAGCCCATAGCCGTATTAGAGCTGAAAGCCGCTTGTAAATGGGCACAACTGGGCAAAACTGCACTTTAGATACTATAATGGCAATCATTAGAGTCCCAGGTCACTGAAAGAACGGTAGAGGACCACGGTGAGCGGATGTGCCAGCCTAGGTGCTGGTGCAGCTTGCGCATCATGTCGTCTTCCCCCACACTTTTCCTTTCCTACCCTCTTTTACCTATGGTGCTCCCATAAAAATCCAGCAGATGTCATAGCTCATTGATTTCAGATTTCATTGTCTTCAGACCGAGAGTCAAACAAGTTTTTAGGCCCTGCTGCCTCCTACCTATCTGCTCTCCATGAAAGCTCAGAGGTCAACATTGGACTCTGCCAAGACTCTGAGATCTGCAGTGGTACCGGTCCTGATTTCGGCTGCATCAAAGTGAGAACTGCCCTGGCTGCACTGTACTCGCACAGAGTTCCTTACATTAAACGACCTTGCAGTGGGCGCTGCCCTCGCTGCAATAAGAACCATCACTTTTCCCCAATCATATGCTGTCTTTTCTCTCACTTTAATTGCCCCACTCTCTTTCTCTTGTATTTCTCCTCCTGTCTTTCACCCCCTCCTCTCTCCTATCACACACATGTCCCCCAGACAGATTGTTCTAACAATGTCTGCTTTTCTCTTCCATAGTGCACCTAAAACACTGCAGGACATGCATGATAACACAAACGTACATAAACCTCTTTGTAGGCTCCACTTTTTTATAAATGTAATTAATGTTTATCAATAATTAAATGAATTCATCTTCAGACCACTTCTAAGAGCTTAACTACCACATCCAATGCCAAATCTACTGCCACACTTATAATCACTGCCACACAGTCCATTGCAGTAATGTGGGATAATATAATGCATGACTAAACACTGATAAGTCCCAAAGGTGAGACCCATTACAGTGCAAATGCTTGTTTTGAATAGTTGAAGCTCCTTTGTATATCTAAGAGCTTCAGACAGAGTGTTTCATTCTGCACTTGTGCCCACAGCAGACCTAATTCATGCTTTTTGTCATACATATTTGTGGGGGAGGAGGAGCGGTGTATGTGCTGATCGAATAAAGCGTATGGGGCAATATTGTTTTTAAAAATACCTTAAATATATGGTGCAGTTTCCGAACAACCTGAACTTCCTAACTTTACAAGTTGCAATCCTCTCTCTAATAAAAGACACCAATCTTGAAAAAACAAACCCGATCCTCTGAGCAGTGCCTATTGTTCTTTCTGTGATCACATTGAAGACTGTTGGTCTGTTTTCAGTGAACCTTAAATCAATGCAAGGTCAATACATTTGGCTGGTTCTACCAGAAATATAACGACCTTCTTCAGGACCAACATCCAAATTACATACTCTAAGCATAGAGGGGTCCAGGTATTTTCAATTGATTGAATTCAAACAGAGACGTCAAACGCACCATGCCACACATGGAGTTCAGGAGAAGACATCTGTTTCCATCATGGCAGGTGTGAAAAAGTGGAGGTTGGCGTACTAACGTACAGAACTTGGCTGGTTCACTGGGAGCTGGTGCTAAGCACTTCCCCATGCGACGAGGAAAGTTTCCAGGGTGGGAAGAGCAGAGACAGGATAAGAAGTCCCACTGTCATAGCCTTAGTGCCTGGCAGCAGCAGGTGGCGGGTCTCCTTGCTTAATAAAGTTTACACGAGGCATACCTGCACATTTGTTTTATTTTTCTGGGGGTGGTTGCTGCATTTGGGGTCCAGTACCTCTCACCTTTCCATACTGGTCTTAAGACTTCAACTCTACGTTTTGTTGAATTTTACAGATGCACCTCTTCATCCAAGTGCTGTTTCAGCAGCAGAATTCCAGTACGAAGTTAACAAATTAAGGAGCACATGCATCAAGCCTTTTACCGTTTGCAAACAGGCCGATTCGCAAATGGAAAAAGGCCTTTTCCTATGCTTGTAGGTTTTGGCACTCGCAATTCAGGTAATCGCAATTAATCGCGATTACCTAAATTGCCAATGCATTTAGGGAATTCCAATTTGGGATTCCCTAAGGCTGATGCATGTAGCCTTCTCTAAATGCGAACTGTGCATTTAGGAAACGCTAATTACCATCAAATTCATACCTGTAGGCCCATAGGAATGAATGGAGGCACATTACCTAATAGCAATTTGCAATTTCTGAATCGCTATTAGGTAATGTTAGGGAATCCCAAATTGTTTTGCGATTCCTACATGCATAGGATTTTGCGATTCCCAAATAGCAAATTGGTAAAATTCGCTATTTGGGAATCGCAAAATGAAGGCCTGTTGCATGTGCCCCAAAGTCTGCTTTTGTCTTGTTTGATTCTCCAGCTGATTCCACATAGCTGGGGGTGTAGTTACCGATGCACACTATATTTTCATCATAATTTATTTTCACTTTTGGCAGAGTGCTTTCTTTACAACGTTAATAATTAGCTCTCATCCTTCTTGCTGTTGTCTGTGATAGCTGCTTTTAAGTACTGCTCACTCCAGTCCTCTGCTCTGAAGATTCTGAGTGGTTGCCATAAACAGATTTTCTCTCTCTTCCAAATACCACATCCTCCTCCAGGTGGAATTCTGGCAGCCCTGATCAGTGGTGTAAAGTAAAATGATGCCCCCGCAAATTGTGAAGAGGGACCCCTTGAGTCTCCCATATCTTATACATATTTATTGACCTTGGGGTGAAATGGAGCCCCCCCACGAAGGTATTCAGCAGTGGTCGAAGTGGGGGGGGGGGGGGGGGCATTAGAGGGCCATGACGTGCCCATACGCTTAATTTTAGAAAAACAGTTCCCCTATTTTTTATGAAATGAAGGCGTCCCTGGATGGTTAATTCCGGGAGTCGAAAAGCTTCAGCAGAAGTGAGTGGCAGGGAGTTTCATGCTGTGAAACTGATGGACCAGTATTAAGTAATTTGGTAGCCCAGTTAAGTGCAGAACCTGGGGATTCGTACATTAAGTTACCTGTGGTGCTGCCACCTATATGCTTTTGAAAGCGTGTAACTTATTTGTACAATTGGTTCCTCTATGAAGCTAGCATTAAATGAGAAATATCCAAGTTACGTCCAAACAAAAGAAACTCATGTACTTCTCAGTTAGTATATGATTTTAAAGCAAATTGCTGGAAATTGTGTGCTAAAAAATGAGAACAGAACAAATATATGCACACACAGATATACACTATACAATTACACTTAAATTGGTGATGTGCAAAGAAAATAATATTTACATATCACAGCACAATATATACATGATGAATGAACATATATTCAAGACACACATTTAGTATGCTTGTGGCCTCAAATAAGGTTCCACCCTGATACCAAATTAATGGCTAGGACAGCATGGCAGCTTGGAAAATTATAGAAGGTTGACCTGAATCAAAAAGTAGCACTCCATATCTGCTGGTGGATTTAGTCAATGGCACAGCGTGCCTGCAAATCTTTGGCATCGGGCGCTCGGGTCTGCAGTGGTTAATCACCCTTAACTTCAGGGCAAAGATTGTCGGGCCGGCCGCCTCCAGACAAGCCTAACTTGTGGCAATCAAGGCTTGTTGTTCACCTTAGAATACTCTCTCATCTTCAAAGTCCTTGACTGAAACTGAAACTGAAGGTCAGCTTCCAATCTGCAAATGTAAAGGGTGCCTGGTAGCTGGTATTGGCTTTAATTGATGGAATCAGTTGAAGCTTCCTGGTGACATTATTCTTTTTGAGAGGTATTGTAAATGAGATACTGGTTAAGCTGGTAATTGTGCCTTTTTAAAATACAGTTGTAAAAACAATTGTGCTTCCTGATTGTTAGAAATGGGGGTCTCTAGTTGGCAGTGGCTTGCACCTTGTCCAAGTCGGGACCCTTCCTTCTAATTAGGGTAGGGGGATTGCACACCCAAGATAACCCCTGTTTACCACCTTGGTAGCTTGGCACAAGCAGTCAGGCTTATCCCAGAGGCAATATGTAAAGCATTTGTACATAAACACACATAGTAACACAGTGAAAACACTACAAAATGGACACCACACCAGTTTAGAAAAATAGTCATTATTTATCTAATCAAAACAAGACCGAAATGACAAACATCCAACATACACAAGGGAAGAAATGAATTTCGTAAGAATATCTCAAAAATACAGTTCCTTGAAGTCGATAGCACAAACTGGGGCTATCACAGCATCGTAACCAACAAATATACAGTTCTTTCTGACCCCGATGTAGTCGAGGGCCCACTGTGACATTGGGAAGACCGGCAAACAATAGCCTGGAATTGAAGAGGCCTTGAGGACCTTGCAGTGAAGTGTAGCGGTGAAGCGTAGATGAAGTCACGAGGCATCGGTGCTGCACATCGGTGAGTACTTAAAGTCCAGATGTAACTCCGTGGGGTTGAAGTCACAAGCGCTGATGTCGGCAGTTCTGGGGCTGTGATATTGCTGCGGTCAGTGTTATGTGCTCTTCACAAGGCGGTGACTGTGCGTTCGATGCAGACAGCAACGTCGGGTGATGATATCAGAGTCTATGGGCTGGAGTGTCATCAAGGGTGGAGACTACAGCTGCAGTGCATGCAGCAGCATCAGTGATGGTGTCGGGAATGCTTATCTTGAAATTACAGCTCAACAAACACCTCAAATGGCCCAGAAGTGGAATTGGCACCACTTGGCAGGTTCAAGACTCCCAGCAATGAAGTCCAGGTGCTGTTGGTGAAGTCTTTGAGGACCATGAGACTTACAGCAGGTGGCAAACACTCACAACCCTTGGAGAAACCTAGAAAGCAGGAGTGCAGAAAGCAAAGTCCAGTTCCTTTCACTGCTTACAGACAGAAACAGCAACTGTAGGCCAACCCAGCAAAGCAACACACAGCAAAGGGGCAGTACTCCTCCTGACCACTCTTCAGCTCTTCGTCTAGGCAGAGTCCTCAGTCCAGAAGTGTTATAAAGTCTGGAGGTTCAGGTCCAGTACTTATACCTCTTTTGGCCTTTGAAGCAGGCATTCTTGAAATGATTGTCTTTGGAGTGCACAAGTTCTTGTCCTGCCTTGTCTTTGCTCCAGGGGTGGAGACAACATTGTGTATGGCAAGGTGCAGCCCTATTCAGGTGTATGTGACAACTCCTCCCACCACTCTAGCTCAGGAAGGCCCATCAATCTTGTGATGGGCCATCAGGATATGCAGGGCACATCTCAAATCCCTTTGTGTGACTTTCCAGAGTGAAGGCAAAAACAGACACCTGCCAGTCTAAACTAGAAGTTAATTCCACAGGCAGGCAGAGGCACAGGCTGGTTAGACAAGAAAACACCCACTTTCTAAAAGTGGCATTCTCAAACACACAATTTAAAAAACATCTTTACTATAAGCTACGTTTTTAAATTCTGAGTTCACAGAGCCCAAACTCCAAATCTCTAGCTGTTCCTAACTGAAATTTACACTTGTAAAAATGTTCCAAGGCAGCTCCAACGATAGCCTATCTGAGAGCTATTCCTTGCAATAGTGAAAAACTAAATTACTACTTTCACTGGTCCTGAAGAAAGACTTGCAACAACACATGAGACGGCTGAAAGATGTAGACCTTGTCACAAATACACCACGGATGTCAATGGTTAATATAACCAGATAGGACATCCACCTACTTTTAATCTTGTCCTATGACCCCACCATTAAACCTCTTGGGTCCATAGAGACAATCTTATATCACTTTTCACTTCTCACTTTGCACAAAAAGAAAACACAAAAAAACCTGCTCTGCTGTAATCAGGCATCGCAGCACACCCAGGAGGTATTCGGCCCCTCGGGTGGGAACCCTAGAATGAAGCATGTCACCAACTAGGTTGGTGAGTGAGGGTTCTTCTTAAAAATGAATTTCTTCCTTTTTAGGTTAATACAAACCAGTAATCCTTCCTGGAATTTTTCCTTTTTTGTTGATTGTATTAGTTCTTGGGGGACCATGAGCGGGTCCACTATACCCTTTCTTTCTTTGTATTTAATTATTTGATTTGATTTACATACTCTGGGCACACACAGTGCACTTTACTAGGGATTTACCAATAAATAAAATATGCCAATCATGGATAAAACATTCACAAATACAACTTAGACAAGAGAGCATATGCACTTTAGCACTGATTAGCAGTGGTAAAGTGCCCAGAGCTCTAAAGCCAACAAAAACAAGTCAGAAAAAGAGTAGGAAAAAGGCAAAAAGTTTGGGGCTAACTGACATACATTTATTCTTTTTGAGGGGCATTGTAGGGAATTACCTGCTAGGTTGCAAAGCGTGTGCTTTTTAAAAGACAGTTATAAAACAAAATGCACTACGTACAGTCTACAAAAAATCTACATTTTGAAAACACTTTTTTATCGTATACCTTTTTGTGCATGTTGTAGCAGCCTATTTTATATTGTGTGTAACACAAGTTTAAAATAGTGACTTACATGTTCACAGTGCTTTCTGTCACAGACTGGGACCTCGTAGCACTAAACATACACAAATCACTATTCTCCACTGCACCAAGCAGGATTCAGTTCTGAGGTGCATTAATCAATCGCTGCTTCATAATGGATGATAGTGCATTTCCCGCTGATGAGCATAACTTGTATTTAATTTAAGCCATGCACAATTGTATATGTAATTACCTGAAGGCGAAAGAGTAGACCGAAAAAAGTTTATCGAAATAATTTTTTAGCCACACATTTGACAACGCCGCCACGCTCACCCACCCGCCCCCACCTAGCGCACACCATCACAGTTGCCATACTTTTTAGATCTCGCCTGACCCAGCGCTTGCGCTGGTCTGGCGAGACTTTAAATAAGGGCTTCGAAAAATGCTACCGCCGGCTACAGCTTTCAGTGCATGTGCGCCGACACGCGCTTGAGCAGAGGCGCCATATGGCATGATTACTGCTGCGCGCACACCACTCGCGTGCTTCCCCTGGGATCATTTTCGCTTTCACGGCCACACGGCTGTTACTTTTATGGCTGCGCGGCCAATGCTTGTCTTGAAGGAGCTGCCCGACCTTCACAGACCCACACCAGCAAATGGTACCTACAGCTTGCTATTGGGTCCTAATACCTTGTAATTTAGCACCCTTTACCGTCATTTGCCTCGTATACCATTTTCAGTAATGGTAGGCTATTCCTGCCCCAAAATACTTGAAACCATGGTACGAGATTCGTTCTCATATTCGCTTCAAATTACCCTTAAATTGCACGATTCCTCGCCTGCGACTTCACCACCTCTGTGAGTACTCTGTCTGGCCTTTGTGCCTCCATTCTTTACTATTTTTTTTAGCCTTACTTATTCCTAAAGCCCAATTCTTCCGTTAACTTTCTTCACAGACATATTAGCACTTCAAGGCTGCTCAGTGTGAGTTTTTTTTTCTCTTTTGAATGCACGTTCTCACATGTGTTCACTTGGGTCAACATTCTAGGGCAGTAAAGACGGATATTAGCTGAATCACTTAGTAGAGCAGCATGTCTGTGAACTATTTTCGGTTTGACGTAGTAGGGCCACTTTTCTATGCGCTTTAATTATCTTTTAAACACTCTACACTTCGAATTTTAGACAGTCTATCACCACAACTTGTTTTGTACAATTGTGTGCTCATTGTTGCAGTTCAGCACTGTCACCAGAACTCTTTTCACAGAGTAATTTACATCAATGTATACAAATGTTTAACATACTACGTCTATGTCTGAAAATAAACCAGAATCATCATAATTCAGACATAAGGTCACTTTGTTACGTTTCATGTTATGTTTTTTTGTGCTTCCTATATTTAATCCCATACAGACACATTCTTTTAGGTCTCTGATAAATGTATTAAATTATGGTGTGACAGCTATACATTTTTGGACATTGAAGTCTTCACCTACGATTACCCCTGTCCAAATTCGCCTATGGGTTCCTCCTGTGGCTTACTATGCTTATATTCATGCAAAAGAAAACTGCAAGTGCTCTTCCGAATATATTTTGACCCCACAGAGAACAAGAACAAGTGACATTTGCAAGACAAACAGATCCAAAGTTTCAGTTAAGTTTAGCATCAATTTTTAAGCAGCAGATGACAATTCAACTTGTGGGGCCTCATATCAAAGGCGGCTTGTCAGAGACTTTTGAGGGGTCTACAGTAAAACTCTTTGGCAGGACCTTCTACAACCAATTTTGTGCAAGCTATGGGAAGGGATCCTTAATTGTTTACAATTATGATTCATTTTTAACTTCAGATTTTTACTTTCTCCAAAAAATTCTTCATGGATTCCTTTTTCCCCTGCAACTCTGTCTCTTTCCTGCATACCTTATGTCAAGCTCTCTCTCCCCCTTGCTACACCTGTCCTTGACCATTTCCTGTGCCTCCTCTCTTTTGCCACTTCCACCTTTATCTCTTTCTTTTTTACTTCACCACTCACCTATGCTCTAGAAGTCCAATGTCACCCAAATGTTTTCCTCTCCTCCATGCTGGAACATCAAATTAGTTGGAAACAGCAAAATGAGGATTCCAAGTGCAAGGTTTTTCAGAGGGTCAGCCAAAATTATGTTTTGCCTTTTGTGCACACCCTATCACCTAGCAAAGAAGCCATTTAGGCCAATTGTCTCAGTCTGTCAAAAGTGGACAAAACTTAAATGGCTGATTCTGAACAGATAATGTCAATCTATTTAAGGTAAAATGGACCATAAAAGCAAAAGTGCAGCCTCAACCTAAGCCATGGGCAAGAGCTTTTTCTATGTTGTTTGAAAGGGGAAAATAGAAAAAAAAACTTTAAACCCTTTAACTTAACTTTAATTAAACCCATCCAGTCTGAAACTCAGGAAGACCCCATGAGCTATTTCTTGCCACATATTTCCAGCTGTAATTCGCCAGAGGTCTGTTTCTTGCTGCAAGCTCACACCAGTTAGGAGAAAAGACTGCAGGCATTCTCTAGCCAAAAGTCTGTGAATTCGTCTGAGATCCATACTAATAATAAGCTGTGACTGGGCTTTTAGATCTGGAGGGGTCACTGGGCAGAACCCAGTGGAAGAGAAATAATTGTCTCAAATCATGTTGAATTTTTCCATCTTTCTTCGTTAATTGTACAATTTAAAATAGTGTATCCCTCCTCGTTGAAGTACAACTTTTTTTATTGAACTCTCACAAATAAAATAAGGATTGCTTTTTATAGCCTTTAATATATTTTAATGAATTAAGTGTTTTATTGTTTATATTTATGTGAGAGTCATTTAATGGGCAAAAAAATTTAAACATTGTTATGATTGTGTAGAATTCACAGGCTTCTAGTTCTAACAGACATGATTTGCACTGCGTATCGCGATAAGGAGAAAGAACAAGCATTGGCATAGCCAATAGGACTCGCCTTTGGGACCTTATAAGTGTTTAGCCATGCAACAGTTGATGTTGTTGCACCAAGGATATTGTACTGCATAACGAAATACTTATAAGGTACCAAATGCGAGAACTATTGGCTATGCCAATGCTTGTTTTAAATGCACTTCAGCCACTGGTTTTCGACACCAAGCGCTACAGGAGCTTGTTTCACGTCCCTGATTATAATAGGCATTGGGAGTTATCATAACAGAGAGAGAGCGGGATTACCATGTTCATCCAGACAGTGCTACGCTTGGGTAATGTGTAAGAACCTGAATCAACTTTACAATTTCAGGCAATTGCTACTTCTACACCACCACCAAAAGGCACACGTAATTGAACGGTATATGTGTTTCTGAAGAAAATCTAACCTGAAGTAATTGGTAATAAATGCTCCTTTCGCCACCGTTCGCCTAGTCTTCCTCCGTCAGCCTTTCCTTTGCACGTATGCTACATACACTCTTTAGCTTCCCTTTGTTGAAATGGGGTGACGCTACCATCTTGTGGCAATATATTGAACTGCTATTGAATGTTAGTTCCTTCATGAACGTCTCACTTGTCCTCTTTCTTCCTTCGTCTGTTTTGTGTTTTTAAGTTACAGTTCTCTTTTCCATGAAAATATTATATTTTTGTTGGAAAAGGCATTTAAGCATTTTGAGTATTCTCTAAAACGAAGTTTCGTCAGCCTGTTTTCGCCAGGCTAGCTTTCGTCACTGCCGATTTTTTTTATTGTATTTTTTAAATGAAGGGCTAGCGACATTCATCCCTGATAACGGATAGCATAATCAACAAAATAGGCCAACCAAGTACAGTTCATATGTCCATGAGTACTGCAATGACAATTGCCAGCCAATATATATAAACACATCATTGGGGAGGGCCTAAGGGATATTTAAAGACCTACATAGGTTGTATCCCCTTTGTATCAAAAACCGATCAACCTAGAAAACCTATGGGTCTAACATCTGAGTCATTTATCAGGAAAAGAGCTATTGTCTCAGGTTAGTAAGAGTACTAGCTCAAGGCGTCATCCAGAAGATGGTTAACCCTGTGTTAGCAAAATGAATACCTATGTTGGATTCCCATCAATATCATGTATGATCAATATTCTCATGTGGTCCTCCGTCCTCGGTCCAGTGTCTCTAGATCATTGAGACAAAGTGGTACCATCTGCGGACACATGGTTTACACATGCCAACACAAGGACAACCATAAGAAACTGATAAGACGGGTAGGTGCAGTGCAAAACGATAAGTGTGTGAAAAGTTAAAATAGGATAGAGAATCTCATTCCAACTTTATTCTACCAAGACCTCTTCCTAATTAAAAACAATGAACAGCGCAAATCAATACTCCTGCAGTTTAACAAATATCTGCATAGGGGCCTAATTGCAGATATTTGTTAAACTGCAGGAGTATTGATTTGCGCTGTTCCTTGTTTTTAATTAGGAAGAGGTCTTGGTAGAATAAAGTTGGAATGAGATTCTCTATCCTATTTTAACTTTTCACACACTTATCGTTTTGCACTGCACCTACCCGTCTTATCAGTTTCTTATCGTTGTCCTTGTGTTGGCATGTGTAAACCATGTGTCCGCAGATGGTACCACTTTGTCTCAATGATCTAGAGACACTGGACCGAGGACGGAGGACCACATGAGAATATTGATCATACATGATATTGATGGGAATCCAACCTAGGTATTCATTTTGCTAACACAGGGTTAACCATCTTCTGGATGACGCCTTGAGCTAGTACTCTTACTAACCTGAGACAATAGCTCTTTTCCTGATAAATGACTCAGATGTTAGACCCATAAATTGCCAGCCAGTGCCAGCCAATGTCTAAGGTCCACCTTCAAAGACTGGATCGGATGTAGGTGTGCTGATGGTGTTTCGAGCTTGCTAGACGAAAGAGCGAGTTTTGCCAGTAGCCAGAGGGCCACTATGCGCAGAATAATACATACCTGCCAACTCACACGGTGCCACCGTGTGTCACACGATTTGGGCTCCCTTCACATGGTCATTCACTGAGGAGCCGAAATCACACGGTGGCAGATAAAGCGAGCTGAATGCCATTTTAAACAGAGGATTTCCAGCATGTTTTTGGAGTCTCTAAGCAGCCGAAGTTCATAAAAGGCGTGAAAACAACCCAGGACAGCCTCGATGACCCTTTGGGCCATATTATCAAGAACGGCGATAACATTATCGCTGCTTTACAGCAGGAAACTGCCGCTAAAGCGGCGATAAGGAGCTTGATAATATCCCCTTGTGAATTCCCATAGAAGCTCAGTGTCAACCTGGGCTTCTAATTCACAAGGACATATTGTCAAGCCCCTTATCGCTGCTTTAGCTGCAGTTAGTTTCCTGCCGCTAAAGCGGCCATAATGTTATCGCCGTTCTTGATAATATGGCCCTTTGTTTTCTGGTTCTTCGGAGGGGGTGGGGGCCTGGTGAGGGGCAGAGTGCCTCTTAGTTAGCTCTCTGCAGCAGGCCCCGCCCCTCTAAGTAAGTTGGCAGGTATGATAATATAGCTGAAAGGTGACAGTGATCTCCTTTAGAGGGTCAATGATAGGATGAAAATACCACCAGGGAAAAAACCTCCTTTAGCATCTGTGTAGATCATGGATGATGATGTGGATTACATTGGTGATAATAGGGAAGGCATCAAACTCCCCGACATCAGAAGGGAGACTAGAGTCAGGAGTGATAATAAGTTCAGAGGTACACCCAGCAACAGAAATGTAAAAATTCACAAGGACTGCTCTAAACCTATTGAGAAAAATGAGGGACAACATGTATTAAAAAAGGGGAGTTGGGTTCAAGAAGAAATCAGAGAACGAAAAGCATTGTGATGCATTCACCTTTTCCAAGAATTGTCTTTAAATGCCAAAAAAGTGAACTGATTTTGGAGGAAGAAACTTTGCCACATCTTAGATTTGAAAGGTCGTGTGATTCTCAATGGAGATACAATATCTTAGATTGGATACTTTATATGCTCATTCTTTGCCTTCCATCAGGAACTCATGATGTTCATGAGATACCACAAAGAAGAAAACAAAGTTTGGCATTCTGAATGCCATGCAGTAATTTGGTTTCCCGCTGACGCCACAAGCACTCATTCCATCCGCCCCATACCGGGAGCTGTCCTTTACGTGTTGAGAGACAGACATGGGTGACCCCAAGAGGTCAAACCAGGTTTTCTGACCTAAGTCTTGAGAACACATTTGCCCCCCTAACTGACCTAGAAGTATGCGATTGACAGCAGCCAGTTTACACTAATTTTACATAAAGTAGCGTCATTCAGATCACATCATTCTCTGACGCTGGTGAAAGACCACAGCTAGCAAATCTAAATCAATCAGAGAGTAGCGAGACCCAGCCTACCGCGGAAATTAATGGTGAACCGGTTCGTTCCGTATTATCTTTTATTTCTTGGAATATTGCCGGCTTACTATCTAAGATTGTGTCAGTAGATTGGCCATCATTTATAGGGGGTATGATATCTGCACTTTTAAAGAAACATGGACACAGAATCCGCTCAGGCTACCTGATGTTTAATAAACCAGCTATCGTAGGACAAAAAGGGAGACCTTCTGGGGGGCTTACCACCTGGGTAAGGCAACAATCTGGATATCAGGTAGAAGAGATTCCAACGGACAGCCACAATATTTTGGCTATTATAATACTTCCAAAATTTGACTGAGATATACTAGTGATCAATGTATATGCGAGAGGGATGGTGGGTGGGAAACTTTCAACTACTGTCTCCCACTTGGATACATTTATTGAGACCCATAGGGGGAAGAATCACATGGTAATTGCAGGTGATTTTAACTGTACTCTTGAGCCCCTTGGTGATGAAGACTGCGGTCTCAGTAGCGATAAGGATTCCAATAGGGGGATCCCCTTGCTAACTCTGCCACCTATAAAGAAATGGACCGAGGCGGCACTTCAGTTAAAACTTTTATGCCAAGAGAAGTGTATAAGGGCCGTAAATGGGAGGTCACTGTCAGATAATATATGCCAGCAAACCTACAACAATGGGTTAAGAAGTAGCTGAATTGACTATCTGCTCATTAATTTGGAACTATGGCCTCGACTTAAGGACATGATAACCCATCAAAGAATTGAGAGTGATCACAATCCTCTATTGTTAACCTTAGTGATAAGGGGGCTAGACCTCCAGATGGAGCGGATAGAGACAGTGACCGCAGACGTAATACTGACAAATGATATGCGCAGGGTAAAATGGGCAACATTACCAGTAAATGACAACACCCTAGAGCAGATGAAGATAGAAGTGCAAAACACACTAGCAGCCATCTCAAACTCAGATATACATGTTAATATCAACACTGTGATTACGAAGGCACATGAGGAGCTGTTTGTAAAACTTAAAGCCTTCTTTATTAAGAACAAAAAATCTAACAGCCGCTAAGTTCATAAGTCAGCTAAATGGTATAACAAGAATTGCAGAGTTGCATATAAGTATCTCACCCAAGCTATCAGAAAAAAAACAATAGCTATGAATAATGCACTCTTGGAACAAACGGACACCTTCACATATCTGGGGGTTACTCTGGGAAAGAGGTTAAATTGGAAACCTCAGATAGATCTACTGGCCCTTAGCCATGTCCAATTGGCAGGAGTCCTATTGAAACAGCATCGACTCTCTCAAACTAAACCGGTAGGCCTCGCAATAACGATTTATAATGCTAAGACCACTGCATCAATACTATATGGTGCAGAGCTCTGGGGCTTTGAAAACTTTACACCATTAGTTTTGGCTCAAAATAATGTTCCTAAGATCTCTAACTGGTGTGAGAAGTTGGCCTGGTATATGATGCTCACTAGTTCTAGTGATCACCTTGTACCATGCCAAGCAACCCTTATGGTGCAGGTTGTAAAGTCAACCTTATAGACAAGCTATCCTAGGGGTAGCATGGACTAAGCAGTCTTAGGATAAACTCTGTAAAGGCATGTGAAGCAAGCTGTTTTACCATACACAATCCCTTGAATACCAAATGAAAGGACACCACACAGATATATATTGAAAATATATATAGATTTATTTCTACAAATATCCCTGATACTCTTTATGAGCACAGAAGAAAATGCGTTAAAACAAAACACAGTTTAAATACTTAAAAAAGTTGCACTATTATGGATGAGCCCTAGGGGCCACCTAAACCATATACTAAAATAGTGGTATAAGAACCACTATGGGGAAAGTGAAGAGGCCTAGGGCCTGGGGAATCGCTGGAGCTGTTCGGGACTAGCAGTGAAGAAGTCGGGAAAGGCCCGCGGGACTCGGGTGCAGTGCGGAAAGTGCACGCTTTACCAATGCAATGTCAATGGTGCGTAAAAGTTACAAAGTTAGGTATTAAGGAACCTTCCGAGTGACCTAGAAGGATGAAACTTTAGAGACAGACACTAGAGGTGTGTACCAGTGTGGGAACACCGGCGGAGCTGAGTTACCTCACCCACAGGAAGCGGGTGCATAGGGTCGAAGTAGTGTCGGGTTTCGTCACGCAGGTCGATGGTGCTTGGAGATGAAGATGCTGCAGGCGACTCGATGTGAAGAGTTCCGGTGGATCCAAGGGTGGATCTGAAGAGGTGAAGACCTGAAAGCAGAGGGGACAATGTTCAAAGTCACTAGCCAGTGACTACCGTGGAACCAGACTGGAACCAGGCAATGTCGGGTGCAAACAGGCGTCGAGGTGTAGCTTCTCTCTGCAGCCACGTGGACACGAGGGGTCGAAGACGTCCAGGAGTCGGTCACGAGCTGTCCCACGCAGGCTTCTCACTGTTGGCGGTGTCGGCAACTTGATTGGAGCAAACAGGCCTTGGCTAATGCAAGCCACGCAGGAATCAAAAAAGGCTTGTTACTCGGACCAGCAAGGTCAGAGCAGGTGCTCCTTTTTACAGGAGCTAGGGCAAGTCTGGAGCAACCAGACCCGCAGTGTAAATTGAAGGTTCCGTCGCCAAGATGGCCGCTAGCCACGTGGCAAGTGGCCGGGATGGCGCGTCAAGTGGCACAGTGCAAAAGGGCCCCACGCAGATCGTGGAGATGCTGGGGGGCTGATCTTCGGTGCAAGGGCTGCTCGAGGTTGGGGCTTCTCAAACCCTAAAGCACAGCATCGAGGGTGCCTCAGGTGCTGCGCAGTCAGCTTCTCGGGGGTCTTTCAAGAGGTCCGGTCTCACGTTTCTCGGTGCCTCCACGGGTCCCTTCTTTCCAGGGACTGTGGATCGGGCTGTGAGAAGTCTGGGAGTCTGAGTCTTGTCAGGCTCTGGGCTCGGGCTCCGGCGGGAGGCGGCGGCAAAGCAGACGTCAAGTTGCTGGTTGGTGCCTGTATTCACAGGGTGGTCACTCCTTGGCCACAAGGGAGATTCTCTTCCGTCTTCTGTGCAGCAGAATGTCGAAGTCCAGTCTTCTTCTGTATTTCAAGTTGATTCAGGATGATCTGAAGTCTCAGGACACAGCTCCCACTCTTATTCGAATCTGGGGGGCCGGATCACCTACTAGGTCCCTCCTCTGGGTGGAACCAGGAAGGGGGGTGGTTACACCCCCTTTCCTTTGTCCAGTTTTGCGCCAGGACTGGGGCTGGAAAGCCCCAGCACCGATTTGAACTGGCCTATGCACAGGGACACCTTGTGTGCCCCAGGCATGTCTGATTCTATTCAGCCCTGTCCTACCCAATACACAAAATCCTGTCTGGAGTGGTGCTAGCACCTCCCCAGGCAGGAAACCCTTTGTCCAAGCTGCCCTCGCTGGAAGGACTCCCAGCAGCAGGAGGTCAGACTTGTGTCTGTGGTGGCAGCATCCATTTTGGGATGCTAAGGCTCTGTTTAACTTTAACCGGGGTTCAGGCTAGGTACATGTCGTGTCCCTCTAGAAGGGTGGAATGCTACCCCCGTCGCCAGAACTTGCGAGGGGGTAGTATTCCAATTCGTATGACACCTTACTCGACATGTTTTGATAAAGCCAAACCCAAGATAGCATTTAACCGCGATGTTCATAATGCACTTAAGAGTATATGGTATGGCAATATCATGAAACAGCTAAAGGACATGGTTCCGAAAGCTGCAGACAGGCTCAGCTCATGCCAGAGCACCATCTCACATATTTCCAAGCACTCTGCCTCCAGGATTGATGAGGCCTTCCATAGGAGTGGCTGATAGGAACATATGTGTCCATTGTAGGTTAGGTATAGGCATACTACACCTAAGTAAGGGGTGGTTACACCGACTTACCCCAGCTGAGTGATCAGCCAGTTGTGTCAAATATGGAGGCCAGGCCAGGGGTGGCATAATACATGCTGCAGCCCCTGGCAGGCCTTGGAAGCACCTATGCCCTGGGTACCTGGGTACACTGTTACAGGGGCCAATAAGGTGAACCAGTTCCAATTTCGTTATGCACCTAAAGTACATGGGTTTCAATTTAGAGAGAAAACAGCAGGCTGTGGGTCTGATTAGCAGGCCCACAGCCACATTAAGTCATAAACCAGTGAAGCAAAAAGCAAAAATTTGGGGTGACCATAGGATAGCAGACCCTACTCTCCTACACAACCCCCCCCCCATAAGCAGGGACATTAGACTAACCTTGACCAGTTGTGTCTTCATGTTCTAAGTGGAAGTACCTGGAGAGACCATCTGCATTACCATGGTCAGTCCCTGGGCGGTGCTCCACTGTAAAGTCCATCCCCTGTAGGGAAATGGACCACCTGAGCAGTTTGGGGTTTTCACCCTTCATCTGATTAAGCCATAAGAGGGGCTTATGGTCGGTCTGAATCTTGAAGTGAGTGCCAAACAAGTATGGTCTCAACTTCTTCAGGGCCCACACCACAGCAAAGGCCTCCCTCTCAATGGCTGACCAACGTTTCTCTCTGGGGGTCAGCCTTCTGCTAATGAAAGCAATGGGCTGGTCTTGACCATCTACATTAAGTTGTGAGAGCACAGCTCCCACTCCCAACTCAGAAGCATCTGTTTGGACAATAAACTCTCTTGAGTAGTCAGGACTCTTCAGGATAGGTGCAGAGCACATGGCCTTCTTCAGGTCATCAAATGCCTTTTGACAGTATTCTGTCCACTGAACCTTTTTGGGCATCTTCTTGGATGTCAGATCATTAAGAGGAGTCACAATGGACCCATAGTTCTTAACAAACTTCCTGTAGTACCCAGTCAGGCCCAAGAAAGCTCTGACCTGAGTCTGGGTAGTTGGAGGAGTCCAGTCCTTTATGGTCTGAATCTTACTCTCCAGTGGTTGAACTTGGCCTCCACCCACAAGGTGGCCCAAGTACACAACCTTACTCTGCCCTATCTGGCACTTGGTTGCCTTGATAGTGAGGCCTGCCTTTTGCAGAGCCTCTAGCACTTCCTTCAGGTGGACCAGGTGATCCTCCCAGGTGGAGCTAAAGACAGCAATATCATCCAGATATGCTGCACAAAAGTCATCCAACCCAGTAAGGACTTGATTCACCAACCTTTGGAAGGTGGCAGGGGCATTTTTCAAACCAAAGGGCATCACCACAAACTGGTAATGCCCACTGGGGGTAGAAAATGCTGTCTTGGCCTTAGACTCCTCAGCTAACCTGATTTGCCAGTAGCCAGCTGTCAAGTCAAATGTGCTCAGAAACTTGGCAGAAGCCAATTTGTCTATGAGCTCATCTGCCCTTGGAATTGGGTGTGCATCTGTCCTGGTGACAGCATTGAGTCCTCTGTAGTCCACACAGAACCTCATCTCTCTCTTTCCATCTTTGGTGTGAGGTTTGGGGACCAGAACCACTGGGCTAGGCCAGGGGATCTCTGAAGGCTCAATGACACCTAACTCCAGCATCTTTTGCACCTCAGCCTTGATACAGTCTCTGACATGGTCAGGCTGCCTGTAAATTTTGTTCTTTACAGGAAGACTATCACCAGTGTCCACCACATGGGTACACCAGTTAGTCTGACTGGGTGTCAAGGAGAACATATGTCGATATGACTGCAAAACCTGTCTACAGTCATGTTGCTGATGTTCAGTGAGGCTGCCATCTAAGGCCACACCATCAACTGAGCCATCCTCAGGGTTCTGAGTCAGCAGGTCTGGGAGAGGGTCACTCTCTTCCTCCTGCCCCTCATCTGTAGCCATGAGCAAGCCCATGTCTGCCCTGTCAACATATGCTTTCAGCCTGTTAACATGGAGCACCCTGTGGGGGCTCCTGGGAGTTCCTAGGTCCACCAAGTAGGTAACCTCTCCCTTTTTCTCCATGATTGTATGGGGTCCAGACCATCTGTCTTGGAGTGCTGCTGGGGCCACTGGCTCCAACACCCATACCTTCTGTCCAGGCTGGTACTCAGTCAGGACAGCCTTTTGGTCATGCCAGGCTTTCTGTAAGGCCTGGCTAGCCTCAAGGTTTTTGGAGGCCTTCTCCATATATTCAGCCATCCTGGAGCGGAGACCAAGTACATAGTCCACTATGTCTTGCTTGGGCTTTTTGAGAGGTAACTCCCATCCTTCCCTCACCAGACATAGGGGTCCTCTTACAGTTCAAAGGGGCTGAAGCCAACTCCTTTTTGTGGGACCTCTCTGTAAGCAAACAGAAGGCAGGGCAGAAGGATATCCCATCTTCGCCTGAGCTTCTCAGGTAATCCTTTGATCATGCCCTTTAGGGTCTTGTTGAATCTCTCAACAAGCCCATTGCATTGTGGATGATAGGGAGTGGTGAACTTATAGTTAACACCACATTCCTTCCACATAGCTGTCAAGTAACCTGACATGAAGTTTGCACCTCTATCAGATACTACCTCTTTAGGAAACCCCACTCTGGAGAAAACTCCAAGTAAGGCCCTGGCCACAACAGGAGCTGTTGTGGTCCTAAGTGGAATTGCCTCTGGGTACCTGGTGGCATGGTCCA
The DNA here is from genome assembly GCF_964261635.1 of Lissotriton helveticus. NCBI lineage: Eukaryota > Metazoa > Chordata > Amphibia > Caudata > Salamandridae > Lissotriton > Lissotriton helveticus. The sequence continues at coordinate 938,383,612 of NC_136059.1, forward strand.
CCACCACCAGTATGAATCTGTGCCCAGATGCTGCAGGAGGATCCATTGGTCCAACAATGTCAATCCCCACTCTTTCAAAGGGCACCCCCACCACAGGTAATGGTATTAGGGGGGCCTTTGTGGTACCACCTGCTTTGCCACTTGCTTGGCAGGTTACACAGGAGCGACAAAACTCCATTGTATCTTCTGACATGTGAGGCCAGTGAAAGTGACAGACAAGTCTGTCCCATGTTTTGTTCTGGCCTAGGTGTCCTGCTAAGGGAATATCGTGGGCCAAGGTAAGAAGGAAGCCCCTAAATTGCAGAGGTATGGCCAACCTCCTGGTTGTACCAGGCTTGGGGTCTCTACCCTCTGAATAAAGGAGCCCATCATCCCAATAAACCTTATGGGTACCTTGAGCATTCCCAGCAGCCTCAGCAGCAGCCTGCTGTCTGAGGGGTTCAAGAGAAGGACAGGATAACTGAGCCTGCCCCAAGTCTGCCCTAGAAGGTCCCCCTGTCCCCAGAAACTCAACCTGATCAGGTTCAAGCTCTATAGGGACAGTTCCTTCAGGGGTCTCAGAATCATCTTCCTGTGAAGGCTGATCCCCACTTGTAGGCATTTGGGAAGGCACAGCCTTTGCCCTCCTGTTCCTTTTCTTGGGAGGTACTTGGTCCATTGTTCCAGGATCCAAGACCTGAGGTTCAGAGAGGCACTTTTTGGCCTGTGACCTGGTCACAGCAAGGACATGTGATGATATCCCTAACATCTCTGCATGAGTCCTGTACTCAACTTCTGACCATAGAGAACTCTCCAGGTCATTGCCCAACAAACATTCTACTGGGAGATCAGCACTAACCACAACTCTTTTTAGGCCAATTACCCCTCCCCAGGAAAAGTTAACAATTGCCACACTATGTGTAGTAGTGACATTGCTGGCATTGGTCACCAGGTAATTATCACCTGGTATGTACTGTCCAGGGTCCACAAAGCTAGGCGTCACCATAGTGACACTGGCACATGTGTCCCTGTATGCTTGAGCCACTTTTTCATTAATTAAAGGTGTCTGTCTGTACTTGCCCAAATTATTGGGACTGACAGTAGGGGAAAAATCAATCTCCCCATCACAAATCAGAACAGCCTGTGTGGGGATTCTGACTAGGTCAGAATCTCCATCAGTTCCCAAGGTGATACCCACTACCCCCTTAGTCTGTGGTCCAACACTGCCAACTGTACTAGTGGGTGCAGGTGCCTTAGGGGCTGCAGTGTTGGTGGCTCCACCCTTTTTACAATCACTTGTCCAGTGAGTGGTGTTTTTGCAAAAGCTACACCAGGGTTTTCTTTGACCTTCTTTCTTCTTCTTCTTGGAAGTTTGGGACCCACCCTCAGTATTAGTTTGGGGCCCTGTTGAAGACTTCTGGTCTTTAGCTTTCTGCTCCCCACCCTTCTGGTCTGTTTTCTTTTGGTCACCACCCTGGTTCTGGTTCTGGGTCTTTTGCTTAACTCTGGTTCTAACCCATTTGTCTGCCCTCTTTCCCAATTCTTGGGGAGAGGTTAGATCTGAGTCAACCAAATGTTGATGCAACTGCTGGTTCTGACAGTTATTTAAAATCTGTTCTCTCATAAGCAAATTGTACAATCCTTCATAGTCTGTAACCTTACTTCCCAGCAACCAGCCCTCCAGAGCCTTAGTGGCACATTCAACAAATTCAGACCAGTCCTGAGTCTGTGTCTTCTGGGTGTCTCTGAACATTAACCTGTACTGTTCAGTGGTTAAGCCTAACCCATCAATCAGAGCACTCTTCAGGACCAGGTAGTTTCTAGAATCCCCATCACTAACTGTGAGGAGTCTGTCTCGGCCTCTTCCTTCAAAGGAGAGCCACAAGATTGCTGCCCACTGCTCCTGAGGGACCTGCTGTACTTTGCAAGCTCTCTCAAGTGCAGTCATCCACTTGTGGATATCATCCCCAACTTTGTAGGGGGGCACAATCTTACTCAGGTTTCTATTGTCATAGGACCTGTCTTTATCCTTAGGGATAGTGCTGCCACCAGTGGAATCTAATCCACTCTCTCTAGGCTGCCTTGCTCTAGCAAGTTTCTCTTTGGCCAGGGCAACTTCTAATTCTTGTCTCTGGATCCTAAGTTCAGCCTCTCTCATTTTGGCCTCATGTTCCCTTCTCTGAGGGCTAGTGAACTCCCTTCTGGAGTTACCATGAGAACCTCTAGAAACATGGGAAGTATTGGATTCACCTGAGTGATTCCTCCTCCTCCTATGCTCCTGGTTAAGTCCATTTGGGGGTCTGAATGGGTTGGACCCACCTTCAGTCCCAAATAAGCTTAGGTTAGCCTGGTTAAGCCTGCTGACTAACACCTGGCTATCTCTATCATCATCAGACTCACTTTCTTCAACCTCCTCCCCCTCTTCTTCTTCCTCAGGCTGAGTATTCCCAGTGGTCTGGTCTTCCTCATCTATCTGGATGACAGGGGCAGGAGCATCAGGGTTATCATCTTCAGTGGGAGAGCCTCCATCTCCAGTCCCTGAGGTGCCTGGTTTGGAGTTCTTTAGAGCTTCAGACTGGTCTAACAGCTCTCTGAGGTGTCCTGCTGTAGGAGTAGGACCTGTTTTGATTCCTCTCATGGAACACAGTTGCCTCAGTTCCTTAAATGGAAAGATAGCACATTTGGATGGTGCCCTTGGAGGGTCACTCTCAACAGAGGTGGTTCCAGTGGATCCCTCTGCTCCAGACATTGCTCTAGTGTGGTGGATGTGTTGCAATATACCTACACTTGTGTTTTCCTACAAAACCTATCTAGTAGTTGTAGTCAGGGTGTGCTACTCCCTATCCTCTACAACAACTAAGTTCAGTAGAACTTAAATATATCTAGTCTTGTTTTAGTGTACCTATCAGGTACCTGTATGATCTTTCAAATGATATTTTCAAAGATTGTAATGGTAAAACAACAGCAAGCTCAAATCCCAATCCGCTGCTCACCAATGTGAGAAGTTGGCCTGGTATGTGATGCTCACTAGTTCTAGTGATCACCTTGTACCATGCCAAGCAACCCTTATGGTGCAGGTTGTAAAGTCAACCTTATAGACAAGCTATCCTAGGGGTAGCATGGACTAAGCAGTCTTAGGCTAAACTCTGTAAAGGCATGTGAAGCAAGCTGTTTTACCATACACAATCCCTTGAATACCAAATGAAAGGACACCACACAGATATATAGATTTATTTCTACAAATATCCCTGATACTCTTTATGAGCACAGAAGCAAATGCGTTAAAACAAAACACAGTTTAAATACATAAAAGTTGCACAATTATGGATGAGCCCTAGGGGCCACCTAAACCATATACTAAAATAGTGGTATAAGAACCACTATGGGGAAAGTGAAGAGGCCTAGGGCCTGGGGAATCGCTGGAGCTGTTCGGGACTAGCAGTGAAGAAGTCGGGAAAGGCCCGCGGGACTCGGGTGCAGTGCGGAAAGTGCACGCTTTACCAATGCAATGTCAATGGTGCGTAAAAGTTACAAAGTTAGTTATTAAGGAACCTTCCGAGTGACCTAGAAGGATGAAACTTTAGACACAGACACTAGAGGTGTGTACCAGTGTGGAAACACCGGCGGAGCTGAGTTACCTCACCCACAGGAAGCGGGTGCATAGGGTCAAAGTAGTGTCGGGTTTCGTCACGCAGGTCGAAGGTGCTTGGAGCTGAAGATGCTGAAGGCGACTCGATGTGAAGAGTTCCGGTGGATCCAAGAGTGGATCTGAAGAGGTGAAGACCTGAAAGCAGAGGGGACAATGTTCAAAGTCACTAGCCAGTGACTACCATGGAACCAGACTGGAACCAGGCAATGTCGGGTGCAAACAGGTGTCGAGGTGTAGCTTCTCTCTGCAGCCACGTGGACACGAGGGGTCGAAGACGTCCAGGAGTCGGTCACGAGCTGTCCCACGCAGGCTTCTTGCTGTTGGCAGTGTCGGCAACTTGATTGGAGAAAACAGGCCTTGGCTAATGCAAGCCACGCAGGAATCAAAAAAGGCTTGTTACTCGGACCAGCAAGGTCAGAGCAGGTGCTCCTTTTTACAGGAGCTAGGGCAAGTCTGGAGCAACCAGACCCGCAGAGTACATTGAAGGTTCCGTCGCCAAGATGGCCGCTAGCCACATGGCAAGTGGCCGGGATGGCGCATCAAGTGGCACAGTGCAAAAGGGCCCCACGCAGATCGTGGAGATGCTGGGGGGCTGATCTTTGGTGCAAGGGCTGCGCGAGGTTGGGGCTTCTTAAACCCCAAAGCACAGCATCGAGGGTGCCTCAGGTGCTGCGCAGTCAGCTTCTCGGGGGTCTTTCAAGAGGTCCGGTCCCACGTCTCTCGGTGCCTCCACGGGTCCCTTCTTTGCAGGGACTGTGGATCGGGCTGTGAGAAGTCTGGGAGTCTGGGTCTTGTTAGGCTCTGGGCTCAGGCTCCGGCGGGAGGCGGCGGCAAAGCAGACATCGAGTTGCTGGTTGGTGCCTGTATTCACAGGGTGGTCACTCCTTGGCCACAAGGGAGATTCTCTTCCGTCTTCTGTGCAGCAGAATGTCGAAGTCCAGTCTTCTTCTGCATTTCAAGTTGATTCAGGATGATCTGAAGTCTCAGGACACAGCTCCCACTCTTATTCGAATCTGGGGGGCCGGATCACCTACTAGGTCCCTCCTCTGGGTGGAACCAGGAAGGGGGTTGGTTACACCCCCTTTCCTTTGTCCAGTTTCACGTCAGGACTGGGGCTGGAAAGCCCCAGCAGTGGTTTGAACTGGCCTATGCACAGGGACACCTTGTGTGCCCCAGGCATGTCTGATTCTATTCAGCCCTGTCCTACCCAATACACAAAATCCTGTCTGGAGTGGTGCTAGCACCTCCCCAGGCAGGAAACCCTTTGTCCAAGCTGCCTTCGCTGGAAGGACTCCCAGCATCAGGAGGTCAGACTTGTGTCTGTGGTGGCAGCATCCATTTTGGGATTCTAAGGCTCTGTTTAACTTTAACCGGGGTTCAGGCTAGGTACATGTCGTGTCCCTCTAGAAGGGTGGAATGCTACCCCCGTCGCCAGAACTGGTGAGGGGGTAGTATTCCAATTCGTATGACACCTTACTCGACATGTTTTGATAAAGCCAGACCCAAGATAGCATTTAACCGCGAGGTTCATAATGCACTTAAGAGCCCCTGGCAGGCCTTGGAAGCACCTATGCCCTGGGTACCTGGGTACACTGTTACAGGGGCCAATAAGGTGAACCAGTTCCAATTTCGTTATGCACCTAAAGTACATGGGTTTCAATTTAGAGAGAGAACAGCAGACTGTGGGTCTGATTAGCAGGCCCACAGCCACATTAAGTCATAAACCAGTGAAGCAAAAAGCTAAAATTTGGGGTGACCATAGGATAGCAGACCCTACTCTCCTACAACTGGTCTGCCATAATCTACCCCCCTCAAACCACTGCTTTTAGATTTGGGCTGCACTGCACTTGCGGAGATTGCTCGCTTCAGACCCATCGCATATTGGAGAAGGCTCTGGACTACCCAAGAGTTTTTACCATAAGCAAATGCACTAAAATATATAAGAGGAATAGACTCGTCATGTAGAATTAAATGGTTACAGAAGATCAAGTGTACACTGGGTGACATGGGACTTAGCCATTTGTGGGAGGATCCAGAGGGTAGTTCCTTCCCTTCAAAAAACGACTATAAGGTAGCATATTGGAATATGGCTAACCTTAAGCCTTTGTCATTGGTCCAAGATAACTCCCTTACCGGCGTATTCATGGAGCATAAGTATGAAACCAGGTTTGAAGCATATTGGGATTTTATTACTAGACCATGTGACAGGAAACTGTTCCATCAATTTAGAGTAGGCTCCCTCCCTATAAAAACATTTACGACAAAATGGTGTAATGTAATAGATACCAAATGCTGCTCATGTCAACTGTTGGATGAGTCTATTATGAATATACTCTTTGCATGTCTGGCTTATAAGAGCCCTAGAGACAAATGGCTCAAGCCGATTTGTTTAAATCTCGGCACAAGATCATGCAAAACTGCGCTGCCGCATACTGAAAACAGATACAAGTGAGGCCATAGTAATAGCAATGGCGAAGTTCCTGAGTTGGATGTGGGACATTCGAAGGAAAAATCTGAAGATTTTAGCTATTTCTGCTTCCTAATAATCATTAAGTGCTATATATCTTATCTGGGGAGCTTCAGATGCCCACCAATCCTGCATTAATAATTATCTATCATGTTGGTGTTTACAACCACCTGTAATATGGAATACTGCGGGGATTACTTGTATATCACTATCAAAAGATACATTTTTTTTATTCTAAATATTTTTAGCCTATTTAATTTTGTATTCCAAATCTTTTTAAACGTGGTGTTGTCTTTTGAATACTAATTTTAACCTTTTGTATGTATTGCAATGTGTCTTTAATGATTGAGAAATATTGCAATAAAGACTAACTGAACTGAACGGAAGTCGGAATGTGTTTGAAAACACCTAATTAAAAGATGGCCTCAGCAGATGAGTACTCATTTACTGCAACCATAAAAGGTAAACAAAAATTGATAAAAGGAATGGGTTTTACAGGCAAGTGCTATTGGCTTCAATGCCAGTTACACCTTCCATCTAGTTACCACCTGCTTACCACTTCATGGTAATTTGTTAGTGTTAAATGTAGTTTCTTGCAACCATTTGTAAATTGCAAATCTTTGGTACATCACATTTGTGAGTCTCTATTTGCTCATTCCTTTTAAAACATGTCACAAAATTGCAATTTGGTCGGTTCAATATGCAATGTTTGTCACTTTCGCCCCTTTGTACATACCATTACGGTGTTTTTGCTGTTGCAAACCAGTGTGGGATTGATTTGAGATATGCAAGATGTTCATACATCGGGTCCTAACTTTCATATCTTTGCAGCGTTTTTCTGAAAAAGATCTAGGTCTCAATACCCTAAAGCATCCCCTGCCAGCAAGCAGTGATTGTTTTGATTTCTTGAAGTGTGATCAGTTTCTGTGTCAGCACATCATTCACAATTATATTTTGCATGAGTATTAATACTTGACTGGATGTCTTTTGCTTGAACTTTAAAGCAGGTTTTTAGCTTTTCTCATTTAACAAGTCTAAATAATTAGTTCACTGGGTTCCCCTAAATCTGTTTTTCCAACATGCAAGATATCTCTGAAGGGCTGTTGTATTTGATGCTTGTTATCTATTGCATTATATTTATTCCGTTTTTTGAATTTGTGCTTTTTGATTACATTTTAGATGGGAGTCACAATAATGATACTGTATTTGGGAAAACTGAAACGCATAATCAGCTTTCCTGATTTTGATAGAGGAATCCCCAAAAAGGTATGTACCAGTGGTTAATTTGTTGGATGAAATATCTCGGCCTTTACTGTGAGCTAATAGGAACAGGTTTGTTGAAAAAAACATTATCAGTCAGCTTTGGGGAATCAGTCAGATATAAATATTCTAATTTATGAAATATCAAAAAGTTTAAATTCAGTATTAAGCAGTGAGCCCAACAATCTTTGGGATATGTAAAAAGTTTAAAGCATGTTACAGATTATTTGTTTACAAAAACAAATTAAAATTGCACGGACTGCTAGTCTGTGATATAACAAAATGTATGAAACGTTGCTTTATGTCTTAGATTTATTCTCGTTAGATGTTTATCTCTGCAGGGCAATCTGCTTTAGGTGCAACAACACATTTGTGTGAAACTATGTATTTTATTGTGTGTTTATTCTATACAGGTCGTTGCTTCCAAGTACAAAACTAAGCGTGTAGTCTTACCTGTATAGAAACTCCATTTTGACTTGCTTATAATCAACAAATCAATTCCTTTGACTCGTCCCACACAATTATTCAAGGGTCCAATAAGAACAGAATATTTGGTATGGGGTTCTTCTCAAAAAGACTATATTAGGGAAAGTGTGAGAACTGTGCTTTAAATGAAAACTCCTCTAGACCCAATTGCTCAATTACTATTGGAACAATTATGACCAAATTTCACCAATGGAGTTTTACCGTAGTATATTTATTTCACAAAATTATGAAATGTGTTTATTTGTACGATTTCCAAAAAGTAAGCTCTCCATTCAACCGTGATGACATTTGAATATTTAGGTTTCAGGATACAATATTGATGGGTGTATTAAAATCTCCATAGACGTACATTAAACTGGGCCACTTGATAAGTGTTCATTACCAAATACAAGTCAAAGCTCAATGTGTGTGTAGTTTTGGGATATGCAGTTGTGTGGCCTTTAGTTTTGTGTTGTGCATGTCCAACACATGCAGAACCTCTATTTTTGTCCATCCTCTCCTGTCCTATCTTCTCCTGTCTTCCATCTCCATCTATTAGTCTCTTGCTCTTGTTTCTTTATTTCCCCTTAGCTGGTTCAACTATCTTGAAGAGACTGTGTGTAGTTTTTTCGGTTCATAATTCAAATTCCATAAATCTACATATTAGACACTGTAATGCATATAGTAATGCATATAGTATATAGTGAGAAGTGTTCCCATTGCTCCATTCCTTCGAAAGCTTTCTCCTTCTCCTCCTGTTTCTCTCCTTTGAGATCATATATTTCCCCTCCCCTCTCCCGTCTTCCTTATTCTGTCCACCCTTTCTCTTCCTCATCTTCTCTCTCACTCTTTCTTACTGGGGCGGAGGGGACTCAGTTCCATGTACGTATTTACTGACACTGGTCGAGACCTTGTTACTGAAAATTGAGAATTGGACCCATTTTCTAATTGTGGTCTGCCGATCACATACTTATACCATTATTTTAGATTCATATCTGTTTTTTGTGCTCCAGGCTACTTTCTTCTTTTTTTGCTGAGAAGCTATTATTACAATATACTTATTTAGTTTTGATATGAATCTAAATATGCCATGGTTTAGATGGAATCCTTTAGTCTCCAAATTGATATTGTCCCCATTGTCTCCTTACCTTGTTTTCCCTGCTTAGATTGCAATCAGAGAAATTGTGCCCGCCATCTTGATCTACATATACCTGGGCCCTTATTATCAGAATAGAACCACTGAAACACACTGCCTGAGAACATGGTCAAACCTGCAAACATTAGACAACTATATTGGTGGTACTGTTTACATTGTTATATTTGAATATTGAACATAGCTGTACAACTGCACCTGCCTCCTAACCTACAGCACCACATATACACAGTATTCTAATACTGATACCCACTGCAAACTGCACCTCAGTTCTAACCTTTATCCCCCTTTGTTTTTCCAGTACTAGGATCTACAAACAGCTGTAACATTAGACATCAATTTAATTGTATACCCCCCAACCTTGCCCGACAGCACACTTTGCTATTTCTTGACTGAGACATATGTATATTTTCTTCAGTTTCTGATAATCTTAACATGGAGCATCCACTGGTATTTGATTACTGATGGCAACAGCCATGCCAATGAATCTCATTGCCACCTTGAAACACCCACTGATATTCCCTAATTAGAGTAAGCACAGCTATTCAATTGTACATCAGTCCTTACTTCAGCATGCTTTGTTTTCCAAGAATTGTGAACAACAGGGGATAGGTCCATATACACGTGGTGGGGGCTAGACCCTATATTAATAGCAATAAATACACAGTGCCCACACCACAATTATTCAATGACTAGTTTGAAATAAGTAAGAAGCCAATTTAATGTAACTTCCCTTAGACAACCTTACTTTGTGTCCATTATTTGTACTTTTTTAAGTTTTCAGAAACTCATAACAGAAAAAAGGGGGGGGACAATCAATTCTAAGATTTACAAGACTAAATACACTTTGTACATACATTCAATACAAACATTATTTACACAATAGAAAACATTTCTGCATCAAGCATTACAAAAAACATATCATTACATCACAAAAAACGATTATTACGAACAGAACATGAGAAAAACTAAGTTTGAGGGGGGAATATAAGCGAATTTATAGCTTATAGGCAATTGATTACTGGACCAGCCGGTCCTAGTTTTTAAAGAAGATAATTTATTCCACCCCAACAACACTGCACACGCGTTTCAAGACCAGGCGTAAAGTCACTGGTCTTTCATCAGGGCTGTAGAATCTTTGTATCTGAAAGATGCAAAGAAAATGTTTTATTTTACCGATCGTGTGGGTTCCGTATTTACATGCAGTGGCTAAAAAAATGATTCTGAGCTACATACCAATTTGTTTAAAGGAGGACATCGTGATCAAATCTTGTAGGTGGTCCTGTTATTAATAGATATGGAGGCCAGAGGGAGATGCCTGAAAAGATTATATGAGAATGTGTTCAAATATCTATTCGACTCACTTATCTCTCTAATAGTCACAAGCGTGTTTACAGATCAAAGAAAGGGAGGCGTACCTTGTTGTTTGGAAAAAGCCGAGTTTCGGCGGATTCACTTGTGCGGCGCAACCATCAATTTTGCTTCTAAAATGACGATATGAATTTGTGTTACTAGCGGGGCAGTGGAAGGTAAATATATGCCGGTGGGTATAGTCTACCTAACAAAGGAGTCAGCCTACCTTCCTTCGCTCACATGTTCTCAGAGGTGTATATTGCCACGATCACTGTCCTGTATTAAAACGAGACGTGATCTTAGGAATATGTTCCAGCCTGTATTAAAGCAAGCTCAATACCTGGTGAAGCGATTACAAGACATACCTGCTTGTCTGCCACAGCACACCGCGCTTATGGGGTCTACTTTTTCTCAGTGCAAGATGGCCGCTGCACTTCTCTGTTTGTTATATGTACGAGCCCGTGTGAGTGCATTGTGGGACTTGTGGTCGCATTAATTAAGACACTAGAGTATGTGCCAGAGAGGCACACAAAAGAGCGCCACGTTTGCGTCTCATTAATGTTGTGTGTAATTTGGATATCTATATATGCACATTACCTACTTAAAAGGCGCGTAGGTGCACTCCATATTTATTTGAACTGATTTAAGTTTATGACATAGTTTGACTCAAGCAGCCTGAAATGATTTTTGCATTCTAAGCACATCTCACGGCCAAGGACCAGATTTGTTCACGTTTACATGAAATGGATCATAAGTACCACAGTACCAGCCAGGGATGTCGAACCGGTGCCAGTCGGGACATGTGGGTTGAACCCGATTGGTTATATATGCGCTATCTCAGATAGGTTATTAAGGCCAGTCTGTGCGCTATTGAACTTGAGAATGAGGTAAGCCTCTTTCTGTAACAGAACGCGCTCGACGTCATGGCATTTGAACTTAGAGTTCACGGTGTACAATACTGACCATTTGAACTCCTGTTCGTTGTGACCCTTTTCGCGGAAATGCTCCACCATTGGTGCAGACATGACCTGCCTTTTAATGCGGGATCGGTGTTGGCCGATTCTTTGGTTCACTTGCTTGCTAGTTTTTCCTATATAAATTGCCTGGCAGGGACATATTACCATGTAGACAACATTCTTAGTTCTACAATTAGAGAAATCCTTGTGGCTCCACTTTGTGCCGAGGTGGACGAACTCGTCGCCCTCGATTGTGCTGGAACAGGCGACGTAATTACCACACTTGTGGTGGCCTTCAATCGGCTTAAGGTTGACCAATTGGGTTCAACCCACATGTCTCGACTGGCACCGGTTCGACATCATTTCAGGCTGCTTGAGTCAAACTATGTCATAAACTTAAATCAGTTCAAATAAATATGGAGTACACCTACGCGCCTTTTAAGTAGGTAATGCGCATATATAGATATCCAAATTACACACAACATTAATGAGACGCAAACGTGGCGCTCTTTTGTGTGCCTCTCTGGCACATACTCTAGCGTCTTAATTAATGCGACCACAAGTCCCACAATGCACTCACACGGGCTCGTACATATAACAAACAGAGAAGTGCGGCGGCCATCTTGCACTGAGAAAAAGTAGACCCCTTAAGCGCGGTGTGCTGTGGCAGACAAGCAGGTATGTCTTGTAATCGCTTCACCAGGTATTGAGCTTGCTTTAATACAGGCTGGAACATATTCCTAAGATCCCGTCTCGTTTTAATACAGGACAGTGATCGTGGCAATATACACCTCTGAGAACATGTGAGCGAAGGAAGGTAGGCTGACTCCTTTGTTAGGTAGACTATACCCACCGGCATATATTTATCTTCCACTGCCCCGCTAGTAACACAAATTCATATCGTCATTTTAGAAGCAAAATTGATGGTTGCGCCGCACGAGTGAATCCGCCGAAACTCGGCTTTTTCCAAACAACAAGGTACGCCTCCCTTTCTTTGATCTGTAAACACGCTTGTGACTATTAGAGAGATGAGTGAGCCGAATGGATATTTGAACACATTCTCATATAATCTTTTCAGGCATCTCCCTCTGGCCTCCATATTTATTAATAACAGGACCACCTACAAGATTTGATCACAATGTCCTCCTTTAAACAAATTAGTATGTAGCTCAGAATCATTTTTTTAGCCACTGCATGTAAATAAGGAACCCACACGATCGGTAAAATAAAACATTTTCTTTGCATCTTTCAGATACAAAGATTCTGCAGCCCTGATGAAAGACCAGTGACTTTACGCCTGGTCTTGAAACGCGTCGGCAGTGTTGTTGGGATGGAATAAATAATCTTCTTTAAAAACTAGGACCGGCTGGTCCAGTAATCAATTGCCTATAAGCTATAAATTCGCTTATATTCCCCCCTCAAACTTAGTTTTTCTCATGTTCTGTTCGTAATAATCGTTTTTTGTGATGTAATGATATGTTTTTTGTAATGCTTGATGCAGAAATTTTTTTTATTGTGTAAATAATGTTTGTATTAAATGTATGTACAAAGTGTATTTAGTCTTGTAAATCTTAGAATTGATTGTCTCCCCCCCCTTTTTCTGTTATGAGTTTCTGAAAACTTAAAAAAGTACAAATAATGGACACAAAGTAAGGTTGTCTAAGGGAAGTTACATTAAATTGGCTTCTTACTTATTTCAAACTAGTCATTGAATAATTGTGGTGTGGGCACTGTGTGTTTATTGCTTGTTGTTTTCCAAGAATAGCTGGACTAGATTATGAGAAGACTGGATTATTTGGCAAGAGTCTTTAGATCAGTGGAAAAGGAAAGGCAGAGTAGGAGAAACAGAGCATCAGAGAAGTAACAATTCACATTTAGCTGCTAAAAGGTCTAGAAAGGTGGTAGCATTTAGAGAGTACTTGACAACAAATGCTACATTCATGCCAGTCTTCATGGCAGGGGGGTTTCATATTAAGATATGGTATCCTTGTGGGAACTCTTTGTGTAGCAAGAGGGCTGCATCCTTTTCTTGCAGGGTTTCTGTTATTGTATGTATGTATTTATTTTATTCAAGAGCAACAGAGCACATTTCAAAGAACAGAGTATCATGTGCATTAACAGTGGCCATGTGTGACTGCATTCATATTATTTTAACAAATGTCGTTCACAGATGGCTGATGTTGCTGTGCAAACATCCACAGTGGCCATCTTTGAATGCATTTGTAATGTTTCTATGAATCCAGTAAAAAAGACCACTATGAATCCACACAGGTGGCCATCTTTGAATAGGTTTATTAAAATAATACCGACCATTCTTAGGTGTCCGCTGCACATGCACATCACGGGTGACACTCTTGAAATGTTCAAAAACATTTTAAAATGGGCACCCATCAAAAGAACTAAAAGTACAAAAAAAACGTTCGAGAGAGGCTGGGAAGTAATTGAGGAAAGGGGTGGGAAAATATTAAAATCCGCTGAAAGGGGGCAGGGCAAAGGAAGTGATGGACATACATGTTGGAGAAAACTGAAAGAAGATTCAGCACTCCGTAGAGAGACCAAGAAAAAACATGCACTTCCATAGAGTGCTTAAAGTAAAAGAAAAAAGGAGTTCCGTGCATGCAAGCAACGTCAGTCTCTGGAAAGATACAAGTCACTCAATCAGAGCTCTGTCAGACTGAAATGCTTGTTTTTGAGATAAACAAACACATAGGGAGGAAATGCATTGGTTCTAACGGAGACAGCTGAAACAGTCGACAAAGCCATCTAATCATGAAAAAAGAGTTGACCCTAGCCTAGTCTATGTGTATTGGAAACAAAAGTTCTGGTCAAGAAACAGTTAAAACTGTCTGTAGCTGAGACCTAAAAATGAAGGGTAAACAACTCTGAAGAGAAAGTCTAAGCTTCATTATAAATAAATCCATGTGTTTTCAGCTCTGGTTCCTGACTTACTGCAAGCTCTTTGCTTCTCTGATTTGATGAAAGTATATGTGCTGCATTAACAATAATAAACTTAGGAATTAATTTATTATTTCTCTTTATCCCAAGGCCAAAAGAAGTAAAACAAACGTTCTGGTAATGCTCACTTAGATTAATTTTAAAGACAAAAGCAGTCATATTTAAGTTTACTTCATCCAGCAACACTTTCAAACCCAAAATACCAAATATATAGAATCTCTAGAAGCTAAATAACATAAAATAAATTTCAGCAGCACCAACTCAATATATTTAATTTGTCAACCACAGTGTTGAAACACAGCACAGCACTTTGATAAAATAAATAATCCCTTTATTCGGACATATCATTTGAATTTTTTTTGATTATAAAGAGTTAATCTAAAATCTTTTGATATAATGATGTCAATTATCTCAGAAGAAATGTTTTGATATCCAAGCAATCATTGTTCAACTTGAATGGCATCTTCATGAGCTATAGAAAATGTTGTCCATAGATAAAGTAAGAAAATAGGCAGCGACCTATGGAGGGTCATCTCTGTGATCTGAAATCCCTGTAATGCATTTTGAGCTCAAAAGAACCACTCAATTCGCTTACGGAACCCCACCCGCTCCCCTATGCTGAGATCATGATACCCCTGCAACAAAGTCTGGACAATCTGGTCCAAAGTTGAACTACGAGTAATCAGGCGTATTGTGGAGAAATACCTGGATGGACTGGTGTATCAGAATCTGGGACGCGGTTTGAGAATGGCCCGAAGGTGGCAGTAAATCCCGCCGTCTCTAAAGCAGCGGCTGCCCGAAAGCTGCGTGGAGAGGCTTTGGCAGACCCGAGTGCACTGGAGTAGTCTCCGGGGCGCCTTTAGCAAATTCTCTCGCCCAACCCGCCGGCGGTGAGGAGGGGAAGAGGCGGAGTAACTGGAAAGAATCTTCTGCCCAGCCCGTCGGTGGCTGAGCTACTCTTACGAACGAAGGAACCACAGGCTGGAGCAGCAGTAGCAAGCGGCGAGAACGGCAGTGAGAAAGGTGGTGAGAAGCGCGGGCAAAACAAGGAGGTGAGTCTGGTCGTGACCCGGGAGGAGTCTCAGCGTAGCCCAGACGCAGGTATCGTAGAGGACATTACTCTGACTCAAGGACAAGGAAAGGTGGTGGAGGGTGAGGTTCCCCACCGCCCTCTGGAGGATATTGGAGGAAAGGGGAATGCTTCAACGGTAATAGCTGAGAAAAACATTGTATCAGACGTGGTTAATGTTCCATTGCCCCCCCCCCCACCCCCGAACTGTGTTTGGATGCTGTAGAGGCAGTGGGCATAAGTAAAAATGGCAATGATG
Organism: Lissotriton helveticus; assembly: GCF_964261635.1. Lineage (NCBI taxonomy): Eukaryota > Metazoa > Chordata > Amphibia > Caudata > Salamandridae > Lissotriton > Lissotriton helveticus. The sequence goes on from NC_136059.1 coordinate 938,399,177, forward strand.
GCAATGAGGTCATTGATGGCAAATCGGACAAGGGAGGAACGCCACGAGAAGAGGATAATGGAAATGGAGGGCAGCCTTCGACCTCTGTGCCGGAGATCAATAAAGCGACTATGGCAACAGACCTGCTAACGGATAAGAATAGAGCTGAACTGGATAAAGAACCCAGCGACTGTTTCTTTTCTGTTTCAGAGGGGGCAGAGTGGTCAGATGATGCTCTGAGTACATCACCAGGGGCTAGCAGTTTAGATTCGGATTCTGAGGATAGCAACCTAGACCACCCAATAACAGCTAAAAAATCTACCACCAGAACTTCTACTCAAGGCCGGGGGAGGAAGGACTTGAAATGGGACTATTCATCTGCTACCCCGCTATCAGGCCCACTTTCGGGTAAATCCCCGGTGGAAACTAATGTTTCTCCCCCTACATTGGATATAATTCACCAGGCTATCCTCTCTCACAGGGAAGAAATGTGCCAAAATAGCCGTAAAGCGCAGGCGGCAATGAGGAAAATGCAGGGGGTTGTCAGGAAGCTCTATAAGGCCTGTACAAATATAGGGGAGAGGGTGACGAATCTTGAGGAGAGAAGTGTGTCAACTGAAGCAGAAGCAGCAAGCGCTTCAACCCTGGTGGAGGCTCAAGGGACACAAATCAAAGATATTCAGTGGAAGCGGGAGGAATTTGAGAACAGACAAAGGAGGAATAACCTCAGGGTGTGGGTCCAGGAGGGTTTGGAAGGGTGACACCAGGGCATATATAGTTGATCTCTTCAAGGCCGCTTTTCCCAAGCTGTCAGAGTGGAATTGGACAGCAGAATTACAAAGAGCACATCACACCCTTTTTAAATTACGGGCACAAGCAAAAGAGGGTGATAAACCGTGGGCTATATTAGTGTTCCTTGGTAATTTCATCCTGCGGCAAGCAATTTCAGACAAGGCTAGGCCGGAAGCAAAAAGATTAAGCGGAGGGGTTTCATTCTTTGTGCGGCCCGACTTCTGCCATTCAACGGTAGAAAGGCGCTGGAGGCTGAGGCAGCATATGAAACCATTTCAGGAGAAAAATATCCAGATCTATCTTATCAACCTGGCGCAACTCAAGATGATCCATCAGGATAACACGCAGTATTTCTCATCGGAGATAAAAGCAAGAGAATACCTGGACTCTGTGGACAAATAAAGTTAATTTGGTGTAATTAATAGTGAAAAGGGAAAATAATGTCTTTACGGCTGGACATAAAGGGATTTAGGAGTAGGGGAAGGTAGGGGGGACCGTAGGGGGGGAGGCTGTGGAGAAAGGTTGTTACTGTAAAAAAGAGTGGTTCAAGATCTATGATTTTGACAGGAGTAAGGGGGTAATGTAAAATATTTTGGGCTGGGTTTTGAAGGACCCTGGCCGCTAGCACTGCATACATCACATGCACAGACTATGGTCTGAGCGTTTCAATAGGGTGGTGGGAGAGCACGAGGGTAGTGAGGGGGTCGGAGGTGGTGGTGGGTGGGGGGATGGGGTTGGTTAAGGGCTGCACGGCGTAGGGAAGGGAAGAAAAGAAAAAAAGGGAAAAAATACCTGGTACTACCTTATTTTGTTTTGGTTTCAGGCTTTCTGTACAAAACAGTTGAATGGGCCGATTCAAAGGAGATGTGACAATCCAGTAGAGAAAAATGGGGAAGCTTAAGATTTGTACAGTCAAATTGGGGGCCTAAATGACTGGAGGAAGTGGCAACGGCTGGGGCAATTTGTCAGGTCAAATCAGATAGATCTGATATGTTTACAGGAGACCCATTTACCGTGGGCAAAAAACATTTATTAAGCATTAGAGGTTTTGACTTGCTGGCCTGTTCCTCACAGACATCCACTATCAGAGGGTTGGCAATATTGGCTAAATCTGCTATGGAAGGGCCAAAACGCAAATGGAAGATGCCTTAGGGTGGTGGGCTCTGGTGGAACTTGACGTAGGATTTACACTCTGCACAATCTATGGCTCCAACCAGGACAATCTCGAGCTATTTGATTAGCTGGAAGTAGAGCTAACGAACTGGCCGAGACCTATGATAGTGTGGGGAGATCTTAATATCTCTGCTGGCTTTACAAATAATACTGCTGATGTAGGCCGTAAGCCTAGGGTATTTCGAGCACTGAACTCATAAATTAAATTGCATGGGCTGGTAGATGTCTGGGGGAACAAAGAACCTAATAATCCGGGGTTTACGTATTTCTCGTGCCCCTTTAAGAAATTTACTAAGCTGGATTAATTTCAGATCACAACCCAATAATTCTGCAATTTGATATAGACACCCTAAATAAGAGCCACTCAAGATGGACTTTTGAGAGGAAGTTATTATCTGACCACAAATTCGTAGAACATATAAGGAAGTGGGCCCAAGACTACTATGATATGAAGCGTTATAGTGCATCCCGGAATATTGTCTGGGATACATTCAAAACAGCCATGAGAGGAGAAACGATTAGCTTCTCCGCTAGGCTAAAGAAGGAGGCTCGGGAAGAAAATGAGAGATTAGTTGGTCAGCTAGCAGCGGCAGAAGAACAACATATGAGGAATATTGGTCAGGGGAAGGAGGTCTCCGGGAGCCATCAGAAGATCCTTACCATTAAAGCAGAGTGACATAAATGGATAGCCTAGAAATCTGCAGATGAATACCAGACTCACAGGGGCAAGGTTTATGAGACAGGAGAGCAGGCGGGAAAACTTATAGCACTCCGGATTAGGCAGGGAAGCATTAAGAATACAATAACAAATATACGAGAGGGGGGGTCAGAATTATACAGAGCCAGACGATATACTAAAAGTTTTTAAGAACTTTTATCAAAAATGATATAAAGAAGAGATCGGGTCAGATGCTGCTAGCTTGGAGTTTGACGATATAGGCCCACAGCTGGGCATTCAGGACAGAGCAGTGCTTGAGAATGATTTGGTAATAGGGGAAGTGGTTGAAGCACTGCTCAATTTATCAACAGGAAAGGCTGCGGGGCCCAATAGTATCCCGCTCGAAGTCTATAAATGTATTCAGAATGAGGTTGCCCCTATATTGCTGGATTTATTTAATTGCAAAAAACACAGTTGATGGACAGAATGTAGAACAATGTCATACATTCACCCCAGTACAAGGATCTGGGCCTAAATCCATCGTTTTTCTGCACTCCACACCACCCTGGGTTGGACACTGGCTATATGCAAATCAGCTCTGACCCTGTGCCTCATGGGAACAGTCCAGTCCGAACTACCAAGCCATGTCTTTCCCAGACCGGAATCAAGCATCCAAGGACCCGTTTATGGCTATCAGCCTTCATCAGCCTGGATAGCTTGACTCCAGTGGTGTGGAGAGCCTGGGACTCACGTCTGAGCATCCCCAGCCCACTCGGGGTGAAATTGCAAAAAACACAGTTGATGGACAGAATGTAGAACAATGTCATACATTCACCCCAGTACAAGGATCTGGGCCTAAATCCATAATTCTTTTGCACTCCACACCACCCTGGGTTGGACACTGGCTATATGCAAATCAGCTCTGACCCTGTGCCTCATGGGAACAGTCCAGTCCGAACTACCAAGCCATGTCTTTCCCAGACCGGAATCAAGCATCCAAGGACCGGTTTCTGGCTATCAGCCTTCATCAGCCTGGATAGCTTGACTCCAGTGGTGTGGAGAGCCTGGGACTCACGTCTGAGCATCCCCAGCCAACTCGGGGTGAAATTGCAAAAAACACAGTTGATGGACAGAATGTAGAACAATGTCATACATTCACCCCAGTACAAGGATCTGGGCCTAAATCCATCGTTTTTTTGCACTCCACACCACCCTGGGTTGGACACTGGCTATATGCAAATCAGCTCTGACCCTGTGCCTCATGGGAACAGTCCAGTCCGAACTACCAAGCCATGTCTTTCCCATTATTTAATGACATATTGTGGTCTAGTGAAATTCCAGAATCCTGGAAGGAAATTAATATTATTGTGTTTCACAAAAAAGGGAAGCCTAAAGAGAACCCTGGATCTTATCGTCCAATATCCCTCATCAATACGGACACTAAGATCTACACAAAGGTTCTGGCTAAAAGGCTGAGAAGGGTGGCAGCATGGGTTTATCGAGGGACAACAGATCATATTAGGCGGGCCATCACGCTTTTTGATGTGCAGACTGCCACGGGGGACAGAGGGCCATGATCCTTCTAGACGCAGAAAAGGCCTTTGATCGCGTCACATGGAAGTATGTGTGGGGGATATTGGAATGAAGAGGCTTCGGCCTCAAAATAATGAGAGCTATTAAGGTCATGTACTCTGACCCTAAGGCTAGAATTCAGCTAATGGGAGGTAGTTCAGAATTTTTTTTTTCTCTAGCGGGACGCGACAGGGATGTCCCTGTTCACCAATTCTTTTTGCCCTGTATATAGATCTGCTTGTACGGAGAATACTAGGATGCAATGATATTAAGCCTATAGTTAGTAATGGGTTTGAGACCAAGCTCTTGGCCTACGCTGATGACTTGGCCATAATCACCTTGGCACCAGACAAGGCTATGACAGCTATTACGGAGATTGCGAGTGAATTTGGACGATGCTCGGGGTACCTCTTCAATGAAAGTAAGACCCAGATAATATGTACTAATAATATTATGAGGTATGATGTAAGATATTCTGAATCAGCAGTCTATTTAGGGGTCAGGACAAGCTCAGTGACAGATACAATTATAAAAGATCATTTTACCCCGCTGTTAACATCAATTGCAGCAGATCTAAAAAGAGTAGATGCTTTACATCTATCCATATTAGGGAGTGCCAATGTACTTAAAATGACCATGCTCCCCAAATATTGTATCTTTTTCGCTCTATCCCGTATTTGATCGATGAGGGCTTGATGAGACCAATAGAGGCAGTATTTATGAACTTTACTTGGCAGTATGGTAAAATCAGGCGCTCCATTCAATATTTGTCCCTTCCACAGGAAAAGGGAGGGTTGGCAATTCCTAATATTATATTTTATTAATTGGCTTGTCTGATGAGCCAGATGGCAATATTATTTGACTCTGCTACAAAGCCGTCTGACACCTCATTTGGCAATCAGAACCCTCCATAAATCTTTGAATTGTTGTTGGGTGGAGAAGCCCTAATGCTTCTATTGCGGAAAACTGATAGACGATACTATAAGAAAATGCAATATAAGGTATTAGATAGTGTCTGGGAGGTATGAAAGCTAACAAAAAGAACAATGGCAATTCCGGAAATTAACTATTATATACCTCTATGGAACTCCAGCATATTCCTGTAATTTAGCGATGACAGGATGGGGAGATTGTGGGAGCAGCAAGGAGTTCGAAGAATAGGGGATATTTATGAAGCGGACAATTTGATGAGCTTCGATATCAGTCATCAGAAACTCGGCATCCCGGCTAATCAAGGCTTCAAATTTTTACAAATCTATAAAACTCTGATGGGTATTAGATCACAGATCTCTCCAGGGGCAGAATTAATGTGATTGAGTATTTATTCGGTGGTGGAACTAAAATTAAAAAAGGAAACAAGATGATTTGGAAAAGTTTGTAGCCTCCTGGATGATGAAATTAGGCAATCCGGATGTTGATATGGATGAAGCATTGCAATTAGCTGGGAAGCTATTTCACTCCACAAATCTGAGAGCCCAACACTATAAACCCTTTTCAAGCTGTATTTTACACCAGCCAAATTATATGAATGGGGTAAAAGGGAGGATGATAAATGTCCAAGATGCCTAACCTGTTACATATGTTCCATCAATGTGATAAACTAAGCGTAATTCGTGGGGAGATTGAGAAGTTCTGGGAGGGTTTGCTAGGTGTTAAGATCAACCTACCCCTTACCCTAATGATAATAGAAACTGATAGAAATCTGGGCCTCAACAAGGAGCAGGAAGCCTTTGTTTTTATATGTGTGGCAGTCCTCCGGATATTGTTAGTGGCAGGCTGGAAAGATACTGCAGCACCTTCCTTCCAGATGTGGTTGGCCAGACTCCTGGGGATCCATAATGTCGAATCCTCCTTATATACCCGGAGAGGTAGGAAGATGAGGGAGCTGGGGCTGAATATCTGGGCCCCTATCAAGGGGTGGAGGGATTCCCGCTTATAAATTGGATTGTGTTCGAACATCATGTATGGAAGCGAGTGGAGAAGGACCACCCCTCTGGTCCAGGAGGTCATTATTTTTAATGGCCCTTAAAGGTTATGTGATATTTATTTTATGGTCCCTCGTCACAATGTCAGTGTGATGCTACTGTGTATTAATGAATTACTTTTTAACTAATTGAAGAAAGCCATATCCCATTTTGTATTTTGAATGATTTTACATTTTCTAAATCTGTGTATATCGGATTTTAACAGATTGCAGTATAAAATGTATTTATTGTTGATTGTACCAGGTATTTAAATAAAAAACCAAATAGGCAGCTGGCATGTTTTGCAGACCAAACCTGATTTTTTAAGATTTCTTCAATTTTTCTTCGCTGTTGGTGTTAAACATGACAGAAATTCTACTGGATTAAGGTTAAGTGTCTTGAATAAGGCAATCAATGAGATCCTCCTCTTATTAGGATTACATGATCCAAAGCAAAGGTCAAGTTTTCATGAGTAGCTAGTCCATATTTCTAGAAGATTATAAGAATTCAGTAGATAAGGCTGAAAGTTTCCAGAATACACTGAACCCCGCGGCATGTGTTCGCTAACTGAGCAAACTGATACTTCATATCCTTCAGTGTGATACATAAGGGGGTATCTGATGTTTCAATGAAGCACCTTATGACCAGAACATATTACCTACCTACACTGTTTTTGATCTACAATCTGGAAAGGAAAACACAACAAGAGTAATTTTCTATTGAGCATTGGAATGGCCCTCTGAACTTTCACAACAGACTCCAAAAAACACATTGAAGAATACTTGGAAGAATGGATATAGCATTCAGAAGATCATCTTATATGGGGCAGTGAGCAGTGTCAGATCTTCTACTTAATTCTGGAGGGGCCTTCCATTTTCACCGATGGATAGAGTGGCTATTGTGAAGATGTTGACCCTGCCTCGGCTATTATTCTATTCCTGAGCCCTGCCAGTGCACATATGGTGGTTAATCTTTAAAGATTTGAGCAGTCTGCTTTAGGATCTGATTTGGGTGGGCAAAGAAAAATGGATCTCCATGGCCAAGTTCACAATCTTATCGTCATGGGGGGGAAGGCTAACTAAATTTTGAGATTTAATACTTGGCTACTCAGCTGCTTTGGCCAATGAAATGGATAGGGGGGCCTGAGGATCGTGATGCCTCGGAACTCAAAGCATGCTTGTGAGGAGACTCACTGGTTGAATTCCCGCTGGGGAACCGTGAGTGTCATTGGAATTGATCCAGCAGAAGTGGTGTAAAAATTATTACCATTCACAAATCATATAAATCCTTTACTATTACTAAGAGTTTGGGCCCATAGAAACTCTACAACCATTTACAAATCATAGGGTCTTCCGATAGATCTTTGTAGGAGCTAATAGAAACTCAGATAATTAGAGATGGATGACATTCCTTCATGAGGACCTGTAAGGAAGAAATGCCTATTTCTACACAATAGTCTAAATCATAATATATCAAATAATTCCCATCAACGAGAAAAGACAAACTCAGTATATTTATCAAGGTATCTAAATCTAACCTTCAAAATGAATGGTCAATGCACAAGAACATGTTAGATTTATCAGTATTTCGGTTAATTCATATGAATACAGGTAAAATCACAACAAATTACAGTTCAAAGCAAAAATACATCATAAATCAATAACTAGCGTGAGGGGAGAGAGTGAGGGAGAAAGAAAACATACACATTGTAATTTCAGTATGCAATTCGAGATCCATATCAACCTAAGGCCTATGAGCTATAGCACAGCGTGCAATAGTTAGAAATTTGCTAACATTTCATGCCGTAAGGGTATTATCCTGTGCAACTTCACCAGCCGATGAAATGCTCAAATAATTCAGGAAAGTTCAGTTCAGGAAAGGTCAGAGTTTGGACAGACAGCATGTCACGCCCAAGAATTGGAAGGAAAAATAAACAGCAGCCAGTCTTTTCCCACGGTGTAGTGTCACCTCAAAATGTTCACAATTCCAGCCCCCAAATGTAGTTTCTTCACACTTCTACACAATTCCATTGGTTAGGATCCATCCTGTGATTGTGGTATGATCATTCTCAAGTCTAAAAATCATCCGGAACTCTAACGCAATACTTTTGTTCATTTGTACAATATCATATCACCTCAGAAATAGGAAGCACATTGAAACTTTTCATATCCACACGCTCACTTTCATATTAGCTTGCAACAGAGTTGACACAATTATTCATAGAAAGAATACTCAAACCGTAGAAAGGAAACTAGTAATAAACACTCATAACAAAAGTAAATAGTTCAGCAATTTAGAAATAATGAAGAACAAAATACATTTTTCTTAGGCCTACATTAGAAAAATACACTACTAGGCTTGAGGCCTACATGAAGAAAGCACAAAATCATCATTTTTCAAAGAATAAACATGCTATTAAAAAGACGGTTTAAGAAATAGTAGGGAAAAACATAAGGGATAATGATATAAGTAAGCATAATTTCATTAATCCTATAAGAATAGTCTAGTTACGATTTCTAAGAATATAAACAAACATGTTATCAAGATTTTCATATTCAGGAAAAATAATGAAATCAAGATTATTTTACTTTATGCATTTTCATAATCATTTTCTACATTACGATTTTCTATTTACTTTTAACATTATTATTTCTTAGTACATTAATAAGTTTCTCTTTCATGACATAAATGACTATTTCACCAGCAACTCTCCTGCAAGCTTTTACGATGCAGTTTTAAAACTTTCACGTGTTGTCTCACTCCTGCATGCTTTTATGATGCAGTCCTAGGCTCTCATGTGTGTTAAACAAGATCACACTGTTATGTCTTATTAAATAAATATTAGTTCTCACTTGATGAGCAGATTTTGAACAAGCAAAATCCTTCTCAAATATTAATTCTCCATCAGCCATGTTGGCTACAATACCATTGTGTAACAGGAGGGGGTGTCCCTTAGTGTCCTGAGCTCTGACTCTGGAGCCCATTAAGGATTAAAACTTTGGTAGAAGGTATTGATACAAAGCAATGGACAGAAGCGGGGATTTGCACAGTGGGGTTATTAGTGATGAACATAATACTTGAAAGTCTAAAAGAGCATATGAGCTTGGGCGTTGGCCACTTCTTGGCCCGCACAGTTGTGGTAGACACCGCAAGACAAACTTGGCCTGCCTTAACCAACAAACCACCACCATCTAATTTACTCACACTCTTATTCACCTTAGGGAGCTGCCAACATGCAGGGTCCCTTTCGCACAATGTACTATCGCCTGCCTTTCATGCAGACACTAACCGATCTAAACTGACACGTGAGGCATCACTACAGACCGAGTTACTGGATGATATTTGGGGCAGGGTGCTTGAGTACTCCCAGAAAGTTACTAGGAATGTCTGGTTCAAATATACATGGTTAAACTATATACACCAGACTTGCCTGTCCCATATAGGGTAGCCATGATTTACCAAGGGGCCAGTGATGCGTGCCCCAGAGGGTGGAAGGGGTGTTGGAGGAGATGACAGGGAGAGGTATGCCAATGGATCCGCTTCAATATCTATTGGGCCAGTTCTAGAAGCCCAAGCTGCTTCTGCAGATTTGTAGGTTCATTAACCTGGTTCTAATAGTTGCCAAAAGGAACATCGCTATGTGTTGGAAGGGTAACGTGGCTCTGGACCTTCACAAATGACTGTTCGATGTGGTCAAATGATCATGAGCAGAGTTGAATCAAACAATCAATCAATCATTTGTAGAGCGCACTACTCACCCTTGAGGGTCTCAAGGCGCGGGGGGGCGCGGGGCGCAGTACTGCTACTGCTCGAACAGCCAGGTCTTGAGAAGTCTCTTGAAGGTGAGCAGGACCTGGGTCTGCCGCAGGTGGATGGGTAGGGTGTTCCATGTCTTGGAGGCGAAGTGGGAGAATGATCTGCTGCCGGTGGTCGTTCTGTGGATGCGTGGAACAGTGGTGAGGGTGAGGTCCACGCAGCAAAGCTGCCGGTTCGAGGGTTTAGAAGGTGAGTTGTTTGTTGAGGTATGCTGGTCCGGTGTTGTGGAGTGCCTTGTGAGCGTGGGTGAGGAGCTTGAAGGTGATCCTCTTGTTGACGGGGAGCCAGTGCAGGTCTCCCAGGTGGGCTGTGATGTGGCTGTGGCGGGGGATGTCGAGGACGAGGCGTGCAGAGGCGTTCTGTATGCGATGTAGTAATTTCTGGAATTTGCCTGTGGTTCCCGCATAGAGGGCTTTGCCCTAGTCCAGTCTGCTGCTAACGAGGGCCTGGGCGACCGTCCTTCTGGTTCCGGTGGGGATCCATCTGTAGATCTTGCAGAGCATGCAGAGGGTGTTGAAGCAAGAGGATGAGACAGCGTTGACTTGCCGGGTCATTAATAGTGATGAGTATAGGATGAACCCCAGGTTGCGTGCGTGGTCAGTGGGTGTTGGTGCAGCTCCCAGTGTGGCCGGCCACCAGGAGTCGTCCCAGGCAGAGGGGGTGGAGCCGAGGATGAGGACCTCCGCCTTGTCCGAGTTCAGTTTCAGGCGGCTGTTCTTCATCCACTCAGGTACGGCTTTCATTCCTTCGTGGAGGTTGGTTTTGGCGGTGGAGGTAGCCTTTCTCATAGCCTTGTGCAGATGCAACAGCAAGAGTCCAATGATGAGTGACTGACATAGTATTCTACTAGCCCTAGCTGGTAAGACTGGTGAGCGGCTGCCTTGAGTAGCTGACTTGGTACTAAATTCTCAAAATAATACTAGCTAATGTGTCGGGAGGAGTCTTTGGGGGCTACGAAGCAGGACACCATGGCTGGTTTGTATACTTTGCCATTCACAAGCATACTGGAAGATTAGGACTCATAATGTCTATGTGACTGATGGGGGAGGGGGCGATTTGGGGTAGTTTGAAAAATATTTTTAAGCTAGTTATCGTCTGATCAAACAAGTAGAAAACTTTAGCATTCTGAGATGTATGACATTGAAATGTGGGATGGCAACACCGTTCAGTGATGCATATCCCCCCCATGCGGGGTACATGAATAAGGACATGGTGACATCGTAATTGAAAAGCAAATAAAGATGTATTTATTTCTAAAGTTCAAAATTCATGAAGGCATATTATCAAGATCGGTGTTAAAATTATCACTGCTTTAGCGGCAGGAAACTGCTGCTAAAGCAGCGATAATGAGCTTGATAGTAGGCTCTTATGAATTCCTATAGAACCCCAGGTTCTGGTGTGAACCTGGGCTTCTATGGAAATTCACAAGGGCATATTATCAATCCCATTATCGCCGCTTTAGCGGCAGTTTCCTGCCCCTAAAGCGGCGATCATTTTAACGTAGTTCTTGATAATATGCCCCATAGGTTTTTAACACAAACCTATCACCTGAGAGGACCAATGGACCTTCATGTTCCACGAAATATAAGTATCAATCAACCACAAAGTAGTGCTCGAGTTAAACAGGAATGCCACTGCTAATAGCTCTCAGGAAACAACTCTTCTAAAGAAAGAATACTGAACCTATCACACAAATGGCGAAGCCACCTTTATACCTTCTGCATTGAAAATAGTTCCCATCGCATGAGTAGCTCTCGGTCGTGTAAGTCCTTTACCCTGCACATATGCAAACGTCTACCACCACCAAGAGCTCAAACAATGCAACCGGCCTCAGAGAGGTCTCACTTTATGGCATGTTGATGTTGCAGAGATCCACAAGTTGGTAGATTCCCTGTACATGCCACAGAGTGCACGTTCTGTGCAGAACACAGCTGGTGAAGGCAAACTCTGATAGAAAAACGTTGTGCCTTTGCACTGATATATATATCAAATATATATGACACCTTTTGAAAAGTGTAATCAGCAGCAAGGCTTATATATAAGAAGAGTTGAACAATATATTGGACAAATAAACACATTTAAGTAGTCATTAACAACACCAGCTGCTATACTTCCGTTGGTTTTAACATCAGCACTACAGCACCTTAGAAAACTTACAAACTGTGAGATATTAACACAAAGCACATTAACTTTAGCACCTCGCACAACAGCACTTTAACAGACAAAAATGTAGTATGACAAAGCGAGATTTACTGATGAATATCAGCACTAATGCACAATGTTTCAGCTTTACAAAAATCAATTCAATTTTCCAATGATCGAACAATGAAAAATCGTAACTTATTTTATAAGGCCTTTTAAGGTTTTATCTGAAATGTATTGTATTTGAACCGTACTGATTGTCTCTGCTCCTGTGATAGTCACTCACTGAGTCTTAACAGGAAAGGATGTTCCAACAATTACTCATGTGCGACAACATAAAAAGAAAGTTTTAATTTCAAAATTGTTTTTTATATTATGCATTTAAGCATTTTATTCAAACTGGACATGTATGAAAAAAGTTACTTATATGCTATACAGTCATCTCGAGCCAATCATACAGTCTGTTTTCAGTATTCATGCTGTATTTGAGCACCTGTCACTTTCAATATGGCTGTGCCACAATGCAGTGGCGTCATGTGATCAAAGCCTGCAGAGGCCGAAATGAGTAATGACGGACTGTTCAAAATAAATATATAAACTGCACATAATGACTGTATTTTGTTAAAGAAATTGAGCCCTGTTTGCGTTGCCTCCAAAGGCCAGTGCTCACCTGTCCAGCTGCATAGGCAGGACCACACACACACACACAGCTCTAGCACTGTGGTAACATTTAATATCAACAACCAAAAGAGACAACGTACACATATGACATAGAAAGTGTCATTGGATTCTTAAGCCATGGGCTTGTTTGACAAGTCAGATTCAGGCATTTGGTTACTGGAATGCACATAGTGTTTTGAAACCAGTTCATTGAATTTCATGGATATTTACATTTTGACTTTGAATTGGAGAGCAGTACTGAAGTAGAATTGGAGAGCAGTACTGAAGTAGTTAAACATGGTTACACAAATACACACACACCCCTGTTTATTTGTTGCATGGAAGCAGTTAGGGAGGAAGAAGAAGATGGCAGCAGCACACAGCCACTGGGAAACTAGCACATGGAGTACAGTGTGTACTGGACCACAATTCATGGTTGGCATGTGGCTTGTCTGAGGTGAACCACAACATGGCATCTTGGCAGCTTCAATGGCCTGCTGTCCCAGAAGTCACTGCCCAGCATCATACATTCTGTGATACACTTTTCTAACATGGCCTCAATGACCCTGCCTACCTTTTGAAGTCCGGCCTGCTAAGCAGTCTCTCCTCCACCCAGTCCCCTTGCCTTTAAAGGATGCACGCCAAACACATACCATGCGGAGAATGATGGCATGGGCTGGAAACAGCTGTTCACAGTGCAGCTTAGGCTGCCCCTTATATCATGTTCGCCATGGCTGCTGTAGGTACCCATTCAGTGCGCCAGTGGCTCCCTGTAATCCTGCTGCGACAGTGATGCTACCTTTCAGTGCATCTAGTGGCACCCTGTCATCCTGCTGAGGAGACATTTCTGCCATTCAACAGGTCAGTCCATTGTCTCATTCTGCTGTTCGAGGCACTGCTGACAATCATTGGCAAAGCCAAATGACATTATAACTGAAAATGCAGGTTAGACCTATTGTTTTTGACAGTTCTTCTTTTTATGGGTCCTCTTTTGTGAGCTGAAGCAGGGGATCCAGATAATTAAACCACAGTTGACCTAACCTCTTTTGTGAGGATGCTGCTGGTCTCAATAAATTTACAAAGCTTTCATAGACAAAGTGGCATAAATGACTTCCACAAATGTGATCTTTCTTCAACATGGCATCCTTTGATAGACATAAAAGGTAGACTATTTCTGCATCCTTCATTAAAACAACGATTGCTACATTGGCAACACCCGAAGGAAATGGGGAAGATGGAAGTTACTCTTTCTAAGGCATATGGGTGGAGGGAGACCCTGTTCTTGCCGAACGGTGGGAATCAGCAATGTATATCCCTCTAACATCATAATGTTTCTAGATAGGATAATGGAAAGATAGCATTTAACACACCTTCCTGCTGCTCTATTATTCAGACAGATGACTAAGTTAGACTGAATGAAGATTTTCTTCTTTGGGCACCGGATCTGTGCTGAATTATTGAAAACCAGGATTTCGCTACCCTGTTCATTGTCATGAGATACAATGAAAGGGCTAATAAATGAGGGATTGCTGTGTGATCTGGGCCTATTCCTGCTGTACAAGATCACAGGATAGAAGTCCACTAATTGAATTAATATGCATACTGTTAGCTAAATGGTCTTAGGTGAGACCAAACTGTGCTGCTGAATAACGACGCAGCTGAAGTAGTAAAGACATTTTTTGACCTCAAGGATACCATGTGTCTTTGAACTGAACAGGTCACACCATGAAGGAAGTTCCTTTTGCATTGTTGGTTTATGCCAATATTATTTTCTGTTTATCTGAAAGCCAGTGTGAGGATCGCCAAGCAATGATTTTACTAAGCATGTGGCCCTTTGTTTATTGAAAAGCAGTCTGAGGACTGTGGTCATACTGGCCATTTGTGAGAGTTTCCCAAGCCATTTTACCCTTGTGTTCTGTGCAGCGGTCACTGTTGTAGTACATTTTCTAAACTGGTGGGACTAAACTAGCACAGCTCAATATGTTTAATCAAATATGGTAACTGTGGTTTGCACTGTGATTTTGACAAGTGTGAAGTCTTGATTTGGCACCATAATGTCCAAGCTTCATTTTGACCTGTAGGTAGTAAGAATTAAAGTTAAACTTGGTGATCCTGGGATGCATCATGAACAAGTTCTTCTTTGGTGTGCAGGCTCATTACAGGTCCATGGACCTCTTTGGGCTCAAATCTAGCTGTTTGCAGCACATACCGGAAACACAGAGTAGTGGTGGCCTTTTCTTGCTTGTAGATCTTTTGAGGTTTTGTATGTGCTGTAGGAAGTGTAGTTTCAGCAAAACCGGCACATGTATCCCTTCCTTGTCTGTAGAAGATTGTGGAAGATGTTCATGACATAGCCTTATCTTTCTGTAAGATGGTCAGTGGCTCTTATGGGCCTACATTTCAGACCATAGAAGGAGTGTTGGTGACAGTGTTTCGTGGTAGGACATTGGTTTAAGGTGTGTCCATATGCACAGTCATCTTTGTGTTCACAATCTTGATATCTGAACTTTTAGAAGCAATGCTCGTTCCCGCTCTCAGTAAAGGTGTATTAAATCACGGTGGTGACTTGTGCCCTGGACAGAGACCCTGCTGGCCACTACACAGCAACTTGTGGTGAAAAGTGAGCTAAAGCCATATGAGATGAGCCATGCTCCCAAAATGGGAGTAGATGTGGGTCCTGGGAATCCAGGAGGTCCATGGGCTTTGTGATGGTTAAAGGGATGCATTATTTGCTCACTATAGCCTGATTGGGTCAGAGCGGTAGTATCTATCACAGAAAAATACCTAAAGATAGAGGATGCACTTATACTGTTTTAACAGTGGAGGGCACCAAAGCAGTAACATTTCACAACATTCAGTGTTTTCAGGTTTCCACTAAAAAGTGAAAAAATCCTTTTGGTGGTGTTTTATCATTTAAAATCAGTTTTAACTGAAACTCATAATCCCTGAAAGGTAATTACACCACTGCTGCCTTACGAATTTTATGATGATGCTTTACCAAGTCAGTTTGCAGAAAATGTTAAAAATTACTTTTCTCTATTCACAATAGGCATTTTGTAATACTCAATCATGCAATGAATGTGTGCTCTTTCTTTTGCAGATGTTTCCTTTGCCACTACTGTACATTGCAAACCATTTAACTGGACTAGCAAGTACCAAGAAATTAAGGTAGAGCCTCTTTGACTTGGTATTGTGTTTATTTAACTTTGACTGCATGCCTGCAAAGAAGATGTCCTTGTTGCAATTGTTGTCCATGAATAGATAATATTAGGTGCAAGTTCTGAGCGGGAAAACAGTGTGTTTTCTGACTGCATTTGTTCTTAAAAGTGGATAATTACAGGAAATTGTGCTTCTTTTAAGTGACTCTTCAAACTGTCGTTCATGAATTATAGGCCAGCAGCGGAGCAGATGGACAGCAATGGGAAATTAAAAAACAGGATATAATTTCTTTAAATAACGGTATATGTCAACATACATTTATGGTATAATGCTAGTATTTACCAGAGGATATATTGTGTAATATTTGGCAGCTTAAATCGCTAAACTCGATAGACATGAAAGTATGAGTGCGCGTCTATAAGTTAAATAGATATGGAAATGTGCAGCTTTACAACTTCATTTATATGCAAAACACAAAATAAATATGGATAAATACAGACAGAAATTGCCAAAAGATAAATACCATAAAACCGGGAGCCCTATTTATAATCCATTGTTCAAGATGGGCCATTGGCTAGAGCTAAAATCTTTCAAAGTGTATTGATAAAGGAGGGGAATCAGAATTACTAAGCAAGGAATTACACCATTGCTGCTTTAAATATTGTTACGTCCCTGCCATTATCTTGTTCATAGTAGGAACGTCCTTTAGAAGCTACTCATACTGGAGGAGACGCTGTAGTTAATTTATCTAGAACCCTTGCTTTGCAGGTCCTCGCTCACCATCTCACAACAGCTCAGGAACAATAGTTGAATGAACAAATAAAGAAAGAGGATACCAAGGCGTACCCATGACTTTATAATTTCTGTTTTTTGCTGGTAGTGGAGAGGAATAGGAGATGTATGTTTGAGGCTCCAGCCGGGTCATGTTGGGAGCATATTTGTTTTGCAGCAATTATATATCTTGCTACATTTTAATAGACCACTTTCTCCTCTGGTTTGAAAAAACAGAGATATCCTATGGAGTGGATGGACATTCTTATGAATCAGTAGTGTGTACCGACAACATTTAATTTTTTTTCTCAGAAGCTCCAGAGCTGGAGTGAAAGGTATGGAAAGGTGCAGGGATTATAGATAAGGCAACATGCATTTTATTAGTTCACAATGTGAAAATATGACTAAATTGAAGAACTCTGGCATATTTTACAGCTAAAACCTTCATCCGTAGTCCATAGATTGGGAAGGCTTTACGTGAGTTCCAGTTCTTGAATGTGAGGGAGTGCTACAGATCTGAGTTGTGGTGCAAGGATGGAGAAATGTGAGGGCATTGGCCATTGCAGAAAAGCAGGATTGAGGTGCATTAGCATAGTTCTAGTGTCTATGTCCACTACTGATATGAAATAATGGGGTAACTCAATAAACGACGCAGGACCTAGGTACAATATATTATGAAAAGTTGGTCCTTGACTGGACTAGAAGAAATATTTAATTAGGAAACCTAATAATTCAAGTGTTGCAGAGAAGGTCAACCACAAGCATTAAATACAATGCACTAGAAGACATAAACATCCTAGAAAGACATCATTAATTAGTTAATCAACAATGCATTTGTACACCCACACATATTTTTACTGAAGTTGGTTTATGGTTTTATATATTTTGTACCTAAATACAAACATCAAACAATCTGTAAAGTTATTACCCAATGGAGTTTAAGAAACAAGGTTGCACAGGAGATATGAAAAGGCGTGCTCATGAGGAGAAGGTGGAATTCAGGAGGGTTAGAAGTACACACTGTTCATTATTACAGAAGGGCACTGGTCTGTAGAAGAACCAGTATTCTTGAACCTGTCCGTAATTGCAACATCCAGTTCAGTAGGAGATAAATATGTGGAACAGGTCCTTTAGGGGGGGGGGGAGATGCGTATGTTCACTACTGAAGCTGGATGGGGTGCTGCTGCGTATGACGTGGGTACTTTGAGACAGCTGTTTGTATATTCTAGTAATGGAAATGCAAATTCAGGTGTGGAGTTGCTTGCAGACGTCTATTTCTATTTACTAGGATGAATTTTGAATTGCGTATGTAGACTAAGGTATTAGAAAAACGGCCTGTGCTGCTTGACTGAATTAAAGTGCACTGCCATAATGGCGAAGTCTGGGTATCTTATACAGTATGGTAGAGATACTGCTGGTTTAGATAGGTAATGTCAAAGTGCTGGGTTTTGTTCAAAATGCTATGAAAGAAGGGTTTCTGCAGGCCAGGTTTGCTTTTCATTAGCAGATGAGTAAGCCCAATTCTAGGTTTAATGTATGGGGATGTGAATCACGGTACAATTCCACAGTTGGATGTAAGTCTACCGACAATGGGTTAAATAAAGGTTGTTCTGAATGGGTACCATAACCATTAAGAATGGGCTTAACACATGGCCCTATTCTGACTGGTTGAAGGAGCTGCCAGTTAGATTGCTAAAAGAAAAGCAGCCTCATGGTGCACGCTATCAGGCAATCAGACAGAGTCCCTGGAATTTAGGCCATCATAATTGCTGTGGGTGGTTCTCACACTTGCCTAGATTGTGTTTTGCAGTCCAATGAGGGAAGAGCAACCTTACAAGATATCCACCTCTTTCTTTATTCAGTATCAACAGAAGATTTTGATAGGCTTTTTTGACCCAGTTGTGCTCTGCAATAAAAAAAAATATAAGCTGAGTTCATTTGGTTTGTTTTTCGGCAATTTTTTCACACATCTATATTAGGAGGTTCTCAATAAATGTTATGAACTAAACTGAACTCCTGTGCCCTAGACCAATACCTCCAAGAAGGAGACCAAATGATGCTATGCCACTACCTCAGTTCCATCACACCATGCAGGCCCTCTATATGCCAAGACCCTTGGTGAAAGATATACAATAAGGTTGTGGTCTCAAGGATTTACATTTTTTACAATCATTTTATTTAGAGAGTTTTCTACAGTGCGAACATGACCCAAGGGTATCAAAGTGCTGTACATTATACCATTTCCGCAAATATGGAAGCTAATAAATGTACATATTTACAGATACACTTTTCCTGATTTCCGGAGTCTTTGGTGTGTTTGGGTTTTTCCTTGAGATCATTTTCGATATACCCAGAGCCTATTTTAGATATTTTAGCTAAGTCTTTTTTCTAGGGGGTGGGGAGGTTGCCATCAGTCTTGTTTTAATTTTCTTTATGAAAGTAGCTGTGGATAAATTGGCGCACGTTTCCGATGGGAGAGCCTTTCTAGATTCATGGGGCCTCATTTATGAGAAATGACGCATCGCTGCATGAAAGCAGTGATGCGTCACTTCTCAGTGCGCACTCCTTGTGACATACCTGATGCATCATATTTACTGTATGACGCATCATGTCGCAAGGAGTTACAGATACGTCAGTATTTCTGATGTATCTGTATGGCACAAAAGTGACGCATTGCTGGAGTGTGTCACAAAAGTGACGCAACTCCAGCAATGTGTCCTTTCACATGGGGCGGACTCAGTTGACCTCAAGCTTTTCCAGTGACTGTGATTGCATGTTTAGATTTAGTCTAGTGGGATCCGTAGGGATTTAGTGATGTTGATGACTACCAGTTTGCAATTGAGCACATTTAGGTGATTCATCCAGACCTGTATCAGTAGGAGTTGTAGGGGGATAGAGAATAGAGCAGTTATTCTGTCTTCAGTCCATTGAAATTGAGCTGGTTGTGAATAAGACAGTTCTGGACCATAGTGATGATTTTGTTGAGGTAGATATGTCATCTTGGGAGGAGATTTTGAGGTACAGTTGTGTGTCATTTGCATACCTCTGGCATGCCAGCTTAGAGTGTTGAAAAATGTCCATGTATAGGTAGAATAGTGTGGGCAAGAGTTCGGAGCCTTGTGGCATTCCAAACTTCACCCAGGATGGTTTTGATTGGGAGTCCTCCAGTTTAAATAGCTGTGATCGGTTGTTATGCTTCACTGATAGAATATCGATAACAAAACTATCGATGTTCAAAATATCGAGAAAAAAAATATAGATGTAAAAATATTGATTTAAATATATATACAAAACATATTAATAATATATTTTATTTATTTATTTATTAAAGTTTTGTATAGCGCTAGCTAGACCCGGAGGTATCAGAGCGCTTCACAGCATGTACCAGTTATATGCAAACAATATCTGAACGGAAAAAAAGGAACAAAGAAGAAAATACTGACAATGCATCTTTGGTTAAGTAAATCAGCTTCAGAATGTCAACAGTACCGGAGCGTGATTCCCGGAGTAGGGAAATCAATATAAGCCTTCTTCAGTCCATTCTAGGTTCATCTTGACGGTCGAGAGCGCTCTAGGAAGAGGGCTTTTAGAAGTATCTTGAATTTCGGGAAGGAAGGGGTCAGTCTGATGTGGGGAGGGATGGAGTTCCAAATTTTGGGTGCATTGCCCGCGAAGGATTTCATTCTGGTTTTTTGTTTCCGAGCTCTTAGTGGGATGAGTAGAAGCGTGTTGGAGCTTCTTAGGTTTCTGGACTGACCGGCCCTTTTGAGTTTGGCGGCCAGATATTCCGGTTTGCCTGTGTGCAGGGCTTTATGGGTGAGACAGGCTGTGCGAAAGCTGGCTCGTTGGTCAATAGGAAGCCACTTCAGTTCCCTAAGTGCCGGAGAGATGTGCTCAAACTTTTTTGTTCCTGTGACCATTCGTGCTGCTGCATTGAGGGTAGTGGACAGGGGACGTAAGTGAGAACTTGCTGAACCGGTCACGGTTGCGATTCCGTAATCGATTCTGGAAAGCACCAACGCCTGTGTGGCCTGTTTGAGATCTTTGGGAGGTAGGAATGGTTTTATTCTGTACAGGAGCTTCAGGTTTAGGAATGCGGATTTTGCGGCTTTTGAGATGTGTTTTTTCATGTCCAGTTTGGAGTCGAGGGTGATCCCTAGGGATTTCACAGAGTTCGTTGGTGTGAGAACCCCATTGAGGGCGTCTAAGGCTTTGAGCCATTCTTCGATTTGCGGGTTTTTGTCTCTGTTTGAGATGAGAAGAACTTCTGTTTTTTCTTGGTTGAGCTTGAGGTGGTTCATTGAGAGCCATTGCTGGACCTCTTTGAGTGTGGCGTTTAGTCTGTGGATGTCTTCAATCGAAGTAGTTTCCAGGTAGAGTTGTGTATCGTCTGCGTATAGGTGGAAGGGAATGTTGGATTTCCTTAGAAGTGTGGTCAGGGGTTCCATATATACGTTGAAGAGTTGAGGAGAGAGAACTGATCCTTGAGGGGCTCCTCTACTGACTGACCGGGGGTCGGACTCGAAGTCGTTGATTTTTATTCTTTGTGAGCGGTTGTGGAAGAAGGAGGAGAACCATTTAAGTACCGTCCTTTCGATACCCGCTCGCTCTTGGAGGGCTTTGAGGAGCAGGGAGTGGTCAACTGTATCGAATGCGGCTGATAGGTCAAGTAGGATGAGAAGGCTGCATTGGTCAGAGTCGAGGGACATGTGAAGATCGTCTAGGACGTTTAAGATTGCGGTTTCGGTGCTGCATCCCTTTCTGAATCCAGATTGGTGAGGGTCAAGTAGATTGATGTTCTCTAGGTGTTGGGTTAGCTGAGGGAGAACACATCGTTCGAGAATTTTAGATAGGAGCGGAAGGTTGGACACCGGTCTGAAGTTGTTCATGTCCTCAATGTCCAGACCAGGTTTTTTTAGTAGCGGCGTGACTTGGCCTACTTTGAGGCAGTCAGGAATGAGTCCCGAACTCAGTGAACTATTGATTATCTTGCACCAGATTGGGGCTAGGGTAAGCTTCAAGTCTTTCATCAGGTTCGAGGAGAGCTGGTCTAGGGAGTGGGATGAGGGTTTGGCGGTGGTTATCAGCTTGATTATCTCAACTTCCTGGATGGGGCGGAATGAGGACCAAAGCGTAGGAGGATTCACTGGAGGATTGACTATATATATTATATATATATATTAAACATATTAAATATTAATCTTAATTTTAACAAAATAAATTAAATGTAATATACATTTGAACAAAATATAACAAATAAACTTAATTAAAAAAAGATAAACACACAAACATAGTATTTTATACATATATTTCCTTAAATAATTAATAAACTATTATCTTTCATTTATTTTAAAATGTTAAAATTACATAAAAAATAAATAATAAATATACATATATATATATATTGCCACTCACTAACTTATTTGCTGCGGACCTTGTTGCTGGGACTTGCGAGGGACTAGGAGTCCTGTTGGCTTTCCTGTTGCTGGGGCTTTGAAAGGACGCCACAAGCGCCGCACTCGCTCTCCCGGAGTGCTGTTGATTGCTGCTTTACCGCTGCGGGACTGCGAGGCTTTGGAACCAGCTGTAGTGATAAGCGTGGCTCAAATCCACCCGAGTGACTTCCGGACAGTGGAGAAGAATAAACAAATAGGTTTATTAGGTCACAAACTCCCATATGAGAGGGCCCTCTTCGACCTCACCCCTAAGAGTGCGCCGAGAAGGACTGACTCATATCATTACAGTAACACATTATAATACGAGAAGCAGAATAAGGCACGCCCATTATGGAAAAGTACTGGACCCCTGAGATGGTGAACAATGGTCTCATACAGGAGGCATCTGCACCTGGAATTGCAACATTCTCTTATCTGACTCCAAGGACACGGAGCCAGGCCTTAGCATCTACAGCACATGAGAACAGCGTGATAAGGGGTTTCGCTAGTAGTTTCAGTCACAGTGGGCCGAGAGGCAAAACTGCTGACCTGTGGAATATTCCTATTCCTACGGGAGGGGGAATGAGCAAGTGCAACTCGCACAGAAAGGGAAATGCTTCGAAATGGTGGCACACAGGCTAAGCTAAGAATAACTGTAATAATGTCACACGCATAAATGAATAACTAACATTAGAATATAAACGAAAATGCATTAATGAATATATCAGTTGTTAGACACACTCTGCTAACTTATAAGCATAAATGTAAGTGGGTGGGGCATGGAAAACTGAAACCTATCAGCCCCTCCTTTTAGCAAGTGTGGCTAACATAAGTGATACCTTTATTAGCTACAAGGAGAACCTTTACATCAAGTCTAAGGGCCAGTATAACATGCTAATCAAGAACATCATCATCAATAAGCATCAGCCAGCGGGGATCATTAAGTTCAAGATCATTGGAAACAGTATATTGTTTTGTCTGTCGTTTAGAAACTCGTATGTGACTGGCACACATAGAGCAGCAAGGAGGAAGGCAATACACACAAAGGCAACATGTCAAAAGGACACCAACTATCCCCACTAAACCCATCAATATTTTCCAACCCCAGGAAGAGAAAATACCCCATAACCATGTCTGCAAGGACCAGGTGCCGGTGTCCTGATGGAGTTCGGCCGCTAACCTATGGAGTTTCTGTACAGCTAAATTAACTGTCGGGGCGGAGTCAGGGATATACACACAGCAAGAGGTCCCGATGACGCGACAAGCTCCACCCCTATCTGCAAGGATGACGTCAAGCACCATCCTGTTCTGGATCGTAAATAATCTCATAGCCTGCATCTCGAGAGACATATTGGCTGCAATATCAGCCTCTGTAGTCACCACCTTCTCCATGACCCTCGACAGGCGCCTAATAGCTCTACTGTTAAATATAGGACCCCAGAATGGTAACAAACCCTTCGAGAAATCTGTGAATTGTTGCCTGGAAGTGTCAGTCTGATCGACATCTTCAACCTGAAGGTCCCTCCTTTTGCGCTGTCCTTGCATGATGGCAAACCTTCAGTGAGTTTTATGGTAATCTGAAGGTGCCACATAAACAGGTGGGAGCAAGTAGGCTAAGTAACATGTTCCACCCCAACCCTCGGGCAAACACAAATAGCCATTATTTCCACATACAAAATAGATATTCGGGGGAGTAACTAGTGAAGGACTGAGGGGCAGGCGAATCGAGGCAGTCACATTGCAAAGGCTGTCGCCCACTCTAATCGGACCTCTACCCTGAATGCAAAAGTAAGGTGGAGGCCCCACCGTCGCAAGGGGTACCAAAGAATGACCACTACTGTTTGCTGCAGGAGGGTGTCTGTATGTTAGGGAAGAGTTCAACTGCAGGAAACTCTCCCTCACTTTGTCAGTGTCGTTAGGCGTCACAAACCGTTCTACCTTCTTCGAGCAAGTTTCTAGGAATGTTTGGTCAAAACGTCCATCCGTAAATAACCGTCCAAGGGATGAAGGGGGCAGAGGGCGTACTCGCATCGTCAGTGTTGACCCAGTACCAGGGAGTCGGGGAGTCAGAGAATCAGGCTGTTGAAAAAACTTTACCAAGCCAATCAGAGTATACCAGCCCACACAGTTATTCACAGGAGTCAATTGAAGTGCCAGTAACCTGTCCTTCTTATATGCAGCAGAAGGAAGCAACCCACAGACCCAGCAATCTGTCACATTATACACAGCATGAGCATGATGTAAAGTTTTAATGAAAACATTATCACGATAACCCTTCCTCATGCATTGTTCACCAAAATCAACAGTAATCATATTATGTTCTGGCAAGGGAGAGGAAGTAGGAACCAGTTTGTGGACAGGGTAAGCTTCATCTAGGAAGAACAGCATTCCAAGTATTATCAAGAATATGATAATGAACACCACAATAACCACAATTTTTCCTTTGCGAGGCAGGGCATGCCATGGTGAATCTGGTTCTGATCTGCGAGGAGCAGCAAAAGGCTGTTCCTCTTCGGGGATAGGACGGCCAAAGGGATACATTTCACCTAATGAACAGACCAAGGGATATCCTAAAAGTTCCAAACACTAAGGGGCACTTCTAAAATGTTCCAGACACTCCAAAACCGGCCCGAGGGGTGCTTCACCCTTCAAAAGGGCTCTTCTCCTTCTGTCCGTTAAAGCCTCATAGGCAGGCTTTCAGTCTCGCAAACCCTAATCCCTCGGTGGAGTCGCACAACTGCAGCAACTCAGGAGCACTGAACCTGGGCCCACACACAACTCTAGCGTCCCAATCAGCAGTGTCTCAATAGTGCACCAGGGCTCTTTCAGCAGTCCATCCCTATCACTAGGCTAACCTGTTCAATATAGTCCATTCCTAATCCCTACCTCAGCCCTTCTTCCAGTGCTCAGTTCTTTCGCCTCTCTTTCCTGGGCCGCAAGTTATAGCGAGTGCTCCCTCGCACTTCAGGATCTGTGAACAAAATCGGGGAATCACTTTCAAAAGAGGTGGCTTTCGTTGTTTGTGCACTGGGACCAAAAGAAGCCTCGCTACTTGTACTCAGGGCTGGCCTCCGGTCGTTCTCGTTCTGTTCCTCCTCGGTCAGTAAAGCATCAGAAAAAGGAATATATCGAGGAACCGTTTCGGTCTCGTGATCTGCAACGCCACCTCTTACCCACGCATCATAAGGTAGTGGGAGGGGGACCTTCTTCACATGAGAGGCGTGGGTCCATGCCTTCCGACCCTCCGCTCGAAGTGCGGTGCGGGTGGTAAGGAGCACCAACTTGGGCTCTGACCACCTAGGCTCCAAACAGGACTTCCGCTGATACCGCTTCACGAGGACCCAGTCCCCTGGGTTGATACCATGGCCAGGCCCCTCAGGCAACGGCTTCAGGGTGTCTGCTACCTGCTGATGAATAGAACGAAGATCTTTAGTCAAAGCATACAGATAATCTTTCAACAAAGGGTATTCAATCTCTGAGAAACATTTGGGTCTAGGAACACCCCACACATTGGCGGGCCTGCCAAATATAACTTCATGGGGGGAAACTCCTGTCTTAGAATTCACTGTTACTCTTGTGGAAAGTAAGGCAAGGGGAAGTGTATCTGGCCAACGCAGCCCTGTACTCTCCTGTATCTTGGCCATTTTGAGTTTCAATGTACCGTTAAATCTTTCAACCAAACCTGCAGCCTGTGGATGTTGGGCTGCATGGAATTTTTGAGAGATTTGTAATCCCTTACAGATCTGTTTCATCAATTCAGCATTGAAGGACGTGCCGTTATCGCTCCAGATCACCCTAGGTAAACCATACCTACTAAAATACTCCTTGATCAGCATCTTAGCTGTCGATATGGATGTACAGTCCTTTGTTGGAAAAGCCTCCACCCACCTACTGAATGAGCACACCACCACAAGGACGTATTTAAGGTTATTCACCCTTTCCATTTCAATGTAGTCCATCTGTATCACTTCAAAGGGGTAGGATGGGGGTGCGAAATTACCTACAGGGACGGGTGTTCCCTTCCCAGGATTATGTCTTAGGCAAACCATGCACTGCTGTACCAAATGTGTCGCCACCCTAGAAATATTTTTATTACTCCACACCAGATCTAATAATTTACATATTCCCTTTGCACTTATATGAGCTGGTCCATGAGCCATCGTCACTACTGGGAGGACATATGCATTCGGGAGCAACCATCGTCTTTTGTCTGACACATCCGTCCAACATTCATCCGAGTCCAACCGCCCCCCTCCATCCTTCCATTGTTTCAACTCCTCCTCAGTCGCTTTCTCTTGTATGTTCCGCACACTCTGTACAGTGTCTGCAAACATGTTGACATCCGGTACCCACCTAGCTGGTCCTGCCACAAACATTCGTGGGAGTTTTGTCCTAGCAGTTTCTTTAGCTGTTTGGTCTGCAAATGCATTTCCTCGTCCTACATCGTCCACCACTGCTTTGTGCGCACTACACTTAATCACAGCTAATCGTTTGGGAAGTGTCAGGGCTGTCAACAGTCGTAATATCAATGGGCCATTTTGAATTTTCTGTCCGTGCGATGTCAAAAATCCCCTCTCTGCCCACAGTCTCCCATAACTATGAGCCACGCCAAAAGCATATTGGCTGTCAGTGTAAATGTTCACGTCCAATCCTTCACTCAATTCACACGCTCGCATCAATGCTATTATCTCTGCAGCTTGAGCTGAGTTGTACGGGACTCTAGAAGTCTCCACCACTGTTTTTAAAGTCGTGACTGCGTATGCTGCTGTTGTGGTACCATCTGCTAATTTAAAACAGGACCCATCAACATACAGCTCCCCATCAGGATCATCGAGGGGCTTATCTGTCAAATCTACTCTTCCTTTTGTTTCCTCCTCTGTCCGAAACAAGCAATCATGGACCTCATCGTCTTTTTCATCTGAAGAGAGAGGTAATAGCGTGGCTGGGTTCAGGGTGGCACATCTTTTTATCGTTACATGTGGTGCAAATAATGTCATCTCGTAACCAGTTAGACGAGCACTAGTTAAATGCTGC
Organism: Lissotriton helveticus; assembly: GCF_964261635.1. Taxonomy (NCBI): domain Eukaryota; kingdom Metazoa; phylum Chordata; class Amphibia; order Caudata; family Salamandridae; genus Lissotriton; species Lissotriton helveticus. The sequence continues at coordinate 938,426,332 of NC_136059.1, forward strand.
GTCTGTGTCCTGTTTAGCAAAATGTCCACGGCATGTGGTACCATTACTGTAAGGGGTGAACCCAGTACGAGCCCTGCCGATTGTCTTATTGAGACCGCAGCAGCCGCTGTAGCCCTTAGACAGCTCGGCAATGCTCTTGCCACGTTGTCAAGCATAGCAGAGAAGTAAGCACAAGGTCTCTGTTTCCCACCAAAACTCTGAGTTAGGACAGACAGCGCGCAACCTTCCGCCTCGTGCACGTAAAGTACAAAGGGCTTCTGGTAATCGGGTGTTCCCAAGACAGGTGCAGAACATAAAGCAGTTTTTAATGACTCAAACGCTTCTTGACATGCTGGAGTCCAAGGTAGGGGTTCGCGCACTTCTTTAGTAGTCAGATACAGAAGGGGTTTTGTTAGTAAAGCATAATTAGGTATCCACTGGCGACAGTACGATGTTATGCCCAAAAATGCGCGCACCTCTCGCTGCGTGTTAGGTACAGCCATGTTAGTTATCGCCTTGATGCGCTCCGGCGTCAGCCTTCTCCCCTCCTTCGATAGGAGATGTCCGAGGTAGGTAACCTCCTGTCAACAGTATTGGAATTTAGGAAAGGACACCTTGTGTCCCTTACAGGCCAAATGGTGTAACAATTTAACAGTAGACTCGCGGCATCCTTCCTCAGTGTCTGAGGCAATGAGAATATCATCCACATATTGCAACAAGACATTCCCCTGTGGGAGCTCCAAATCATCCAACTGCGCTTTCAGAGCTTGACTATGAATACTGGGACTTTCCGTATAACCTTGGGGAATTCTACAAAATCTAAAACTGCGGCCAGCCAATGAGAATCCGAAGAGATAACGGCTATCTGGATGCACAGGGATACTAAAGAAAGCATTCTTAAGGTCCAGTACAGAAAAATACTTAGCTGAGGAAGGTATCATAGTCAAAATAGTAGTGATATCAGAGACCACCGGATACTGAGGCTCAACCACCTTGTTAATGTGGCGTAGATCAATCACAAAGCGATAGACATCAGGTGTGCCCTCGCCAGCATCACCTGAAGGTCTCTTAAGGATCGGAAGGATGGGACTATTGCAACTATTAGAATCCGTTTCCTCTACTACCCCAGACCGGATCAAGTCCTGTATTATTTGCAGCAGAGCCCTCTCTCCATCCCTAGATATTTTATACTGCGGTATACGAGGTAGCTTCGCTCCCACCTTAACTTTTATGGACACTGGGGCAATGTCCATTTTTCCCACATCAGTATCGCTGTTGGCCCACAGACTCTCAGGAACATCCCCCAATTCAACCGGGAGGGACTCATCTTTCGAAAAACATTGCTGCGCACGCGCGACAGAAGGACCCAACGTGAGGTACACACCATCTGGAGAACAGTAAATTGTAGCATTCAATCTCTTCAACAAATCCAAACCCAATAAGTTCTCACCACAATTGGAAGTTAAAAGGAAGGGAGAGTCAACCGTAAAAGGGCCAATCGTGAGTGCAAGAGGCTTAGAAATGGGGCTAACCACTGGGGTACCAGAGAACCCCACGGAAATATTAGTCTTGCCAGACAGAGCCGCCCCTGGGACCTGGGAACGTGCCACAGAACTTTTCGTAGCACCTGTATCCACTAAAAATTTCTGAGTGGATCCCGATAAGTCTGCCGTTACATAAGGCCCACGTTGATCAACATCCACAGAAACAGGTCCTGCGCTCTGCCCTACGCTGTCCTAGTTATAAGAAAATCCCGTCAAGTCATCCATAGCATATGCATCGTTGTAGTACTGCCGATCTCTGCAATCGTCACCCTCCTTTTGAAGGTGTTGCCCGTCTCTTCCCCCGTCAAAGTAATTCCCTCCTGATCTCCTGCCTTCCTCAGACTGTCTACCATTCCTATTCGCATCTCCCCGGCCCCGTCCTCTGCCTGGTCCGGCAGCGGACCGGAGCAGTGGACAGTCTTTCCACCAGTGCCCCTCCTGTTTGCAGTTGGCGCACTGGTTCTGTCCCAAACGCTCTCTTTTCTCTCCCCTTCCGTAACTACTTCCTCCTCGACCAACCGCCATGGGCGGGGCTCCTCGTCCCCGACCCTTCGCCACTTGCTGCAATAACACTCTCGTCTTCAAATCCTTTGCCTTCTTTTCTTGCCTGTCCTTATTCTCATTTTCTCTATGCTCGTAATACTGGGCCATACTCAAAATCCCAGAGGGAGAGGATGTCGTCCATGTACTCTCTGACGCTTGCAATCGGGCTGATATTTCTGGCAACAGATTTGTTACAAATCTGTTAACAAAAAGTCGCAACCCACCATCTAGAGATATATCCTGACCGCTAAAATCCATGAACGTTTCTTCAAAACGAGTGAAGAAATCTGAAACGGCCTCATCCTTCTTCTGTCTGCAGGCCGTCAACTTATCCCAATCTACCTTTTTAGGTGGAATGAGTGAGTGCATATACTTTATTATACGCCCTGGCAGCGCTAGTATCTCAGCCTTCGGCTTCTCCCCTGGCTTGCGCTCCTTATCCCAATCTTTGAATTCTTCCCAAGTACCACCCAGCTCTTCCGTATGATCTGGACCCTTCACCTGTCTCCACACATCTACGGGGACCAATAATCCGAAAAATAATTCAATATCTGCTAAAGTCATGACCGTCGAGGAAGCAGCCTCTGTCAATTCTTTATAATAAGCTGTCGGATTCTTCCTAGAGTCAGGTAGCTGAGCCTTCAAAGCTAATACCTCGCTCCTTTTCCAGGGCGTATACACCCACTGTTCCTGGAAATGAGCGTCGATACGAGCTCGGGTCACAACCCGTGTTGTTGGGTCTATTATCTCAGGTACCTCAGGGTGAAATATAGGGTGCACTTCACGCATCGGGTGTACCCCAGGGTAATGGGGTTCTCCCGCTTCTGGTAGCTCATTTCTGTATTCTAACAAGAACCTCAGACTACGGAACACATCCTTTATTCCAGTGTTGGCCCTATAGGCATTATTCTTGATATCACAGAGAATCCCCGGTGCCTCCCCACCATATCCCTGTTCCCACAACGCTATCAATGTCGTCGACATATGCCACAAAGCATGTTGCTGCATCAAAGGCTCATAGTCTTTCATGGTAGACCAAATTTCTTCCAATGAATAAATGTTATTCCTGGCCCATTGACAAGCTTGATTGGCTACCATTGTCTTCTCATCCAACCCAACAGCAGAACGTGTAAGTAACTTCCGTACCTGAGTAAATAGTCCACCTCCCGCTCCTCTAGTGGGAGTCAGCAGCGCGCTCTGAGGGGTAGTACTGGCTGAAACAGCGGGAATAGCGGAACCAGTAGAGGACACCGGGGAGAGCACAGCAGGCGCAATTGGGCTTGTCGCGGAGAAAGAGAGCAGGGGTGCAGTGACAGAGGTAGTTCGTTCAGCCACAGAGGAAGCAGGTGCACTGGACAAGGGAGGGGCAGCACTCATTTGGGGAACTGAAACCACCGGCGAGGAGGTGGGATCCACCAACACGGGGTACAAGGGCTGTGGGGCATATGGGGGAGGGGGTCGAGTGTTCAAAATGTCCTCCATCTCATCTTGGTCATCTTCTCTCACTACATAGCTCTTTTTATCCAATAGCCTAAAACGTCTATCTGCGCGCTCAATTCGCAGCTCATTCTCTTTCTTAGTGTGTTCCCTGGCCTTCTGCGCCGTCGTCTGCGCCGCTCTCTTCTGAGTCACCTTCTCTTCCCTCATTTGCCTTTCTCGTACCTCCTTCTGCCACATCCGCAAAGAATCGAACATACTCTGGCGGCTGCGCCTAGCAAACAATCTATCTTGTAAATAATCTAACTTTGCTCCATCAAAAGAGCCAAGCAAAGGCCACTGTAAATCCACATTATCTTTTGTGTATTTATGCCACAAAGTAGAAAACAAAATCGGGGGTAAGCCATGTTTGACGTACATGTCGAAATTTGGAGAGCCCTCCACCGGGGCAGGTTGGCTCTCAGCCAGTCTAACGTCAAAAACATCACCACAGCACCCTAAACACCGTAATTTACTGAAACACGGCATCCTGCACTCACACGATCACACACTAGCACAAAGACTCACACTTGCAAACTTACTTACTTACAGGTAGGTCACATTCACAGCTTCAATATACGCTACATCAAATTCGTACCAAAAACACGTGTTACAAAATGGGACAAGGCCAGTCGGCCAAGTCCTGGGGAACCTGGACCCACCGCAGACCGAACAGCGCACACCCGCTATTCCGAGACTGGGGAACACATCCGTTGTCTGGGCAACACTACAGATCGGCATGCGCTACACCACATGGGACTCGGTGCTCTTTTCCGCGAACCACCACCCTAGGGGTTCGGGTGAGCCCCGAGATCCTTCCGTAGCAAGCCACCCGCCGACTGCAGTATTATTCAGTCGGATGACTACAAACCAACGTTCACCCGATCTCCGTCAAGTCTGTCAGAGCGCCACTTGCACTCTGAGTTCCCCGGAGCACACTAGCCCCAGGAGCACGCCGGCTCCTCCAATCACCAGAGACGCACCGGTCCCTTGGAGCACTCCGGCTCCTCCAAGCAACAGTCGGACCACTCACCTTCTATGCGCGGTACCGACTTCTACCATTCTCCACCTCCGGCTGCCAGGACCAACACGGTCAGCTCCAAAGTTCCGCCTTCCGGACTCCGGCGTAGAATCATGGACCGGGACCACTTCCGATCAGCAGGGCGGGGCAGCGCTGCGAGAACCAAGCTCGGCATTAAGTGGGTACCCGGGCCCACCGTGCCGACCAGAGGGTCCCCGGCCTTCTGCTACCCACTTATGGGTGAGAAAGGTCCTAATCGCGGAGTCCCTGTTCGGGCGCCATCTGATAAGCGTGGCTCAAATCCACCTGAGTGACTTACCGCACTCACCTATAGTAACCCAATAATAAGTCAGCCGTACAGTGGAGAAGAATAAACAAATAGGTTTATTAGGCCACAAACTCCCATATGAGAGGGCCCTGTTCGACCTCACCCCTAAGAGTGCGCCGAGAAGGACTGACTCATATCATTACAGTAACACATTATAATACGAGAAACAGAATAAGGCACGCCCATTATGGAAAAGTACTGGACCCCTGAGATGGTGAACAATGGTCTCATACAGGAGGCATCTGCACCTGGAATTGCAACATTCTCTTATCTGACTCCAAGGACACGGAGCCAGGCCTTAGCATCTCCAGCACATGAGAACAGCGTGATAAGGGGTTTCGCTAGTAGTTTCAGTCACAGTGGGCCGAGAGGCAAAACTGCTGACATGTGGAATATTCCTATTCCTACGGGAGGGGGAATGAGCAAGTGCAACTCGCACAGAAAGGGAAATGCTTCAAAATGGTGGCACACAGGCTAAGCTAAGAATAACTGTAATAATGTCACACGCATAAATGAATAACTAACATTAGAATATAAACGAAACTGCATTAATGAATATATCAGTTGTTAGACACACTCTGCTAACTTATAAGCATAGATGTAAGTGGGCGGGGCATGGAAAACTGAAACCTATCAGTAGCCTCTTCCCGCAGCGGCCACGCCCCCTTATTTGCCGAGCCCATAACCTTTCGCGGCACCCGCTTCGCGGGTGCCACTCACTAACTTATTTGCTGCGGACCTTGTTGCTGGGACTTGCGAGGGACTAGAAGTCCTGTTGGCTTTCCTGTTGCTGGGGCTTTGAAAGGACACTTCAAGCGCCGCACTCACTCTCCCGGAGTGCCGTTGATTGCTGCTTTACCGCTGCGGGACTGCGAGACTTTGGAACCAGCTGTAGCCTCTTCCTGCAGCGGCCACGCCCCCTTATTTGCCGAGCCCATAACCTTTCGGGGCACCCGCTTCGCGGGTGCCCCTCACTAACTTATTTGCTGCGGACCTTGTTGCTGGGACTTGCGAGGGACTAGGAGTCCTGTTGGCTTTCCTGTTGCTGGGGCTTTGAAAGGACGCCACAAGCGCCGCACTCGCTCTCCCGGAGTGCCGTTGATTGCTGCTTTACCGCTGTGGGACTGCGAGGCTTTGGAACCAGCTGTAGCCTCTTCCCGCAGCGGCCACGCCCCCTTGACTGTTGAGGGCTACAACAGCAGCCTGGGCTCCTCCGTGAAGCGGGACGCGTGCGGGACGAGGCACGGGACGAAGCCCGGACAAAGGGCGGACAGTCTTAGACAGTCCGAGACTGGCCGTGACTGGACTGGGCCAACCACTCTGCTACTATCACATCTGAAGTATCCTCAGTTTGTAAGACTATTTTACTTACTCCTATTATTCTATACAAAAGGACTGTTGACTTGCTTGCCTCTTTCCTCTCCCATTTAAGTACTGTTCGTCTGAGGGCATAATACCCCTTATATTCTTGTGGGTGCTAATTAGCAACTGTGTAATATGCCCAAAAAACTAGCTCCAATCGCGTCAAATACGATGGATAATTATATGGTCCAAGTAGTGTCTAAAATTAACTGCGAAAGGCGTCAGTCATTAGGACTAAGCCAATCACCAGTATTCCCTCCTATAAGCCCATCCCAGCAGCTATTTACTGTGGCCGATACATCCCTACAGGCTGCAGGTAGCGATGCCCCCGAGACCGATCTCCATGCCAGTGGGATGTATGATCAAAGCACACTCCCAGCGGTCGATCTAGAAATTGACCCTGAGGTTAATTTGGAAAATGATGTTGATTCTGATCCAGAGATACATGTTCAGGTCTTAGAAAATGATCTTTCCTCTGTAGAGCAGGAAACTAGGCTAGACAGAAAATGTAAAAATTCCCTACCCAAGCGTGGTGGGTTACGCTCAGGGTTAAGGAAGATAAGTGCTTCACCTCCTCGGAAAACTAAGGATAAGAATATGGATGCTGGGGAGGCCAGTGCCAAGCACATTATGGATGACGAGCTTTTTCTCAGAATAGCAGATATGATTGAGTGTAAAATCAAAGCCATTATAAAACCAATGGTGGCCAAAATTGATAAGCTCACTGCAGAGGTGAAAAAACTCGGTGGGATCCAGAACAAGGTTAATGGGGAGGTTGGCAACATAGTGACCCTGGTTTCAAATTTAACAGGTACATCAGGGGAGAATGGCCCGACTGTGGTAGAGGAAGAGAGAAGTATGATCGCAACTATTTCACCTGGTCAGGTGCCAGCAAATGTAGATATTCATACAATAGTAAGAGAGGAGGTTTTGCCAACATCCACCGCCCAACCAGTATTTTGCCATGAAACAGATTCTCCTCAATTCATGGTAGAAGCTTCACCTCTGGTACTGGTATTGGCAAACGTTCCACCGCTGGCACCTGGGCAACCAGAATCCCCTACATCCCTCTCTAGTAAGGCGTTGCGCTGGCTGTCAGGCAATATGCGGTTGGCTCATGGAGGGAAACAGCAATTAGCAGGGGAGATTACGTCGGTCAGAAGAACAGCCTGGATA